>NC_133423.1:8138125-8815000 GCF_049350105.2 Macaca mulatta
TGAGATAAAATAATCTTCCACAATTTTTATACCAAAGCTAGTCAAAGAGAGTTGTCTAACCACATCAGTCAAATTAGGTCAAATGTGTTCCTATCACTTTAGTACGATAAATGATATCCTGAGAAATTATACTTACATGGGTCATTTGGACCATATCTTACCTCTGGAGGAGAGAAAACATTCTTCCCAAATCCAAATGTTTTATTTTTCTTCTTATATGATTTCATTCCTGTCCTTGAGATATGCTTTATCCTGTTTTCCACCATGTCCAAATGTTTTACTTTTCTTCTGATATGATTTCATTCCTGTGCTTGATATATATTTTATCCTCTTTTCCACCATCTCTCATTATAGTTTTGTCCCTCGATGGCCTACGTTGTCATCCCTACTGCTACTCATGCTCCTCACACCCCATATCAATCCTCTCCTATCACACACATACACTCAATTTATCTGATACATAGCTGGCTTCAAATAGCTGTCATCTGTTGTAAATGAAGTCCCAAACGTGTGCATGGCTTAATGCTCCCTAAAGGGTAGTAGCAGGCACATAAAACAATAAATTTGGAGGTCCTGTTCTGTGAGTTACTTCTGTTTATAATTAATTATCACAGGGGAAATGTGTAACCTAACAATGATTCTGTTACATGATAAGGTGACTTATCATATAGACCACCTGCCAAAGTTTACAAAATCACACCTAGTGTCTTGAGATATCTTTTATTTACCCCTGACATATGATAATAATTCACATGAGCCTCCGGAGCACTCTGAGATTAAAGTTTACATACTTTTAAGCCTTCATGCTAATGCACAAGTTATTGCCACATGGACAGAGGGAAAATTGTATATGAAACAAGCAATATGTTATAGTTTCCATATCCAGCTCTCAGAAAAGGAGACTGCCTTTTAAATGTTTTTATCTGTCATAAAGTGCTGAGAAGTAATACACACTATGGTGGTGGTATGATAATTTCTGCTGCTTTCTGAAGCTTGCCAATTGCGAAATTACTCCTGATGCAAGTTAATAAATAATGTATGCGCTGTTAATAGATCTAAAATCTCAGGTTCCTGTTAGAGAGAGAAAATTGTGCCAAATCATCAGAGGAGTGCTATATTCAATTGGAGGGGACAGCGGGGAGAGAGAGAGGAAAGAGAGAGAGAGGAATAAAATAAAGATGTGTTAAAGTCATGGATGCTATGTTTACTGTAAGGACCTAAAACTAACATGGTTTAAGTAATCAGAACATTTTGTTTCATGCATTGAGTGTTCCCATATAATATTGTCTTTTAGTTTTCTTCTGGTTTGAAAATTAATTTCTCATATTCTTTATAATTTTATGGAGATAAATGTCAAGCATCTTTTTTTTTTTTTTGGTTGTTGTTTTTATTTTGGTTTCCTGGGAGTGATTTCAAGTTTATGATTTTTTTAACTTAACGAAAATAAATGCTAATGTGTGTGTGTGTGTGCGTGTGCGTGTGTGTATGGCTTTTATCACAGCTATCTATATGTTTTATCTAAGTACCACTTACTCCTGTCACAATATTATTCACAGTCATTTGATTTTTTATTTTTATTTTTTAAACTCATATCAGTGTAAGCCTTTGGAGTCTATGCATGTATCATAGAATAGAGATCAGCGAACTTTTTCTATAAAAGAGAGTAGCTATTTTAGGCTTTGCAGGCCATGCAGTCTCTGTCATAGCCACTCAACTCTGCTGCTGTATTGAAATCACAGAACAATTTGCGAATGAGTCTGGTTTTGGTCTATTGGTCACAGTTTGCAAACCCCTGTCCCAAGGAAAAATTGATCCAAAAGCAAGTTGATTCTAACGTCTTTCTATAATTCCCTACGTTGTCTTAACATGCTTCGAAGGCTTTGGAAATTCTCCATTGTAGGCTGATAAAGCTGTTCACTTTTCTATTTAAGGGGCAAACAGAAGCCTGCCCCTTTTCCTGGAGCCATGTGACGGCTCATGCGCCTTGCTAAACTCGGAGGAGTTCTCTTTCTATGTGCACAGACGATCTCTCTCCATGACTGGCCTGCATCTGGGTGCAGGAAGGAACCCAGCCATCCTGCGCCCTCCCTCTTTAGACCCACAAGGGGCAGGAGCAGCTGGATCTATGTAGACACAGCCCTTGTGCTTACGAAGAACGAAGAACAGTGGCTTTCTTTTTTTTTTTTTTTTTTTTGTGAGACAGAGTCTCGCTCTGCCGCCCAGGCTGGAGTGCAGTGGCGTGATCTTGGCTCACTGCAAGCTCCGCCTCCCGGGTTCACGCCATTCTCCTGCCTCAGTCTCCCGAGCAGCTGGGACTACAGGCGCCCGCCACCTCGCCCGGCTAGTTTTTTTGTATTTTTTAGTAGAGACGGGGTTTCACCGTGTCAGCCAGGATGGTCTCGATCTCCTGACCTCGTGATCCGCCCGTCTCGGCCTCCCAAAGTGCTGGGATTACAGGCTTGAGCCACCGCGCCCGGCCAGAACAGTGGCTTTCTTAAGACCTGTCAGTGAGCAGCACATAAATAGTGGAAAATTGAGAGCTCAGGAAATACACGAACTCCTCTGCCTGTTCCCTGATCGATGAGCTCCTTCTTGGGTTCAGTGAGAAGAGAGCTGATATTATTATCCCTATGGAAAGAAAGGATAAAAATAATAGATATTTGATCAATGGATACATAAAAAATTAACAAATGTCACTGAGGCGAGTGCCTTGGGCTGACTACAAAATCAAGGTGCTTTGTGTCTTTCTTTGCTACTTTTCATTGCACTTTATTTGATTTCAGAAACCCCAAGAGACTGCATTTCAAAATGGCTTTTATCTCCAATACCATATGAAGTGCCCTTTAGAAGTCTAAACACAATAATGTCATCTGTGTCCATGTCACTCAGCATTGACTTATCCTCGAAAAAATCAAATGGATGTGTTAGTGGTGAATTTATTTTAAATGCAGGCCAACGGCTGGCAATGAAAAGTGCTTTCTTCAAATCTCTTTTCAAATACACAATCAACCCCATATTGATCAAGATGTTTTATGTAATTGCATTTTATGTCATACTCTGCTGTGATTATCAATAAAATATTTTATTTAATATAAATATTTCATAATAAGTTATGCTTTCTATGAAAATGAAAGCAAGCCATAAACTCACCAGCAAAGTCAAATCCAAAATGGCACGACTTAGATGTGTGCTCTGAGCCTGGCACAGGCCTTTCTTGAAGCCCCTAATAAGTTAGGGAACACGATATTTCTCAGTCAAATTCATCAAATGTTCACTTCACATGGACTTCACAGCTACAGAGAAATTGTTCTTTTCACCTCTGAAAAGGGAACTTGCAAATCCTGAAGGGAAGTCAATGGCTGCCCCATTGCTGATTGGTTCATTGTGTTGCAGGTCACAAAACATCAAGTGCATTGCTGCCTGGGACCCAGAGCAATCACATCAAAGATGCTTAACTTTGCCAGACCTGGGGAGTGCTGGTGGGCTGTGGGATGCCATACTGCTTCAGGGTGTACTTTATATCCTTTATTTCTAGTAATATATTTTCTTTTCTTTCTTTTTTTTTTTTTGAGACAGAGTCTCACTCTGTCACCCAGGCTGGAGTGCAGTGGTGCGATCTCAGCTCACTGCAAGCTCCGCCTCCCGGGTTCCCGCCATTCTCCTGCCTCAGTCTCCCGAGCAGCTGGGACTACAGGCGCCCGCCACCTCGCCCGATTAGTTTTTTTTTTTTTTTTTTTTTGTATTTTTTAGTAGAGACAGGGTTTCACTGTGTTAGCATGGTTCTAGGAATATATTTTCTTATTTATTAATTGAGACGGAGTCTCACTCCCATTGCCCATGCTGGAGTGCAGTGGTGCGATCACAGCTTACTGCAGCCTTGACTTCCTGGCCTCAGGTGATTCTCCCCACTTCTGCCTCCAGAATAGTTGGGATTAGAGATGTGTGCCACCATGCTTGGCTGATTTTTTTTTTTTATTTTTAGTAGGGACGGAGTTGTGCAATGTTGCCCAGATCGGTTTTGAACTCCCGGGCTCAAGTGATCTTCTGCATCATCCTTCCAAAGTGCTAGGATTACAGGAGTGAGCCACCATGCCTGACCACTAGAGATATTTTAAAACCTCATATGCATATACAATAGAAAATATTTATAAGGTTATCTACAAAGCGATTTCTGGTCCTGGAATGTTCTGTGCTTTTCCCGTTGACCCTTTCCTCAAACAGTTGCCTCTCCCTTCTTACTCCTACAGAAAACTGTATTGTCACAATATATGGGGAGTGAAGTAATGGGATGACTTCCAGATAAAAACAGAAGCCTCGCACATCCTTTCTTGAGAACAACTGCATGTTTTGAGATCCCCAAGATAGCCCTCAGGTTTAAGGATCCACTAGAAGGGTTCGCAGGCTCAGCTAACCTGATAGACTCCAGTGAAACAACACAGGTTAAGATCAGCAGTGGGAAAAGGCCATGGAGCAGGGACAGGACCGACCCAGTGTGGAGCTTCCGGGTGCCCGGAGTATTGATGTCTCCTAGCTATGATGTGTGACAACACCATGGGGTATCCCTAACCAGTGACCAGCACCAAATCCATAGTGTCCAGAGATGTTATTGGGTGTAGGTCACATAGACGTGACTGAGCCCCCATGGGCCTCACATTAGTGTCTAGCCCCCCCAGAGTCAAGCTGATACCACCTGGCCCAAGGCACCATGCTAAGTCACATGGTGAGCATAGATCTTCTGTGGGAGGATCCTAAAAGTTGTTTGCATCCTACATTCATTAGGCAGGACCTGGGTGTTCACCTCTGTATCACTCTGCTCCTTTAGGAACCCTTCCGTGACATATTTCATGAGAACTATTCAATTCTGCCATCACTCTGCTGGAATAGCCCATCCAGCCTCCTGTTTTTCTTATGTTTGGACTCTTGTACTTACTTTTTTAAAAAAACATATATATATATATATATATATATGTGTATATATATATATATATTTTTTATTTTATTTTATTTTTTTTTTTTGAGACGGAGTCTCACGCTGTAGCCCAGGCTGGAGTGCAGTGGCGCGATCTCGGCTCACTGCAAGCTCCGCCTCCTGGGTTCACGCCATTCTCCTGCCTCAGCCTCCTGGGTAGCTAGGACTACAGGCGCCCGCCACCGCGCCCGGCTAATTTTTTGTATTTTTAGTAGAGACGGGGTTTCACTGTGGTCTCGATCTCCTGACCTTGTGATCTGCCCGCCTCGGCCTCCCAAAGTGCTGGGATTACAGGCTTGAGCCACCGTGCCCGGCCAAAAAAAACATATTTTTATTTTAAGTTCCAGGGTACATGTACAGGATATGCAGGTTTGTTATGTAGGTAAACATGTGCCATGGTGGCCTGCTGTACCTGTCAACCCACACCCAGTTATTAAGTCGAGCATGCATTAGCTATTTTTCCTAATGCTCTCCCTCCCCCAACACCACCCCCAGAAAGGCTGTAGTATGTATTCTTCCCCCTCCCTGTGTCCACGTGTTCTCATTGTTCAGCTCCCACTTACTAGTGAGAACATGTGGTGTTTGGTTTTCTGTTCCTGCATTAGTTTGCTGAGGATAATGGCTTCTAGCTCCATCAGTGTGCCTTCAAAGGACATGATCTTATTCTGTTTTATGGCTGCATAGTATTCCATGGTGTACACGTACCACATTTGGCAAGGTTACAGTTAAATAGGAACGTTTCTACACTGTTGGTAGGAAAGAAAATTACTTCAAACATTGTGGAAGATAGTGTGGCAATTCCTCAGAGATTTAGAACCAAAAATACCATTTGACCCAGCAATCCCATTACTGGGTGTATAGCCAAGGAATATAAATCATTATATTACAAAGATACATGCACATGTATGTTCATTGCCACACTGTCCATGACAGCAAAGACGTGGAATCCACCCAAATGCCCATCACTGAGAGATTAGGGAAAGAAAATGTGGTACATATATATCTTACTTTGCTTTATCATTTTCATTCAGTTTGAGTTCATTTTATGAGAAAGTCAAAGAATTAAATTGAAGCAAATTAAATAGCATATACTGTATTTGTCATATTTTTATTTGTTTGCATGGTACAATGGTAAACAATGGTAAGCACTGCATTGGATATATTGGAGAAAAACCATGTAGATTTCAAAGCGCTTGATGTGATAGAAGATAGAAAATAATATATTTCTCTTCTTCAATTACTCTTTAGATGTCAGCATAAGAATGATGAAAATATTTTCCGTTTTTATGAAGTGGTTTAAAAGCCTATGTCTGCATATAATTTGGTTCTTTTTTCTCAAATCCTTAGCTCTGTTGGTTTTAAGACTTTTTTTTTTCCTGAGCCCTGATTCTTGTTTCAAGCCTTTCATTATGGTTCTGTACTTTCCACTCCTGGGCATCATAATACACTGAAAATCTACCTATCAGTCATTTGCTTTAAGTTGGTTTAATTTCCACTTTTCTTAATTTTTTTCAAGATAGTCTAAGGAAACACCCTCATTTACCTTTAGTCTTAGAACCAATAGTCTCACTAGTAAAGTCTTTTCATTGCTCCATAACTCTCCCGCATGTTTACTGCTGTGCAACAGAAATACAGACAGGAAACGACTGTTTTATGCTGAGCAATTACCACCTCTTCCTCCAACCACAGCAAACTCAGTCAACAGGCCTTCTAAGCATGCAGGAGGAATTTTCTTTTCTTTTCTCTTTCTTTCTGTCTGTGTTTTCCCTTCCTTCCTTCTATTCTTTCTTTCAGATAACACGAAACAGCAGCTATTGCTAACTGAAATTTCATACTTATGCAGCAGAACATTCACTGATAGAAAGATAGAAGATCGATAATATTGATGCCAGGTTTAGAATTGCAGACCTGACATTATTTACTTATTTGGAAGAGGTATCCTATCTCCCTAAATGTTTTCTTTTTCTTTTTTGTGTCTGCATTATTACAATTAGTAAAAGAATTCCACATGTATTAGCTGGTTAAAAAGAGGAAGTGAAGTAACGTGTGTGTTCTAGTCAGCATAGAGTGGGGTGTGCTGCAATTTAGCAACTCATAATGAAAAAAAAAAAACTTGTTTTTTCCTCATACTACAAACACAGGACAGGTAATTAGGGGTCCTATTCCCTACCTCTTTAGCCTGGGACCCAGGCTAATGGAGCACCTGCCATCCCAAACATTGCCAGTGGGTGTGGTAGGAGAATGGCTCAACTCGGGGGTGTTTGTCGCCAGCCTGGTGCCACAGAAGCAGGAAGCACTTCCCTCACGGCTCACCTGAAGCTGTCCTGCTCCACATAACCACCAGGATGCCCCAAAGTGCGGCTACCTTGCACTCAGAGGGAACTTGTTCAGGGACTAGAATTACGGACTTTCTCTGTAAGATATTTGTCTAAAGTGCTGAGCTTATAGTAGGTGTTTGCCGAATTTTAGATAACATGGTTATTACTTTGCTACAAGGTCATGAACAAATTACGTTACTTTGCTTAAGTTCCAGTTTCTGTAGAGAGAGGAAATTTTCAAGTTGTGACTGTTTAATTTCAGATTTGAACCTAAAGTACATTTTTAAAATGCTTATGATGAATTAAATGGAAATGGAAAAAGTACGTTACTGTATGTAAAATTCTATAATTCACAGATTAAGGTTGTATTAGCTTGGTGCAAAAGTAATTGCTGTTTTGCCATTACTTTTAATGGCAACAACTCAACCTAATATTTATACTTTTTCCGCTTCCCTGACACATATACATGCACACACACATGCACACACACCCACACACACATAGTCAAACACATATTCACAGTGAATTTCTTTTTTTTTTTTTTTTTTTTTTTTGAGACGGAGTCTCGCTCTGTCGCCCAGGCTGGAGTGCAGTGGCCGGATCTCAGCTCACTGCAAGCTCCGCCTCCCGGGTTCACGCCATTCTCCTGCCTCAGCCTCCCGAGTAGCTGGGACTACAGGCGCCCGCCACCTCGCCCGGCTAGTTTTTTGTATTTTTTCGTAGAGACGGGGTTTCACCGGGTTAGCCAGGATGGTCTCCATCTCCTGACCTCGTGATCCACCCGTCTCGGCCTCCCAAAGTGCTGGGATTACAGGCTTGAGCCACCGCGCCCGGCCTCATTTTCATCAACAGGAAATTCTCCCTCCCCCTCAAAAACTATCTAGTTTTTTAAACTGAATACCTTAACAACCACGACAGATTTTTGAACACAAATTGAAAGTAGTGAATGCACTCTGAGTTATCTGACCACCAGAAGGCTTTCCAGTCAAGGGCACCTTTAGAGTAAAGCCCTCTCCCTATTTTAAACACAGCATTGTGCCTTCAGTTATTTGCTTTTCTCTCTCTCTCTCTCTCTCTCTGTTTTTTCTTTTCTTTTCTTTTTAAGACAGAATTTCTCTCTTGTCACCCAGGCTAGAGTGCAATGGCACGATCTCGGCTCACTGCAACCTCTGCCTCCTGGGTTCAAGCGATTCTCCTGCCTCAGCCTCCCAAGCAGCTGGGATTACAGGCACATGCCACCGCACTGGCTAATTTTTGTATTTTTAATAGAGACGGATTTTCACCATGTTGGCTAGGCTGGTCTGGAACTCCTGACCTCAAGTGTTCCGCCCACTTAGGCCTCCCAAAGTGCTGGGATTACAGGCATGAGCCACCGCACCCGGCCACTATTTTTTTTTTTTTTCTTTTTTATAAATATCAACAAGGGGGAAATGAATAGGGGTTGCAATGGTAAGAGATGAACTTTCATACATTTAACTTTTTTTTTTCTTTGACTTTTTTATTGAGGACTTTGCCTGAAATTTTGGCTAAGGGTATTTAGAGATCATATGTAACTTTTTGTCACTGAATTTTTAATTTTTTTTCCTTTGCAGGCATTCCATTTTTTTTTAACTTTGTGTTATTTAACCTGAGTTTTTTATGTCGATCTTCTCATTTAATATACTCAGGTTATTGGGAACAATTATTTAATATGAACCACTTTAAAGGTGTTTAATTGACAAATATAGGATATAATATGGTGTTATGATACATGTATGTATTGTGGAATGATTATATTAGGCTAATTAACATAATATGTACCATTTTAAAATAGTAATTCTAAACTCCAGAACTTAATTCCAATACTTGAAATTTGAAAGGAAAGGGAACAATATCTCTAGTTAGAATAACTTGAAAAATCATCAACAAAAAACCCTTTTTTCATATACTTTATTATTTTTGTTTTGCAGAAATCTAAAAGGCTGGCTAAAGAAAATGTTTATTTTTCTCTTAAAAATTATTCTTGTCACTTTCTTGCAAACATCCACTAGGCAAATCAGGCATAATAGATTTCAAATTTTATAATACATTTCAATTTGACTGCTTTAATCAGAGTCAAACCAAAACAAACAAAAAAAAGGGTAATGAAAACAGCAAATAATAATAACCTTATAATTTTCAATTCATTAAACATTCTTCATCATATTATACTCTAAGGATTATGCAAAATAAAGTATAGAAGAGATTATGCGATTCGTTATTAATTCTTTCCCTGCAGGTTTGAGAACCAAAGGACGCTACACTAGTTCTTCATTACAGAAATATGCACTTCATGTAATAGAATCAGATTGCGCCCAGGCATGGCAAGAAGGCCAGGCATAAGCTGAAAAATGAATCTGACAGTTGTCTTCAAATATCGTTTTAGCCAAATGTTTCGAATTTCTCCCAGTGCAGACCTTTGATCAGAGTTGATAAAATCAATCAGAGTTAATAACATCAATCAGAATTAATAGTCTGATGATTTTTGTCACTCTATAATGTTTTCAACTTTCGAGGCGTGAATTATGGCCTTTAACCCTGTCCTCTTTTCATTGCTCCACGGTTTCCCCAATTCTATGGCCAGGATTAGGAAATTTCCTACAGTTAGATTGTGTATCAACCAAATGACGAATTAGCTCTTTTGCTGAAATTATCTAAACATAAGGATTTGTCTGAGCTTTCCAATCACTAAAATTATATTTTCTATGTATTTATTTAAAGTAAGGTTTTGTTGAGTAACCTAACCAAAACTATGCATACATTTGTAATATATATATACACGTATAATCTGTTTTGATATCTATCTATCATCTATCTATCTTATCTATCTATCTACCTACCTATCTATCTATCACAAATTGTTAGTCTAGGTAGTAACCTTTGTCTGTTGGGATATTTGCTATTTTTCCTGAGCTATATTTCTTATTTTCCATTTATGCCTACAAAACTAAGTTTATCACTCCTTCCCTCATTTACATGTTGGACGAAGCCCCTGAGGGACCAGGGCAGATTCCCATTCTACACGTGCACTTGTCATTGTATTTTTCAGAGTTCTTTTTGGAGTTGCTGGGCCCTGAGTTCCAGCTCAGTGTTTTGTTCGTGAACACATAAATCAGAGTAGTGAAGCCCAGGGACAGAAAAGCACTGAGACAATTTCTCTTCTCTGATCGCCTGTTGTGAGTCCTCCTTTTCTGCTCCTGTGGAATCTGTTCTGTAAAATCCAATCTTTTCTCCTCAGCACCATTTTGCACAAAATTCACATATGCACATATATCAGAAAATAATTTAATGTCATTTAAAAAAATTATTTCCAAAGTAAGGCATCAATATGGTGGAAAATTTAAAAATACAGAGACACACAGGATTAAATAATAGTAATAACAATCTATTGCCTAACACTTTCCTGATTCCAGAAGAAACACTTTCCTAATTTCCTAATTCCAGAAAAATTGTTTCTTCTGAAACAATTTTTGCAATTTTTCCATTTCTCCTACTGTTTCCTAAAGTCAAAATCAAATGATTATATGCCTATTTACAAGTATGTCAACTTTATTCAATGTCTATTTTCAGCATAAAAGATGGGGATTTAGTTCACTATCACTAGCCTTCTTTATTTCTTTTTTCTCCAGTAATTTAAAAAGAAATATATTATTTAAAATTATGTTATTAATTCGCTATGTACCTGGAAATGATGTACTTATTTTTCATAATTTCAGTGAGCATCTCAACATCTTTTGTGAAAAAGGAGAACGTGGATGTCACTGGCTTTCTCTTCACGTTATGTGAGTTCCACTTTTATTTTTTTGTTACCAAGATTGTTAGCTTTTGTATTGCAGAAAGGGTTTTTTTGCTGACATGTTTAAGGAAGGAGTTTGTTGATTTTTATGTATTTTGAAAAAATATAAATATTAGATATTTGTACAATAAGCTGATTTAAATCTATTTCTTCTATTTAAAAAAAGTATTTTGGCCAGGCTTGGTAGCTTACGCCTGTAATTCTAGCATTTTGGGAGGCCAAGGCAGGTGGATCACCTGAGGTCAGGAGTTCGAGACCAGCTTGATAAACATGACTAAACCCTGTCTCTACTAAGAAATACAAAATTAGCTGGGCTTGGTGGTGCATGCCTGTAATCCCAGTTACTCGGGAGGGTGAGGTAGAATTGCTTGAACCCAGGAGGCGGTGGTTGCAGTGAGCCGAGATCGTGCCAGCCTGGGCAACAAGAGCGAAAGTCTGTCTCAAAAAAAAAAAGTATCTTGCTTTGTTGGACATTTTAATAAATGGTGAAATTCAGAAAACACTGACATAACAGGTTAGATAAATAAGAAGAAAGGGCCAAGAGAACATAGGAAATGGGTAACACAATCACAAACACAAACAATCAGTAGTTAACTTTTTGATTTGAAACATCAACACAACTGTACAATCACAAAATCACAAAAGAAAAAGTTGACCTTCTAAGTTTAAAGCTTCAGATGAGCATTCACATTCCCTAAGGTGAGTCAAGAAGGTAAGGGCAATTTATTTCTTTAATGAAATATTAAGCCATGCTAATTAATATTAACCTAAATGATAAATATGTGTTTATATATATAGTGGTGTTCATATAATTTCATGTAATGTGTGCATCTGAATAATCTCAGCATGGTTACACTATTAATGCTTGGTACTTTTTGACTTATTTCTCTGAAACAGATCCTTCGCCTGTGTATACACACAGAGACTCACACATAAATCCAGCTCCATGCAGATGTATAGACTTTCGTGATGGGGTGTGTTCAAGGAGGGCAAGGATGGTGCGTCTTCCATTTCTGAAGACCTTGTGACACTTTTAGTCTACCCAATTCTGTTATTTTTTTAGTCAATTATATTTCAAGCAAGATTTAGATCTCTCAGAAATATAAAAGCCAACAAAGGGAAACAACAGGATTAAAATATGTCTAGTCTTCTGGCTATACACCAGAATCTCCCAGACCAGTCTAGAGAATGTGAAACCTCTATAAACCAAAACATACACCAGTAAAATAAAGGTACCTTCAATCTGGTAGGGTAACTAAAAAACAATTTTCTCTTCATTTCATATGTGTGTGTGTGTGTGTGTGTGTGTGTATATATGTGTGTATGTATATGTGTGTGTATATATGTGTGTGTGTGTGTATGTGTGTGTATGTGTGTGTGTGTATATATATATATATAAACATTTTACCCATTAGACATGTCTGAAAGTGAGCATGAAGATACATGGTAGAAACACCTAAAATTTCTATTTAATAAGCAGCAGAATCAATTTATCAATGTTTAAATAGAGGACTCTCAAAAAGTAAAGATGCTATACTAGATGTGTTGAAAAACAGTGAAACAAAATGTCATGGTACTTGTTTGCAATGAAATTACGGTTTATGGGTGTATAAGACATGTATATGTGTTACTCTTACACTGTGTCCTTCACTACCCGTCGGCATACAGGACACAATATAAGCACCATAGCAGAGCTGCAGACAAGATGAGGTACCTATTAAGAATATAGTCACATATCATTTTAGGGGAATATTTAATGCATAAAAATAAATCAAGGAATAGGTTAGTAGTAGTCTATCATTTAAAAACTATTCTGTGCAGAGCACCTCAAATAACATTTTGAATTAAACCAAAACTTAATTTAACACTTAATATTCACTGAAATCTCCCTAAAGGCACATAAAGGATTTACAAAATTTAAAAAAAAAAAGAAAAAGAAAATTTCTCTTTCGAATAAGGCAATGTGCGTTATGCTATTTTTCATGATATAAACTTTTAATTTTAGTATTTTTGAAAGGTAGGTAAAATATTTCTAGTTGCTTAGGGTTCAACGTCTAGAAAATTTAATATGAATAGCATTTCACTAATGAAAGTGCTTTTCTTCCCCCTTCCCCCATAGCCCATCTTCTCCATAAACTCAGTACAACAGTATCAGCTCCCAAACTGAGCTGTCTCTCCACCCTGTGACTTATCAGCACTGATTGCTATCAGCTGTTTCTGGGCCTGCCTGCATTTTGATTCATTGAGGTTTTTCCTTACCTCCCTGTATGGTTCAAGTTTTCTCAAGAGAATGATGGTGCAATGTAATCTATTCCTCAGATATATCAGAAATTTCACAAATGTTTAGGCTTATTGGAGACGATGAGATCCTGAGGGAAAATCCATATACTTTCTTGTAGATTTCAATGAGATAGCAGTCCCATGATTTATCAAACATACATTCAGAAAACCTGCCAAGGGATGAACTTCATTTCTCATTTTCCTTATTTTAAAGTGAAATTTTAACTTCCTAACATTTCTGGCAGTGAGTAAGCAAAGCCCAAGTTTCATATAAAGAAGAGGAATATGTTGGTATTACATCCAGGAGAACATTTGCTTTTGTGCATGTGTATACGCTTTCTATGTCTACCAGTTTTTAGCAGATCCGAATATAAGTCTCACCATTCCCTCTGCTATTGCTGTTAGGAACCACAATACCTTTGACCCAGGAGTCAGAGGGTTTTCATTTTTTTCACAAAAATACATAAAATCTTCAACCCTAGGTAAGCATTTGCCCAGTAACATGCAGATAAACTGAAACTCCATCCATGACAATTACAGAGTAACCCCTGATAGAATAATCTTATGCAGGATGATAAAATGCCCTAGCTGCCAATTACAAGTGCCTTTACAAAGCCGTTTCTCCTGTTTTCTCAGTAATGCTTCATTTGTCTTGCCCAAATTGGGTTTTAGAAAAGTGAAAAGAAGTATAACATTTTAACACAAACATGTTTTCTTTTCTTTTTGGAATGATTGTATAGAATATAGCACACTGAACTTGAGAAAGTAGCTACAAAAGAGCAGATGCTAATGAAAAATACCAGCTGGAATAATCATACTGTTGGATAGTGGCTTCCATATTTATTATATGATCACTAGACCATTTGCTGATGTGAGTTTAACATAGTATATTTAATCACACTTTTCCTCCTATATGTCTGCAGTAAACCGTCAGAATATTTTTCAGATATTAATATCCCCACAAGAAAAAACAGATCTTTGCTACTCAATGTGTGGCCTATAGACCAGCAGCATCAGCGTCAGCTGCAAGCTTGTTAGAAATGTTGCTGGCCACGGTGGCTCATGCCTATAATCCTAGCAGTTTGGGAGGCCAAAGTGGGCACATCACTTGAGGTCAGGAGCTCCAGACCAGCCTGGTCAACATGGCGAGACCCGTTCCTACTAAAAATACAAAAATTAGCCACGCATGGTGGTGCATACCTGTAATCCCAGCTAGTAGGAAGGATGAGACAGGAGAATCTCTTGAATCCAGGAGGCAGAGACTGCAGTGAGCTGAGATTGTGTCATTGCACTCCAGTCTGGGTTACAGAGCGAGACTCCGTTAAAAAAAAAAATAAAAATAAACAAATAAATAAATAAAAGAAGAAAGGAAGGAAGGGAAGGGAGAAAAGCAGATGTGTAAAATTTCAGGCTCCACCCAGCATTTGTAATAGGATTTCACAATAATTTATGTGCTCATTACAGTTTGGATCCCCTTTCTCAGTTTCACTATCTTTTTATCAAATGTGAATCTGGTGTTAACACACATCTCCACAGCCTGGGTGCATTTACGGTGCAGGAAGCTAGGACAGAGTGTGCAGAGGATGCCCACGGAAAACAGATGCTGCGTGCACAAGGTCAGAAATACAATTCAGCCATTGCTGACTTGTGGCTTGCTGAAATGACCAGGCTGCACAGCCTTCATTTTCAGATCAATAGTCATTTCTTAAATATATTTGGTCCTGGACTCTGATTTCTGTGCAGGGCATAACCATATTTCTCTTAAAAACTTATGATCAGTATAAAATGGCTTTTATAGTGGATTACATCAGAAGAATGGATCTGTAGTGATAACCAGGTATTCTTAGTTTGGGCAATGAGGAACTCTATGAAACACTAGCCTTATAGTAGCTCAGTTTAAAAACAAAATAGTCCTATGAATCTTTCCTTAATATTCCCTTTGGATGTTGTATTTTCAAAGAATAGTCTCAAGAGCAAGAATAAATATCAAGTATAAAATAACTAGTTAGTGCTAGTGAATAGTTTTGGAAACAACAAAAGTCCTATTCAGATCTAGGCAATATTTGAGCCACATTTCTTCTGACTTGGATTAACAGTCACATCTGTAATCTGCTTTGTGGCTGCGGCACAGTCAGAATACATTCGGATGGCAGATCCCTAAGGCAATGGAAAGCAGCTTAGTGGGACACACTGAGGAGTTGGTGACAAGGAGTCCTCTCAACTTTCTGCTGACTCCAGATCAACAGCTCCAGACACCGATACCACACTCAGATCTCTAAGCCTCTTCAAAAACAGAGCCTCTTAGACGATTCTTTCCTAAACCGCCAGTTTTTCACTCCTTTAATTCATCATACCCTATGATCTGTTGCTTCTCGAGGATGTAGGCATGTCTTCTGGTAAGAGCCAACAGAACAATCGCCTCCATGTTAAAGGACAATTTGAAAAGAAAACATACTTTGGAAAGCCAAAATGGTTATATATGTGCTTAAAATTCGCTTCCAACTGTTGGAGTTAAAACTTTACTAAACGATCAAAAATACAACATAGTTTTATATTTTATTTCTACGGGAGAACACTTGAGAGGGAAATACACGCTGATGTATCACCTCATATAAACTTTTTCAGATACAAAAGCAACAAGTTTTTTCCTTAAATCATTAATTTTCTTTTTTCTGAAATTCACTTCTGGATAAAAATATATGATTTATATATATTATGTGTACTCAAAATATTCCAGATATAAAAAGCCTTAAAATCATACCTGTAGCTCATTCTAAAACTAAAGCTACACAATTACATTAAAAGAAAATAAATAAATAAAAATTAGAAATTGCTTTAGCTGCATATTACTGATTTTCTACTACCTCCTAGATCAACAGATTGTTTTAAATTTTAAATTTTAAAAAATAGATTTAGGGGGTACATGTGCCGTTTTCTTACATGGGTACCCAAATAGTGTACATTGCACCCCCTAAGGAATTTCTTATCCTTAACCATCTTCCAACCCTCATGCTCTTCTGAGCTTCCAACATCTGTTATTTCACTCTCTTTGTTCATGTGTGCACATTCTTTATCTCCCACTCATAACTGGAAACATGCAGTATTTGACTTTCTGAGTTATTTCACTTAAGATAGGCCGGGCGCGGTGGCTCACGCCTGTAATCCCAGCACTTTGGGAGGCCGAGGCGGGCGGATCACAAGGTCAGGAGATCGAGACCACGGTGAAACCCCGTCTCTACTAAAAATACAAAAAATTAGCCAGGCGCGGTTGTGGGCGCCTGTAGTCCCAGCTACTCGGGAGGCTGAGGCAGGAGAATGGCGTGAACCCGGGAGGCGGAGCTTGCAGTGAGCCGAGATCGCGCCACTGCACTCCAGCCTGGGCGACAGAGCGAGACTCCGTCTCAAAAAAAAAAAAAAATAAAATAAAATAAAATATTTCACTTAAGATAAAGGCCTCCAGTTCCAACCATGTTGCTGCAAAATACATGATTTCATTCTTTTCATTCTTTTTATGGCTGAGTAGTATTCCAATTGTGTGTGTGTGTGTGTGTGTGTGTGTGATATTTTCTCTATCTAATCATCTGTTAATGGACACTTAGATTTATTCCATATTTTTGCTGTTGTAAATAGCACTGCAATAAACCTACCAGTGTAGGTATCCTTTTTGATACAATGATTTATTTTCCTTTGAGTAGATAGTCAGTGGTGGAATCAATGGATCCAACAGTAAATCTATAATGCATGCTGAAGATGCATTTCAGGGATAGGTTATATCCAAAGAACTCAAATTTAAGTTCTATGAGAGATAGATATTTAGAGCAAATGAGGGGTACTTGAGTTATCCTAGCCTCTCCCCTTCCCACATTTTCCCCTGATAGGAGACTATTTTCCTCTTCAGCTCTATGTGAACACCTGTCTTTACTACAGGGTGGTTGTGGGTGTTAAATTGTTTGTTATATCCTAGACAAAAGGCATGGTGCAATATCTGACATACCACAGGTGTTCCATAAATGCCTGTCATTGTTATTGTCTGTGGGAATGTCCTACTATTAAAGTTCTAGTAGTAATAGCAACAATTATTAACATGGAAAAGGGAGAGAAAAAGGAATCCCTGAGATAACTAGAAAAACGTTTGCTTTTAAATCTTGACATTTTCTGAAAATTTTTCTAAGCATATTTACAAGCTAAAATTCCAACACTTGACTTAAATATCTTCTTATGTGAAACAACTAATTAATCAATGAATACATAATCTGCTTCTCTGTCAATTTGCTATCTTTTATGGTTATGAACTTTCTTCTAAAATAATCTGTAGTCTAAATTTAAACCTAGCCTCTTTATTATATAAGAATGCTTATAGCATTTTTTTCAATAATTTAGTCCAATAAGTCACATAGATTAAAGGTGTCTCTACATATATATAATTTAAACATTTACATTGCCACATAGAAAGTGGTTTTCTTTTTCCCCCAGTGTTGATGATGATAGTTCCTGTGTGCTTGCATTTGTATTAGCCAAAAGAAATGCTTACAGGATTGAGGAAAGTTGCTGAGTAGAGTTGCTGTTTAAAGATTTATAGATGTGTGAGAAGTATTGCTATAAATTAGCATCCCCAGATTGGTCTAATTATGTCTGTATCTCACATGCCTTTCAAATATCTAGTATTCTTTGCTATCTCTGCTTACACTTAAATCAGTTCTATGATGGAATGATGGATGGGGGCTTAGTTTGACAATAGGACACTATCAAATGGATGAAATGTTGGAATAAAATAACTATCTGAAAGTAAGAATGTACTATTTCCACTCTGTTAAACTCACAAAAATGGTAACAAAACATGGCAAACTGTGGTGGATTTGAAAAAGCTTCGTGGCAAATGCCAGTACCTATCTCCAGCATGGTACAAAAATGTTGAAGTATGACATTTACAGTGAGTATAGCTTAGGAGGATGAGAGATTTTGGAAGTATTGTATATTTTCTACTACGGTTGCATGTTAGGTTAACCAGGAAGCATTTCGCTTAGAGGTACTTTTAATCACATCCTTACACCCATACTAAACATTTTGTCTCACCTAGCAGTGTGCAATGACTTTCTGCACATCCATTCCAGTTGAACTGATCCGACGTGAATTTCATCTCCAGCGCTTAGAGATGATTCCTTGGCAGTTCCGTTCTAAATGGGGAGAATAGCAGTGAGAGGGCCTATGGGAAAATAAGGCCTTCAAAACCCCCTACCTGAAAAGACCTCCGTTTGTTAAGGTGGAATCAGACACTGCTGAAATCTTCAAAGGGACGAGGGTTAGGTGTGAAGTCTGGAGGAATAAGAAATACAGGTGCTCTAATGAACAGCACTGGCTAACTTTGTATTATTATTATTATTATTATTATTATTAGCCTATCAGAAAAGACATATCATTCATGTCAAAAGACAAAGTATTTTTTAACCATGTTTTAAAAAAATCAGGCTACAGAGTGTAGATTTAAATATTGATCGTGTTTTAGACCGGCATGAACTATACGGCCCAGCTGTCTGTGCAAACGCTGTGGCGACGATAATAACCGATGATAACCTCACCGCAGCATCTATCATCTTGGCAGAGTTGTTTGTTAAGATCAGTGAAGATCCAGAAAAATCAGGCAGCCTGCTGCTTGGTTTTGCCAGGAGTAAACGTACTGAAGGATACCGGGAGGACTGGTCATTATTCTTCTTCTTGTGGTTGCTAGTATTATTATTATTATTATTATTATTATTATTATTATTATTATTATTATTACAGAGGCCAGCGCTGCTTTTGGGGTGAAAGAAGACCATCAGCAAACCTCAGCCTTGCCGCCAGGACTCCACCGTCTTCTGTCCGAGTCTGCGGGTCCGCAGATTGCGGCAGGGAGGCCCGGGCACCCGCAGGTGGCGCCCCACGTCCGTGTTTGCGCCCTCGCCCGCGCTCCAGGCGCAGCTAGGAAACCCAGCGCGTCTCCCCGGGTCTTTGGAGCCAGCGCGGAGACCGCAATTTAATAAATAAGCGCGAGTGCCAGCCGCTCCACCAGCCCAAGGTTCAGAGGAGCAGACACACAGACCCGGGCCGGAGGCCCCTCTTGTAGCCCTGCGGGAACCGGACAGTTCCCCAACTGGGGACTCTGGAACCACAGCTCCTAAATCATCAAATTCTCAAGCTTTTTTTCCTCTCTTCGTCCCAGTCATTCCAGTCATCGTCGTCTTCTTTTTTTTTTTAAACTTATTGTTTTTTTCGCCCCTTTCATTATGAAAGTGGTCACGCCATTCAAGATTAAGACTTGGAGGGAATTGGGGAAAGAAAAGAAAGAATCTAAAAGAAGAGAAGCGACCGGTGCTTTTAAGGGTGCCTAATTTTCAAACGAGACGTCTGGGAGGATTTTGCTCTGGGCGTTTGGGTGAGCTGGACGGGGGCATTGGAGGGTGCGGCGGGCTTGGGAGCAGGGAAGGTTCGGAGTCCTAGGGCGGCGGCGGTGCTCGGCTATGCCCTCTGGAGACCGGCGGGGCTGCGGGGCCGAGGGGATCCGCGATGGAGCCGCGCTGCGGGCGCGCTGGGCGCGGGAGTGCGAGGGGCCCCAGGCAGCGGTGCGGGCGCGAAGCCCAGGGACTGGAGACGCCCAGGCGCACAGCGCGGGGCGCTGAGCAGGGCGAGACGCGGGGTTCGCGGTCCCGGGCGCGGCGCCTAAGCGGGCGCGCGGGGCGCGGGGCGTGGTGCACCCCTGAAGCGGCGCAGGCTGGAGCGGGAAAGCGGCAGGGCGGGGCGGCGCGGTTATTGGCCACGCGCTGGGAGCAGGGTCGCGCTCCGTGTCCTCCTCCCGACAGCTCCCACTCGCCTCATTTTCTCTAAGCAGAGCAACTTCGCTGACAGCGGAGCTCACCCAGCATGGATGTTCCAGGTAACCACCCCCGACCTGCCCTCCCCTCCGCGTGCAAGCGCCTTCTGCGTGGATTTTAACCAGGACTCTCGCTGGTCCAGATTGAGGGGTGGAGGAGGTGGAGAGAGAGAGAAGGGAAATAATGTAGGATCGGGGCTGCGGACAGCGATATTTATCAAGAGCCAACTTCTCCGTTCTTAGAAAGAATATTGGAAGAGTTAATGGGGAGGCTGTGGGCGGCGAGGGGGCGGTTTCTCTGCGTGTCTCTGGGCTGGTATTGAAATGGCCGGTCTGCTTTCCTGGGAGGAGCGGGGACGGGGCAAAAGTGCAGATGGGCGCGTAAGTTCGCAGAAACCTGCAGGGGCTGCTGCCCAGCCAGAAAGAGAGAATCCCCTGGGTCTGGAAACAAGAGCTGGAGAATAAGCCAAGCCTGGGATTCCGTCGTTGGAATCGGTCCTTCCGCGGAGAGAGGAATCCCAGGGGTTTCACCAAGGGGGCTCGCTAGTGGCTGCAGGGACCTTGGAAGTGAGTGTTTGGTTTTACTGCCTGTGTGTGTGTGTGTGTGTGTGTGTGTGTGTGGTGTCATTTTTCCCCTGTTAATCTTATTCGCCCTAAGGAGATTCCTGGGGTTTGTTCTTCGGGTGGAAAATAGATAAAACCTGTACCAAAGGGACTTAAATGGACTTTAAAAACATCTCGAGGATTGAAAAATAGAGGATAGCAGGGAAACAAGGGAAAGGAAAAGGGTTCCTTGGTGCTGCTCCAAGGAAATGCCTTGAGATGAAGGCGAGAAGGCAAGCATTCGTAGGTTTTTCTTTGCCTACGTCTTAGCCCCCTCCGCGCTGGTAAATGGGCGGGGTGGCGGTGACGCCTTCTGAGGGTCTCGGGGCCCGTCTTAGCGACGAGGACCTGCACAAGCGCGGCCCCCTCCCTTGTCGCAGGCCCGCGCGCCGCTCGGGAGCCTTCAGGGATGCGCTGCCCGCTGCGCCCGGGCGTTTCTCCGGACCTGTTGTGCCAGATCGGAAAGCGGGTTGGCTGTGCGCGGGACCAAGGGGGTGGCCTTCGGGGAGAGCCCCCGAGCTGCAGGCATCTGCTCCCAGTCCCCCTTCTTCCCGGTGGCTCCACCTCCCGGTGTAAGGCTTTGGGTTCTGTGCCCTGACAGGTCCACGGGCGCCTTTCTTCTGAGAACGACCCTGGCCTTGACCGTCAGAGCGGGGGACAAAGGCCCGCGGAGGCTGCTGCGGGCCCCGCGCGTTCCTGCGCGCCCTTCCGCGCCGCTCGCGCCCCCGCCGGCCTCCGCCCCCGCGCGCCGCCTCCCACCAGCCCCGATGCAGGCGCCCGGCCAGGGGCCCCTCGGGCTGCGGCTGACGATGCCCTGGCGCCGGGGGGCGCTGCGCGAGCCGGGCGGCTGCGGATCCTGCCTGGGGGTGGCGCTGGCCCTGCTGCTGCTGCTGCTGCCCGCCTGCTGCCCCGTGCGGGCGCAGAACGACACGGAGCCCATCGTGCTGGAGGGCAAGTGCTTGGTGGTGTGCGACTCCAGCCCGTCGGCGGACGGCGCCGTCACCTCCTCCCTGGGCATCTCCGTGCGCTCCGGCAGCGCCAAGGTGGCCTTCTCCGCCACGCGGAGCACCAACCACGAGCCGTCCGAGATGAGCAACCGCACCATGACCATCTATTTCGACCAGGTCAGCCGCCAGCCTGCCCACCCCGCCCCCAGCCCGGGGAGAGGGGCGGGGATCTGCGCGCGCGGGCTGGGGTTCAGGCTTCTTGGACGTGGAGTTCCCAGGCTCTGTCCTCCCCCTCTGCCCTGCTACTCTCTTTCCTCCCGTTTTATAGAACGCACTCCTACTCTTTCCCTTTTCCACATTGTGGCTTTTTAAAAACTTTTAAATGATCAGCCAACTTGGCACTTGGATGACTGAGAGTCCCTTAAGGCTGTCTAAGCTTTCTAAGAGTTCCGTAAACCTAAAGATTTGAAATGTATTTCCCAAAAGGAAGCATTGCACGTTTTACTTTTCACGGCGGTGTGGTTGATGGTCTTCAGTCACCCAGGTGCCCACCTGAAGGATTGAGTGCATTTAAATCTCTCCACTCTCAGAAAAGGACTCTTCCCAAGTCTCTGCCAGCATTTGGAAAATACAGCCTATTGCTTATTTTGAGGAATGGATTGGGGGAGGGATGTTTATCTTAAAAAAAAAAAAAAAAGAAAGAAAAAAACGTGAGGACGAGCAGGGATGGTTATATAAATACTAAACAAAATATTGTGATTATATAAGTAAAATATATAGTAAATAAAATATATACCATAAGCAAATGCAATATATACAAATCTTTTAAAAGAGCAGTGACTTACATCACCTTAAGCCACTTAACTTATGCCATTTGGTTCAATGCAGAGGTCTCAGAGATATGATCAGGCCTTTCCAAACCCTTCTCTGGATTATTGGTGCCCAGGGTTAAAGGCTGTAACCTTCTTTTTGGGTCCCGCTCGCCTGGTTTCTGTTGTTTTTCAGAAAAAAAATTAAAAGCATTATAGAGATTTCCAAGCTTTAGCTAATTAGCTAATTGCCCAATCATTTTACCAAAGTGTTTCCCACAGAATGGAGCGCCTAGCAGTCCCTGACAACCTACCAGGGCTTACTGTACGTGTTTAATTGACTTTCTTTTGGTCTGTTAGGCAACTCTTAAACTTAATAACCATAAACCTACAGACACACACTCTTGACTCTATTTAAGCCACGGTATTTATTTCTTAATCATTGTTAAGCTTCAAGTATTTGAGGTTTTTTTTTGGGGGGGGGGGCGGGCGGAGGCATGTGTCTCTTTAATTCATTTTTTTTTTTTTTACAAAATGTAAAATTATTTATTTTGATTATGTCCAAATGAGACAACAATGGAATAGGCATTTGGGAACTAATACTCTATTAGTACGGTTTCCTTTATATGCTGTTATTGTTATATTATTATTATTCACTTACAATGTCTTGCAAAGTTTTCATAGCATTTTTATATCCCTCTTTGCATTTGTGTATCAAGAAAGCTCTGTGATGTAGGGCAGGATAAGTAGTAGCAGGATTCTAATTTTATACATGAGCAAACTATGGCAGGGTGCGTTCAATGTTTCTCTGGCTCCCCAGTTAATGAGGAGCTGAGGTCTGCTTTTCTGGGTCTGGTTGGGTATTCTTGCATCTACAGCAGGGATAAATTCTACCTGAATTTATCAGCTTCCAGAATGTAAAATTGAGATGAAGGAGTTGAGGTGAAAGAAAGAAGCAGCTCCGGAGGCTTAAATGGAGACTGCTTTATCCTTTTCTAAAGCTTTGTAAGGAAGACAGCGAGCATAGCCTTATGAGACTGAGAATAGGCATCCCGAGGTGCTTGTCTTAACAATGGAGCCCAGAGTGTCTGTCTCAGTCCTGCCCTTGAGTGGAGCTGAAGTGGTGCTCCCAGCTGGGTTGAAGAAGCTGAAACAGGCATATTTCACAAGTCATTTCGGCGATCGTCATTGGCAGCATTTCACATTGCGTTGGGAATTGCATGTTATTTATCTATAATGAGCGTGTAAGAAATAACAGCAAAGGTATTGCGGTTGAAGTTTATATTCTCATTAGATCACAAGATCTTAAACCCAGGATTTTGATGTTGTTGCTGGCTGTTTATTTTAAAAGGCAGGCCATCTTATTATTATAAAGGAGTTGTGCATTTATGGATGAGGATGGAGATGGCATCCAAAGTGGCCAGAGTCTGTGTTGAACATCTGAAAGAAATTGGGTCATCATGGGGGTCCCGCCACTCTTGAAATTCTGCTTATGAAACACTCACTCCTGCCCTTTTATCTGAGAAAAGCCATCTGCAGGGTCATGAGCTCATTCCAGGTGGCTAATTTTGTCATTGTTTTGCATGTTGTAGAGTTTGCATTAGCTTAAGCTAAGGATGTCCAAGCTGCCGATTCTCTATTTATTCAAGCTCATTTACAGGGCACCATAGCTCAGGCAAGGGAGCAGCACATTGCTCAGGGAAAAGTAAGGAAAAGCAGGAGTAGCAAATGTTTTTCTGCAAAGGTCTTTCATTCAACACCCATCATCGACTACCTACTGTGTGCGTCCAGAGTGTGCCAGGCACTGGGAACCACTGGAGATCCACACCTCATACAGCCCATTGTCTCTGGGAACACATGAAGTTAGGTCCCAAGCTTGAACTTGCAGAAGTGATCTTTAATTGGCCTCTTGCTCCATAGCCCCTTCTCTACCCACTCAGAATCGAACTCTTTTTTTTTTTTTTTTTTTGTCAGACAAGGTATCATGTTGATGTACCCATAATCCCGCGGACCTCCCTGGACTCAATTTAGGATTTAACAAGCTTACAAGCTTTGATTCCTTTCTCTCTGCCCTGCCCCTTTAACTCACAAAATTCACAGCCGGTTTTTGAATGCATAAATAAAATATGCTTTAAAAATGTTGATTAGTTACAATGTATTAAAATACCTTTGAGATTACTTCCTGCTGTAGGATCTTTTAACTTCAGCACTGCTTCCTTTCTGGGAAGCCAGAATGCTGAGGATGCTGAATTTGTGTTCCCAGCCGCTGATGAAGGAGGCAGTGTTGCTGGTTATCCAAGGATGATGAAAACATACACTGAGGAGGGGCTTGCTATTGTGTGCTGTGTTCCCTCTTCTTTTTCAGGTATTAGTAAATATTGGCAACCACTTTGATCTTGCCTCCAGTATATTTGTAGCACCGAGAAAAGGGATTTATAGCTTCAGCTTCCACGTGGTCAAAGTGTACAACAGACAAACCATCCAGGTGGGTAGACTTGAAACTGGATCCTTTCAGGTTTGGGTTAATAGTTCCCCATCGCTAAAGACCCCTGCACCTGGTCTCTGAGGTTGAGGGAAACAGGGTATTGGGCTATTTAGGGGTGATGCGGCTCTGAACTAGCTGGGAGTGCTCACTGTCAGGCCCCCTGATGTGTACTGGAAGGGTAGGACGGGGGTGGGAATGGGGATATTGGCAGCGGAGAGAACAGTGTGTAGGAGTTGGGTCCTTTATGGTCTGCTGAGCTCTACTCTCTGCATTTTAGGTCAGTTTAATGCAGAATGGCTACCCAGTGATCTCGGCCTTTGCAGGAGACCAGGATGTCACCAGAGAAGCTGCTAGCAATGGCGTGCTGCTGCTCATGGAAAGGGAAGACAAAGTGCATCTCAAACTTGAGAGAGGCAACCTCATGGGGGGCTGGAAATACTCCACATTCTCGGGCTTCTTGGTGTTTCCTCTATAAACACAGAGCACCCTAGATGGTGGGGGAATGGCAATCTGGACCCAGGAATCCGCCCTTTAAAACACCCTGAACTTGCTGGAATTGGGACACCTTGTTTCCAACCTCCATCAGACTGTTGCTGTAGAAGAATGATTTCCTTTGAAACCTCCAGTACTTTTGTTTTTGTTTTTTGGAATATTGACAATTCCTCGGGAACCTGGCCTCTAATTAGTTTTAGATGACAAGGTCTTAAGGAGAAATGAAATTATCGATTTGAGCAATTTGTACCTGTGATTGTAAAGTCAATATCGGATTTTATTGTTGGGACCATGGACCTCTTTTGTTTGTATGTTATATTGTTGTCCCAATGGAAGGAGAGCTCCTGATTCCAGGATGGACTGCAGGTTGCAGTCAGGGCTTGAAGCAGGAGCCCAACAAAGAACCACCTGATGGACAGTCCTTGACATGTGTTCTGTGTGCGTCTGTATAGCCTTAAGAAAAAGAATGGCTTCACTTTCATTCTGTATTCTTCCCCCCACCGTGTGGATGGGAGGACTTGGGAGGGGGATGGGGACATTGTGAACCTGTCAAGAAGTGCTTTATCCAGAGAAGCAAGTTTTGCACGATTGGACTGCAGCTTTTGTTTTGTATTGTTTGTGTTTTTTCTCGAATAGCTTTACTTTTCTTTCCACACTCAGCTCTCCCTCCTCAACCCCACTTTTATTTTTCTTGCTGGGATTGGGGAGAGAAAATATATGTTGAATTCCTGGATAAGACCAAACAAAACAAAACATTAAAATACCTGTATGTTTTGTTTTAGACGAGACCAAACCAAACAAAAAGAATCTGTTTATCGAAGTAAAAATAACACAATGTACAATTCGGCTTAGTCTCTCAAAGAGATTCTAAGATGCACCTTTATAACTATTAATAGCAACCTGGATTTTTTTAAAATTTATACTTCAGAATGCTTTAAGAACCTGGTGTTCCTGGGTGGTCCTGAATTGTATAAGTTGGGAATGGAAGCTGTAATGACCAAGTCCCCTAAACATACTGCTTCTTTGCCACGTGTGCTGTGACTTCTCAGCGGGTGTTTTAATTTATTTGGATCCACCTCTGAGTTAGCGCACAGTGATCAGGTGCTTCGAAGCCAACAGACCAGCTCCTCTTCCTCCGGATCCTCTTTTGATCTGCCCAGGAAAGGGATGCATTGCCACTCTCCTGCATGCACCTGGCGAGAAGCCACCTGGAAGTCACTGTGGTTAAAGATATTGGTGGAGGTACCCCAGGAGCACTGTTACAAATCCTTCTTGTTTTGGCACCTCTTACAACAACATTATTAAAACACAGCTGAGAGTTGATGGGTGTGTAATTCATATGCCAAGGAAATGTCACTGATCCCAAAGCAATCAAAGAGGAGACCTCAAACCAGATGTTAATTTGTTCTTTGTGTAACAATGTAACCAAAATATTGATGATGAAAGTCATAATTTAAGATTCAGAATAAATGGGTTTGATGTCTGGCTTGCTCTTATCCTCCACTTCGTCTCCCAACTCGTAAAATGTGTGGAAGTAAAGGCCGACTGTCAAGGACCTGGGGAAGATAAATCTATACAGTGCCTCTGTAAAAAAAAATGTACTCTCAAACACACACACACCGGTATGTGCAGACCTGGCTGTGGGTCTGGATGGATATTGTACACTTAGATATATTTCAGTTTATACATATGTATTCTTTAAAAGGAAGATCTTGGGGGAGATATGTGAAAAAGACAGCTTAAGAAGGTTTTAGGGATAGGCAGTCTGCTTTTATCACATGTCATCTTTGATGTGGTGCAAGTTCCAATCCAGTATTTTCATCAGTGAACACTGATATAAAAGAAACTAACATTTTAAGAGCATAAGTTGTTTCCAAAAATGTGTATGTGAGGATGGAGAGGAATTAGATTCCATTTTTGAAAAAGAAATTCAGTGGTGATTATATAAATGACAAAATGTATAGTTTGACTAAGGGTCTAAGTTTTACTTTCCTCGGATGAAGAGCATAATGGGATGCAGAATTTTATTTGAATTGAAATGCTGTTGCATTTTGTGAGGGAAAAAAATCAATAAAAGAGCATTGGGGTACCTTGGCTTTGTGATTAGGAGACATACTTCTAAATAAGAATATTATTTGTGAAGGCTGATAACATAACGAGAAGGATGATGGAATATGGTTTATTACTCTTGGTTATTTTAGTCCTCTTTCCCCCATTTCCTTAAACTTATGTTCAATTTCAAACAGGAGACCTCGTTAGAGGACAGTATAATATTCCACAGATTGAAGCGTATACAAGTACTTGTTACTTTTGTCACTTAATCATATATAACACATGTATGTTTGTATTTACACCTTTATTACATACAGGTTGTTATTGGGCTATCCTGGCTAATAAGCAGCCTATTAATTCGACAGTTTAAACAAGAGTATAGTTCAGGTGTTTATTTTGTATTAGAAAAAACATGATATCCTGATTATTCTACTTTAGTTCATCATCTTCTTCTTCTTTGTTTTCTTTTTCTTGAGATGGATTCCAAAACCTGCCTTAGGAAGGAGCCATGCTGCCAGTGTCCCTAAAGTGGTTTCTCATCCCCTGCAGCATCTGCCAAAGTTCTGTTTGGCTGAGGATCTATGAGGCATCTGAAGCTCCTGTGTTTTGTCTACAAAAATATATAGGTCAGATCAAAATGTAAAATATGTATTTTTTTTTGGAAAAAAAAGAGAGAGGTCTCTGTAACATCTGAAGGGCCATCTGAGCCCTGTCTCTGAGTTTCAGTTTTCTCATCTGGGTGAGGGCAGTAGCCCTGCCAGGTCCCCCACCTCACAGGACAGCTGTGAGGACCGCACAGAAGTGCTTTGAAAGCTGGAAGGCACCAGGATAACATGGGGTGTGTTCTTGGCAGGGAAGGTGTTTCTGCAAAAGCATATTTTTAACATGCAATTTATGAAAAAAAAATGACTGACGGACAATTTTATGAAAGTAAATATCCATATTTCTGAATAGACAAAACTGTAGTACTGGGTTAGAATTTTGTCTCATTTGATTGTAGGGATGATGATAATATCAAAATCTATATGTTGTAATATTAACTCAATTCTCAATTATGTTCTTTGGCTGTCCTGTGTGGTTCAAGTTCAGCTCTCTGCTTCCGTGTGGAATGCCAACATTTTATAAAAATATACAACTGTAATATTTTTAACACAAATAAAAAAATTAAGTAGTAATGTTATGGCATTATAACAGTAAATTGCCTTGGCTGATAAATATTAGCCCTACTAAATTGTAAATGCTTATAAAACAACACAATTTTTTAAGTTAAAATATATTCTAATTTAAATCACACACTTGATGAGTCAGCTCTAGGTCCTGAGAAACTATGTTTACTATCTGTAATTTCTGAGCCTTCATTGCATCCTAATAATTTTGATTTATGTGTTCATGTATATGTGAAATTATCTACAGTTTTAAAGTGTGTGCTTATAATAGCGGCTCAGAGTAAAGGTGATTAAAAACTTATTGAATATTAGCATAAAAACTCACAGAATCCTGTGAGATTCATAGATTTACATAATCCTGTGAGATACATAGATTCATAGATTTACCTGTTTGAAAATATTTTAAAGCTAAATCTAATTATATTAAGCATCAGAAGAATTAGAAAATATATATATAAAGCCAAAAACATTTGTTGAATCTTTAACTTTATTTGTAGTATTTTCTTACCATCAAGAAATTACAGTGGTCACATATTAGTAACTATCACATAAATACTGTTTGCTTGTGAATACATGAACATCCCCCTCTGAATTTTTAGCGTAGAAACACAAAATAAACTGCAGGGTTTGGCCACATACTCCTGGAATCGAGAAATATGTGAGAGGAAAATTTGATAAATTATTTTATGCAAGCAAAATAAAAGCGCTGGTTGTTCCAGAATACATTAGATGTCGCAAAAGGAACAAAGAATGTTCTGTCAATTTGTAGGACCATAATTTTGCAATCTTTTATAAGGAAAAATGTTGCAATGAGATATAATGTTTGTGTGAATAAAGTAGTGAATGTGTGTTTATGTTTTGACAGCGTAAGAAGTATATAGTAACCTAATGCACAGATACACATGAATGTAAGGTTCTTTTACATTATGTTTAAGATGGGGAACTCAGAAGGAGCTTACAGTGAATCCTTCTAAAGATTTATTGAGTACTCTGTGAAAACACTTGTAAAAATGTGGAATGATTAACTGTAGAACTACAATGAGTTTTGCCCTTTTGCCTTGCTTATATGGAGATTTATTTGTCATTGGGATTCTATTTCTAAAGCTGGCACTTTGCTACTAAAATGGGATATTACAAACATATTTTTAAATTTAATATCAAAGCCTGTTAATTCTCATGAGACTCTTAAAATTATTTTCTCTTGACATTTAAAGAGCAAGCACACCAAATATACTGAAGTATGTTAAAATACAAATTTTGCTTTGGTTTTATCATTTGATGCTTTTTGTGCTCTGTATCTTTTTTCCTATGATACACTATGAAGAAATTAGCTGATGATGACCACAATTATTAGTCAAATGTGTTCGCGTATTTGCCCTGCATTTTAAAACTTATTTTTGCAGAGAGAACTCACCAAAAGGCATATTTACTGCCTTTGCAGATGGATGGCTACAGTTTTTAAAGATATTTTAAACGTCTGCTTTGTTACATAGCTATCCATGATGCAATTGGACAGATCCAGTCCTCAAATCCCCAGTCCCCAAAAGAAGACATCACATTAAAAATCCTTCATAAGATCCAATGGATGTAAAATTTTAAAAATGGGCATGTATGCAAGTCTGTATAATAGCATTATGCTCAAACATGAATCTTAAGTAAATGAGCTTTCCTTGCATTCCCAGACCCAGTGGGGTAACTTGAAATTTGTAAGGGCAAAAGCCACGTGATTGTGCCTCCTACAGATAATAGGAGTTCTGTTTTATCATCCTAAGTGGGTTTTGCTGTGGATTTCCATCACCAGAATTACTCAAGTGTCTATAGCAACATAAATCATCATCTTCATCAGCTCACCCACATATACTCACTCTGTAGTGTAAATGAGCTCCTTGACAACTTAATTTGGAAAAGAAATCTTCATTCCCTCTTCTTAATGCCTACGGCAGGACTCCCCATGGTTAGAATGCTGCTTTGCACTGAGGCTATCCTAACAAAATGGAAGCTACTAATTAATGAGCCACTACCATTCTTGCAACCTGACTAGTAATGAATGTAACTTTTATTATTGTTCGCCTGCTTTCTTCAGGAATGCTGACTTCTTTTGAATTTGTATCAGGTTGCAATAAACACTGAGTTGGAGAAGAATGTTGGCAATAATCTGGAATGTGAAACTCCTGAATATTTTGCTGAAGTCTGTTTGATCTAACTTTATTCATGTAAAAATACTTATATTAATCTCTTACGTCTTCAAAGTCCTTTAGGATATAGGGGCATTTTCTTCACTTTATACCAAAAAGAAACATTTCCTGTGATTCTGGGTGCAGCATTATTGTGGAGCTGACACAATGAAAATATTATAGGAAAAAGAATATCTAAAAATAACCAAATTAATTGAGAAAAAATTGGCAAATTTTTCTTACTACTAAAATCCCTCATTTGCAGTGTTTTTACGTGGATCTTAAAGATTCCCTCCAGTCTTTATTATTCTATGTAACATTATATTATTCTATGTAACATTTATCTTCGAATTGCTAATTTTCTTTTATAATTCTTTCAGAGAGGAGATTATCACTGAAACACAAATGTAGGACATGAGAATGTGATACTATCTTCTTTTCTAATTCCCAAGCACCATGTCAGGATGTCATAGCACAGTTTTTGTTCTGAAATTGTAAACTCTTAAGTGGAAGAAGCAATTATAGGATTTATAAAAAATGTTCTATTCTTTTGGGAACAGAGTATAGATATTTTCTTTTCATTTCACAACATTTATGTATAGCAGCCCAGGGGCCAGAGAATGTGCTTAAGGATGGTGATAGAAAATTGAAGATACCCTCGGTGTGCAAAAAGAGCTTGCAGTCCTTAGAAAATAGCATTCAGAATCATCTGGGAGGATACTCAGCTAAACTGATGGTGAGGGTGTGGGCTGGGGTGGGTGAGGTGGAAATGTAAATGCATATTTACTGAAGTGAATAATATAATTTCATTTTTTACATATGAGGAAGATAATGTTATTGTGACGTTGACATTGAATACTGAATATCAGTTGATATCCTGACTGAAAGGGCCTTCCATTTTGAATATGGCCACAGGTCTAGCAAACCAATTGCAAACTAGGGCTTGTGAACCAACCTTGGAAGCATTGAAGTGGACAGGAAGTGGCAGAGAATTTCCATCATTTAAAACATGAAGAGTAAACTATAGTAGCCATTTTTGCAGTTTATTATATTTTCTTGTCTTCTATGTAGTGAATTACTTCGGAAGACAGAAGGCATGCTAGAATTAGTCAAATCCTTAGAAGATAGTCATGTAGCAAGATACAAATGAGGCATGATTTGAAGGCTATCTTAAACAGAACTGAATGGGGGACCGTTTTAACCCATTGACTTTTTTTTTTTTTTTTTTTGCAAGATATTAACTTACTGAATAAAGGCATAATGTAAGAAGAAACAAAGGATAAATGTGAGACCAAATGGCACCGGAAGAAAGTTTGAATTCTGTATGTTTTATACAGCATTTAGGTATAGCATCCTAGGATCCACACACTAGGGGCCGGACACACATGTGTGAGTGTGTGTGTGTGTTTGAATATAAACAAATACTTATAGTCAAAATGTAGCCACTACAAAAATGCCTCTCGTGTCCCTGAAGCTGCCCCATTCCTGAAACTTGTTTTCAGCAGATGAGGAGATGATGGGCCCAAGGGCCTTTACCCATTACATGCTTCTGCTAACTTTTAATCTCAATTATTTGGTCCATGTTTCACATTTTATTTCTTGTGTTCAATCTTAGGAGTTTATTTCACCAGAAGGTAGAAATTACATCTGGTCTCCGTGACAGACAGAGATTGAGAACTGTTGAGAATAATTAGACCATCTGGTGCTATAAATCCAATGGAAAGTTATGATCAGTGGATCATGGCCTAATCTGCTCTTCATCCATTGCATCTGAATTATCTTGCCACAAAAGAATGACAAGGGGCTGGATTTTTAAAGGAAATTGCCACATCTCCCCAGTCATTAGCAGGCAAAAGGCATGCGTGCATCAGACTGTGATAATTAGAAAAGACTTATTCTCCCCTAAGGCCTGTTACTTTTTGATACTTATTTTTTTTGTCTCCAAATGTACTGCACCAAATAGTGAATGTCATACAGTTTTTACTTATGATTCTTACCAATTCCTGAGTATAGTCATTAGAAGAAATTTTATACTAAAATAAACTTTTCTTTTTATCTTAATGGAGAATTGAAATGAACCTAAATTTGTTTGGTTATATTTTTCCAAAATTGCAGAAACATTTGTTTCAGGAAAAAAACTCCCCAATAGATGGTGCTGGTGCTGTGATTTAAACCACTGCATCATTAGTATGCAAAAAAGCTCCAGAGAGAGGCCTCCGGGAATTCCCTGACACCAAGTTATAGAAAGACAAGAATGTGGCTTTATTTTTGCTAAATGCAAATTGACATAATTGTATAATTTGAAAACTTCAGAAATATTTCTTGATGTTTTGAGGTCAAGAAATTACTCCTCATTTCATTGTTCATATCTCAAATATCTTTGAAACATAAACGCAAACAAAATTGAATGCTTCAAAGGATGAGCTGAGAGGCCTTCCAAGTTTCTTCCTGCATACTGCTTCAAGGGTCTATTAGTGAAGCTATAATATGAAGGTTATAGCCCAAAGTATAACAGACTCCTGCTTCATATTGATGAGAAAAAATTGCAGATGCAAGAAGCATTTTGGCAGAATGATGCTGCCACTGATGTTGACAATGAGCATTCCATATAGCTAGGCATGATACTGAGTGCTGAACAATTATCTTTCCGTTTTATCATTATGACAACCATACAAGGGATATTGTTACCATTTTATACATGATGAATATAATGCTCTAAAAGATTAAATGATATGATCAAAGTCTCAAAGTAAGTAAATGACAAAGGTGGGATTCGAATCCTGAACTTTCTAACTTCAGAACCTATTCTTTGAATTATTATATTATATTCTTTGAACACGTATTATATTACATGTCCAGTGTAAGAGATACTGTGTGAAAAAATAATTTTGTCAAGTAAGAAATCTATATATTCTCATTATTCATAAATACTTCTATCACAGTTATTTAAATATAACACACTTTTTAAAAAGGAGAATTTAGATTTGCATGCTGCAAACATAAAATCTGTTCCATTGTAATTATAAGAGAAGTCTTGCAACAGGTGATATAAATTTACTAAACTGCTTATATTGGAAACACCAAAGTTTGGGCTTTCATGTTTAGTCATCATCCCCATGCAGAAAATGATAATGGAAATAATTTTCCCCTGTTTCTGTTGCTGGCACTCTTTGTAAAGATAAACTCAAAATACTCAAGCATGTAAATACAAATAGTTCATTTTTCCAACTATAATGTATATTTTGTAAAGGCCAGAGTTCCCTCTCTGTTTAGAATTCTGAAGTTTAGCCTAAGAAATCAAGTGCAAGATGCAAATTATCCTTAAATTGAACAATTTGCTTTTTTAAAGCTGCTCCTGAAGCTTTAAGCTTAAACTCTGGTTTGAGAAATATCTTTCAGAATCAGGAGTCAGAAAGTTCCTTCAGAGATTAGATATCTTTCCCTGAAAGCATAATCGTTTATTTAAGCAAAATTAAAATGAATTACATGAAGTAATTACAGATTTTAAAGATGGTTAGCAGCATTTGGTTGTATTAAATCTTTTTATTGCATTCTTATATCAGAGGAAAACACATTTTTTAGTTTAGGTGGTAAATGACAACACAAAATATGTCTAAAAAAGCTTTTCCGAGAATTAGGTTTTTTTTTTTTTTTTTGAGACAGAGTCCTCTGTCACCCAGGCTGGAGTGCAATGGCACCATCTCGGCTCACTGCAACCTCCGCCTCCCAGGTTGAAGCAATTCTCCTGCCTCAGCCTCCTAAGTAGCTGGGATTACAGGTGTGTGTCATCACGCCCAGCTAATGTTCTGTATTTTCATTAGAGATGGGTTTTTGCTATGTTGCCCAGGCTGATCTCGAACTCCTAACCTCAGATAATCTGCCCACCATGGCCTTCCAAAGTGCTGGGATTACAGGCGTGAGCCACCATGCACGGCTAAGAATATATATATTTTTTTCTTTTTTGTTGCCTTTAATTACATTTTTTTCAGCCCACATATTATTAGCTTAAAGATTGGAAATGGATTATGTTTAAAATTATTAACTCTGAATTTGTTACCAAGCCTTTTAATTGAATATATATTTTCATAATACTTTTGATTGAATATATATTTTCATAATATTTTAAACAAAGAATAAAAATTCTCATTTTTTTAACTTGTACATGAATGTACACATGAATAGGAAGGCAGATAGATAGATAGATAGACAGATACTTTCAATATATGGTGGCTTGCACATGACAGAGACTCTCTCCTTGACCTAATGTTAGACAGGCTCCTCTGATCCCTCTTTTTATGAGGCCTTGTCCTTTGGCATTGTCCTGGAGCCTGCCCAGCCCAGTTGTAGCAAAACTCCTGTTAAGTCACTTTAATATTTAAGGAGAGGTGAGTCCAATTGCTGATCCAATCCAGTGCTCCAAATTACAGTCCATGGAAGCACAGTAAGAAGGATTTTGATTTTAAGATTCTGAATGTACTCTCAAGAATGGGTTGTAACCCCAGGCTCTGAGCAAAAATCTTCATGGATGGAAATTGTCTTGTCTTTTTTTTGAGGGGTTGGGGTGGGGGTAAGGACTTGACGTTTGAGGTGGAAACTTCTGGCTCTTTTATGAGGCTGTGATACGGTTTGATTGTGTCCCCACCTAAATCTCACCTTGAATTGTAGTTCCCATAATCCCCGTGTGTAATGGGAGGGATCCAGTGGGAAGTAATTGAATCATCGGATGGGTTTTTCCATGCTGTTCTCGTGATAGTAAATAAATCTCAGGGATATGATGGTTTTATAAAGGGCAGTTCCCCTGCACATCCTTTCTCGTCTGCTGCCATGTAAGATGTGCCTTTGCTCCTCATTTGCCTTCCACCATGATTGTGAGGTCTCCCCAACCACGTGGAACTGTGAGTCTGTTAAAACTCTTTATCAGTTACTCAGTCTTGGGTATTTCTTCATAGCAGTATAAAAATAGACTAATAATACATGCCGCTCTTTTAGAAGCTGGGCAACAGTCTCAAGTTTTTCTGTTTATAAGACATAGAGGCTGGGTTAGAGTCCTAGGCTTCTTTGTTTGCAAGGCACCACTAGTTAAGAACATGGGAGCTTCTCAGTGAACTAGACCCTTTCACTCCCCATTCCTGCCCCAACAGCCTTCTCAAATCCCCACTGACATGCTCTACACTAATATGCTAACTCTGTCCTATTCCTTTCTTATTGGCATGGCTTTACTAGGTATTTTGGAACTTCACTGGCTTCTTCAGGAAAATTGAGATGCCCTCTAACAGGCTCCTCTCAGACCTCTCCCTTCCCAGTGCCTAGGCTCCTCCCTCCTCTTACCAGCTTAGGTCACATTGAATCCTTTAATTTGTCCCCATCCCAACCCCTGCCTTCTCCATTCCTCCACCCGCTCTTGTGAGGCTTTTCCATCCCCACTCCAGCCCCTCAACTCCTGACTATCCCTTGAACTTCAGGCCCCTGCCCCATATTTAGGATCCTCAAGGATCTCATGGACCACCAAAGCCACTACATACCAGTGCAAAAGGCAATCTTAAAGTGTTGTATTAGTCCGTTCTCACACTACTAATAAGGACACACCTGAGACTGGGTAATTTATAAAGGGAAGAGGTTTAATTGACTTACAGTTCCACATGGCTGGGGAGGTCTCACTATCAAGGTGGAAGGCAAAGGAGGAGCAAAGTCACATCTTACATGGCCACTGGCAAGAGAGCTTATGCAGGGGAACTGCCCTTTATAAAGTCATCAGATCTTATGAGACCTATTCACTATGGTGAGAACAGCATGGGAAAGACGCACCCCTGTGATTCAGTTACCTCCCAATGGGTCCCTCCCATGACACATGGAATTTATGGGAGCTACAATTTGAGATTTGGGTGGGGATACCGCCAAACCATATCAAGTTTTTTTTTCATAAATATTGGTGAAAATCATTAACTCTCGTAGGTGCACAAAGGCATACAGAGTAGCATAATGAACATCGGAGACTCAGATGCAGGGAGGGTGGAAGGGAAGTGAAGGATGAAAAGTTTCCCATTGGTTACAGTGTACACCACTGGAATAATGGGTACACTAAAATCCCAGGCTTCAGCACTATACAGTTCATCCACGTAACCAAAAACCACTTGCACCCCTGAAGCTATTGAAATAAAAAAATTATTAAAAAATCATTAGTTTTCGTATTGAACAAGTAACCTTAACACATTTCTTCCACCAGAAACACAATTTAGATAAAAATACAAAGTAAAGCAAAGAGAGAACCAATTATTTTATATCAACTAGTGAATTTTGTATTATTATATTTACCTGACTCCTAGCTAGAATTTTAAAATGAAAGGCACAGAGTATCTATATGCATCAGTCTTTATGTGTGTATACATATATTATGTATACATATATGTGACATCTTTCTGCATCTGGAAAGTATTAGCAAATCAATTCATAAAGTCCTGTAGGAAGCTCCATTTCAATTTGTTTAGAGATGAATAAACACTTAAATATATATTAAATCCTGAAACTCTCAGAAATATAAAACTAAACCAAATGTTTTTCCAGTTCACATGATTTGAGTAAACCTTTGATAAATAAGACTTAGTTTGGTATTACTGGTTTAATAAAAATTAGTATGTCTTCTGAATTATCAATAATTAAGTAAAATATAAACATACATTTCTATTCTGCTTTGATTTACTTGTCAAATGAAGTAATATTTATGACACGTTTAAGAGTATAAAAACTATAAATTCAACCTAAGAACAAATGTACAAAGAAGTGGTAAGAATGAATCACTTCATTCATATCAACCACAGCAGTGAAACAAAAAACCCATACATATAACTTTTTAGATTTTTTTTTTCTGGTACTTGCCTAATATCCATGTGTTGTTAAATACAATCGACAGGAAAACAACTTGAGATAATAGCTGACTTAGTTTAAGTTATAATATATCTGCCAAAAATAGTTTCCACAATCGTTTTTGGTAACATTCAGTCCTAGATTTAGGCAAAGTTAAGTAATGCATATTCACTAATAAGTAGGATAAATTCCTGAAGCATTAATTATTAAGCCTACATTTAAGTGTGTATAATTTTAACTCTTATTTTTATGTGGTAAAGAGAGATTAAATATATTTGGATCTGTAAATAAACATGTTCTTTATGCTGCATTGAAAAATTGTACTATGAAGAGGCATACACCTATAAAAATTATGAGATAGTATAGTCATAAAGTTTACTAGTCAGCTACAGAACTTTTACATATAAGAGACAATTCACAATTGTCTCTTTCCTCATTTTCATTGTTAGAGAAAGAAAACAATTACGAATGGTAAATATGCTAATCAAGATATGAAAACAAAACTAGTAAAAATATAGAGATGGGAAACAATGTGATATGCAACATATTCAAGAATGTTAAGTTGTATTTTTGTTAGGAAAAAAGAGTGTAATTTTGTTCTGGGTAAAAAGAAATGAAAAATATAGGGGAAAAACAATGGTTATATAAAGTTACAGAAAAATTACAGAAAATGAATCTTGGAAAAGGCATCTTACCTCATGGATAAGGTTGGATGAATTTATTTATAAGATTTGTTTATTTTATTTTGTTAAGGTTTCCTATGAACAGTACATGAATACAAAAGTAGAATTTAGTTTTCTTTGTTAAAATGACAACGTTTTCTCAGATTATTTGTCTGTTCTTAATAAGAGATTGAAAAAGATTTTTTTAGAAGTAATCTGCCTGAGCAACAAGGATTCTGTTTTTATCAGAATAATTTCCCGTGCTTTGTATTGACTTTATCATGTTCTTGATTATTTAAGAGAACTGAGTCTTCTCACTTGTTAAAAGAATGAAAATTAAAATTTTTTGATGATTATATTCCTCCTATATTTAGTTTTGAATTTTTAAATGGACACTTTGGTTAAATAGGTAGCTAATATTGTTTCACAATGACCTAAGATCCCATTTAATCAAATGTGTCAACATTTTAATATTATTAAAATTTTGCCTTCCCAAAATCAAATCCCAAATGAAATATTCTTGATGTTGAACTGACTTTGAGATTCCTCTGAAGTGGCCTAGAAAATCTCAAAGGATTTGTCCTTTTAAACATCCTTTAAAAAATAGTTAGGTTTGTTTGATATGTTTAATTTCATGAAAAGGATTGTCAAAGAAGAGATGCTTAATCTTTCCTAGTTATATTTGTTTCAGTAAATATTATTAGCATAAAAATTTCAAAAATTATATGAAGTTCATAGAAATCTTTCAATAACCTCATGGTCCATGCTATTTCTGGTAATAATGTTATTGTTATAATTCCAGATAATATTTTTAAAATATTACGTGTCACAGAAATAAACACATTTCCTTGTCAAATGAATTCTCATCAGATCTTTCACCATGGCCATTTACATTTTTTTTAATTCACAGATAGTTTTTATTTTAATCTGGTTATTCTCTAAAAGCGTTTGCAGTCACCTATAGGCCAGAGTGCTTATCTTAAACAAAAAGGGACTGGTCTGAAAGACACTTGGAAAGCTATAATAGGTACTTGTGGGTACAGGCTGTTAATGGTAGTCTTTAAATTATTTTGAGACCATCCCACTAGACTGAATAAAGATTTTCAGAACTCCAGTGAAGAAGCTGATGGATTTGTAAAATTTCTAACCCCATATCAAGTGGAATAATAATTAATTACATGGGACTGAATGAACTGATAAAAAATGATTATAATTTTTATGGCATTTGTTTGGAACATTGCTGGTTCTTCAATGTTCTATTTTCTGGATGTGACAACTCCTTTCCCTTCTGTATTAAACTATCTATAACGCATAAAAATGTAGTATAAATAGAAGAAAAGCATTTATCCTTTTCTTTCTCACTAATCCCCCTAGGAAACAAGGAAGATTAACATTACTAACATTTTGCTTTCCCAAAGGAAAAATTTGGTGACTCCTATTGAGTGTTCTTCATTTCATGGCAATATAAATATTTATGTATTTCAATAGGAGTCTATCTTCCTCATAGCAGGGCATAATTGGACAAATTGGTTACATAACAAAGGCTTTTACTGGAAAGTCATATTTGAGAATGATGTGCATAAAATAAGATCTGATCAGACAGTTTTAAGAAACTAAGATTGACTTTGTAGAGTCAGTGCTTGCAAACCTGCCTTGGAAAAACAAGCCTGGCCCTGGCTTACAGGGTTTCCAGCTTTAGAGGTCAGTAAGGAAAATCACTTTCTGGGAGATTCTGGAAAAAGGAAAATTTGGGGACCTAGAGAAGAGAGGAATTCACCCATATCTGTAGGTAATGTAGGTGAAGTGTGCTGGTAGGTTCTTGGCTTTCTTCCTTGCTGAAGAGGCTTCTAAAAGTCAAATCTGAAATTCCATATATAAAGTTTTAGCAAGGGAAACTTAAAAAGGCCAATGTGGTCAGTTACCATTTTTGTTGCACTCGTGTAAATCGTTTGGCCAAATGTAATGAGACCACACATATTTTGGAAACAAGAATATCTAACTTTGGTTATCTTTGACCAAAAATGATGGTGACTGTAGTGAGAAATTTTGTTTCAGTAGCAAACTGTTGCACATGATGTGGGTTATCAGGTTCTGGTCCTATTCATTGTCTTTGAGATTTTGTTACCCACCTCTAAATCAGAATGGATTCTGCATCTTGCACATTTTTCAGTCCTTACAAAATTCTCAGTTCTCCCATTTCCTCAATATGTGGCTACAATTGTTCAAATTAATTTTTCCAATATTTATTCCACTCTCCTAACATGGAGTCCCTAATAACTGAAACCCTACTTTTCACAACCTTATTGGAAGGTTAGGTTATCTGATAGCTGACTGTCCCTCTTCTTGATCCTCCCCCACCCAACCCCAGGATATAAAGCAGCCCTCCCAGCTGCCACTGAAAGATCTTTGTGCATGGAGTTGCTGCCGTGTGGTAATTGCCAATCAGGAAGCTTCCAGTCCAACATCTAGAAATATTCTCTGCTGACTGCTCTACCACTAAGTCTGGACAAATGGTTCACTGGTTGTTTTGTTTGTTTGTTTGTTTGTTTGTTTTTGGGACAGATTCTCTCTGTTGCCAGGCTGCAGTGCAATGGCACCATCTCAGCTCACTACAACCTCCGCCCCCTGAGTTCAAGTGATTCTTGTGTCTCAGCCTCCCAAGTAGCTGGGATTACAGGTGCCTGCCATTCATTATGCCTGCCTAATTTTTGTATTTTTAGTAGAGACAGAGTTTCTCAATGTTGGCCAGGCTGGTCTCAAACTCCTGATCTCAAGTGATCCACCTGCCTCAGCCTCCCAAAGTGCTGGGATTACAGGTGTGAGCCACTGCACCTGGCAGCCACTGCACAGGGCTTGCTTTTAATGAATAAAGGCAATCAAACAGGACATGGACTTATATTGTTCAGAAGAAAAGAGAATGCCTCTTCTTTGAATAAGAAGAGAGACTTACAAAGACTCTCTCCTGAGTGAACTTTAGACAGGCTCTACTGAATCCTCTTTTTGATGAGTCCTGGTCTGTGGGCCTTGTTCTCAGTACTGCCTAGCTGGTTATAGCAAGAATCCTGTTGAATTGGCTTAAGGAGAAGCTCCCTTCCCTTGATACCTGATCACTTTACTTGTCTTATCAGGTGTCCATTTAACAATGAGAACACATGAACACAAGGAGGGGAGCAACAGGGTAGAGGGTCGAGGGGAAGGAGAGGATCTGAAAGAAAAAACACTTATTGAGTAGTATGCCTATTACACCTTTTTTATAAATAATCTGTACACCAAACCCCCATGACACAGTTTGCCTATATAACAGTCCTGCACATGTACCCCTAAACCTGAAATTAAACATCAGAAAAAAGAATCAGTTTAAATCGGTTTAGCAAGATTCCCTGTACTTGAAGTCTTCGCTTAGTAATTTTCTGTCCACTAACTCTGCTCTAAGGCTTCACATCTCTAGCTGTCTTTGTTGTATTTGGAGTCTCACCATTGTGTGATGGTCTTGACACTTAATATGATAGCCCTAAATAAAATCTTCCTTACTATTTTAACCATTGTCAGAATAATATGTTATTTGACAAATGTAGGCATAAAGATAATCTATATTTAGATAAATATATAAATAGAATTTATATATGTTTTAACTGTGTGTATATATTATATATGTATATATAATTAATATATAAGTAATCATATATATTATATATGTGTATATGTTATATATATGTATATATAAAACATACCATCACACAGATATAAAACCAAAAGGTTAAAAAGAGTAATGAGGCCTGTAATCCCAGCACTTTGGGAGGCCGAGACGGGTGGATCACGAGGTCAGAAGATCGAGACCATCCTGGCTAACACGGTGAAACCCCGTCTCTACTAAAAAAATACAAAAAATTAGCCGGGCGAGGTGGCGGGCACCTGTACTCCCAGCTACTCGGGAGGCTGAGGCAGGAGAATGGCGTGAACCCGGGAGGCGGAGTTTGCAATGAGCCGAGATACGGCCACTCACTCCAGCCCGGGCGACAAAGCGAGACTCCGTCTCAAAAAAAAAAAAAAAAAAAAAAAAAGAGTAATGAGGAAAACTACCATTCAAAGAAGAAATGCATCTTTTCAAAAATACATATGAAACATGTTCATCTTCTCCGAATACTTAAGTAAATCTTCTGCATGAGAACCTGCTATACATGATGTAAACTCAGGTAAGTCGCACAGCCAATCAGGTGAGTGTAACAATTATGTAGCACTTGCTGTGTACCAGCCAGTGTTCTGAGTGGTTTAAGTACATTTAGTCATATTAACCCTGTAATATAGGTATTATTTATATCTCCAGCTTGAATGTTAACAGTTTAAGGTCACAAATACTAATAATTTAACTAACTTTCCCAAGGTCAAACAGATCGTAAGTAGAGGAGCTCTGCTTCAAACCTAGCCAGTCTGATCTCAGTCTCTGCTTCTAACTATGTTATACTATCTCTCTGGATGACTGTGACATAAACTCCAATGATGTGGCAAGCAGACTGTACCAGCATGATGGCTGAATCAACTTTAGTGGTTAGCAAAAATAAATAAATGCTGTGATAGGGATGATGAATCTTTCAGTTTTAAAGATTTAAACACCTGAGTTTTAAAGATTTCAGCAAACTATTTTAGTCCTTCCCAAGAACAGCCCAACTGAGCTATCAAGTTCCACTCATTTCCCAGACGTGCACTCCTAACATTTCCAAAGCAGAAGCCATTACACTCTCTGCTAAAGTCCTAACAGCTATACCGTGCAGATGACATAGCACAGAAGCCTAAATTTGAGCCCTGCATCCTGATTATTTCTGGTCTGGCTTGTGCTTCCGTATCAGCCAGGAATAAAGTGTTCGTAAGACCCGGTTTCCAACATACACCTAATTTTAATAACTCCATCCTTGACCTTTTGCTTATGTGTGTGCCTTATTATTAGTATTTGTTTTTTATTTGAATTTCTCTATGTTTAGATATCCCCAATTTTCTTCCTGCTAGTTGCTTTTCCTGAGAAAAATGTCATTCTCCTGAGGTCCTGGGCTCCTGTTATATATTTACAGACCTCTCCAATCGTGAAGGAATGCTGGTCACCCAGTTTATCTGCTTGCTTGCTCCTCAGATCTCCAAATATCTCTTGTTCCTGGATATCTTATCCCTCAGTACCTTTTTCTTAAATCTTTATAATTGCTACTGTTTTACTAAGCTCTCTTTTGGAAGCTCTTCCATTTTTAAGAAAGAGTGGGCTGATTGCAATGGCTTACGCCTGTAATGCCAACACTTTGGGAGGCCGAGGCGGGTGGATCACATGGTCAGGAAATCAAGACCATCTTGGCTAATACGGTGAAACCCTATCTCTACTAAAAATACAAAAAAATTAGCCGGGCATGGTGGCGGGTGCCTGTAGTCCCAGCTACTCAGGAGGCTGAGGCAGGAGAATGGCGTGAACCCAGGAAAGGGAGGTTTCAGTGAGCTGAGATCGTGCCACTGCACTCCATCCCGGGTGACAGAGCGAGACTCCATCTCAAAATAAAAAGCTGAAACAATCTTCCTTAAAAGGGAAGACTATCAACTATCACAGAAAACTATTGAGAGCATATTTCAGTAGTCCAGTAAGAAACAATGAGAATTCAAGCTCAGATAGTATTAGTTTAATGATGTGGATGAATGGGTTAGGGAGATGCAAAGGGAGCAGTGTTGACATTATGTGTTCACTGCTTGTGCACGGGAATGGAGGAGAGAGGAGCGTTATAGAGGGCTCCCATAACTGGCTATTTCAGTCACCGAAATACAGTGGTCACCTTCACCAAGATGGGATAAGAACAACCAAAGGTAATCTAGCACAGTCATATATGTGAGTGCCAAATGTTACTGAAATTGTATATAGTATACTACCTTGTCTCTTTTTAATGTTTCATACACCCAGAGTAAATAAATTTTAATGATTGAGTTACTTTGATATTTTATGTATTTATTTCATTAAGTAATAGCAATTTATCTGTATATTATATATGCATGTAACCACTTAGTTAATCAATTATTAAGTATGTAATGAATGATTCTTTTAATAATCTGTTGAATTCGAGTATCACGTTGCAGCTTACAAAGTGGCTTGTTTACTTTTTAAACTGTTACTTTACATTGTCAGCTCAATCAACTTTCTGTTTTAGTAAGAATTATGAAGGAATAGATTATAGTACATTTCGGCCCTTTCAGTGCACAGTTCTCTTGGTTTTGATAAGCTCAAACAGACCTGTAGCCCACGATGACGAAGATGTAGTACATTCCCACCATTCCATCAGCACAGGACCCTTTGCAGTCAACTGTTCCCAAGTCCTGACAATTCCAGGTCCACTTTGCTTTCCAGAACATCAAACAAACACGGTAAAACAAAACACAACCTCTTAAGGCTGGATTTGTCCCTTACTCTAATGTATTTGAGATTCATCCATGTTACTGCTTGCTTTATTTCTTTGTTTTTAATTCCGATTAGTATTTAATCATAAGCCTAAGTTTACTATTAATTCACTGGCTTAAGGATCTTTGGATTTCTTCTGGTTTTCAGTGATTATTAATTAAGCCACTATAGCATGTTTATCTATTTTTTGATCCATATTACTAAAAGTAATAATCAATAAATTTGTAAGTTGGGCATTGTTTTTCCCATTTTTTCAGAAGAGATTAAATGACTTTCTCTAATTAAGTAGCCAGTAAATCGTTAGAATGCTAGAAGGATTAGAATTCGATTAGGTGAAAAGATGAATAACCTTATTTCAAGAAAATGCCTGTGTTCGCATGCTCACACTTGTATGTGCACACACACGCACAATGGATACCCTAAATTTAACTGAGTTCAGCCAGAATTCTCTCTACAGAATGACAGCTCCAGTTGGCTCCCTCCAGCAGTGTTCAAGTGTTTTACGGCCCCATACCCCTGCAGACAGCTGTCACTTTTCAGCTTTCTATTTTTTCTTGTTTTTTTTTTTGTTTTTTGGGTTTTTTTTTTTTTTTTTGCCAGTCTTAATAAGAGGCAACCAGTATAAATAATGGTAATTTTCCATGAAAAACGCAACAATAAAGATGGGGTTTTAGATTGGTCAGTTCATCAATGGTGTGCAGCCAATGTGAAAAGGCAAAACGTGAAGGAACAGAGGTTGGCGGGCAGATTGTTGCTGCTGTCCAGGTGGCTGAAGAACTTGAAAAGAATGCAAAATCTGGGAATACGAAGAAAATGATCAAAGCAGGAGACCTGGTAGTAAAATAAACACTTGGTTACTGATTGCCATAGTTTTTGGATCTAGATGAATAGCAAAATAATGGTGCCTATGACAAATCACGGGAGTCAGAAATGTGATGTGATTTACAACATAGTGAAATGTATTACTTTTAATGAAATCTTCTGCACCTCAGAAATATGTAGGCTGTGATTTGTAAAAGAGGGACCTCTATCATATGGGAAAATTATTTATGGTATAACTCAGGAGTAGCCAGGGATGGGATGTTTTATCTCTGTTTCCTCCATGAAGCATTCCAAATGAACAAATTTCATCTGTCAAGGCTGGTTTATTTTAATTTGATATGTATGATTAGTGGGTTTTGTTATTTTACATATAAATAAACTCCATCTTTGTATTCAGAACATAACACTAAATTTGCTACAATGATGATTTAATATTCTTTATCAAATCTAAATTGATGATTCAGTAGTTCCTGGGGCTGATTGAGCCCCAATCTTGGAACTAGAAAATGATAAAATACCATAAAATATATCCAGAAAACCTCTAATGTCTTATGTAGAAGACACATGGAGAATAAAGTTTATTTACAGCATTAACGTGCTTTTTACATCTTAATTGTTATAGTCATATCTGTCATTTTCCTTTATGTTTAGGATTCTAAAACTGCATCAGACTACCCCTAAAAGATGTTTAAAGAAAAGCAAATGTTAACTAGGAGATTTGCTTTTTTGACCTCTATATGTTAATTCTGTTACTTAGAGGCTACATGATATCACTAATGGAAATGACTAACATTTACTGAAAGCGTACCTGGTGCCAGGTGTCATTCTGTGTTTGACTCCTGTTACATCTCATTATACTGCCATGTGCTATCATTTTCTCTAGTCTACAGCTGAGGAAACTGAAGAACAGAAGTTAGTGAAATTGTTCAGGGCCTCACTGAGGGCTGTCCTAACCAAGGTCTGGGCCCAGCCTAACTGGCTCAAAATCTGTACAATTATGAATTATGGCATCATAGAGTGTTGGGAGCATCAGAAAATTTCGATAGAGGCTGAAAACTTCCTTCTTTAATTGGTTATTGTGTTCAGACGCCTGTCTTATGAAAGTTTTCCTTTTCACTCCATCAATTATTCATCACATTTGTAAGTTCAAGTATCTCTGAAGTTGATTTAATTTATGTATTTAATAATATATTTTGGCCAAGTATACAATGCCAATGTAAATCCAAACCCTAGAGTACGTATCTTGATGGCTTGATACATCTGCAACCAGACTCAATTTTTTCACTTATTTACTAGGGTTAGGTGCTGGAGATATGATGACATGCACAGTCACAGTTCATGAAGCATGAGGTTTGGGGGGATTTTGATAAGCATATGTGAATCTAACACACCCTGCAAGAAGTGTTAGGACTTTGGCAGGCTTAGAACTCCCAGAGCGGAAACACACTGTGTGCATCTGATCCCATCTCTCAGAAAGCCATCATAGGGAGGTGATGTTCAAGCTCCTCTGAAGGTTCAGAGAAATGAGTCTAAGTGAGGAGAGGAGCAGGGAGGAGGAAGAGGAGAGGTGAAGGTGCTGGAAAAGAGGTAGAAAGTCATAGAAAAAGCTTTTAGGACCTAAAGAAGAACTTGGAATTTAGCTAGAAGGTAAATTCTTTACAAGTGTTATGACCCAACTTAAATCACTCTAGTGAGCTCTTATTATATGAATAGAAAAACCTATAGAGAAACTGTATTATGTAATGTTGATAGTTAACATTTTCTGCCTTTGCACATCTTTCCATAGTTCCTTATGAAAATGCATTAACTGGTGATGTAATTGAACACTGATTTGTTATGGAGGCATAAAAGAAATGTCCAGGGATCACTCATTCGTTTCTAGTCTATCATTATTTCCCACCTGCACAATATACGGGTTTTTAAGGAAAGAATAGCTATTTTAAAAACAAATTCATCTTGATTTCTAAGACAATTTGCAGGGCAACATATATGCTATAATAATTTTCCTGAACAAATGTGTCTGTTATATTTATAGTGTTTAATTTTAGTTTATATGGTTGATTTATTGACTTTTTAAAAAGCCCATAGAACATTTAAGTATCTTCCAATTTTTCAGAAACAATTTACATGCAGTAAAACCCACTCTTTTATGGTACAGTTCTACAACTTTTGAAAGTGTTATAGAGCCAAGCAACCATAATCAAGATAGAGAATAGGTCCATCCCTCCCCCAAAATTCCTCCTCTGTGTAGCCAACCTTTTCCTCCATATTCAGTTTCCGGAAACCATGGATTTCTTTATAGTCTCATAGTTTTTCCTTTTCTAGAATATCATAATCTTACAGCAGGCAGTCTTGTATGGCTGCTTTCACTTTTCATGATGCATTTTAATATTTATCTGTTTTATTGTGTGTGTCAGTGTTCATTACTTTTACTTGCTGAGTATTAATAGTATAATATTGTATTCTATTTCTTGACTGTTACAAATATAGCCACTATAAATGTTATATGCAGTTTTGTTTGGACATAGGTCATCATTACATTTGAGTAAGGACCTATGAGTAAGATTGCTGACTGTCTTCTTGAGGGTTTGGTTAACTTTATAAGAAATTGTCAAACTGACCACCAAAGTAGCTGCACAAATTTGCATTCTTACCAGTCACGATTAGGAGTTCCAGTTGCGTAGATCTTCATCTGCACTTTGCAGTGACTCTTTTGCCCCCATTCTAGTAGAGTGAAGCAATTAATATCTAATTGCTTTTAAGACATTATAAGTGAGAGTGGAAATACTACTCTATAGGGAAATTCTACTGAAAACACATTTAAAAATTGGCAAAAACTAGGAACTGTAAATAGCCAATGAATTTTGAAAAAGTGTTTTCTTATTATTGATCTTTTTTGTTTGTTTTTTTGAGACCAAGTCCCTCCCTGTCACCCCGGCTGGAGTGCAGTGGTGCCATCTTAGCTCCCTGTAGCCTCCAACTCCTGGGCTCAAGCAATCCTTTCACCTCAGCCTCCCAACTAGTTAAGGCTACAGGTGCAAGTAACCATGACCAGCTAATTAAAAGAAAAATATGTAGAGACAGTATCTTGCTATGTTGACCAAAATGATTGATATGGCCTGGCTCTGTCGCCACCCAAATCTTCTCTTGAATTGTAGCTCCCATAATTCCCATGTGTTGTGGGAAAGACCTGGTGGGGTTAATTGAATCATGAGGGTGTGTCTTCCCGTACTGTTCTTGTGATAGTGTATGAGTCTCAAGAGATGTGATGGCTCTACAAATGGCAGTTCCCCTGCACACACTGTCTTGCCTGTTGCCATGTAAGATATGACTTTGCTTCTCCTTCACCTTCTGCCATGATTGTGAAGCCTCCTCAGCCATGTGGAACTGTAAGTCCATTAAACCTGTTTTTTCTTTATAAATTACCCAGTCTCAAGTATGTCTTTATTAGCAGCATGAAAATGGACTAATACAGTGATTATTGTTGAATTCCAAAAGTCTTTTATGAGTACTGGATACAGATTTTCAATAACATGTGTGACTTAGAAATAATTTTATTCCAGTATTTTCTTTTTATATTGTCTTCTTGTTGTTATGGAAAGCAGACATCTTAAATTTTGATGTAGTCCAGTATAACATTATTTCTTATATGGATCACATTTTGTGGTAAAATTTTAATTTTTTTATTTATATAAGGTCATAAAGATTTTCTCCTTTGGAATACCTGGATTCCTTATAATTTAGATTTTACAATTTCAAATCAGTGGTATTCTCTAGCCAGCTAGTTGGCTATTGGCTCTTAAGAGTTAATAGTGAATACCTAAAATTTGTGTGCAATTGCTGATGTCACATTATTAGGTAAAGATCAGTCATGTCTATGTTATTTACACAGTAAAAATCAGCAAATGCAAAAATTCAAGTCTTTTTTTTACCCCCACAAAGCTGGTTGATATGCATTTTCATACATAGCACTTTCTATGTTCCACATTGTTAGTTTTTATACAGGGTATGAATGTAGATAGATGTTTATTTTGTTGCATATGAATATCCATTAGTTCCTGCAATATTTCTTAAAATAATTATGCTTTCTTCAATAACTACCTTTGATGTCTTTATTGAAAATAAACTCACGATATATCTGTGAATCAATTTCTGGACTCTGTATTCTATTTCATTAATTTATATGTCAAAATTTATCTAATACCTCACTGTTTGGACTAGTGTGTGTGGCTTTATGTTAGGTAAAGACCAAGAAGTATGGATGATTATAATGTTTTCTTTCTTCATTTTCAAAATTTGTTGGCTATTGTAGTTCTTATTTTTTCTTTTCATCTATTTTTTATGTATTTTGAAGTTCCGTGCATATATACTTAAGTATGATATATCTCCTTAGAGAATTGACCTTTTCATCATAATATAGTATGTCTCTTGATCCCAATGGTGTTTGCTCCAAAGACTATTCTGATATTAATATAGCTAATTCAGCTTTATTTTAATTTGTGTTGAACTAGTACATATTTTTCTATCTTTTTATTCTAAGCCATTTATACTTTTATATTTAAAGTTTACTTTTTTGTAGAGAGTATATAGTTGGGATTTGGGTGTTTACAAACAAACAAACCTTAAACTCTTTGTCTTTTAATCAGTCATTCTAGAACATTAATTGTACAATTGATTTAATGGGATAAAAATATACCATCTTGCTAAGAGTTTTACATTTATTCTCTCTCCTTTTATCATTTATTCTACTTTTTTTGATTGAATAACTTTTATTATTTCATCTTATTTCTACTTTTGGGTTATTATCTATCACAAAAATTTTCTTAGTGATTTCTTTGTGGTTTAAAGTATGTGCCTTTTTATTAAGGTACAGTTGACAAATAAAGATTATATATATGTAGGATGTATAACGTGATGTTTTGATATATGTATACTTAGCAAACTGATTAAATCAAGCTAATTAACTTATCCATCACTTCACATATATATTTTTTGTTGTGAGAATATTGAAAATCTACTCCTTAGCAATAAAATATGCACTTTTTAAAAAAGAAATTATTTTAAATTCCAGGATACGTGTGCAGAAAGTGCACGTTTGTGACATAGGTAAACATGTGTCATGGTGGTTTTCTGGACCTATCAACTCATCACTTAGGTAGTAAGTCCCGCATGTATTAGCTATTTGTCCTGATGCTCGCTCTCCCTCCCCTCAACTCCCTGACAGTTACCAGTGTGTGTGGTTTCCCTCCCTGTGTCCACGTGTTCTCGTTGTTCAGCTGGAAGCCATCATCCTCAGCCAAATATGCACTTTTAATTAATCAAATACTACCTTCAGATACTTTTCTGCTATTTTGCATGTAGTTTAACAGTCTTGTAACAGTTACTTTCAATTCCTCTCTGCCATTTTTTGTTACGTGTGCCATATATTTTTCTTTTACATATAATATAAACATAAAATACATTGCAACTATATTTGTTTTGGATATTATCTTCTAGAGTACTATAAAAATGTGAAAATTACCTTCATTTATCCCATTTCCTGCACACTTCATTTGTTTGTGTCTATCCAAATTTCCATCTGGTTTTGTATTCCTTCTGAAGTGTTCTTTTAACGTTTTTTGTAGTGCGGGCCTCTGGCAATGAATTCTCCTGACAAAACATATCTTTGTCATGGAGATCTTATTTCTTCTTTATTATGAAACTTTCTTTTCACTGGGAATATAACTTTGGTTGGTAGCTTTTTTTTTTGGTTTTCTGGCACTTTACAGATACTACTTTTTTATCTCCTGCCTTATATGACTTATTATGAAAAGAGTTCTGCAATTTTTATAATTGTTCCTGTTTTCACAATCTTATTTTTAAATTTAACTTCAAGATTGTCTTTTTGCCCTTGCTTTTTAGAAGTTTGAATTTGACATGCTTCGGTGTGTGTTTTGTTTTTCTTGCTTGGTATTCTCTGAGACACTTGGACTTGTGGTTTTGTATCTATCATTAATTTTGGAGAATTCTCAGCCCTTGTTTCCTCAGACATTTCCCCTCATTCTCATTCTTTCTCTCTCTTACCTTTCGAAACTCTTATTTCATGTGTCACAGTCATATTTGGTGTTTTCCCATGTGTGCACGCGTGAGTTTGTATGTTTATTCGTACTTTCTTTTCCTCCTTGTGTTTTACTTCTGGGCAATATTTATTAAAATATTTTGAAATTCCTGTTTCTTATTTTGACTATGTTGAATTAACTGATGAGTCCATGAAAGGCATTTTTCATCTGTTTCTATTTTTCGTTTTAATATTTTTATTTGAGGCTTTATTATAAGTTTCCTCTGATGAAATTACCCCTATGATCTATTACGGATATATCCATAGACTCTAAACCAGACACTGAGTCTGCCGGCACCTTGATCTTGAACTTTTTAACCTCTATAACTTTGAGCAAAAATTGCTGTTTTCTTATAAATTATTCAGTCTAAGGCATTTTTCTTGATATTGTAGCTGAAACAAATATGTTATTGTAACATTATTATAGTGACTTGCAAAATAAAGTACCAGAACAAGATAACAAAAATTAGGAGATCAGTTTGAATGGAGTTTATCTTTCAGATTTAGAAGGCATTATTTTACCATTAATCTCTCAGCAAGATTATTGTGAAAATCCACAACCTTTGATAACACATGAATACAAACTCTCCCTCTCCTTCTATATTTATTTTCCTGGTCTTGGTAAAGTCCATAGGCACTGCATTCCTGGAACTTCATTTGTAATAAGAAATTGATATAAGGTGGAAAAAAAAGTAAATTAAAGTCCATTAAAACCTTCATCTTCAACATGTTAAAACAGGCATAGTCTACTCTGAACTAGACTGGGAAAAGGCAAACTTTATTGGCCATTATCGTGCCACCCTGTGTAATGATGTATTCATCACCTTTAGGTCTGATGGAGTTTTGGGATTAGTAACTGAGTTTGGCAGAGGGGAGGTGAATGACCATTTCTACTCAGGAGATACCTGCTTGCTAAAGGAGATAAACATTTGCTTTGCTTCTGTTTCTGTTTCAAGTGGTTGGGGAAGGCAGTCTGGGTTTAATGCAGGGGGAATAAATTATATTTTGGATATTGGGGTATGGTTCCTCCAGGTATTACTAGAAACCTACTTTCCTAGCTAAATGGCCTTCAGCTAGTGCCTCCATATGACTAAACAATCCTATCAAGTGACTCAACAGGAAAGGCCTACTATCCGTATAGTACAGTAGAGGGTATAAAGAGGCCAGGTTGAAAGATATTGTATTAACTTTTGATACATTCCTTTACTAATATAAAATACACAGTGGAAAAATTAGATAATATCATAGTGTTTGACCAAGTGCCAAAGTGTGAACAAGGCCTCCTCAATTGCAGAAAGGGCAATAACTGGGTTTTAGGAAGTGGCAAAGTGCCTTAGCTAGTAGGAAGAAGAGAGAGAAGGGGAGAAAGGAAGGCTGCATAATGGGAAGAGCTGGTTGCCTGAATTTAAGAGAATCAGTGTGCGTTATTAGTCAGGGTTTTCTAGAGGAACAGAAATAATGGGATATATGTATATAGGTAAGGCGGTTTATTAAGGTAAGGTAAAGTCCCACGATAGGCTGGCCTAGATGTCAAGGCTGGCCTTGGAGGAACAAGTCACCAAGACAACAGGGAAAATATCTCCAAGGCATGTCAGAGACCTTTGCAGCAGCCCCTCTTATCACAGGCCTGGAGGCCTAGGAGGGAAACTAGGACTTTACCTTATGGTAAAGTAGTAAAGTAGAGGTAAAGCCTACCTACGATAGGCTGTCCGCAAGTTGAGGAGCAAGGAAACCAATGGTGAGTCAGTTTGAGCCACAAAACCTCAAAAGTAGGAAAGTCAACAGTGTAGGCTTCAGTTTGTGCTCTGACAAACCACTGGTATAAATCCAAGAGTCCAAAAGCTGAAGAAGTTGTAGTCTGAGGTTCAAGAGCTGGAAGCATTCAGCATGGGAGAAAGATGAAGACTGGCAGACCCAGAAATTCTGCTCTTTCATCTTCTCCTTTCATCATTCTAGCCATGCTGGCAGCTGATTAGATGGTTCCCAGCCAGATTGAAGGTGGGTCTGCCTCTCCCAGTCCACTGACTCAAATGTTAGTCTCCTTTGGCAACACCCTCACAGATACACCCAAGAAAAATACCTGGCATCCTTTAATCCAATCAAGTTCACACTCAACATTAACCATCACAGCATACAGCTTGACTAATAGAAAATAACTGTTTTGATTGGCACAGTGGCTGACACCTGTAATCCAAGCACTTTGGGAGGCTGAGGCAGGCAGATCACCTGAGGTCAGGAGTTCAAGACCAGCCTGGCCAAAATGGAGAAACCCTGTCTCTACTAAAAATACAGAATCAGTTGTGCATGGTGGCATATGCCTGTAATCCTAGCAACTTGGGAGGTTGAGGCAAGAGAATCACTTGAACCCAGGAGATGGAGGTTGCAGTGAGCCGAGATTGTGCCATTGCACTCCAGCCTGGGCAACAAGAGTGAAACTCTGTGAAAAAAAAAAGAAAAAAAAGAAAACAACTATTTTAAGATGAATTTGGAGAGAATGTCATAAACATCGAGACAAAAATAGAAACTTCTGAAAATATGATAAAGAAAAAAAGAAAATAAAATGAAGATGTTTTCTTAGTACAAGTGTATACATGCACAACCATGTTCTTAACAAAATAGAAATACTCATGGACAATTACAGTCCTCATTTCTGCAAATGGTCACATGGTAGTAGCTGGTATTAATGACTACATTCTTCTACTACCCATTCTGTATTCCCTTTGCCTTCAGAAAACACCTCAGCAGGTCATGGTTTTTACCTGGTGGAGTAACCCAAACTTTCATTCCCGAAGGGTCTGGGCCATTTGTAGTCCTACATGGATTGGGTTGTTGTAGTTTCCCATTAACCTTAATCCCAGGGCATGGTAATACTAGGAGATGCCCTAAAGAATCTCCTCCATTCCGCACATACTCTTTCTTACTTCCACTGTGGAGTAGCAGACTGATTTCATCTTGATAGTCTGGGTGAGTTACCCTAGCCAACATTGTAACTCCATTCTTTGCCTGTTGACTTAGAGGTAGGAGGAGCCCAAAGTGGCCAGGTGGCAATATTAACATCCAATTAAATGAAATCATCATTGTGTCTCCTGGTGGCAGCATTCCTCCCTCTGCAGTTAAGACATCTAGGCCAGTATAAGGTCATGTGAACAGAAAGAAAAAATTTTGCTAGTGGGTCACTAGGGTTGATGGTGCGTTGATTCCTGGATTAATACAGTAAATTGGTACTTCAGAGAGTGGGGTGCTGCTGTAAAGATATCTGAAATGTGGAAATGATTTTGGAGCTAGGAAACAGGCAGAGGTTGGAACAGTTTGGAGGGCTCAGAGAATGATAGGAAAATGTGGGAAAGTTTGGGACTAATTCCATATCTAATTCCATATTTGGGAGCTGTAAACTATGTTTTGGGGTTTATGGTTAGACTTAAAACATGTCTTGCAAATATTTACCCTGTTGATAATGTCAATTAATAGGAAACCCTCATATCCCTTCTAGTTTAAACATCAATTTCTAGGTTAAATGACATTAGGAGTCAGGAGGACAGTCCACAGTTCATGAAGACAAAGATGTATGCTCAATGGTAAAGGTGCAGGTTTGGAGGCAATTATGAGGTTAAGAGAATAGACTTACAGTGTCTGTATTTACTAGATGACTTTTCATTAAGCTTGTTTTTAGGTGTGTAGTACTTGAATACCTGGGTTATTTTCTACATCCTACTCAGTGACTAAGAATAATTTTAGCATGTGAAGATTCTGAGATATTTTTCCCTTATCTTACTTATCTGTATAGGAAAACTGTCCTGATTTTTTAAATGCATTTAACACTTAGGTAAGTGAGACTTAGTGTCATGGGGTTTAATGACTCACCTAATTAGATGATATATCATTAGTACCTTGAGCTATGTTTTTCACAAATAATCCTTCCTTTTTCTGCACATGGCTGTACTTTCTTCGCCTGATTTGCAAAGGTTATGAGCAAACAATACCCTAACAACAAATGCTGCAATTTATTATGTGTTAATGATATACCAAACATGGTACAGTTGCTCCATATATATTATCTCTAGTGACAGGACATCACTAAAAGTATACTTTTAGGTATTAAGATTTGAAAATAAGGAGAGACATATTGGATGAAACATACGACATCTAAGTTTGAATATTCCAGTATTGATCTCTGTGACCTATCATGAGCAACTTACATAGTTATGGGGTAAATGTTTAAAAATATGGGAACCCTGAACAGAGACGCATCCTCAATGTATCTGCAAATTAGTAAAATAGTAAATTATCATTGCGTGACCCCTAGTTTTTTTCTCATTAATATAGAAAGCCAAGCAAACACTGGACTTAATTTGTACTGCCTACATAATTGTTTTTGTTCTTTCTTTAAAAATTACAGATTTGTAAGGAATGAACAAATGAGGAAAAAGGGAACAGTTATTTCACTCGGGAAAAGTTAGAGCAACATTTAAAATCTAGCTCTAGATTTGACATTAATATGATTTTAAAAATATGTTTACTAAGTGTTAAAAAATGTGTGAACTGATCAAAGGTTTCTGCATAAAGGTTGAATGCTTCTCATATTTAACTGTTTTCATTGCTGTTTATATACAACACACTTAAATAAACAGCTATTACTCTTTTATGTTTTATAATGTAATTAGATCCATTAAGTAGAATTAATTAATATTGAGAAATATTATGGGGAAAGAACGCTCCGCTGTGTTTTTCAGTGTTCCTGTACAATCTTTAGCCTGCCGAGGCTCCTCAGATACTAAAAGATCTACATCGGTAGCCATCTGTGTAGTTAATACCTCTGACCCTGAGAGGAAGAGATAATAAAACTCTTTTTTTCTGAATAGGGCTGAATGATGACAGCCTGAACTAGATCCCAGGAGGCCAGAGACCAGAGCGCTTCCTTCCCAGGCATTTAAAGGTTTCAGGAGACGATACCCTGGAACGTGGATACACTTGGCACTATCTGGATCCTGGAGAGATTTTATTTACTTACCAAAGGTCTGGAGTTAGAACTCAGTCCTGTCACATTTTCTAGGATATCCTTTCAGAAGAGAGGGGGTACTGCTGCTTTCACCCCTTTACAAGAAGGCAAAGTCATTTTTCCCTGTCTTTCACCTATGGAATGCCTGGCTACTCATACGGGATAGCTGACCTGGCTCTCATGGCACAGCCTCAGGGCCAAGGTAGTCAGGTAAGTGAGGGAGAGGGTACACTCTGTCATCCAGGCTGGAATGCAGTGGGGCAATCGCGGCTCACTGCCGCTTCCACCTCCCCAGGGTCTGGTGATCCTCACCCCTCAGTAGCTAGGACTACAGGTATGTACCAGCGTACCTGGCTAAGTTTTATATTTTATGTAGAGACATGGTTTTGCCATGTTTCCCAGGTTGGACTTGAACTCCTGGGCTCAAGCGGTCAGTTTACCTTGGCCTCCCAAAGTGCTAGGATAACAGGTGTGAGTCAGCATGTCTGCCTTGCATTTACTAATAAATATCTCTCTCTGGCCCGGAAAACCTAATGTGTGAATTCAGGATAAAATTTATAAAATTAATATCAAAAGCCTAACACATCAATTTTATAAAAAAAATATATTGAATAACATTTAATAAAGTCAGAATGACAAAACTTTCATGGATAAAATAATATTTGGTCCTCTCCCCAAATGTTGGATATCTCCCAATATTTTAGTTTTTGAGATTAGCCTCTCTAAAAATAATATTGTTCTTGTCTTTAGTCTATTCTGACAAACAAATTTATTCATTGTGTTTCTTTAATTCCTTTACTTTATGCCTGAATGTACAAATCATCCATTTTAATAACTTATTTGATGCAATTATAAATCAAGATATTGATATTTTTTACTTAAAACAACACATTGGAAATAGAGTCATGGGGTTGATCCTGCAAAAAACATGAAGGGCCTTCGCCAAAATATTATATATTTCAGTGTTATTCTTATAGTATGTACATAGAATTTTCTACCACATATTTTATGAGTACTAAGTTTGTTGATCAGAGTAATTTGTTACCAAAAGACTTTGCTCATGCTGTTTTATTGTATGTATTTATTATATTTAAATATTTATTGTATTTAAATATTAAAGTGTAAACTACTAATTCACTGTGTTTTTCACTTTAAACTAGTAATTTTGCTATTTGTTTAACAAACTCCTTTTGCCACAAGAGATAGAATCAATTGTAGGCAGCTTAATTCCCTTTTTTACGTATAAACCTTCAGTAAAGTTGCATTTGAGAAGATGCCATCAAGCATAATAGAAAATAAATGACACTAACACATATTTAATTTTGCCCAACAACTAACCAATTACTATGCATAATATTTTTCACAAATTATCTCATAGCAAGTTGATGAATTAGATGAGGAAAGTGAGCAAATAGCAGATAACTGACTACTAAACTCTCAGAATGTTAGAAAAAAATGTGGGTATACTTTATTTAGTGAATTTGAAAAAGGAGTTAGAAGGAATAGGAAAGATAGGGATGACGAAGTTATCCTAAACAGCAGGATCATGAAAGAAGATTATGCACCATTACACGAAAACTTTCTTTATCTCAACTTTTTTTTTTTTTTTTTTTTTTTTTTTTTTTTTTTGGCTAATACCTTGTCTAGAATTCTGATGGGTAAAGAGTGAATTTTTTTAGACACTTTTTTAGACATGGTTTTCCTATCATTGTGCACTTGCATCCTATGGGTGAGAGAAAGATCAGCGAGAATCACGTGGAGAATGTTTCTCATTTGCAATGCTCTATAAAAACTAGGCATAGGATGTAACGAAATTTATTTAATCAAAGTGTGTATAGCTCTGCTAGTTGCTGAAGAGACTGGAATGGATAGATACGACATAGGCTTTACCATTTTAAGATGAAACAAATGCAGAGGAGAGAGTTTAATACTCACGCTGGTGGGTAATTAAGCAAACAAGAGTAAGTACCACTGGCGATCGCCGCAGTGGGCGGTCTGGGGCCACGCTGCCATCCCGCCAGCAGCTGCGTGGAGGGGCTTGAGGACAGTCCTCCCAACCCCAGCCCACCTCCCTGGGGGCCCGCTGCAGGAGCTCTGGGCCACTCCTGAGCGCCGGAGGCCACTGAGGGAGTCTATGGCAATGTCACCTCTGCCCAGATGCCGGCCCAGGTCCAATGAGGACCTGGATCCCCACCCCAGTATGCAAGGGGGCAAGGCCAGTAGGTGCAGTGCCCCAGGAGCCGGTGGGAGCCGAGGACAAGCAGGAGCCCTGCCTCTTCCAAGTTGGTGGGGTGGAAGCTCCGCAGGTGCAACTGACCCCACCCAACTCCTCCCTGTGCCAGGAGTAGGCAAGAGCCCTCCAACTCAGCATCCCTGCACTCTTGGGGTCCTGGGAAGGCCACCCCTGCCCTTGCAGGATCAGAGTTGCCTGCTCCGGCTGCCTAGACTCCCCCATCTCCCAGCCCACTTCCGATCAGGGAGCAGGGCTGGGGCTAACTCGGACACTGTCACAGCCTGGCCAGGTATGCGCACCTCTGAAGCAGTGCTGACATGCCAGCCCCATGCAGCCGTGACCCCCTCTGGACTTTGGCCACTGAGGATCCTGAGAGGGAAGCTGAGGAGGAGCTGAAGGTGGCTGGGCACTGGCCAGCAGTGCCCCTTGGTGCCAGCAGCCTGGGTGCCATGGATGGCCCCAGGAGGCAGGCTCCTAGGCAGAAGGGGGCGGGTCCCCAGTGAAGCTCCACCTTCAGGCCGGGGCAGGCTTGAAACCTGGGGACTGGGCTGCCAGTCCTGCCCACCAGAGGGGTAACTCATGGTGCTTTGTCCTGGGCCTGCCCATGGCCACGCATGGACCAGTGGGCACACACTTCCTCCTCTCTGAGATTCGTAAAAGTTCAGGGCTCAAGAGGATGGGAAGACCCGTTGCAGAGAAGAGCTGCCCTCTCTGTTGAGAGCAGCAGAGACGATGGGACCACCTGCCTCAGAGAGGAGCTCCCCACTGTAGTCCCCTCTACATTGTTGTAACATTCAGTAAAGCTCCTCTTTATCTTGTTCCTTTCCACTTGTCTGTGTAACTCATTCTTCCTGGGCGCAGGACAAGAACTCAGGCAAAGGCCCAACAAGCCATAGAGGTCTCCAGTCAGCAAAGAAATACCCCAAAGATCTCCTAACACTGGGACTTGAAGAGAACTCATTACCGAAACTTTCTAAAAGAGGGCCCTTCTGCCTCCTCCTCTCTACCCCAAAGTAACATCATTATGATTTTAGGAGAGAAAAAAAGGCAATGCGTAACCTGGAAACAACAGCAGTAAAATATTATAATTGTCTTAGGATATTATTTGATTTTCTTCTGCTGATTTGAAAGGTGAATGAGTTTTTCCAGCAAAGCCTGAGGTTGAGGCTAAGAAGACCTTCAAAGAAGGAAGACTTAACAAAGTAAAACAAAACAAAACAAAACAAAATGAAACGAAACCAGGAAATGCAAATCAAAACAGCGTCAAGTAGGTGAAGACTGTGCAGGAGTAAAAACACTATCTTTTCATTTGCTACTTATGCGTCATTCTCTGAAATATTTTTTGCAAGTTTTTATAGCTGAGGACCTAGTGGGAAAGTGCATAAAGTCCTGAGGATGTGGGCAGAGGTAGGGGAGAGGGAATTGAGCTTGAAGAGTCCTCTCCTAGTTGCTACTGTGTGTTTAACTTTTATAATCCACTAATACTTATTAATAAGAGAATTCTTTAAATTAATTACGGCTTTTTAAAAAAATTCGAGGAGAAAGAAAAGAATGTCTAAAACTCCACCCTGCAAACATAAATTAATAAATAAAAGCAAGAAAAAAATGGCACAAGTAACTCTATTCCTTTTCCTTATTATATTTTTTTCTCCATGATTTCTTTGTGCTTGTATTGTAGACATCTTTTCTGCCACAATCATTTCTAAACACACACCTACATACACACACGTAGGAAATTAGGTGGTAGGTGAATTCACTTGTCATTTAAAGAATGTACATGTCAAAAACAAGATATCTTGCCTTAGCCAGCGACTAGCTATGAATATCTTGAGCTGAATATCTGAGGACATTGTGAGAAACTCCATTTATACGCCTCCTCATAGGAGGAAGGGCATGCAATTAGTTTTTCAGAGATTTTAGAAAGGAGGAATTATGTAGATCAAAAAGGTTAAGGTGTAAGACAATTTGGATAATTCTAAATGAATTGGAAAATCCTGGTTGATGTCTTTGTTACAGTGACATACTATACAGGAAAATGAAAGTAGGTTGTGATAAGGTGGTCTAATTTAGATTGTGAAGAAAGATTGCAAAATGAATTAGGAAAACATTACATCTTTGCTTTTAAATATATTATGTTCAAATGTAGGGAGGTAATTTTTTTTCTTAATTTTCTCTTCAAGTAATTGCAGTTTTGAGAAATGTTATTCTGTGGCTTTACTTCAGGAAGGGCTTCATGCATAAGGAATTTTTTTTTTTGCTTTGTCTTTATGAATTCATTTTAATGATTGAATTAGCAAGTCAGTATGGCTTTATATAATAGTATTCATGGCCATAGTTATTTAAAACTTAGAATATTTTTCATTTAATGTTTATCTTCTAATATGAAAAGAGATTTGAAAGCTTGTATAAGACCTAATTTAGGATATGGTATAATCACAGACAAGAAAAACAAACCTGACATAAGCTTATTTAATAAAGAAAATTGTATCATATGTTAAAGGCGTCATGTTCTCATTCAAGAACTGAGAGAGAAAGGAGCATGGATGAGAGAGAGAGAGAGAGAGAAAGAGAGAAAGAGAGAGAGAGAGAGAGAGAGAGAGAGAGAGAGAGAGATTCAATAGGGACAACCAGGGAACTTCATGGTCACCTCACCTTAAATTATGTCTTTAATAAAAATTTACAAAAATTTAATTGTTTTCAGCTAATATAAATATATATCATTTATCCCTAAAACTGTAAAAATACTTTGTATCTTTTTTTGTGAAATAGCCCCACACTAAAACTAACAATGGTTTATTTTATTTTATTTTATTTTATTTTATTTTATTTTATTTTATTTTATTTTATTTTTTTGAGACGGAGTCTCGCTCTGTCTCCCAGGCTGGAGTGCAGTGGCCGGATCTCAGCTCACTGCAAGCTCCGCCTCCCGGGTTTGCGCCATTCTCCTGCCTCAGCCTCCTGAGTAGCTGGGACTACAGGCGCCCGCCACCTCGCCCGGCTAGTTTTTTGTATTTTTAGTAGAGACGGGGTTTCACCGTGTTAGCCAGGATGGTCTCGATCTCCTGACCTCGTGATCCGCCCGTCTCGGCCTCCCAAAGTGCTGGGATTACAGGCTTGAGCCACCGCGCCCGGCCACAATGGTTAATTTTAAAACCAAAGAAGAATTTGGTCCTAGAACTGTACCATTTATTTAGTATTGCAAATTGTTCATGTATCACATTCTTAGCAAATTGCTGCTCTGGCATGGACACTTGAATTCCTGAGGAATTGTTATGATCTGCTTATCTATTGAAGAAGGCAGTAAGTAATGAACTTGAATATTAACTATGTCTTTAGTCTCAGGCTATGCAAATTCATTGGTGATATGTAAGCATTTAATCATTTTTCTCATTTCATACATTTCCTCATTCTTTTCCCTAATATTTTTTCTGCTTTGGAGGAAAATATATTCTTATGTAGAATTTAATGTTATGTTAAATAAGATGTAGTAAATTAATGCATGAAAATAGTATAGTATTTGAAGGTCAGATTTCTAAGTTCAAAGCAGTTGACTCTTTATATGCTGGTATTCTGAATTTGGGTAGTTATTTTAATCTCTCTAAGCTTCATTTTCTTTTCCAAAGAAACATTGAAACTCTGTCCACCATGCAAGGTGTAGTGACCAAATAAAGTCATATTAAAATCAACAGTTGTTTAAAATGACTTCATAAACCAAAGCATCATACAAATACTAGCTGTTATTGTATGGACAGAGGAAGAAAAAACATCTTTCATTGAATACCACCAGCCCAACTGGGAGATTCATTACTTTCTCCTTTTCAATGGCTCCATCTCCAAACACTTCCACCTCAGTCACTTACTTCACCAATTAACACTGTTCTACATGAAAGCATTTTTGAAATTTTGAAATTTGCCATTTTAACACCAATTTCCAGTTCATTTCTACATCTCCAATTTCCTCTGCCTTTTGTACCCCCCTCCATGATGTGAAGTTCCTCAGCCAATATTTATCTTCTGAGTTCATCCCCCTTAGCTGGCTGCTTCTGCCTTCCATACAATCACGTCCTTCCTTGCGCACAGGCTCATTCACGCTTCTCTTCTTTGATTCCTGCCTTGCTAATTATCAGCCCTGGGTAACTGAGTGTCTATTTCTTTTTCAATTTTTTGCTGTATGCTACTCTTCCTTGAATATAACAGCTAACACTGGAATGAAGCATTGCAGTTTGCATGTCTGTATATCTATATATTTATATATACAGATATGCTTATACATGGCCTGACTTCATCTTCAAAATATCTTACAAGAATCACAGAACACATCTATTTTCCTCAATTAACAGATACATCTCTGAGTATTTTAAGTACTTTGAATGAATTCACATAGTCAAGAAGTGATGAAGCCAGAATGTAAGGTGCTGTCCTCTAACAGAGTTCCAGTGTCCCTGACCCATTTGTGCTGTCAGGGTTGAATCATGGCAGGACCATTTGAAGGATTCTGTCACTCAGCCAGGCTATTGTCCAATGTGTACGTAAACTCTACAAACTGTTCACAGTTGTTGTTTTCAACCTCCAAATCCTTACAGTGCAACCTCACTCTGCTCCCACACTGCAGTTTTTATCGAATTTCTGTATTTTTCTTAAATCAAGAGAATTCAAGTGAATTAATTACATATGTCTTGATTAAAAAATTCTCTGCATCTTTATTCTCTCTGAGTTTTGATTCCCATATTTGTCTCAAGCTATCTATAACCCTCTTCTCCACCTGTTTCTGAAATCAGTTTCTCTGAGTTCTTTTCTGAATTTTTCTGATGGAAATTTAGTCTCCAGCTTACTAATTAGTTCTTTTTCTTTGTTGCACACTTACCCTCTTGTTTTTGTAGATTCTGCCACCAACGTGTCCCTTATCCTCAAAAATAATTTTTCAAGCTACTATCTCATTATATCCTGGCTCCTTTTTTCTTACCCTGACTTCTCATAGAAAAAAAAACTCATTATCTTCCTTGCAAAACATACACCATTCCATTTATTTGTATCAGGAAGTGGCACTATTTTCCATCTATGCAACTCCTTTATATAGGGAGAACATTTATTTCTCTTTGTATTGCTTAGAGGATAGAGCACTGTGCCAAAAACAAACTAAATGATGATCAACATTTCTTGTCTTTAAGTAAATATCTTCAAGTAACTGTTGACTTAATTATACTGACACTATTTCAAAACATATTTTAGAATACGTGCACAAAATATTTTAAAGATGTGAAAATATTAACATATTTCCTATCTAAACATATGCAACGTTTCTAGTAATACTTTACATGCTGTTAGAGTACCCTCGTGTCACCCGATGTCTTGTCTCTGTGTTAGCAATAATTGCCTTCTCACCATTATTTTGCTTAAAACACACACACGCGCGCACGCGCAGACACACACACACACACACACACACACACAGACACACACTGTACTGAATGGCAAAGCTTTTCCTATAAATTTATTCCTAATTTTAACTGAGATAAATCTTTTAATACAAATAGGTATGTAACATTATTTCATAAATTGGGATAAACTGGATTATCTATGGATATATTTACAGGATACTTCACTTTCCTGGTATATAAACTCTTTTTTGAGACTGGAGGGACAGGATAAAGCATGCTAACTGTTCTGACACAGTCATAATCTTCAATGATTAATGGCATCCACTACTTGAAAAGCCCGTGCACCATAGGGGTTAAAATCACAGACTCTGGAGTTATATTTCTTGAGTTTAAATTCCTTGCTGCTTCATAGTTTTAGGTATATTTCACAATCTTTGTGCGGTAGATGACAACAATACTTACCTTGTGTGGTTGTTCGGAGAATGATGAAAAGCACTTAGTGCCAGCCATACAGTAAGTACTAAGTCAGTGTCTGCTCTTTTTACTTAGCAAGTTGCATTTAGTAAGTATCAATGCCGGACATTCATTTACTAGGTGAGGGCTTTAATTAGTAAAGGTATGCTTATGTGATGATATTCTCAGACCAAAGTGAAAAATTATTCTTTACTGGAAGTTATTTATAATATAAAATTCATGAGTAAGTATTTTATAGAGGAGAGAATATAAAGCATAACATATTGATCCCCTATTTTAAAAATATTTTTTCTCACTTTAAGTTATACATTTTCTACAGGGAATTTACCAGAGAAGCTCTTCAAAGAAATATAGCCACCTATAATTCCTATATTTGGTAAGTGTCTTTTTCAGTTTTTTTCCATGACAATAAAAGTAATATAGCCATGATAATAATAATAAAATATTAGTAACACTAAATTACCAATTATTCATGTCCTATGTTTCACTTATGATGTTTTTCTCTTTATGTAGTATCAGCTCATATTTTCTTCTTAGCAGTTCAATTAATCTGTTACTATTATCTTCATTTTAATTATAAAGAACCTGAATCTCCAATCATTTAATTTGCCTATTCTATTGAATATGCTACAGAACTGAAGTTCATCTGAGAACTGACTTACCCCAAAGGTCCATATATGTTAGGAGACATATTTTATAAAAGTGTAATTATACAGATTTTCTCCAAATGTGTAAAACATAGCAAACCTAAGCTTTGTAAAGGATTATTGGAGGCAGTTTACAGCATTAAGATATGGGTCACATTCTTTCACTGTTGTTCATTTTAATAATATATGTTTTAATAAATAGTCCACTCCAGAAATTACATATTCATAATATAGTTGCTAAGAATATTGAGACAAAAATGTGGGTTTATTTTTTGTTCCATTGGTACAGTTTTAACGCTCACATGATATGCAATGTTTAATTTTATTTTTTCTTATGGAAGAGTGCATAGTATGGTTATGTAAGGACTAGCAATGCATTAGGAGTAAACAGCCTGTTTATTTTCATATTTATTACTGACTTTATATACACACATATGTAAAATTCCGTGTTTCAGTGTGGTTTATTTCAGCTGTTTTGCTACTTTTTTCTACCTGAAAACAGAATTTCCCATCTTTTAAATCTGTTATTTTGCTACTGGTGTTTCTAAGTGCTCTGCATGTTACAAAATGTCATTGGAGAGATCCTTTGTAATGGTTTTAACATCTTTATAATAATACTATGTGGAGCATTTGGTCACTCTTAGTAGAAGTTGAGTGATAGCAGGCTGGCTAAGATGATTGTTTTGGAAATAGGTCGTGAATGAAGGAGAGATTATAAAGAGGAGAACAACGTAGGTGGTGCTGATTGACAGACCATTTCTTAAGTTACTATAACACTGTTATCATAGTTTGGAAAGAGAATTTCATAAACCCAGAGCAGAGTGCTGATGTTTATAAATTCCTTTCTTGATTTCTCATGAAATCTTACGAATCCAGGATACTGCTTCCATGACTACCATTTGTATACATATTTGATTACCTTATATTGTAATTTACAACTCAGATGTGCACAACTCAACAGCAGTAGCTCACTTAGAATTTAACAGGCTTATAGCTTTGTTTGGCCCTCAGAACAAGTAATAAAATCCTAGCTTTAAGTACCATTGGGGTTTATAGAATGAAGACATCTGCATTATTATATTAAAACATTCCTTCGTGTAATAAATATAACTGACAGTAGTGCATGACTTTCTTTATGAAAAATATGTTGATAGCAATATAGTCTTAAATACTGAAGAAACTTCCGATTAAAATTTTATGTGTCTAGTTACCATCTAAATGCTCAACAGATGTCCGTATTAACAGTTTATTACTGGGTATTCCTAACAAAAGTTTTAGTTAAGATTTTTTAAAAACACCCATGGAGACACTGTATTAACCTCCCATTTATTCTAATGGTGTTTCATCTTTATTATTCTTAGATATTCTTTAAGGGTAATGTGGGCCTCAATATTACAACTCTAAGTTTTCTGTGATAATGTTCCAGTGCATCTGGATTTTAGTGCCATCTAAGTAGTGTTGAATATTTCCCCATGAATCTGTGGCAGCTTTTTGAGGAGGCACAGCAACAAGCTGACTTGAGATGCTCTGCTTCACTCCTAGTCTTAGGGTGACCAACAGTCCCTGTTTGCTAGGATGTAAGTATTTCCCTGGGACAGAAAACTCTCAGTGCTAAAACGCGGCAAGTCCCATGCAAACTAGGATACTCGAACCCCCTATAGGTGAAAATAGTGTGGTAATGGAAGACGGTGGGAAAAGGGAGAATTGCTTTCTGCTAGTACTCTACTCATCTAGATCTTCTAAAATCAACTTATACACAATCAATCACCTAAAACTGCCTGAGATAATGTAGAATTTTTGTCCATTTAGTTTCCATGTGGCAACACATTAAAATTATGAGGAGTTACAATTTGGCACCAGCATATAACTTTATATATTTTTTGTCAGCTATGAAAACATTAAACACCCTCTACCAAATAAAATGTACTGTATACAATACATTAATATTTTGCATTCAAATGTAATTTTTCAAATGATCAGAGAAATATGTAAATAATTTATGGTTAACACATTATTTTATCATGGACTGTATTTCAGTTTCAGTAGAAAGAAGGTACTTGCCATCCATAACCATTCTCTCAATTATTATTATATAGTTATTATTTTTATATGTAATTATTATATACATTAGTAGGCGCAATTAGTAGGCACAATACATATAGGATATGTATCATATAGTGGCCATCATTGCGTTTCAAAGCGTATTTCACTTTTTAAAATTAAAAGCATCATAGATATTGCTGCCCACAAATCTCTGTGCTTTTTTATGTCTGAGAATTATAGTGTCTATCTTGAGGGCTATTAGAATAAATATTTATATTTTTGATGATGATGATTTGATGATTGTGGTAAATGATCATCATATCTCAAACAGTGTCTGGGAAGTGAGATAGAAAAATGTAAGTAATTATGATTAATATGTGTCTTCTAATCTTAATTTGTTTTTATTCAACATATAGGACTTTTACTTTTTGAAAAGGTATTAGTATTCTTTTGGACATTGAAGATAATAAATCTCTTCCTTTATCTTCAAGACATACTACAGAGATTATCTCTGCCTTAGGATTTGCAAAACAAAGTTTTCCTTTCTGTTTTTATTGCTTCTTTTGCTTTAACTTCGCTTTATTTACTTTAAAATAAGATATGAGTACATTTTATTTAAGTTATAATTATTGAGTCATTACTAGCTGTTTAGCTTCTTGAGCAGAGGGATTTTTGGCCAATTCATTTTTATAATAGAGTAGGTACTCAATAACTGTGTATTCTATGATTGATCATTAATGGCCACACAAGAATCTTGAAGAAATATGAAAAATAGAATAGATTTTTATGACCCATTTGGGATTTACATAATTAGGTACATTATTCTTCTTCAGAGACTTCTTGAGAAGTCTCCTTAACATGTAAGACATTGAATCAGATAGTTACCTTTGTAACTAAGTAGGGATACATTAGTTTTGCATTTTTCAGAATGGTCTTTGTTTTACATTTTCAATTTCATCCTCAGTCCTTCAGCACATAATTTAACCATGTGCCCTATTTTGCTTGACAAAGTATTTTGTCATTCTAACTATGGAGAATTTTCAGGACAAATGATCATTAACACATGTTATTAGGAGTTAAGTAAGTTAAAGAAATGTGTTCAATTCCTGAGCCTATCCCCAAATTGATGGAGGATACCATGATGTAACCATGGAAATCAAAATTTATATCTTAGAATTTTCAGGTATTTTGCGTTAAAGTAATATTTTTTATTAAATATAAACATCTTGAAAAAGAGTAAAATGAAAGAAGTGGACTTGCAAACACATAGCAAGGTTTAACTCATGATGAGAAGAAATAAATCCTTATAAATTCTACATCTATATTTAATTTTCAGTGAAGATATGTGTAATTAGTGTCTGAAGAGTGCTTTTGTATTATTAAAAAATACAAGTTAAATCTATTTTATTCTTACCTAAAAAGCAGGAAACACAACTTGTCAAAGTATATCACTATTAATTATTTATCAGTGATGAAAATCAATGAAGTAAAAAGCAGAACTCAAGAGTAAATAGTATCAAGTAACAAAAGGCTATTAATATGAAATTCAAGCAGAAAGTATAAAGTATTTCATCAGATTTTCCCTCATTACATAAAATAAACTTCCAAACCATTCCTTCTTTGTGCTTTTGTGATTTCAAGTAGAAGGACCAAAAGTAATGGCCAGGAATCCACCAAACTGTGACCAACGTGACTCTGATTCTGTATCACATTAAACAGCCTACACCATTACCTGGACGAGCCAGGTGACTTCCCCAGCCCTGCAGGTCTTCTTCCTGTTGGGTTAGTGAGGCCTTTACTAATCACTTCTCAAAGAACTTTTTCTGGTTACTGGAACAATGGATCTGCCTCTGATCTTATGTGATTTCATTCAATACCACACTTTGTTGTCTTCTGGAAACTTGGTACTAAACAAATCATATTTCTTGGCATTGTGAATTATTATATGTAGCAAAAACTACCTAGGAAAATACCTGCACAAAACAAGGAATATTTAAACCCACAATGTCATTGTTCATTAAATAGCCCCATAACTTAGGCAATACAGAGATCACAACATTTACTTCAGGATGAGAATATTGAAGTGGAAAGTCTAAATGATTTGCTGTCATTTAGACTATCAGCTTACACCTATCAGCTTAAAAATACCTCCAATTTTAAAATCAAGGTAAATGCTTTTTTTTCTTTTCTTTTTTTTTGCTGTAACCCAAAAACCTTGGATTTAGGAAGTCAGATGTTTTTGCAATTGTATCATGGCACTCTTTCCCCTGGTCCTATAACTAATTATTATGTAAATGAGACAAATGTTCATAATTAACATATTTTTAAATTTCTCTGTGTGATGGATAATTTTACAAGTCTACTAGTCTAGGCTATGGAGCAGATTGATCAAACACTAGTTTAGATGTTATTGTAATGGTATTTATGGATGTGATCAATATTTATACTCAATTCATTTAAAGTAAAAAAGATTACCTTTATAATGTGAATGGGCCTCTATTAATCAGTCAGAGGCCTAAGAACAAAGATAGCTTCTTTCCTGACACCTGTCAGGTTGAATTAGGGTCCTTCCATATAACCTCATTTCAACTTAATTATTTTTTGAAATCTCTATCTCCAAATACAGTCACAATCTGAGGTACAGGAGGTTAGGGCCTCAACATAGAAATCAGCTTATAATACCCATTTTGCAGATCAGGATACTGATGTACAGGGTTGTTTAATAACTTGCCCCAAGCCACTAAGTAATTGTTAGAAGTAGAGTCAAAATTCAGGGAAGCTGTCACCAGTATATATGCTCTTAATGCCTATAGGCTAAATTATTGAAAATACTTTAACTGTGATAATGAAATTTGAAGTTCTACTGGATGTTTGGAGGTTCATAGAAACTAACTTCAAGTAAGGGATTAAAAGAAACAAATCTGAGATGTACTATGTCCTCTATGTATGCTGATTCTTAAGATTTAATTTGATATGTAGTATTTATAAAGACAAAACCCTGTCTGGAATTATAGCACATCTCTTATTATTGAACAAGATCCCATGCTTCTGCTATTAATTATCTTCTATACCCTATTGCAATAATTGGAGGACCCCTCTTTTGTTAATATCTCCCTCCCTGCCAGTTTGGTTCCTAAGAATAGAACTATATCCAGTGTATCCTGATGTCCATCTCCTTTCCATTTTAAAAAGTATAAAAACAAGATACTCAGGAAGAAGAAGATGTATATGCAGGTGTATGACTCTGTGTTGTGGGTGAACTGAACTTACATATCTGATTTCTGATCTCCCAGTTATTTTTTGCACTGTGGAGTACGACAAAAAATATCTGGAAAGTGTTATTGATACTCAGTTTAGTCTGAAGAAATGAAAAGAAAATAATCCTTTTTCATTTAATATCATTGGTCCCAGGACCATTATCGCTATTATTTTCCTTTAGGGAATAACAATGGATGGGAATGGCAAGAATATCAGGCCTCATTTTATGGCAGCAGACTCAAATTTAACCCTGAATATTATAGAATGCAAAGCCAAAATTTAGAGAATAACAAACGATTTTCTTTGTTATACCCACAATTCAGTTAAACTAGTTATTCACTTTATTGCAAATAAAATGAGATATCACACCAAACTAATAAACTAATGAAATTTTGTTGCATGCAGATATATGTACTATTTAGCTCCCCTGATCAAATAACTATATAACAAAAAAGTACATTAGTAGGCACAATACATATAGGATATGTACAATGAAAAGACAATAAGTTGTTTTTGCTGTCAACAAACGTAATCACTCAAGCTGTAATACTATTTAAATATATTATTTCTAATATTTTTCTGTTACAATATTGTTTTCAGACTCAAATGAGTAATTTCTGAATAATTGCATAAATTCTCAGTTGATTACTAACAATGAAAATGGGGAAAGGTGGTAATTTTTGTTCCAAATTTCTGATCTTGAAAATATAAATGGCTATTCTCAGATTATAGTGAGTTACATTTCTGTCCACTGATATTTCCGTGTCTGTGTAGGTGCATTGTGCAGTTGCTTGTGTTGGATGCAGGCATGCGGAAGTGAGAAGAGTTTCAAATGTTCCAGTAGATAAAACCAAGAGGAAGATAAACAGCGTTACCCAAAAGACTATTATGAGTGTCTTTGCTTTTTAAATATTTCTCCTGGAAACCACTGACTACAAATTTCTGTTACTGCTGACAATAACTAGTACTTTCTGACATATTGGTCACTGTGTGCTCAGTTTATTAAAAATTAAACTTCTCACCACTTATATAGGATTTTAGAGTGCTTTGTTCTCTATAAGTTACTTCTGAAGACTTATTACGTACTCTATGAGAGGGAGTAAGCAGTGAACTCAAGCGGGTTCTCTAGGGCTGCCTCAAGCATCATCTTCTGGTGGGGAAGTCAGAGAGAAACTTGCAGTGGATCGACACACAGAACCAATCAACCCATTAGCCAGCTGTGAACCTGGACAGAATGGATATTAACCTGTTTATCAGTAACTTGGCTTAGGAACAATAACCCCTTTGCCTGGCATTTGATGTCAGGATGTTCATGAACCCTCTACCTATAAGAGAGGTGTTCAGTTCAAGAATTGTTTATTTTTATTTTTTAATCTTTAAAAAGCATACTTTCTATTCAAGGAAGTATGAACAAATGAAAAGCAGAGAGTTTCCTCCCATATATCTTTCTATTCTTCTACTTTTATTTTTTATTTTTACTTATTTATTTTTTTGTGAGGCAGGATCTTGCTCTGTTGCCCAGGGTGGGTACGCCAGCATGATCATAGCTGACTGCAGCCTTGACCTCCCAGGAGCTCAATCAACCCCCCTGCCTCAGCCTCCCAAGTAGTTGGGACTGCGAGTGTACACTACCATGCCTGGCTAATTTTTGTATTTTTTGTAGAGGTGGGGTTTTGGCATGTTACCCAGCCTGGTCCTGAACTCCAGAGCTCAAGTAATCCACCCGCCTCAGCCTCCCAAAGTGCTGGGATGTTTTACAGGCGTGAGCCACTGTGCCCAGCCTCTATCTTTGATGTACAAGTGGGAATGTCTAGTTCCCCTAGAAGTTATGAGGCCTGTCTTCTTATCATGAAATCTTAGTTATAAGCATATATCCTCCACAGATTTAAAAGTTAAATAAGATCATACCTGAAAATTACTAAGTACTGGGTCCTAAGCGTGAAAAATGTTATCTATTATATAATTCCATATGGTATCTTTGGCACAGTATTACAAATATTGAATTTTTTGTCCTTATGATTAGAAAACATACAGAGCATGTACCATCCATTCATCCAAGAGATATTTAGTGAACACTTGTTATAGAGGAAGCACTATGCTAGTTGCAGGAAAGGTCTAAAGCCTTGTATCACACAGTCTTTTAATGTGCTTCTTTAAACCCAAGGGTGGTCTGACAATCATAATGATCAATGAGTGAAAATCATTTCAGCCATGCTAACTCAGTGGATAACGTTGGGGTAGACACAATGCCATGTGTTCATTAACCCCAGAACATAGTTTTCTTCCAGAGCACACAGGAAGGCCACATTTCTGCTAACTGTTTTAGTTAGGTTGGGCCGTGACTAGACACTGGTCAGTGAGATGTGGGTTGGAACTGTATGAGCCCCTCAAGCCTGTCCTTAAGATCAGGACACACAGGGCCCCCCACACTCTGGCCACTCTGACCTCAGCAGCCCTGTTCCTAATGGAGAAACTCCAACATGGGGAAAATCCTCCTGATGCACAGTAAACTTAACTTGAGTGGGAAATAAAGCTGAGTTGTGTGCAGCCGCTGAGATTCGTGTGTGAATCTGTAACCACAGTACACTGTGGTTCTCTAAGGTGTGATTTCCTCAGCGGCAGTATCAGTTTCACCAGGGCTTTTGTGAAAATGCAAATTATTATTCTCCTCCCCAGACCTAATGAATACAAAATGAATACCTATATAATCTCCTTTCTCTCTCTACTTCATGTGGTCGCTTCCTGGAGCACTTCGTGGTCAAAAATAAGCCTTCCCTTGTTCAATGTAAGGACAATGATTTCAAAAATGACAAAACACCAGGGTATTAATTGTATGTTACAAAGAAAATTGATGCCATACTTCTACTAAATGTGTCATAATTACCTATCAAATGGAAAAAAACATTCTATGTAGATGACTAACTTCATATTCTAAAAGACACTCTAGCTTCACTTTTCTCTTACTAATTACAGATTTGGTACATTTTTTCATCAGTTTTTAGAAATGGGCTATCAACCTGGTTCAATAAAAATCAAAACCATCATCTTTTTCATCTCATTTTGTACCCAAACAGAAGGGTGTATACCAGTCTAGCCATTAAAAGCTGCATTTCGCTGAAATAGTTCTATTGAGGAAATCTAATGATTCTGACTTGCTAAAGAGAGAGTGGGACAGACAGTAGGATACTGTGGTAAGCACTTGCTCCAAGCTGGGTTACCTGAGGTCAAGCCCAGGCTCTGATACTTTTATATGAGGGGTATTTAACCTCTCCCTGTTTCATTTTCCTCATTTAAAAATAGGGATATTAATGGCTTTCATCTAACACATTTGCTGTATGATTAAGTGTTAATATATCTAAAGCACCAAAACCAGCATGTGGCACTCGCTTAGTGCTATGTAACCATTGAAAGCATGGAGCGTGGTTAGCTTTTCAAAAATAAACCTCATAGATTCCTAACAGTACATGGGAAACTTATTTCAAAAGTTCATTTCAGAAATTAAAACTCCCCCTTATCGACAGCTGTTATGTGTTACAGATGTAGGTAACATGCCATGCACCATGACTTTATTCAGGTGCTTTATATAAATATGCCATCCATTCATCCAAAAAATAGCCATTCATCCAAAAGATATAAATATAAGGCACTTCAGACCCTCGTTTTATAAATATTTATAAAAAATGCATTGTGCCTCAAATTATCCACACAATTATAGAACAAACATTTTAGGTTTTAAAACTGTTAGAATGCTTTTATATGAGTCAAGTCAGATTGCTGAAATACAATCAGCACTCAAAGTATTTGTGTATAAATGCTGTTTATGAATCTCATTTAAAGGACTTAGTCTCTTGGGGGTTTACCTTTTTTTTCTTTTTTCTTGTTTTTTTTTTTGAGATGGAGTCTCACTCTGTTGCCCAGGCTGGAGTGCAGTGGCACGATCTTGGCTCACTGCAACTTTTGTTTTCCAGGTTCAAGCGATTCTCCCGCCTCAGCCTCCCAAGTAGCTGGGACTACAGGTGCCCCCCACCACGCCTGGCTAATGTTTGTATTTTTAGTAGAGATGGGGTTTCACCATATTGGCCAGGCTAGTCTTGAACTCCTTACCTTGTAATCTGCTCTCCTCAGCCTCCCAAAGTGCTGGGATTACAGGCATGAGCCACTGCGCCTGGCTGGGGGTTTACATATTTTAAACTAGCAAAACAATGTGAACTGATTAGAACAATGAACTACTACTATACACCTATCCGAGTGGCCAAAATTCAGAACACTGGTAACACTGGTGATGTGTTATTCTGGTGAGGGTGTGGAGCAACAAGAACTCTTATTCACAGGTCATGGGAATGCATATTCTACAGCCAGTTTGAAAGACGATTTGGCGATTTGTTAATAAAAATAAATATCCTCTTACCATGTGATCCAAAAATCACTCTCCTTGGTATTAGGAGGGGAAAATCTATGTCCACACAAAACCTGCGCATGAATGCTTATAATATATAGTTTATTCATATTATAGTGTACATGGTTTATTCATAGTAACCAAAACTTGGAAACAACCAAGGTACTTTTCAATAAGGAATGAATGAATAAACTGTGGTATTATACATTGGGCCACAAAATATTATTCAGTGCTAAAAATAAATGAGCTATCAAGTCATGAGAAGACATGAAGGAAACTTAAATGCATATTTCTGTATAGACTATATATGCATACTGTGTACTCTCTGATTCCAATTACATGTATATTTGTATACTGTATATGTATATATGTATACTGTATAATGTATTCCAATTATATGACATTCTGCAAAAGACAAAACTATGCAGACAGTGAAAAGATTAGTTGTTGCCAGGGTTTAGAAGGAAGCATGTGGGATGAACAGGTAAAACACAGAGGACTTTTAGGGCAGGGTAGTGAAAATACTCCCTATGATACTATAATGATGAACATATCTCATTGTAAATTTATCCAACCCAATAGAATTCACAAGGCCAAGAGTAAACCCTAATGTAAACTATGAACTTTTGGGGGTAGTGATGTGTAATGTAGGCTCCTCAATTTAACAGGGTGTTTAATTGTGATAGGTGAGGTTGATAATAGGGGAGACTGTGAATGTGTAGGGGTTGGGAACATATGGGATATTTCTGTATCTTTCTATTATTCTGTGAATCAAAAAGTGCTCTAAAATAGTAAAGTCTTTAAACTATAATGGGAACATTTTTGTAAATACAAATTTAGAGACTTTTATTGATTCTATTGGTAGAGTTAGGGTTGGAGAGTTGTAGCAATAGTAGGAGCTTAATTTAGTGACCACACATTATCTTTTGACATATGAGTTTTATTATTAAACACTCGCTTGAAAATGCTGGCTGAGTTCAGTTATTAGCCAAGTCTTTCCAGGGGTTTGCTGATATAACACAGTATGGCAAATGTATTAGGAAATTTATTTTTGCAAAATACCTCCACAGGATTGACTAATGCTTGGCAGGTACCAGATAAATAAGGATAAAGCCAGCTCATTCACCTTAAACCTTTACTATTTTGTCCTTTTGTGTTGTGCAAACAACTTCATGAAATTATTATTCATGAAAAAATGTCTCATAAATTATAATTCTATGTACAGTTTAACATAAGACTTTAAAAGCAAATAAAATGTCATATGCTCATAAATTAAATGCCTTGAAAAATGAATTATGAGACACTTAGAATCAAGTTTTCAGTTAGTCTCCTTGACTCTTTCAGTCTCATATGATGTTGAACAAGACGTGTCATGCTCTTAAGTTGTTTTGCCTACCATTTTGTCTTCAACCTCCAGACATCATTTTCTTGGCATTTGTAGGAATACAAATGATTTATTAAGCACATACTTTGTATCCTGTACTGCATTAGCAGGTAAAAGAATTATATTTCATCTTGGGGATATGAAGAAACTCTATTTCATACCACAAATGTATTTGCCCCTCCTGCTGGAGATAGAGCCCTGATTTTTCATGGTGATCACTAGTCCCCCACATGACTCAGAGATAGGTGGGTTTATGGCTGCTTTTAGAGTTAACTTGTTGTTGTTCTAATTCAAATACTATGGTACCTTTTTCTTCTTCAGGGATAGGTTTAGTGTTGAAGATAGGTCCTAGTCCCTCCAATGAGAGACCTTTTGGCTCCTGAGTCAGAGACATTGATAGCAGGTCATTTCTGCCTCTAGATGTTGGAATGCTGGGTTGTGATGCATGGAGCTGCCTCCACGGTGGGGGAGTTAAGCCTTCAGTACAGAAACGGGCTGAGTGGACAAGCAGGGAGAACTTAGATCTTTGATGAAATCGCCATCTCTGAAGTATCCTACCCTGAAACAGGCCTTATCTCTGGACGATAGCTATGAGATGACACATTTCTCCTTGTACAAGCACTTTGATGTGGAAATCTTTGTTACTTGAAACAGAGGCATTTTAACATGTAAAATGTGATTCCCACTGACTGCTGGCACCCCCAGATTCTTTGGTTTACCTAAGAGTATATTTAAGAAAAGTGTATGCGTGATATCTCCTTGACTCCATTGCAAAGCAACATTAAAAAAAAAAAAAATAAGACCTTGTTATGTTGATTCAATTATTGGTCAAGGTGCTGTTAATAATAAATGCACATTTTATTGAGAGAATAATAGGCCAGGCATGGTGGCTCATGCCTGTAATCCCAGCACTTTGGGAGGCTGAGGCAGGCGGATCACGAGGTCCGGAGATCAAGACCATCCTGGCTAATATGGTGAAACCCCGTCTCCACTAAAAATACAAAACAATTAGCTGGGTGCGGTGGCAGGTGCCTGTAGTCCCAGCTACTCAAGAGGGAGGCTGAGGCAGGAAAATGGTGTGAACCCGGGAGGCGGAGCTTGCAGTGAGCCGAGATCGGGCCACTGCACTCCAGCCTGGGCGACAGAGCGAGACTCAGTCTCAAAAACAAATAAATAAATAATTTTAAAAAGAGAATAATATGCATTTAGTTTTCCCCATGTTTTACCTGAAGCACCTCATTGAATCCTCATAATGTGACAAAGTATGGGCTCTTATTAATCCAGTCTTAGAGTTGGCATATTCGTAATTAGGAAACTTAAGTACTGCAGCACTATCAGAATTCTAGCTCAGGCAGTCTAAATAAAATTGCACAAGCAGAGCCACTAGGATATGCTGATTTTTCTTTGAAGTAATAATGTATTTCAGGTTTTTTCATCATTATTTTGAAAGCAAATACACCATGTACATTTGCAAAATTACTTGGTGGCCTTTTATCCAAAGTAAATTTATATAATTAGATACATTTATTATTTAGAGTGTCCCTTTCCCCAAAAAGATTATATGACAATAATCATTAGATAACATCATTTGGGTGTTTTTAAAAATAATCGTTAGGGGCTATTCTAAGCATTTCACACATTCTATTTCATTTAATGCCTAAAAAGCATTTACAAAGCAGATATTATTATTCCCATAATAAGCATAAGTAAAACAAAGTCCTGAGATAGTAAATAATTTGCGTAATTTTCCACAGCTATTTAGTGGTTGATTCTGGATTTTTTATTGGTGTATACCACCAGAGACTAGGTGCTTAGCTCCAACATTTTGTTGCCTTTAAATGCAGCCTTTTGCTTTGATTTACAAATTAATAATTTTATTATTTATAAACTTGATTTGCTTGCTGTAAATTTTAAAATGGAATAACTATATCACAGTTTACTTGGAATTACAAAAATAAGTGACATGTAAATTATTAAACTGGCCTAGTCAGAAGCTGAGCCATATTACTTTTACTTTTTATAGAGTTTCAAATGCTTCAGTAGATTTGTTATTTTATTGAGAAATTTGGGGTGGTTAGCTCTGGTGCTATAGAAACACAGTGTTCTTGAAGCTCCCCAACTTAGTATTCTCCCTACAGAACTCTGCCGGACTTTACAGTGTATATTTTAATGTTCGCAAATTGTAGAAACAGTAAATGTTTAAATCTCCCACACTACATCATAGAAATCACTTATTTCACAGGAGACAAGATAGTAAAAATGCCTTTTTTTAAACTACTTTGAAAAATGTCGACCATGTCAATCTTTTTGTTAGATGATTTTCAGAGCAAGGAGCCTGTCTGCTATTTTGTGCAGTCTCACAACAAATTGATCAAAATTCTTTTGTGATTTACACACATACTTTCTAAAGTATCAATATAGTGTCCTGGTGCCAAGGAAGAGTATAGATTGTATTGCAGGTATAAGAAATTTAGCCAATTCGACTCCTTTTTGGTTCCATATGAATCTCAGAATCTTTTTTTCTAATTCTGTGAAAAATGACGTTGGTATTTTGACAGGGATTGCACTGATTCTGTCGATTGCTTTGGGCAGTATGTCAAGTTTAAATGCTATTAATTCTTCTGATCCAAGAGCATGGTATATATATTTGGAAAAAATGGTATGGAGTATTGGTTTTGGCTGCTCACTGACGGTGGGGAAGTATAACAAATTCACTCCCTGGATCCCACCCCGAAAGTGCTGATCTCGTTGTCTCAGGCCAGGCTGGGGTTTAGAACTTTTAAAGGCTTCGTGAATTGTGACATAAAGTGAAGACTAAAATTCATTCACATAGAACACCTAGATAGGCATGAAATACTCACTATGAAATGAAGCCACCCCCAAATGACTCAGCTACTGACTTTCAATAATAGTCAAAGACATAAAAAAAAAAAAAAACCTTACTAATACAAAGTAAAATATTTAAATAAATAGTGGTATAGTTTGGATCTGGGTTTCCACCCAAATTTCATGTCAAATTATAATTCCCAACTTTGAATGTAGGCTGTGGTGGAAGGTAATTGGATCATGGGGATGGATTTCCCACACGGTGGTGTTCTCACGATAGTGAGCTCTTGCAAGATTCGGTTGTTTTAAAGTGTGTGACACCTCTCCACTCTCTCTCTTCCTCCTGCTCCCACCACGTAAGAGGAACGATTTCCCCCTTCATCTTCCACTATGCTTGTAAGTTCCCTGAGGCCTCCTTAGAAGTTGAGCAGATACTAGCATTATGATTCCTGTATAGCCTGTGGACCCATTGGATAATTAAACCTCTCTTTTTATAAATTACCCCGTCCCAGGTATTTCTTCATAGCAATGAGGAAGTGGACTAATATAAATAAATCATAGGGGATGTACATTGCAGGAGAACAAAACCACACAATTTTCAGGTTTCCTTCTAGATTCATTAAACAAATGTTAAAATAGTTTAACTTTGGTAAAAGGAACAAAATATGAAGACCGGAATAATTTCAGTGACCTCTTTTAATAGTGGGTCTGACTTTAGATTTTCAAGGGTAGCTTTTTGGAGAGAGAAGATTTTTGCTTTATGTTAGCTTCTGCTAAAGCACATCATGAGACACTTCAAATCCAAAGCCCTTTTTCAGTATGGGAAATCTCTTTCATATGCACTTTGCTTCCTAACTTTTTCTATTCCTTTTGCTTTTGAAGAATTATTAAGCAGGAAGAAGAATGTCATAGAAATCAAAAGTAAAATTGGCCGGGGCCTGTTAGGGTAGGCCATGGTCTCCAGTGAAGGAGTCCATGCCACTGGTATTTGTTTCTGTGTAAAGAATAGTGTGATGTGCCCCAGCAGTTTGGGGCATTGTATTCTATTTTCGCGCTGCTGATAAAGACATACCCAAGACTGGGCCATTTACAGAATAAAGAAGTTTAATTGGATTTAGAGCTTAACATGGCTGGGGAGACCACACAATCACGGCGGAAGGCAGGGAGGAGCAAGTCACATCTTAGGTGGATGGCAGAAGGCAAAAAAGAGAGTTTGTGCAGAGAAACTCCCATTTTTAAAACCATCAGATCTCGTGAGACCCATTTACTATCACAAGAACAGCATGGGAAAGACCTGCCCCCATGATTTGTCATCTCCCACTGGGTCCCTCCCACAACACATGGGAGTTACCGGAGCTGCAAGATGAGATTTGAATGGGGACACGGAGCTAAACCATATTATTCTGCCCCTGATCTCTCCCAAATCTCATATCTTTACATTTCAAAACCAATCATGCCTTCCCTACAGTACCCCAAAATCTCAACTCATTTTAGCATTAACTCAAAAGTCCATAGTCCAAAGTCTCATCTGAGACAAGGCAAGTCCCTTCAGCCTATGAACCTCTAAAATCAAAAGCAAGTTAGTTACTTCTTAGATACAATGGGGGTACAGGCATTGGGTAAATGCAGCCATTCTAACTGGGAGAAATTAGCCAAAACGAAGGGGCTACAGGCCCCATGCAAGCCTAAAATCCAACAGGGAAGCCAAATCTTAAAGCTCCAGAGCGATATTCTTTGACTCTGTCTCACATCCAGGTCACACTGATGCAAGAGGTGGGTTCCCATGGTCTTGCCAGCTCCACCCCTGTGGCTTTGCAGGGTACAGCCTCCCTACTGGCTACTTTCATGGGCTCGCTTTGAGTGTCTGTGGCTTGTCCAGGTGCACGGTACAAAGTGTCAGTGAATCTGACATTTTGGAGTCTGGAAAATGGTGGCTTTCTTCTCACACCTCCACTAGGCAGTGCTCCAGCAGGTACTCTGTGTGGAGGCTCCGACCCCACATTTCCCTTCTGCACTGCCCTGGCAGAGGTTCTCCATGACAGCCCCACCCCTGAAGGAAATTTCTGCTTGAACATCCAGGTGTTTCGATACATGCTATGAATTCTAGGTGCAAGTTCCCAAATCCCAGTTCTTGACTTCTGTGCATTGGCAGGCTCAACACCTGGAAGCCGCCAAGGCTTGAGGCTTGGACTCTCTGAAGCCATGCCCAAGCTCTATGTTGGCTCCTTTCAGCCACAGCTGGAGCAGCTGGGGCGCAGGTCACCAAGTTCTTAGGTGGCACATATAACTGGGACCCTAGGCTGGGCCCAAGAAGACATTTTTTCCTTTTAACCCTCTGGCTTGTGATGCAGGGGCTGCCACGAAGACCTATGACATGCCCTGGAGACATTTTCCCCGTTTTCTTGGGGATTAACATTCTCCTCCTCATTACTTAAGTACATTTCTGCAGCTGGCTAGAATTTCTCCTCAGAAAATGGGATTTTCTTTTCTATCACATTGTCAGGCTACAAATTTTCCAATCTTTTGTCCTCTGTTTTCCTTTTAAAACTGAACACCTTTAACAGCACCCGAATCACCTCTTAAATGCTTTGCTGCTGAGGAATCTCTTCCACCAGATACCCTAAATCATTTTCCTCAAGTTCAAAGTTCCACAAATCTCTATGACAGGGGCAAAATGCCACGTTTCTTTGCTAAAACATAACAAGAGTCACCTACACTCCAGTTCTCAACAAGTTCCTCATCTCCATGTGAGATCACCTCAACCTGGAACTCATTTCCATATTCCTATTAGCATTTTCAGCAAAGTCATTCAACCAGTCTCTAGGAAGTTCCAAACTTTCCCCCATTTCCCTGTCTTCTGAGTCCTCCAAACTGTTGCAACCCCTTCCTGTTACTCAGTTTCAAAGTGGCTTCCACATTGTCATGTATCTTTTCAGCAACACCCCACTCAACTGGAACCAATTTACTGTATTTTTTGTTTTCACATTGCTGATAAAGACATACTCGACACTGGCAATTTACAAAAAAAAAAAGAGGTTTAACTGGACTTACAGTTCTACATGCCTGGGGAGGCGTCACAATCATGGTGGAAGGCAAGGAGGAGCAAGTCACATCTTGGGTGGATGGCAGAAGGCAAAAAAGAAAGCTCGTGCCGAGAAACTCTCGTTTTTAAAACCATCAGATCAGGTGAGACTCATTTACTATCACGAGAACAGCACAGGGAAGACCCATCTCCATGATTTAGTTATCTCCCTGTGGGTCCCTCCCACAGCTTGTGGGAATTATGAGAGCTACAAGATGAGATTTTTGTGGGGCTCAGAGTCAAACCATATCAGGGATCAAATAGAGAGTTTCCAGGTGTGCTATGTAATATGGGCAGATTCTTCACAGACCTACAGGCCCCTCCTCATCAGTGTTCTCTTTCTCTAAGACTTCAAGGGATGGATTTCAACAGAGAACCAAAGTTACTGTGGTTTCGCCCTGATGTTTTTCTCAGTCCTGATCTCCCACTGTATTTTGTTGTGAGCCACGCACTCCAAACAAAAATTTTGAATCACTATCTTTTGAGTATATTCTTCTTCTTTATCATTTCCATGCTTCTTTTAACACTATTTTCTCTATCTGCAATCCCCTAGCCAGAACGAATTTATTTTTGTTGAAGCCATTCTTGACTCTTTTAGGTCAGTGATTTCTTTCCATCCTTTCTTATGCATGCATTTTTCTGTAGCTTTCAAATTATGATGATAGTCTTCCCTCTGACATTGCTTAGAGATTTACCATTTTTAATTTTAATATATATATATGTATATTTTTTTTTCCCAAAATAGAGTATAGGTATCTTGGATACAGAAAGTACACAGAATTTGGTCTTACCACTAACATCTCCCAAGTCCCAACATCACTCTTGGTATGGTTCCTTGTACTTGTTGGGCATTAAGTCAAGTCAGTGCAAAGTTCATGCACAGATGTACAAACAGGACAGACAGCACATACCAGACCTGCTGAGGCAGTATAGAAGCTAATAGAGTAAGATCTGTAGCAAGAATGCACACAACTGACTCCCAGGGGCCCATTCATTCTAGGATGGCACAGAAACCTGTCAGGACATTGGATTCTAATAAACGCACCCCAAATCCTGGGCTGTGGAGAGTTTAAACTGCATGAGTAGAGAAGTGTTGGTCCCTCCTCTCCTAGTGGCATCAGGCACTAGGATACAATAGCAATGTAATGTGGCAAGAATTTAACTCCAGCCCTAGTGTGCTAGATTAGGGTTTGAGTGCAATGGATGCAGCAGGCTCTTCCCTGGCACGATCAGAGACTGGGTTACACTAGTCCCCTTTTGTCAGCTCAGTGTTCATCTGTGCAGGTAAGATATGCTTGTGAGCTGGGATCCAGCTTTGCTATTGAGTATGACTCTATAGGTACTAGATTTTAGTCAGTTTGTAGGGGTATTTAAAGGAGGGCAACTCCTTTTCTCAGAGACTGGTCTGCAAAATATCAGTCTTGTATAGAACACAACTTCTCTTATGTTTGTTATATTAGTCATATAAAATTGCTGATACCATACAATTTTGAACTACAAAATTCAGTGTTACGAGATTTAATTTAATAGATTGATAGATAGCTAGATACATACTACACATTTATATGCATAGAGACAAATATCCACAAAGTTAGCTAATATCATAAGAAAAATAACAGAAAAATGAGTTATTAACCTATTTCAAACTTAGAGAAATAGTCTCTAGGATTCTTGAGACATATAAAATATGTTTTCAGAATATTTATCTACTTATATTCGCTTTAATTTTAATATAATATCTTTTAAGACTTTTTTTTTTTTTCCAGTATCTAAGCTTCCTGAAATGTCCTCACTTTCATCCTCAAGGACAGGGTCATAATATTCTGGGAAATGTGGAGATTATATACAAACACCTGTTTTGTTTGTATGCCTCAAAACCCAATAATAATCCTTTAATAAAATTCTGGTATTTGCTCTTTGTGTCTGATCATTTCCCAACAAAGGTACATTAAAAACCACAGCTTAGAGCTGTGAGCTAAAATACCTTTGAGAATGCCACACCAGGCGGGGTCTCTCTGCAAAGCCTTCCCTTTGCCCATCCACTTTTTGTGAATTTTGTTTTTGTTTTTGGATAAAAAGGCATAAACACGAAATTTAAAATGGCAATACTGAGTGACATCTACAATAATTTTGAGTAGCTTTTCCTAATTAGGTTTGATTTCTAATAGTGTTGACTAGGAATTCCTTTGAAGTCTTTAAAATTTGGAGGTTGAATGTTGACATCCACGGCTGGAGTTGAGGAAACCCTGCTAATGACACCTTTATTGATCGAATTAGTAAACTTTGTGTTTGGATTTTGTGGCTTGGTGCATGAGGACCACACTATATAATTCATTACATATTTATTGGCCCAAAGTGTTTTCTCATAACCAAATAAGTAAGGTTAGACATAAAACATACAAAACACTATGCAAAACAATTATAGTTAGCCTTGAGATATATTTGAATCAGTCATTTTTGTGCCTATGTAAATAATTTTATATATCTACAGGATATGTTGCTTCACATACTTTTCAATTACTATTTCTCACATCCTTGGGAATTCTCAGATGCTTGACTTTTATTTAAAAGCATGTCTCTTCAGAGCTGTACCAAAATTACGGGTAGTGTGACAATTTGGTTGCTACCAAGTTTTCTTGTACAATTAATGTATAATAAATTTACTTGTATACAAATCTATTATTTTCTCAGAAAAAAATTACATTCCTGTAAGTTGAATTACCAGGTCAAATGATATGAGCATAAATTTAATTTATGTACAAAATGTACTTAGCCACAATGAAACTTCCAAAAAATAGAGATCTTTAAAGCCACATTCTGTAACCACAATGAAATAAAATTAGATATTAACAATAACAGCAACAACTGAAATTGTTACTCATTTTAAAATGTAAAATAAAGAGAATCTTATAAAAAATTTAGAAATGACACAAATGAGAACACTGTCTATAATGCTTATGAAGAATGTTTTTAATCATTTTAATTATTGAGAAAATGATTTTATTACCTGGCAGTATTTAAAGTACATAAGCAGTTTAATTTAAGAGCTAGAAAAATAAAATTTTAAGTAAGCTAAAAGAGGAAGGCGTTGATAAAACTTGTACTTAAAATTAATAAATTAGAGTTAAAAATAGAACTGAGGTTTAAAGCTAAATGCTGGTGCTTTGAAAATAAAGTAGAAATGCTCATGAGAACAAGAACTACAAATAGCGAGAAAGAGATTTAACCATACTGATGGAAGAGATCAGTATCCTTCTGAGAATGTTTTTATGACTAGCTGGTCATGAACCTGTAAGTCCAGAACAAATACATGTTTTCTCCACAAATGGTTAAAATGGAGTCAATGAAATCAGATATTTCAAATGCATCAATAACCATAGAAAAAGTTGAGACTTTTTTGGGGTATACTTTACAGAATTGTGGGGTCCATATGGCTTCATTGGCAAGTACAAACCAACCTTCAGTTAGCAGATTATTACTATGTTATACTACTATACTTTGGGAAGCATGTCACTTCATTTTAAGAAGCAACCATAAGCCTAGCTTCCAAATGTGATAAATACATAAACATATTTGTTTTTAAATGTAAATATAAAAATTTTAGGCCAGGCATGGTGGCTCATGCCTGTAATCCCAGCACCTTGGGAAACTGAGACTGGCGGATCGCCTGAGGTCAGGAGTTTGAGACCAGCCTGGTCAACATGGTGAAACCCTGTCCCTACTATAAATACAAAATTTAGCTGGGCTAGTGTGTGTGTGTGTGTGTGTGTGTGTGTGTGTATATATATAGCTAGTATATATATGTGACTAGTATATATATATATCTATATATGGCTAGTATATATCTATATATATATATTTTAAAATAACATAACAACATTTGTAAATAAAATCTAGAACATTATTTAAAGAATAACATCAAAAGAAAAAGTAGAGTTCGTTCCAGGAAGACAAGATTGGTTTAATTTTAGGTAATTAATCAAAATTTACTATATTAACAATGTGAAAAGGAAACTAGTTAATCCATCATTACATGTTACAAGTATTGATTAGCAATATTAGCCATTATTGATTTTTTAAATTTAAGTAAATTATGAATAAAGGGGCACTTACTAAGCATAAATTTATGAGAAACCAGCTAATTCTAAAAATTACATTCAACAGAAAAATGTTCAAGTACATCTGCAAGGTAAGGATCAACGCTGTGATTCTTCAATGTTTTAAAAATCTAGTCTGCAGCTGGGCACAGTGGTTCACACCCACTGTGAACCACTATGAACCCACTGTAGTCTGAGCACTTTGCAGGCTGAGGTGGGAGAATTTCTTTAGTACAGGAGTTTGAGACTAGCCTGCAACAACATAGTGACACTCTGTCTCTACAAAAAAAAGAAAGTTCTAATTAGCTAGGCGTGGTGGTTGTAGTCCTGGTTACTCAGAAGGCTGAGGTGGGGTTGCTTGAGCCCAGAAGTTCCATGGTGCAGTGAGCTTTGATTGCTCCACTGTGTTCCACCCTGGGCAATAGAGAGATACTGTGTTTCAGGGGAAAAAGATATACAGTCCACTTAATAAAAGAAAGTCATACTCGAATAATACAAAACATAATTATTTACAGTCAGTATGGCTAAATACAAAAAAGACTCAATTTTAAACTCTTGGAACTAATGGGTAAACAACAAATTTCTGTGAAATGAGATGATGTGTTTAAGAATATGTTACATATAAACAACAATTATTCAAAAAATAAAAGTTTATGAAACTCCAGTCATACTCATAATTCAAAATATTGTAACATGTCCAGTAGTAAATATAACAAATAAGATACAGCATGCCTCTGGAAGAGATAACTCAATATTGTTAAATCTATCAAAATTTTCCTGATATATACGTATGTGGTATATATATGTGTGTTTACATATGTAAATGATAAGCAGTGTATTAATATACTGTACGGAAGAAGAATGGATAATATGTATTTAAAATCATCTGGAAAAGTAAGTGTTTGGTAATTAAAAAGTATTTCCTATTGAAAAAAAGAAAAAAACAAGAAGAAAAAAAGAGTGAATTTCAGAAGTTTATCATCCCATCAGAAAGTGAAATTATTATAAATTACTTTTTGTTCAATAGCAATGTACCAGTGATAACACAAGGAAAAATAATCAGTGAAATAGAATTAAAAGTGCAGAAATAGAAACAAGAATATATATATATGAATCAAATACTTACTAAATTTAAGTTTTATGTTAAATGAAAAGTGATGTATCATTGCTACATGATATAAGACAATTGCTTATTTGGGGGGAAATTAATTTAGATATTGACTACTAAGTAGACACATACCAAAATACATTAAATTAAATACAAATACATTAAATTAAAATGAAGACACTACAAAAACAGTGGAGAATAGTCTTGAGGTATTACTTCCTACTCACATAATTCAAGAGCATGAAACCTTATGTAGAAAGAATAAACAGGATATTATGATAGATGGTCCACCGAGGAGATGGGACAATTCTAGAAGAAATCCATCTGCAAGGAGTGGGTGTTTCATCCTGATCTGAAAGATGAGAAGAAGCAAGTTCACCCAAAGAGAACCAGGAAGCACTTGGGCACAAGGAACTATGGAGAAGACCACGTGTCAAGAACTAGCAGAGGATATTCCAGGAGCAGAAAGGAGGCCGGTGTGTGACTGAATGCTAGTTCATTCTTGGAAAGTTATAGGAGATAAGCTGGAGGATCCTGGCAAGGGGCTGCTCCTCAGCAAAGGGCTTTGAGTGTCCTAAGGGATAACTTTTAGGTTTTTATTCTAGTGCTGTGATCTCTTATGAAAGGTTTTAAGTAGAAGAGTAATTTGGTATTACTTTAGATGAAAACAGTCACTGTAACTCTTATGGGGAATGTGAGGGACCCAAAGTGGAAAAAGCCAAGTCAGAGGCTATTGAGAGTTCAGTGAGAATTGAGGAGGGTTCTACCGAGGTAGCAGCATGGGAAGTGGAGAGAGGAGGATGGTTTCAAGCACATTTCAAATGTAGGGAATATAGTACTTGGTTATGAATCTGATACGGTGAGGTATGTAAACAAAGAACTAAGAATCTTCTCTTAAATTTTAATAAAATGTGATCTAGAGAGACCATTATTTTTAATCCCACCTCTTTGGATAGACCAGTTTTATGTTTGTTTTTTTAAGACACCTTTTTCAAAAATAGCACATTGATATACTTTTATTTTTTTTGCAGGAAAACATTAGATGCATGAAGCTACAGTAATTAAACCTTTCATTAAAGACGGTTAGGCATCCTGCTAATTTCTCACTGTTTTTGAGGGGAGCTCATCATATTCATGGTTGCAATAGCCTTAAAGTGCCTAATTCTTGTCTTGCCATTTCTGGTGTAAAGGCCTTTCTTGATTCTGTAAATCCAGATATGCTTACAATATTGCCCTTTCTGAGCCCTATGACTTTTTATACCAAGCATTAAATAAATGCCAATGTTTCAGTTTTGTGGGACCAAATGAGGGGGCCTAAAGTTACCTATACTGGCTACAGAATGAATATTTCCAGTATCCCATTACGTGATTTCTGTCTGGAACTAATAGTTGTGCAGTGAATCAAAGATTCTCACTGAGAAAGTGCAGTTTTCTAACCTCTTTTAGTTATATAAAATTCAATTTTACTCTGGCTTCATCTCAAAGCCTATAATACAAACAGAGGTAGGCTCAGGTTATTTGTGGTTTCCAGAGCTCTGAAATGCCTCATCTTCGGTCCTGGCATTTCTGGTATTCAGCATTTGGCATACCTCACTTGGAAGAGAGGCCGAACTATCTGGGATTTTCAGAGTTCACATTAGACCCATTCTATTTACACAAGCTTGTCCGTGTCCTCACAGGGCTCCTTAAGCTAACTTGTAACACTGAAGATCTAACAAAGTGAGCCTATGTGAGCTTCTTTCCCTGATTTGATTCAAGATCAAGAATTAGAATGACTATCACAGAAGTAGTGGTGGCTGTTATTGGTCAGGGAGCTTTGCTCCATTTTTTACGGTAATTCCTAATGATTAAACATTCTTTGTCACATAGTAAGCCTTAAGTTAATATAAAGTTTAGGCTATACAATGGTTCCTATAAATTAATTAGAAATGTAGGAAAATGTTTTTGTTGTTGTTATTGTTTTGTTTTTTGTTTCTTGGTAGAGACTGGGTCTACCAAGAAAGGTGTTGGCCAGGCTGAACTCAAACACCTGGCCTCAAGCGATTCTCTCACCTCAGCCTCCCAGAGTGCTGGGATTAAAGGTGTGAGTCACCATGCCATGCCAGAAAATTGTTAACATGTTGTAAATGTAGCAAATAAATAAATAAATAAATATCTGGTTGACCAACATTTCTCTTCTGTAGTAAGTTTTATGCGTACTATGCTTCTAAGCATTTTTAAGAGATCTCAGGCAATTTAAGATATACCACAAGAAGGTGTATTTCTTATAATACATATTAAACCCATTTCATTTAAAGCCACATTCAATTGCTGAAGTAATGAAGTAGTAACAAATAAAGACAAATCTATACGAAGTTTTGTTCATTTGATTTAATAGAAGGTAAGGAACAAGTAAACAAGGGGAAAATTCACTCAAAGAACAACTTAACTTTGTTTCATTTTATTTTCTTTTAATTGACTGAGCTGATTGATTTAACTCTGGGCTTTATAGTTTATAGCCCTGTCAAGTATCAGAATCACAAATACATGCCACACACTTTCCCTTAAGTTTATTAGCCAGGATAATTGTAAATCTCTTCTGTTCTCACATGTTGATATAACAATGAAATTAGCCCTTCGATTGCTACTTTCTTTGTGGCAGTTTGCATAGCATTACCAGTAAAGTGACTTGACTTGTGGAGCCATCTCTTTGGCAGTCAACTCAATGTAATTAGATTTTTCTCCTAGGAAAACTGTCAGTCTTTATTACTAAGTAATTAGTCCACAATGGAATATTAAATATTTTTTAAAATCATCCACATGATTTCTTATTTAGGATGTTAGTTAAAAACCTTAATATTTAGAAACAAAATTTATAAAAAGCACACAGTTCTAATTTAAATTCTGTTACCAGGTTTTAGTTTTTAGCCAAGAGTACATTTTGCATTTATTACCGAAGAAAATATGTTTTGTTCTTTTATTGCAATATATACCTCCTGTGAGAGTCATTTATAAAATCTAATAAACTCCTGTGTAGTGCTTGTAAATTAGCATAAAGTTGACATTACTCCAAAAGATTGATATGATTTTGCATAACTTAAGGAATATTGAGATCAATTCTTGAGCATTATTTTGTGTATACCTCGTTGAATGTTTTCTGTAGACATGTGGAATTCAGATTACTAGTCAATTTAAAATAATTCACCTTTCTAGAAGGTAGAAATATACATTGTCTATTTACCACGAAACATTTATTTAGCACACTACTTCAAAAGGAAAATCATCTTAATACTTTCTTTGTCTTTTAATGATTATTGAAATAATATTTGTGCTTTATCAATCATTGTATAAGAGGCTGATTTTTATTATTAGCCTAAGAGATTTATTAGCTTAAAATATACGGTAATATTTTTAACGCTGCCAGATTATCACAAATGAAAATTATATGGTATTTTCATAAAGCGTGATTAAATTAATTTAAGCATAAGAGGCCTCTAGGGAATACACACCACTGTGGTAAGTCACAGGAAATCTCGTGTTGATGCCCTTTGATTCGTTTCGACTTGTAGCTGGGGTTTTTCCAGGAATGTGGAAGTTTCCTTTAACTACGTTTAAAAACAGACAGACGGCACTTCTTACCCACAGTCAAAGAAAAAAATGAATTTTACCAGAAATAAGGAAATTATTTGGTCCAATTAAGTCACGTTAGTAAGTTTATTACTGGTGCCCACCACTTTCGGTCATACAGTGGCCCATTTCCTCTTTTCTCTTGCCTTTCTTCTCGATCAGAATCTTCAACTCAGAGCAAAAGTGTAAAACCTCCACGCAGCCTTCTAAGGACAGAGACAGAGAAGCTGAATCTATGCCCAACGAAAGAAGGCACAGTTAGAACAGGGAGACGCACAAGTCCAGAAACCAGTTCTATGTAGGCATGAGGGGCACAGGAGTTGTAAGGCTGCAATGAAAGGCAACAGTCCCACCAAGTGTGACTCAGACAAGCTTTGTTTGATTGCCAGCCAATGGTGTGTTTTTGGACAGACCTGAGGTCAAGGAACTTCTTGGAACCCAACACAACCAACGTTGTAAGACTTTGACTGAAATGGCCTAATGAATTCTGGTCCTGATACTATGCATTAGGCACTTGCAATGGCTAGTATGTGGTCAGCAGCCAGCCCATTGCAGCAGCCCTCACAAATGCTTCAGTGGTTTGTACGGGGCTGAGCTTTCATGCTTGGTTAATGATATGCAAAGAGGGAGTGAACATTAGTATGACTTGGGAGACAGAAACTTATCCCAGAGTGTGTCTGTCAGTGCCAGTAACATTCAGACTTTCATTCATGATGGAGAGACAGTAAGATTTTTGCACAAGACAGGAGGGGGGCATCATTACTACCCACCTGTAACACCACTGGCAATTGGGTGTCTGCCTGCTGTGATCTTCTTCATCATAAATCCATGAGTAAAATGATGTCACAAAACCACCGAAATCACTTCAATGTATCAGAAACTATGCACAGTCCTGGCCTCCAGCTTCTATAAATCTACCACATATTATCTAATCCTAGAAATATAAACATAGGTATCAAGAGTCCTGGAAAACCCAACTGTAAAATATAAGTGATTTACAAGAAATGTAATTAGGGTTCTTAGAGTCTCAGAAATGGTTTTTTTGTTTGTTTGTTTGTTTTTTTGTTTTTTCATCGCTGCATTTCATGATCTCTGTCGCCTCTGATGTACTTAGAGAATAATTTTTTCTTTGATAAAGCTAAAAGTACATGGACTCATCCTCACCATGTCTGGGAGGCAGGACACATTGTATTTACAAAGGAGACGTCTGGAATTAGGTTGCAGTGTTGAAGTCCCTGCTCTCCTCGTAGCTAGCTGTTTAACTTTAGTAACTTTATTAATCAGCATCTCAATTAACTCAACATTTAAATGGATATCATATTGTGGTGATGAAATGATCTAATATTCTCAAATCTTAAAAGCACCTGACATTTACTAGGAACTAAACAAACAATAAGCAAACAGGTTTTAGACTGCCAATCTTACCCTCCTTCTGAGTTAAGAAAGAACGGCTGTGGCTTACATAGCTCTTGTCTGGGTGAGCAGAAGATGTCCTGTAGGATAAATGAGCATCTGACATCCTTACTTTCAATTACATGATGCTGGACAGATGTCTGCCACAGAACCTTAGGAACACTCTAGAAGTATCAGTTGTGTAAAATTCTTGTGTTACCCATGGTAGTCGAGTACTAAAGTCATCACAAGGCTTTTTCTTTAACTATTTCAGTCATTTGTGTGCATGCTTTTGGGATGCAGGGAGACACCATCCCCCACCAAAGGAACAAACAAAACACACACAGACACACACACACGCACACACACATACACCAATTCCTGGAAACTAAGTGATTAGTTTAGAATTTTGCATGATCATTTTATGCTAGTTAATATATTCATCAATTAAACTAAACTTGAAGAGGCAGAGAAGTGATAAATAAGGTGTTTGAACCAAAGATGGAAGATAGATGATGTAGACTGATAACGGGAGATTCACTCTTGGTGTTATTTAGGGACGATGGAGGAAGAACAGCGGAAAACTGACAATGAAGAGCACAAAGAATGTCTTTGCTACTTCCAGACCCAATGGTAGAAAAGCGGTTTCAGAAAAGTGTAATTAAACAGCTTCTACGAAATATTAGATGGAGACACTATGTCTTTAAGGAAAGCACACATTTTAATGAAAACAAGAAAACAAAGGAAATATTCAAATAAACAGGTTTATACAATGTATGGCCTTTTATGACTGGCTTCTTTCACTTAGCACAATGTTTCTATGGTTTGTGTACATTAGAGTGTGTCTCCATACTTTTGGTTATCTGCTCATCAGTTGATGGATTTTGGGCTGTTTCCCACTTGTTGGCTATTAGGAAAAATGGCACCATGAACATTTGTATAAAAGCTTTTGTGGAGCACATGTTTTCTTTTTGTTTTTCCCCCTTGGGTATGTACAGAAAAGTGAAAATTCTGGGTCATATGGTGACTCTATGTTTCTTGTTTTCAACAACTTTTCAACTATCTTCCAAAGTGACTGTACCATTTTATATTGCAACCAACAATGTGTGGAGGATTCAACTTTATAAAATCTTCACCAACATTTGTTACTGTCTATCTTTTAGGGTCTTGTAGGGTTTTCTTTTTTCTTTTTTTTTTTTTTTGTGAGATGGAGTCTCGCTCTGCCGCCCACGCTGGAGTGCAGTGGCACGATCTGGGCTCACGGCAAGCTCCGCCTCCCGGGTTCCCGCCATTCTCCTGCCTCAGCCTCCCGAGTAGCTGGGACTGCAGGCGCCGCCACCACGCCTGGGTAATTTTTTGTAATTTTAGTAGAGATGGGGTTTCACCGAGTTAGCCAGGATGGTCTTGATCTCCTCACCTCGTGATCCGCCCGCCTCCGCCTCCCATAATGCCGGGATTACAGACGTGAGCCACCGCGCCCGGCCTTATAGGGTTTTCAGATCTGCTGTGGTTTCAGTTAGAATTTGTTGCCACCTAATGTATATGTAAGCTGTAGCTTAGATATGGATAGGAAAGATTATGGATGCTGACTTGCAGAAGAGTAGCGGTCATCTCGAGAATCTTTTTTTTTTTTTTTTTTTTTTTTTTTTTTTGAGACGGAGTCTCCCTCCGCTGCTCGGGCTGGAGTGAGTGACGCGATCTCGGCTCACTGCAAGCTCCGCCTCCCGGGTTCCCGCCATTCTCCTGCCTCAGCCTCCCGAGTAGCTGGGACTACAGGCGCCGCCATCACGCCCGGCTAATTTTTTTGTATTTTTTAGTAGAGACAGGGTTTCACCGTGTTAGCCAGGATGGTCTCGATCTCCTGACCTCGTGATCCGCCCCTCTCGGCCTCCCAAAGTGCTGGGATTACAGGCGCGAGCCACCGAGCCCGGCCGAGAGTCTTGAGTTCAGATGACCACCATTTGCCTGACGGAAGGGTTGGGCTGGGAGAACAAAGAGGACCTGGCAAGGCTGCCCCTTCCCTTTCTGAGAAGCAGCTGCTTATGATTGCCCAGGACACCTAACTCTTCTTCGTACTCTCTCTCTTCACCCTTCATCTCAAGGTAGAGATATTAGCCAAGTCCAGCTTGAGAACTGTGGCGAGGCAGAGGACAGGAGCCAAGAGCTAATCACGTATGATCTAAATTGATGTTCTTTTTACTCATGTGTTTTTGTTTTCCTTCCCTAGAAGGTGACCTCTAAGTGAAACGATTTTGTGTATTTGGTTTATTGCTTTACTCTTGTTCCTAGAACAAAGAACTTGAGATCCTATCGTAAGCACTCAATAAAATACTTACTGAGTGAATGAATGGTTGATATATTCTAAAACAACAATTTCAGAAGAAAGGCAACATATGGGCAAATTTCTAAGGATTAGGAAGTGATATCTGAGGATTTTAATTCTAAGCTGAAAAATTCACTTTTACACATGCAATAACTCAATGAATCAAAAACAATTAGCAAGTCTCAGGGGAAACAAATAAAATAAAAATATGAACTAGACAATTTCAATAGAATTAACAAAGTGGTAAATATTAAAAATAATTTAGAAGTACAGAATCTATGAAAAAACTGGGAATAAATATTGAATTATTTTTAGATATAAATAAAACTAAATAATTGTAGAAATCATGGCCACACAGCACAATGTAAAGGCTGTAAGCTGTCAAAAGGCAAAATCATAAACATTATATTCAAGGAATTGAGAAGGAAAATTAGTGGGACAGTTTTGCTATCTTTCATAGCTCCCTCTCTCTTTATATATCGCTACATATTTTACATAATTCTAACTACATTTTTAATATTAAAAGTATCAAATAAATACAAATATTAACATATAATAATTATATCAATTATATAATTATATTACTGTATAATATATTTATATATATTTACCAGTATTATTAATGTGTTAAATATTACACACTAAAACTTAACATTTTAATAGTATTAATATTTATATATCAATTATATGTAAATATAAAATTAGATATGAATATAAAATTATCAATATAAAAAATATATTTATATATAATTACTTTTTTTTACATAATTCTCACATTTTTAGCATAAAATTTGTTGATATACATAAACATATATGATATTAATATATACTTGTAAAGAATATTTATATATTATGTATAAGAATTATAATATTCTATTATTCATGTTTAGAATATAAATATATAATATATTAATATATGATAGAATATATGTAATTAATATAATATAATATTACTTATATTAATTGTTAATATTATATGTAATATTAATACACAGAAAATTTTATATAAATTAATTATATTAATTATGAATACTAGATGTAGTATTAATAATCAAAAATATTTTAAAATCAAAGCTTTATGACCAATACTTCATAAGGATATTTTTGTGATTTTTTTCAAACTTAGAGAAAGCTCATAAGATTTAATAACTCTTCGGATGATGAAGCAAATGGATGAAATCCAGCAACTCTTTCAATTATATACAGATTATTTTTCAATTAGCTTTATAAAATGTTTAATTTGAATTAAAATGCTTTTAATTAAGATGACATATGTTGCTTCTATTATTGACTGTGTCTATCTAACCGGTTTGTTCATCAGTTAGTTCAACATTTCATTTATTGATCTTTCAATGCATCCCTCTTTTTATCTTTACATAAGCATAAAATCATATCTGGGAAGATGTACAGTCAATATTCCTTTTTCAACTTTTTACTTTTTTATGTTTTTGGAAATTTTTGTAATGACCATGAATCATTTGGCTAGCAAGTGTTAAAGACATTTTATCTTGAAAAATTAAAAAGGAAAAGATAGGCAAATAAAAAATACAATATTGGAATAGGAATATCAGCCAAATATGTAAATGCTTTTACCATATGTATTATTTAACGCAAGCAACTTATAGTCAATTTTATTGCTAAACACACGTTTTCATAAATATTGCATTGATTATTCACCCCCAGTTAGCTTGGGCGTTATGCCTATTCTACACACACTGACTAATGCTATGACAATATTTTATTATCAGTCTTTCAGAATCTAACAGTTTGATGTTTGGCTGGTCTAGCTATGAATCATGTACTTATTTTTTATAATTATGTTGAATGTTCTAATAGTTTTTCTTAAGTCTTGAAATATGTTTACTTATATTTTTACTGGTAAAGAAAGAACGAAAGAGAAAATTTAAGGTGGTTGCGTTGAGACCTGAGTGGATACTATTATTTTGCTTCAAGTCTATGCACTGACACACCATTGATAACCACCCTTATCAAAGCTAGCTCTAGGTGACATTTGGCTGGAACTTTTCCTTTAATTGTAGCTTCATTCCCCATCCCCCACTCCATACCTAGGTCAAGAACTGACCTATGGACATATGCTCCGACTTATATCCTGTTGTGCTTCATTCTTTGTGTAAATTCAGCTTCTCTTTGACTTTCAAATGGAAAGATAGATATTTTCCACTCTTGTCTGGTTCCAAGCCATTTTCTATGTGGTGCTAAGCTCTTCTTAAAACCACCACGCAGGCCCCTACAGTATATGATAGGTAAGTACAATAGCCTCTGTGATTCTCAGTTCACAGGACTTTCCTAGGCTGCATGGTCATATTTTATTCTTTATTTTATCAGTGCCTTATGGATTCTGACCGTCTTCACTCAGCCCTAGCCTCTCACTATTTTGATTTGGTAACCTAGAGTTTATTTGCACTGTTTTTATCCTGGCATAAATTCCTGAACAAACACACATGCACCCTTTTCAAGAAAAAGACTCTTAATTACTAGAAACATTCAGATCAGCTTCAGACAAGCGAAGACATTTAAATGGACATTTAAACAAAGGTCTCGATTTTAATCAGGACATTTTAATGTCCTTTAATCAAGGACATTTTAAGCAAGATCCTTTTTTTTTTTTTTTTTTTTGAAGAATTGTAACAGAAGGTAAAACATAGCTTTACCAATACAATCCTGAACATAAAACACAATCAAAGCAATGGTTACCAAGGGGTAGAGTTGGTCCAGTCAAAACAAAGGAGGCCAGTCAAGAGCAAAGTTTACAGCAACAGTTTTTTGGGATACTCAAGGCATTTTTCTTGATGACTTTCTGGACGGTCAAATAATGATAACATCTGATTATTATAAGAGTGTTTTGAGAAAATTGGGCAACATTTTAGCAGGAAAATCACTGGGAAGGCTTCATGAGAGATTCTTTTTCCACCATAACAATGCTCCTGCTTATTGTGCTCATCAAACAAGGAAAATTTTGTAAGAGTTTTGATTGGAAATCATAAGGCACACACCTTACCGTCCTGCATTGGCTTTTCCTGACTTCTTTCTGTTTTTTAATCTTAAAAAAAATTATGGCATTTATTTTTCTCCAGCAAATAATGTAAACTAGACTGCATTGACATGGTTAAAGTCCCAGGACCTCAGTTCTTTAAAGGTGGACTAAATGGATGGTATCATTGTTTAAAAAAGTGTGCTTGTGCTTGATAGAGAATGTGTTGAGATACTAAATTTATAATTTTTATTTTTATTTTTTAATTTTATTTTTCCACAAACATTTTGAAGTCATCCTGTGTTTTGTAGAATGTCCCTAGATTTGGATTTGTCTAACTTTTTAAATGATTATACTGAGGTGAGATCGTGGATTTGGGGAAGAGTGTCATACATGTTCTGTGTGCTCATCTCATCATATCAGGTGCATGTAATATATCAACAGGAGTAATTACTAGAGGGTGTGTAAACTTGATCACTTCATTAAGCTGATGATTGCCATGTTTCTCCACTATAAAATTACTATTTTTCTCTTTCCATACTTAGAAGCTTATCTGTAAGTCCAACTTATACTCAGGGAACTGGCAAGTGCAGTAAGCTTCACCCCCTACAGAGAAGAATATTAAAGTCTGCATGAACATGTATAAAAATTATTAAATTATTAATATAATTGTGGAAGGAGATGATTGAGGCTATTTAAAAGCTCAATTTCTCTTTGAGGTTTTAGCCACTAATGCTGGTATATATCAATGGACCTTGCCAGCCTCAATCTTCACTTTAGAGGAAATTTGTATTTTAAATAGGAATTGCTGTCACCTTAATGTTGAGGGTAATGACACAACAACCATATCAGGAAGATCTTCACGGAGATAGTTTTTAGAAAAGAGGTCATACTAATTAGAATGTTACATTGTTATTTCAGGTAAATGCTAGTTATAATTTCTATACAAGGAACTATGATCACACTAGTAGATGTCTTGAGTTCACAGGATAATCAAAGAAATTAGTCATTAAGAGTGAGCAAACACAAATATCTATCGTGCATTTTTGTTTATTTTTTCTTTGGGATGGAGTGGTGGTGCAAATGTTTTTATGTCTGTGACTGCTACTGTTACTGCTACACATAAACACTCATATGCATCCATAGATAATGAAGTCCTATAAAAGGAGCCATTTGCTGAATTAATAGATGACATCTCACGTTTCATATTTATACACATTAAATATTAATTATTATGAAAGTACTTTAAAAGAATAGTTTGGCATTATTAAAAAGAACATCTACAATTTTAAAAAATTCCAGAAAAAATGAAGCTGACTTTTTTCATTGTCAAGAAGTCTAAAATGACTCAGTTTCAAAGTAAAGTGACATTGTGCTGTTTTTGTCAACCTTATTTATTTCTAATTATTGTTATCAAATGATACTGATTACAGAGACATACATTCTCCCTATTCAAAGACATTTTTCAGGTCCCTGATGAAATGTTTACTAGGTATCATAATTGAAATGAACATCTAGTAATTGAATATTCTGAACAGAGAAAGCTGTTACACTTCTAAGTGTAATTGGCAGATGAGTCACTTAGTGGATTCATTAGCACTGAAGGAAACTTAAGAACTTGAGACATTTATAAATATATAATTTTGAGGATTATTTACTTTGTTGTAAAAATTTGGTTCATAAGATAGTATCAAAATACTAGAAAAATAAATAATTTTGGGAGAGATGAATTTTGACTTTTCTCTAAAATCACTTTTCCTTTATTCATTGTAAATAACTCAAGGTGAACTTTACACCAAGGATATAGTACTGATCAGAAAGTCCGTTCATAAAGTGCTATGGGAGTGATGGGTAGTTGACTTTCATTCTTCTTTTCCTGCCCTAGCAGAATCAGTTATGCAGCTGTCATTTTAGCATATAATCACTCTCCTTGAAATAAATATTAACTGACAGTATTAATGAGGTGAATTATTGATAGATATGCACAGGGCTACAATGGCTGTCACTTTTCATTGCAACTTCCAATTCCAGCACTATATTAGTGATGTTTTTAAGCTATTGATATAGCCATAGATCACTATTGTTTTGTCAGAATCACTACATATTATTTTGATTTTGAGTACTAGTAGATATTTAGTATTATTGAGAACAAATAACATATATAAAAGCCATACTGGATTGGGACCATAGTGGAAGATTCCAAAATGTTACCATTACTTAAAAGGGTGACTAGTTGTTGGGAGTTTTTTGTGTAATATCTACAGTTAACTGTGGCATGAAGTACATGGAGAACTATAATCCTGCAGAAAACATTTCATGAGTGCCTACCACATCCTAGGCACCCTACTTATGTCAACTCAACTAGACCTCCATCAACCTTAAAAGTTTAGCATTTCTAGAAGGTTTAACATACACAGAAACTTTTTCCATATCATACAACTAGAGTGTACTGGAATTGGATCTGAAGTCTAGTTTGCTTCCAAAAAACTTTAATACAGATACTTTTCACTGTGCCTCCTAGCTCTCTGATTAAATTCCTATATCATCGACTAATGTTCTATTGGTAATTACAGTCATCATCATAGCTATTATTTGAATACATCCTCTATTTCAGTTTCCTGGAGAAGATGCTTTGCATTTGCTATCTATTTTAACAATCATACAAGACTGTACATATGCTGGCTATTTTAATCTTCTGCACAATTCCAGAGGGAAACTTTCACTTAAAAAGTAAATTTGGGTTTCAGGCAGTGCAATTTTTTTACTTTGTGACAACCCGGCTTTAATAATCATATAAAATAAATACACCTTTCTTCATTCTATGGAAAGGCTAACCAAAACTCAGAAAGATTAAGTCGTTGTTTCAGGTTCACACACCTACTAAATGATAAACCTGAACTTTGAGTTTCATATTTTTAACTTGAACACATTTGGAGATAATTAATTTTTTTGTCTTATTTCATTTTCTGCTATAGAAAAAAATCTCACAAATTAAAAAATATCTCACTTGAAATGAGAAAAACATTATCATATAATTATGGATGTCAGAAATCTAAAATAGGACTGCAGGCTGTATTACTTCTGGAGTTTTTAGGGAATAATCCTTTTCCTTGCCTTTTTCAGCTTCTAGAAGCTTCCTGCTTACATTGTCTCATGGTCCCACCTTATGTGACCTCTGCTTCTGTTGTCATCTCTCCCTCTTTGACTCTGGCCCTCCCTGTGCCCTCTTTCATTTATAAAAATCCTTGTGATTACATTGAATCAATCCAGATAATCCAGTTTAATTCCCCTATTGCAAAGACAACTGAGAAAATAGTTATTACCTAATGACATGGATTGCCTGTGTCCCAACCCAAATCTCATGTTGGATTGTAGTTTCCTTAATCCCCATTTGTTCTAGGAGGAACCTGGTAGAAAATAATTGAATCATGTGGGCAGTTACTCCCACGCTGCTGTTCTCATGATTGTGAGTGAGTTCTCAAAAGATCTGATGGTTTCATAAGGGGCTTTCCCTCCTTTTGCTCAGCACTTCTCCTTGCTGCCACCATGTGAAAAAGGATGTGTTGGCTTCTCCTTTCACCATGATTGTAAATTTCCTGAGGCCTCCACAGCCATGCTGAACTGTGAGTCAATCAAACATCTTTCCTTTATAAATTACTCAGTCTCAGGTGTGAGAACACACTAATATATCTAAGTAACTAAGTACAGTTAGTTCTACCTGAAATCTTAATTCTTCTTGGCTGCGGAACCTAGCAGATTCCTGTGTCTAAGAATAATTAGGCTGTGGACATCTTTGGAGGGGTATCACTCTGCCTATCACAGTTTCCTACTTCCATTGGGATGTGCTCAATTTCATGTTTAGTGTAAAACCTAATGAAGACCAACTGCCTGGGTTTGAAGCCCAGCCCTACCATTGACTCACTGTGTGAGCCTGGGCATGATAGTGAGCTTTACTGTGCCTCAGTTCCCCCATCTGTAAGGTGGAGGTAAGAACAGGATCTTCCTGCCTGATTGGTGGGAAACACAATGAGTTAATATTTGTAAAATATTTAAAACATTAACTGGTACCTAGTAAGTGCCATATAATTCCTGAGTAAAAAAATAAGAACAATTCCTTTTCTGATGAAATATAAATTAAAAGCATTAGTGTTACATAAGCCACATAAATATTTGATAATGATTAAACTAGGTGTAATTTCTATTCCCAGTTTAAATCTAATGGTAAAAAACTAATACCTGCAAAAAGGAATTACTGTTTCTTCTGCTTGGCTAAAGTAAGGACAGAGGCGCAGAAATGTGAAATAAAAATTATGTGTGTATATATATACACACACACACATATATATAGTCATATCCAATTTAGGAAGATATACAAGTTGTCAGGAAGGCCAGTAGGAATGGAAGAACTAACAAGGTTTTCTGCCTAAAGCAAGACTTCTGTCCTAGAAACCCGGAACCATCCTCCTGAGAACAGAAAGCAGTTCCAGCAGAAGATTCATTTGGCTTCCTATCCCTTAATAATCAGCAAGTAATGCTTTCATCCTCCCTTTCAGAAACCAGATACACATTCCCCTGCACTTAGAAGTGGAACTTAGGTTGGCTGAGAGGAAGGGACAGTTCATATTGGAGGCCAAGTCACTTTCTTCATGGCCCCAACTACACACACACACACACACACGCACACACACACACACCCCTCACAGATTTTTATGGGTGACACAAGGAGAAAAACAGGAGGCTTGGTGGATGAGTCAGAACTGCTGAGGCAATGCTATACTTTTCCAAGATCCCAGAAACTGAATTAGGAAGACAGTTTCGTCTCCAGTAGAACAGCCTCTCAACTGCCCTGCTAGATACCTCCTGGTACTGGGCATCCTGCCATCCTATTTCCCTTCTTCAGAGACTCAGTCTGTAGCTCTGCAGTGTTACAGAATAACCAGGTAGGTTAACAATCCTGTAGATACCTGCTCCCTATCCCAAACCTACTTCATAGGATCTGTGGAGAACTGAAGCAATAGAAAAGATCATTCCATCAGTCTTCTCTAACTAGAAATACTAGTGTGATAGAGAGGAAAAGACGCTGGGTCACAGTGAGTCTATGCTATGAACCCAACTGTCATATTCTAACCAGGTGACCTTGGACAGGAAGCATCACTGAAAATCTTTATTCCTGAGTTTCCTATATGTTTACAGGAGAAAACAATATCCAACATGCAGATGTATTATGGGTTTAGTCTTCATCTATGTAGAATGTCAAAACCAGTGCCAGGATAGAGTAGTGAAAAGGAAATTCTTGAGTTGATGGTAGTCACTGACTAATCTTTAGCAATGATGACTGATCAAAGAGGGCATATGTGTGTATGCAATTTTGCACATATCACATATATATATATATAAAAATTTTTGAATGCATATACAATGTTTATGTACACCTAGACTGTGTGTTTGTTTGTGTGTGTGTATAGGTTCTGGAGGTTCTTTTAAATAGTGCCTAATCCAAGGAGACTGAAGGTATCTTATCGTGGTTTTTATGATTCCGTAAGTCTCTATATATGGAGTTTGGGGATTTTGTAAACCTTTAAGTTAGGATGCAAGATTTTGCATGTACATGAGTTTTCTAAGAAAAAAAACTATGTTTTTAAAATAAAATCTCAATTATGTCTTGACAGGCTTGCCCAACTGCAAAAAGCACTGACCACAGCCTTTAATATAGCAAATAGACATTTTAGACACAGGGGTAGAAAAGCGTTTGAAGACAAGGCTGGTGTTGAGTCAAAATCAACTTTAGAATAAAATTTTATAATTACAGAATAGTATACCTGAATGGAACCACTGAAGCTGCCCCTTGTCTTTAATGTACAATGGTGAGCTGGAGTCCAAAGAATTGAAGGGACTAAGTGATACAAGTGGGTAGCATAGCCATCATGAAAATTCAAAGTGTCAGAGTCTTCATTCCAAAGTTTTCCCCCTGTAACTTCATGTTGTGTATATCTCTAAAGAGGTACTCAGATACCTATGAAAGACTAATGTGATCTCAGAGAAAAATATGTTAATACATTCTTAAAACAGTACCTATAAAATCAGCTACTATAATGCAGCAAGCATAAGGAAGATTGTGAATGTCTAGCAAATTAACACTTGACAATTCAAAGTGCCAACTAGTGCTAATTTCATTTACTGTAGTACTGTAAATGATGTCGATATTTGGCAGGCTATGACTTAATACCATCTGGCCTGAGAAATTTATGATTCATTCACACAACTAGACTTTTTAAAAGTTTTATACTGCTTTTATAGAGAATGCACTTGACTGCTGGTTTGAAGGACAGTAACTTGAGGTTTTTCAAGTTGAATCATCACATTTTAATATAAAGTAACTACTTTTTTTTTTCCTTAGGGAGTATATCTGAATATAATAATCGTTAATAAGAATTAATATTTGCAAGAGTAAGAATTATGCAAATACTAACCTGTTTGTTTATAGTTATGTTTTTCCATATTTTGTTTTCATTCAGCTTTCTATAAAGGCTAAGCCATCAGACTTGCTGTTCCAGGGATGAGAGAATCATTCCATTCTGACCAGAGAAACTAGGGGAAATGATCCTCAATGCTAAGTAGACTTTTAAATGAAAGAACAGGTTTTGAAAGACAGACACTTTGGCAAAGAGGAAGTTCTCAACAACGAAACTTTTATTTAAGAAAAGCTTTAATAGGTCTAGAGGTTTCGATTACGTAGAATCCGTATTTATGTATCATCCGATTAGGCTGAAAAATTTTAGATGAAAAGTGTGTTTTTCAGGATGGCTAGGGGTGGAATTAAGGAGCCCTTCCATGAGATCACAGAAGCTCTTACCTCCCTTCCTTAGACCCAGGCACCATATTGGAAGGGAGAACAAGACTTGAGAGGTGACTAAAAGTCCAGACATTTATGCACAATAAATTAAATACCTAAAGAAAATTAGATGTACATTTAAATACTTAAAATTATTGGTTGGGGACAAGGTTACTGGATTAGACAAAACATAAATAGCCATAGGTAGGTGTGGAAAGATAGTGGAGAGATTTGTCCCTTACTCTTGGGAGACAGAAAGACAATGAAGATGATTAAATTGTAGAAAGAAAAGTAAAGTTCATTGTTTTTAATGTGTAGTGCAAGTGATACTCAAAAGCACAACATAACTGACTTTTATTGAGAATTGATTGCAAAGGATGTTTTGTACAAGGTGTCTTATTTGATTCCCACAATAATTCAATGAGATTAATAGTGTTAAGTATATTAATATTATTAAGTATCAAAACACAGTTGACTTCAAATATGTGTTTTAAGTGCCTAGGGGTAATTATGTGGAATTTGTCCTCAGGATAGGAGTGTCATTTGTCTTTAGTAGTCTTCTTACCTGTGACATCAGTCATCACTGATTTTGACCTCATCATGCCAGGCAATCTACAGTATCCCTACCTGAGCCACAAGCTAGATGACATTCCTCTGTCTCTTTTCTCTTCACTTACATTAAATCCTTCTCTCCTCAACAACTTCCCCTGAGAATGCTGCACTTAGCTATGAAAGATAAATTTTTAAAAACTTACTGCTTTTACTAGATGATACATTTCTTTTATCAGGGTTTTTCTGAATGAATCATTCAGAAAGAATTTGACATAATGGTGGGAGTTCCAGGCATTATGTCAGCAAAGTAAGAAATGTTTGTACATGGGGAATTTTCTGGCACACTTCAAATCACTCCAACTTAATCATGCCTGCCTGAGTAGTTGAATTTTAACCTTGGACTATTTCATATTACAAATCAGTTCGTAATCTGATGGATAAGACAACTTTATTGCAAGGAAATACCTTAGACAAAAGTGTTATAAAGTGCTTGTTGCAAATTATCTACTTATTGGTCATTACTTATATGCCCTACAATTTTTAGAACAGGACATTTCTCCTTTGTCTCTTACCATTGGATCCATCACGAAAAAAATCTTTAAAATTATCGTTTGATACAGCTGGCTGCAGCATGGAGGTGTGACCCTGCCAGTTCTCTTTAAGGAACATTCACAATTCTCCCAAGGAAACAACCTTTACACAATTCTGAAACAAGGCCAAAGAGAGCATCTTAGTAACAACTTCTAAATTTTAACTTTTGGTTCAAGGAGAAAATGTGTATGTAAGAAAAACCTGTGAAATCTAAATTTACAAACATACATGAAGATCCACAAGTTTTGATGACTTCCTCTTCATTCATTGAGGAAGGAGGGTTCCCACCTGAGGGTTATGGGGGTGGCTGAACTTAAAGCACCCAGCACTGGGCAGGTAAGATTGGCAGCAGTGAATTAGTCACACATATGCACAGCCTGGGAGAGGAGGACACTGCGTGGCCTGCAGGACCACACAGGGGCTGTGGTCAGAAACACAGTGAGAAAGCGAGGACTGGGGAAGGTCAGCTCTATAGTAACAAGAGGGTGCCATGGACTTACTTCCTGTACATGATGAGATTGACTTCTCTGAATAACTGGGCTGACCGGGGACTGAAGCCTCTAATTCAGGGATAGGCAAGTACTGTGCTGGTCTCCATGACAAAGAAGGATGTGTAGCTGGGGACTTTCCATAGAGAAAGGCCTGGAACTTGTGGTTAGGCCCTCAAGTTTTCCCTAGGCATCTCAGTTCTCCCTAGGTGTCGAGGCTCACATAACATCAGGCCTTAATTTTAGGTCTTGTGCCCCAGCATACCATATGTGTACACACATGTGTGTGTGTGTGCACACACAAACACACACACATTTTGCTGCTGTATCCCATGGTCTTGCTTGTTTGCTCCCCTTCACACCTATGGTTACCAAAAATCACACCAAATTTCATTAAACTCTGCTGCAAGGTAGTGTATTAATATGGCTATTGCTAAATTGTACAAAGCACTTGTATTAGTCTGTCCTCATGCTGCTAATAAAGACATACCTGAGACAGAGTAATTTATAAAGAAAAAAGAGGTTTAATGGACTCACAGCTCCACATGGTTGGGGAGGCCTCACAATCATGGCAGAAGGCATAAGAGGAGCAAAGGCATGTCTTACATGGCAGCAGGCCTAAAGAACATGTGCAGGGAAACTCCCCTTTATAAAACCATCAGATCTTTCGAGAACTCACTCAGTATCAGGAGCACAGCAGGGAAGTAACTGCCCCATGATTCAATTACCTCCGACTGGGTCCCTCCAAGGACACATGGGATTTATGGGAACTACAACTCGAGGTGAGATTTGGGTGGGGACACAGCCAAATGGTATCAGCACTTATTTTAACATTACTCTTATCTTTAAACACTTGTTACCTCTTAAGCATTTAGTTATGACTTGTACAAGGACAATGTAAAGTGTCAGAAAAAAATCTAACTGTTCAATTTCATTTCTTGACATAATTTTGCAAAAAAGTTGATCTGAGGAATATCTCAAGAGCGTTATAATGAGATCATGATTTTGTATCTATTATTTTTTATTCACACACAAAACATTTAGAAGATATGTCCAAATGCTATTCACACATTTAGAATCCATTTATCACACTAGTCAAGGGCTTTGTGAGCAGAGGGCACAGCTTCAGGGTAAGTGCAAGGTAACGTGAAGCTCCGCAAAGCAAGAGACTTTTGATAGACAGGTGGAGGTATGAAGAAGTGAGAAGCCGTTTGGTTACTTCTGGCAAGTATCAAGTCAGTAGGGTGGTGGACTGGACATTTAGCTTACAAAATCTGCTGCAGCCCTTGTTCACCAAATCTCTGGCAGTCAGGATAGTGTTAAAGAACTGTTTTAGAAATTGTATGAAGCCATCCTGACTCTGGATGCAAGCAAGCGTTGAGACAGAGGAAGAAGGATAGAATAAGTGCCCAGAGGGATTTTCTTAACTGTAGCTGTAAGAAAACCTAAAATATTCCATTCCTGTCTAGCCTACCAAAAGCTGTAAGAAGAGGAGCACCTCATCACAATTTTATGGAAGGAGTTTTTGTTTTGTTTTGTTTTGTTTAATGAGCAGAGTCTCATTCTTTCACTGTAGTCCTGTCATGAGACGCAGATCCTGGTGACGACATCTGAGTGATTATGCATAGCTGCAATCCTAATTAATGGCTTTCCCATTCAATTTACCTTACAGTGCTAATGTAAAAACCTGATTAAAAAGAGAGCCCTGAAGGCCACTAGCTTGGTTCACTGCTTGACCAGGGAAGAAAATTTTCAAAGAGTGACGCTAGCTGGAAATGTGTGGAAAGTTTTCTAGGTTCTCATAATTGAAATATAGAAATTGATCAGACGGGAGAAAGGGAATAGTATTGACTCTTGGCTGTAGCATTTCAATAAGACAGTATCAGTAAAATATTCTGGACAGAGACCTGCTTGCCAGCAAAATCTGCCCATCTTTGAGTAGGTCTGAAAATCTGTGTACCATGATCTACATATAGGCCCAGTCCACAACAGTCCCTGCTAATGTGAGCCTTTCAGAAGAATTTCCTTTAGAATTTGTCTTACTGTAGGAAGTTCTCAGGCAGATGAGAAGAGTGAAATCTCTGTGACGTTTACTTGACACCACCTCCAAAGGCTTTTTCTTTTTTTAGAAACCCAGGCTTATATATGTCTCTTTAGGGCATTATTTGCTCATCAGTAACTAACTAAAACAATGGTAATACAAAAAAGAACATCTGAGCATTAAGTATAAACTGAAAAGTTATACTTAACATTGTGTTAGTCCATTCCCACATTGATATAAAGAAATATCTGAGACTTTTCAGAAAAAAAAAAAAAAAGTTTTATTGCCTCATACTTCTACAGGCTGTACAGGAAGCATAGCAGCATCTGCTTCTGGGGAGAACTCTGGAAGCTTCCAATCATAGCAGAAGGCAAAGGGGAAGTTTGCATGTCACACAGTGAAAGCAGGAGTGAGTGAGAGAGAGAGAGAAAGAGCAAGATGCCACACACTTTTAAACAGCCTGATGTCATGAGAAAACACTCACTGTCATGAGGACAGTACCAAGGGGGATGATGTTAAACCATTCATAAGAAATTTGTCCCCATGATCCAGTTACCTCCCGCCAGGACCCATCTCCAATACTGGGAATTTTAATTCAACTCGAGATTTGGGCAGGGGCACATATCCAAACTATATCAGACATTAGGGTAGATGTTAGAATAGAAGTTGGCAGTGGGAGGAGATGAGAACAGCTGGGTGGCTCAGCGGAAGAGGTGATGCCACATGCTGAGTTTCACAGACTATCCAGCTATCGAAATGTTGGATTTTTATTCTCTCATTATTCTTTCAATAATGCCTTAGAAGCCCTAGTTGTTCAATAGACTTGCTTCTCCAGTTGACAAAAAAAGTCTTCCCAACAAAAGTTTGATATATGCATTATTTTTATTGTGTGAATTTAAGGTAAATAATTTGATGATTTGGTACACATATACATGGTGAAATAATCACCACATTCAAGCTAATTATTATATCCATCACCTCATATATCTACCATTTCTTTTCTTGTAGTGAGAACACTTATGATCTACGATTGTGAAGCCTTCCCAGCCATGTGCAACTAACTGTAAGTTTAATTAAACTTCTTTCTTTTGTAAATTGCCCGGTCTTGAATATATCTTCATTAGCAACGTGAAAACAGACTAATACAACATGTATCCAGGAACTTAAAATAATTTTTTAAAGCTGAAAAAAATATATAAATCCATGTGTGAGCAAGGAAATGACTGACAGGCTAGCTTATTCTAAAACACTCATTTCCTAGAACAACAATGATTGTTATCTTCTAATAACTGAGTTTTTGATTCTATAATATAGAATTAATAATGTCTACCTCTATTACTCTATCGAAAGGTGGTAATCAGACCGGAAAATAGCTGATTGATGTTAAAAGTGTATTGAAAATTATAAATGGTGATATACATAAAATATATTATTATTATTGAAATTGGCAAGATGGTATTCTTTCAATCTTATCTCAGCTTCTAGTTCATTGGCTATAGTTCCTATCATCTATCATTCTAGCCACTGAATCACCACAGTTGGATCAGAAAGAGAAATAAAGCAATGATCACAGGGAAAAGTGGAAAACAGATGAAAGAGAGTAGAAGAAAGGGAAGATGAGGAGGATTTAATACAACTTATGCTGCTGCATGTGGGGATTATGCAAGGAACGGTTCTTTTAAAAATCATTTATAAAAGTTGCTACTGCAAATCCTTTGAAGAGGATGGTAACACTACGGAGAGCAGTTAATATGTATGCAAAGAAACAATTTATATTTTATTTTATGACTAGCGATACATAGAACTTTTTCCAGCTACTGTATATTCAGAAGATGTTCATGTCTCGGAAACCTGTTTTTAACTTTCAGCTTTTGGAGGTCATTCTGCCATTCATTAGTTGTAACCTCAGTGTGAGAGGCACATGAAATATATTTAATCTTGCTTCCAGAGTCTGCCATACGTCCCTCCTTCTCTCCATTCCCTAGTTTCTTTTCCTTCTTTGTTGGTGTGAGTTTTAAAAGTTCTTTTAAGTGCCTGGTATCTAAGTGTTACATGTCTTGATTCTTATTCCATTTCCTTTGACACACACACACACACACACAAATATGTATGTATACATATATATGTATATATATATGAACATATATGAATCATCTCAAAAATATAATGTCTGTTCATATTGTGAAAAGTAGAAACTAAGAAAGCTTTTGTAATATTCATCATAAGTTTTCAAGGTTATTTAATGACTAGGGGAAAGGTTGATGCTGGATCTTACTTTGGGAATTAGTTGTAAGTGTTCTTATTTGGCCCACTAAAATAATCATTCTTTCATTTATTTTCTCAATAATTTGTTCATGCGATAGTCACCGAAATCTTCCTAAAAGCAGAGCATTGTTCTATGTGCTAGAGGCCAGGAGCCAAATAAGAGAAGCCATGTCCCTGCTGTGGTGCTGCTGACTTCCCTGATGGAAGTGACTGGAAATAAAAAAATATAAGCAAATGTGCATCTGTGTGCTTTCCTTAGTGACAGATGAAGAAAAATATGGCAGAATAAGGTGATAGATGGTGAAGGGACAGAGACAGGAGCTGCTATTTAAGAAAGAAGGTTATGAAAGCCTTTCTGAGCGGAGACTGAAGTAATGTGAAATTGCAAATCACCTAAAATTGATTGAGAGGTGTTTCTGGCAGAGGGAGCAGCTATTGTGAAGTCCCTGAGATGGGCCAAGCTTGGTGTATGTGAGAGACAGAATATAGGGCAGAGGGTCAGAGATGAGGTCAGAGAAGTAGATGGGAGCTGTATTTTATGGAGCACTGTGAGCTAGGTTAAGGAAGTTGGATTTTGTTGAGAATGTAATGTGAATTCACAGGAGCATATGACCAGGGGAGCGATGTAAAATTACTAATATCTTTCAAAGATCAATCTGGGTAACCTATGTACTTTAAAATGGCAGAGTGGAAGGAGGGAGATTGGTTAAGTGGCAAGAGGCAACGGTGGGATGGGTGTGGACAGTGAGGGTGTCTAGACAGATAACCAATGGGTTGGCATGGGCTTGAGAGACATACTGGTATGATGCCCAGAGCTTTGTTCTTTGACATGGGAGGATGATGATGATGCCAAGCAGAAGCCTGTTGCAGGAGGATGCTTCAGGTCTGTGAGGGTTGGAATTCAGTTAGAGTAAACAGAAGCTATTCTGGCTAGTTTATGAAGTTGGTAATTTAATAACTGTACAAGGCACTGACAAAGTCTTTGGAAGGACTTGAGAGTTAGCTTTATGTTGAGCTTCCCTGGAAAGAGTCCCACCCATAGAATCACATGTCCCCTATTATGACTGAGGAAGCTACTGACCTGCTTACTGCAAAAGCATTCTTTTGATTATGACTATAGAGTATTCCCATCTATGCTTCAAATGCCTCCCTTCGCAATCTAAACTGGCACATGTAGTTGATTGGCGGATCTTATATTATGTAAGAAAACCTGACTGTGAGGAAGAATTGGCAAGCTGAATTGTGGTTTCTCAGCCTTCCTAGCTCAGAAGAGTATACTAGATAAAGATCATATTGTGTATTAATCTGTTCTTACACTGCTATAAAGAATTGCCCAAGACGGGGTAATTCATAAAGCAAAAAAGTTTAATGGATTCACAGTTCTGCATGGCTGGGGAGGCCTCAGGAAACTTACAATAATGGTGAAAGTGGAAGCAGACGTGAAGGAGGAGCTGTTAAACACTTATAAAACCATCAGATCTTATAAGAACTCACGCACTATCATGAGAACAGCATGGGGGAAACTGCTCACATGATCCAATCACCTCCCAAGATGAGATTTGGGTGGGGACACAGCCAAACTATATCATACTGGATATAGAGCAAGCCAATCCACAATGGGGTAAGGGGATTTAGCAATGTGCCTTAGAAATACTAAATATGAACTGCCTTTGAAAAATACCTGTAGAGATATTGAGTAGATGGTGAGATACGGAAGCCTAGGACCCATGAAAGAAATCAAGAATTGAAGATAAGTTTCCCAGTCTGGTCGACATGGTGAGACTCTGTCTCCAAAAAAAAAAAAAAAAAAAAAAAAAAAAAAAAAAGTTGCCAAATGTGGGCATGTGCCTGTAGTCCCAGCTACTTGGGAAGCTGAAGTGGTCAGATCAGTGGTTTGAGTCCAGAAGTTTGAAGCTGTAGTGAGCTGTATTTTCATGACTGCCTTCCAACCTGGGCAACAGAGTATCATCAATGTATGGATAGCATGTAAAACTGGAACTTACTGAGATTGCCTAGAGAAGAAGTATAGATGAATATTTTCTGTAGATGAATATTCTATTGCCTAGAGAATAAATATAGAGGAATGTTTTCTATAGATGACTAAATGAATAAATATAGATGATAGATATATAATTCATATATATTCACATATATCTTTTTATATATTCATATATATATATATATATAATCTCATCCTCCTGAACCTTATTATTTAGAGGTCAGGAAGACAAGCTAGCAAAGGAGACTGAGAAGGAGAGGCAAGGGTGATAGGAGGAAGATCAGAATAAGATAGTGTCTGCAGAGGCAAACAAAAGATTTTAAGAAGGAGGTATAATCAATCATACACAATGATTGAGTGTTTAATACCATATAGACAGAGACTTGACTATAATATTTGACTAGACACACTGTTTTAGTGAAATAATAGGAACAAAAATCTAATGATGCTGATTAAAATAAGGAATGAGAGGTAAGGAAGTGGAGATAGAGAATACAAGCAAGACTTTACGGGGATCTTACCATTAGCATCTGAGGTTAGGAAAACCCTTAGAAATGGCTTAATAGCTGGATGGGACTTAGGACCAAAATGAAAGTTAAAAAAAAAACTTTTTGACTGCTGATGAAAAGAAGGAATTGATCCCTTTGAGGTTTTAGGCGTCTCTTGATTCTGCTTCCTATTCTTGAATTAAATGTGTTAAGTTATGCTTTGCTATGTCATTTGGTGTCCAGAGTCAAAGTAGGTCTGGGATGAGAAAAGAGCTATTATTAAATATATGTTTCTAATTACACAGTTAAGTGTTTACAGAATTAATGTACTGTAATTGCTTGATTCTCATGAATGCTTTTGTATCCTTAGTAAGTTAAAAAATTAATTAATAATTAAACTTCTAATCATATTTTTATTTAATATAGATTTGACTCTGTCTGTAGAGAAAGGGGTGGATGTATTTTATTTTCAACAGCTGTGTCACAACCAAGGTGCTGACCACCAAGTAAACGTCGTGTATTTAAATATTTCACTGTTTGTGCATATTTTTTCTTAAGATTATATACTAAAGTTTTTCATGGAGTATTGCAACATTTATAATTATTTTAAGTACATGAAGAAGTGTATTATTTGTTGTTAAAACACTGTCTTCTTTGACTTAAAACATTTCAACTGACTGAGAAAAATCCTTCTCTGGGCAATACAGATTAGTTAATTTTGGGGGTGAAATTATAATTAAAAGTAAAACAAACTATAGAAATATGCCTTTAAGTGACTACATTTTCTCTTGTTTTCTTGGTAGGTAATTATTTAATGTAAGCTATAATAAGTAAATCACAGCACAGAGAAATAATACACCCCTGTTATATTTCATCTATGTAAGTTCCTTTTTTTGAAAGAGTTCACCAGGCCCTTAATTTCCAGATGAGCCTGCCAATGATTCAGGTTTCCTTACTATCCTACACGAATTTTCTAAACTTTCAAAGTTGTGTCTCAAACCTGGATTTAAGTCTGATGAATACACTTGCAGTTTTTACATTTGTCACTTTTGGAAAATTACCCAACTTCTCTGATTCTTAATTTATGTGTATAAAAATGCAGAGAATTGTATGTGTCTCTGTTACAGCCAATGATAGAAGAAATTCATCTGAAGATTCTTCATAGTGGTGAAAGGCGAGAGGAGGAGGAAGGCAGCTTGATGCTGTGCTGCTCACATACCCATCAGAGCCGAAGGAACCAGCATTTGCTTGAATCCCGGCTCTGTCTTGTAATTAGTGTGTGATCTGCACACGCCAGCTTGATGACGTGCAGACTGAAGTAAAAAGGATAACTTCACAGGGTTCTTGTGAGGGTAAAATCATAGATATGAAACTCTTGGTATAAAAAATTTCATATATATTATGAAATGCTCTGGGTAGTAAAATAACATATAAGGGTATTTCATCATAACTAGATAATAAGATACAAAACTCTTGGTAGAAACAATAAATAGTTTAATCCCCTAGTTTTCTAACTATATTATTTTGATGATGTTGTACAACCAACTTTTAAGAATTTGCTAATTTAGGCTTCTGTCTGCTCCTTACTGTAAAGACCTAGAACCAGAAGTACTATTTTCCTTCATGTTTATATTTCAAAGAGATGGTTTCCAGGCCTTTCAGAAAAACATTTCCTGGGGCATAAAACTGGTAATAGGGGTTTTAATGGGGATGGCGTATTCTCCTAAATTACTACCAGTATTTTTCCAAACATTCCCTGGTACTTTATAACACTGCTTTTCCAAAGTTGCCCTAAATTAAATTGATAGAGTGCTTTTCACAGACTCCTATTGTCCTCCATAACAGGGTTCCTCAATTGCTATTTTTTTATTAGCATGAGTTAAGAAGAGCAATGAATGTTCATCAAAATGGTGGTTTATAAGAAAGAAAGTATGACAGTCAACAATCACGTTCAAATACTAATTTAAGTGAGCATTTATTATGTTTCAGGCGTGATGGAAAGTAGCAGAAGTGATGTTTTTACCTCAGGCTGGGATAGAAATCCTACTCTCCAGGACTGCATTGCAAAGCTGTCCCTCTTAGCACCTAAACTCTTTGGTTGTTGATTAGAGGGGAAAGTCAACTGTTTGTATCTAAGATCATGATCAGCCTGTTAGCCTTCTAAAAGTGAATATATCACCAGACTGGGCTAAACAGATAAGGAAGACTTTATTCAAGACGATCACAGTAGAAAAGGAGATTAAACGCAACTCATCTGAATCCAAAGGCTGGAGCGTTTTCAAGAGCTTGGGTGGTGGCAGTCTTAGGCCGTGTGTTTTGTTTGTTTGTTTGTAATTTATTTATTTATTTATTTTATTATACTTTAAGTTCTATGGTACATGTGCACAATGTGCAGGTTTGTTACATATGCATACATGTGCCATGTTGGTGTGCTGCACCCATTATCTCGTCATTTACATTAGATATATCTCCTAATGCTATCCCTCTCCACTACCCCCTCCCCAAAATAGGACCCAGTGTGTGATGCTCCCCTTCCTATGTCCAAGTGATCTCATTGTTCAATTCCCACCTATGAGTGAGAACATAAGGTATTTAGTTTTCTGTTCTTGCAATAGTTTGCTGAGAATGATGGTTTCCAGCTGCATCCATGTCCCTACAAAGGACACGAACTCATCCTTTTTTATGGCTGCATAGTATTCCATGGTGTATATGTGCCACATTTTCTTAATACAGTCTGTCACTGATGGACATTTGGGTTGATTCCAAGCCTTTGCTGTTGTGAATAGTGCTGCAATAAACATACGTGTGCATGTGTCTTTATAGCAGCATGCCTTATAATCCTTTGGGTATATCCCCAGTAATGGGATGGCTGGCTCAAATGGTATTTCTAGTTCCAGATCCTTTTGGAATCGCCACACTGTTTTCCACAATGGTTGAACTAGTTTACAATCCCACCAACAGTGTAAAAGTGTTCCTATTTCTCCACATCCTCTCCAGCACCTGTTGTTTCCTGGTTTTTTAATGATTGCCATTCTAACTGGTGTGAGATGGTATCTCATTGTGGTTTTGATTTGCATTTCTCTGATGGCAAGTGATGATGAGCATTTTTTCAGGTGTCTGTTGGCTGTATGAATGTCTTCTTTTGAGAAGTATCTGTTCATATCCTTTGCCTACTTTTTGATGGGGTTGTTTTTTTCTTGTAAATTTGATTGAGTTCTTTATAGGTTCTGGATATTAGCCCTTTGTCAGATGAGTAGTTTGCAAAAATGTTCTCCCATTCTGTAGGTTGCCTGTTCACTCTGATGGTAGTTTCTTTTGCTGTGCAGAAGCTCTTTAGTTTAATTAGATCTCATTTGTCAATTTTGGCTTTTGTTGCTATTGCTTTTGGTGTCTTAGACATGAAGTCCTTACCCATGCCTATGTCCTGAATGGTATTACCCAGGTTTTCTTCTAGGGTTTTTATGGTTTTAGGTCTAACATTTAAGTCTCTAATCCATCTTGAATTAATTTTCATATAAGGAGTAAGGAAAGGATCCAGTTTCAGCTTTCTACTTATGGCTAGCCAATTTTCCCAGCACCGTTTATTAAATAGGGAATCCTTTCCCCATTTCTTGTTTTTGTCAGGTTTGTCAAAGATCAGATGGCTGTAGATGTGTGGTATTATTTCTCAGGGCTCTTTTCTGTTCCATTGGTCTATATCTCTGTTTTGGTACCAGTACCATGCTGCTTTGGTTACTGTAGCCTTGTAGTATAGTTTGAAGTCAGGTAGTGGGCCTTACTCAAAGTAAAAGTCTAAGTCCTCACGTCTCTATGAAAACAGGTAGTTTTACAACTTGGATGGAGGCTCCCACAGAAGTTAGGTTCCTATGTACTCTTGTAGAGACCCAGAGCCAGGGGTGCTATTTTCCTTCATGTTTGCATGTCAAAGAGATGCTTCCCAGACCCTTCAGAAATACATTTCCTGGGGCATAGAACTAGTAATAGTCCTTTAAGAAGATATATATGCATTTCAAAAAGGCAGAGAAATAATTTGCAACTACAAATTGTAATTACTTTTCTAAAGCAAACACTCTAAGAAGACGGAGGCCGGGGCCAATATGAGAAAGAAATCTGTCTAAAGTTTAGTCAATTTGTGGGGAACATCATGACTGTCCTGGTCAGCCTTGTGGATTTAACTAATGAAAACCAGCAGGGGGCTTTTAGAATGTGTAGTGTGGCACGGAAAATTCAACGGATTAATTTAAGAGGCAATGGAAATAGCTTACAGGCCATCAATTGTCACAAATACAATATTTCTACTACCTCTGTCAATGCAGCACTCCTTTAACATACCAGCAGTGACAGGGCCAACTTTAGAAGCAACTGAAAGATGTCATACTAATCCATCCTATTCCACCAATGAGCTGGATAAGGAAACATAGTCTTAACCATAAATACAAGTTTTCCAGATCAATCTAAACACCTCAAATGTTGGAAGCCTGTTTCAGGACATTGTTACAACCTCAACCCCACAATTCAACCATTGTACTAATCTGCGGAAGGTCAGAGCATGTGGCGTTTTGTCCGTGTCCTTGTCAGTATGCTTTCTGTTGTGTTGCACTCAGATGCTGATCAAGGGGATGACAGAGACGATGCTTAGTACACTTTGTATCTGAAACTCTTGGTGCTCACGTGGTGTGAGGAACAAGTAAGCACTCAGTCCACGACTTATTGCTTCAGCAGAGTGAAAAGAACACCCTGTTTTGGATAGAATTGTATCCCCCAAAATTCATTTTTTGACACCTATTTCTCAATGTGACTGTACTTAGAAACAGAACCTTTAGGGAGGTGATTAAAGTTAAACCAGGTCATAAGAGTGAGGTTCTCCTCTAACGTGGCTGATGTATTTGTAAGAAGAGGAAGACACATCAGAAATCTTTCTGTGAGTGCACGTAGAGGACAGACCCCAGGAGAACACTGCAAGAAGGTGACCATTGGCAAGCCAAGGAGAGAGGTCACAGGAGAAAGCAATCCTACAGGCACCTTGATCTTGGACTTCCAGCTTCCAGAACTGTGAGAAAATAAATTTTTGCTGTAAGCCATCCCAGTGTATGGTATTTTCTTTTTCTTTTTTTAAACCTGGTTGAATATTTTATTTTTATTTATTTTTATTTTATTTATTTTTATTTTTTATTTTACTTTAAGTTCCAAGATACATGTGCAGAATGGACAGGTCTGTTACATAGGTATACCTTTGCCATGGTGGTTTGCTGCATCTATCAACCCATCATCTAGGTTTTAAACCCTGCATGCATTAGGTATTTGTCCTGATGCTGTCCCTCTCCTTGCTCCCCACCCTCCAACATCGCCCTAGTGTGTGATGTTCCCCTCCCTTTGTCCGTGTGTTCTCATTGTTCAACTCCCCATCATGAGTGAGAACATGTGGTGTTTGGTTTTCTGTTCCTGTGTTAGTTTGCTGAGAATGATGGCTTCCGGCTACATCCATGTCCCTGCAAAAAACATGAGCTCATCATTTTTTATGGCTGCATAGTCTATGGTATTTTCTTATGGAAGCCCTAACTAACCCTAGCACACCAATATGAGCATGTTGGTAATTAGAGCGCTTGGACTCCAGTCTGGGTTCTGCCAGTGACTGGCTTTAATTAATTTAAGCTCTTTAAGCTTTGACGCTTTGTTTTGTAAGAGAGTAATAATATTTCCTTTTCTGCAAGGATGTGGTTAAGATTAAAGCTCTTAGAGCACTAGAGCCTGGCATGTAGTAAGTGCTGCATATATTGGACTATTACACTCATCAAAATTGTTTAGCTAAATATATGAAAGCAAGAAAGTGAAACATTTTAAAAATATGTGTTGTATTTTCCTTCTCTCATAAATGTACTTTTATTAGATCTGATACAGTCTTTCTTGCTTGAAAAAATGTGTTAATAAGTTGGGTTTACCACATTTCAAAAATTGTAAAGTGAATTTACAAACAGGCACCTGCTTCCACAATACCCTTTTAGTGGTAATTTGGAAAGGAAAAGGCTGGGCAAAGATGACAATGATCCTGATACATTATGGCAGGTCTTAAAGGCCAGGACCGCAAATTGATTCAGGTATCACTTACACTTTAATGGTTGTTTGTTTATTCAGATCACGGAACAGTAAATTCAGTAGTGCGATCGTTGACCTCACAATACATGACTTGACCAGTCTGTAGCTGATGTATTATTCATGCTTAAGTCAAGCGATTTTACAGATGAAAAAATAGCAGAACAGTTACCTCAAATTATTCATCATCTAAATATATAAATTTCAAAAGTTTTCTATTTTTGAAATGATTTTGCTGTTCCAATAGTGACATGGAATGATGGTCAGGCAGTTTATTTGTTGTGAATTAATTCAAAGGAGATGATTATTCCTATTTATGGGTGAACATGTATAATTGGGTTCTATATGCAAGTTGTTGCTTAATTTACTTGAAAAAGGGCTGATCAAAATTCCCCACATTGAGGCTACTTGAAAAATGTGATTTAAAGTTAATTTTATAGTTAAATACTCCTGGCAACTCAAAATAAAATGTAATTTAGCACAATGACATTCTAGTAAGATGTAACTATGGGATATCAGATAGAAGAAAAACTGATAAGCTTGGATTTTGTATCATCATTGACATTTAATGATTTCATCCTTCTGTAACCTGTGCATGTATTAGAAGATGAAGAAAGAGATGAATATAAACTCTCAAAAAACTATTAAATGTGTGTGTGTGTGTGTGTGTGTGTGTGTCTAGGGGGAAAAGAGTTTATAAGAGACAGTAGTAGGTTTCTTTATTTTGTGTGTTTCTACCTTTAGACCTAATCTTTTCTGGCTAGAAAATATGCACTATAGAAAAAAAGTAATGTATTGACAATTTGTTGACCTTTAATTAAAGAATAAGCACTAGTAGCAAAGAGAATAATTTGATTATTTTCTACAGGTTTTCTAACAATCTAGGGTTATTCTGGAGATTGTAGTATTGAAGAAAGACATGGATACTTATTTTAGCAAACAGCATGAGTCCCTAGAAACTGAACAAGAAGTACTGGGATCACAATTATCAGAATATGGGGCCAACTACACTTGGTAAAAATGAAGTATTTCTGATTTCCTATTTTGCACTTACATATTTTGATTTTCATTTTACTGTAAGCCAGTACATTTGTAACTGTATATAGATATCATGGAACATAAAGGAATAAAATTGCTTCATTATTTTTACTGAAAAGAAAAAATTAAATTTCATTGGAGTTTAAAATTATGCTCTTCTTTATATTTTGCTCCATTTAGGTATGAGAATCTAGATTTCTCTCATTGTGATAAAATAATACTGTGCGTAAGGCACACTATATGATGACATTGTTATTTGAAGCATTATCATACTTCTGCTGAAATGTAAACACTAACCATGCTGAAGACAAAAATAGCTGCATGATAGATAATTTGGAGAAAATGATTTTACTTTATCGGTGTTAATTAAAATTATTTTTAGATTGAGATCATGAAGATAAGGTTTGTGTTAATTTGCACACTTATTTAACACACAACATATGCACACTTTAAGAAAGAAAGTAGTTAACACTGACATTTTGTGTCCTCAGAATTAATGTGGCATTGATTAAGTATTCTTGGAAGAAAAAACACTACATAAACTTTTATTTTTTATGTCTACAACATCTACAAAGTGAAGATCAAGGAACTGTAATGTAACGAGTTGTATTTTAGCCTCCTTTGGGAAGATTTTTCAAGTAACCTGTCTGATTATAAACCTTAAATATTTGTAAAACTAATCATTTCCAGTTAGATCTTTCCATATTTTATGTAAACTCCTTTAGTCTCCTAGAATTTTCTACATTTCTGTTTTAAGACTTAATAATATCACATATATTATGCAAGCAAAGGTTCAATTTGGTAATGCTTTATTTCATTAGCTTGGTGCCATCTTAAGGTCTTATTTATTATGACATTTTCCCTTCTATGGATAATAGTTTCTTAAAAATATTGACATCATTATATCTGCTCAGAAAAACCATTAATAAAGTTGTAGGGATAAAAAATGGTGAAAGATGTCCAATTTTATGAAAATGAATTTTCCAATGAAGTTATAATACCAATTATTTGATTTGGATGAAGCTTTTCTGAAGCAAATGATAAATGATACCTCCCATGGCTCTATGTTATTCACCAAATTATAGGAGAAAATTCATTCGAAACCACTATGTTGAGAGACATGGTGGAGACAGAGATGGAGAAGACATGACTCCTGTCTATAAGAAATATAAAATCAAATAGTTAATATGTAATAGCATTAAAGTCTCCATACAAAAAAATAGTTAAAATAACAGAGCATAACAGCCATATAGAAGTTCACAAGATTGATGAGTATTTAATGTCGTTATTTTACAGGCTTTATTTCATAGAATTAAAAAAAATATTACTTCAACCTTTATTTGAGAAGAGATGACTTTTGGGGACTGTGAGATTTGATACTAATGTTTCTTCATAAGTGAGATTGACCTAGGTGCAGAGAACAGAATGGCAAGGCAGATTAGAATGGATATGAGAGGGAAGTGACTACTGTGTACAGAGGAGGAATATGGCTGCAGAGGTAAGTTGGGACACAGTATGAAGAGTGTTATACATCATCCCCTGTCAGGGGCATACCCTCATCCTATAGAAACTCAGGGACTGCTTACTGCTTTAAACTAGTTTTAAGTTTAAGAATGGTGGAACTCAACAGATAGTTGTTGAATGAAGAACACTCTTTGAGTAGAAAGACTAAATGTAGGTAGATAATTTAGAAGGCCATCATGCTAAATTAAAATTTTCAATGCTATTTGGATTTTTAAAAAAAGTTGTAGTTATATTTATCATTATTGTAAAGCTTAGTTTGTTTTTTAACCATAGAATTAAATTTCAGTACTCTTCTCATAAATGGTTACAGGAAAATGAAAGATGATATCATAGTTTTATGATACTAATCATTGTGATCATTAGGTTTAATTGTTTTCATACTATGCTAAAATATGTTAAAGGAAATTTTAAAAAGGCGAGGATAACATTTTAACTCATGATCTCTATTAAACAATAAAAACTGAAATATGTCATTTATGCTGTGATGTCTTTGGCCCTGAGCACAAAGTTCACACCATCAAGACCTAGAGAATTGTGTTAAAATTTTCCACAGATACAAGGATCCTGCTAAGCGTGTCCTGGAAGCGTGCAAAATACTTTTACAGATTACCTATTTTAGAGTAAGAAATTCCTGGATGGTTGGTAGCCCAGATAGTAGCCCCTCAAAGATGTCCTCCTGCTAATCCCTAGAACTTGGGAATATGCTATGCTATACAGCAAGGAGGAATTAAGGTAGCAGATGCAATTAAGGTTACTAATCAGCTGACCTTAAAATAGGGAGATTATTCTGGATTATCTAAGGTGTGTCCACTGGAATTGCAAGAGTCCTTAAATTTGAAAGAGGGTGGCAGGAGAGTAGAGAATCAGAAGTGTGGCATCAGAAAAAAGGTCGGAAACTCAAACAACTCAACAGCAATGAAACAAATGATCCAATTAAAAAGTGGGCAAAAGACATGCATAGGCATTTTTCAAAAGAAGACATACAAATGGCCACCAGGCTTATAAAAATGCTAAACATCACTAATAATCACAGGAATGCATATTAAAACCACAATGAGATACAATTTAACATTTGTCAGAATGGCTATGATTAAAAACACAAAGAATGACAGATGTTCGCTAGGATGTAGAGAAAAGGAAGCTCTAACATGCTGTTGATGGGAACGTAAATTAATATAACCTCTATGGAAAACAGTACAGAGATTTCTCAAAGAAAAAAAAAACAGAACTACCATTTGATCTGGAAATCTCACTACTGGATATCTACTCATAAGGAAATAAAAACAATCATAATATCAAAAAGATACTTACACCCATATGTTTATCACAGCACTATTCACAATAGCAAAGACAGAAATCAACCTAAGTGCCCATAAACAGATGACTGGATTAAAAATTGTGATATACACTCACAATGGAGTGCTATTCAGCTAGTAAAAAACAATGAAATCGTGTCTTTCGCGGCAATATGAATGGAACTGGAGGTCATTGTTTTAAGTGAAACAAGTCAGACACAGACAAATATTACATGCTCTCACAAGTGGGAGCTAAATGATGTGTACACATGGACATGGAGTGTGGAATGATAGACAAAGGACACTAGGAAAGTGGGGGTGAAAAAGCGTTAGATGATGAGAAATTACTTGATTGGTTCAAGTATGTTATTTGGCTGATGGATACTCTGAAAGGCTGTATGCAACATATGCATGTAACCAAATTGCAATTGTACCCCATAAATTTATGCAAATAAAAATAATAATAAATTTAAAGAAGAATTGCTAGCTTAAAGATGGAGGTTGTCATTAGCCAAGGAATGTGGTCAGTTAGAAACTGGAAAGGAGAAGGAAAGTAAACTCCCCTGGAGGAGTTTACATAAAGGAACACGGCCCTGCAGATGCTAGATTGTAGCCCAGTGGGACTCATGGTAGATTCTGAACCCGAGACTGCAAGACTTCAAATTGTCTTCTTTTAAGCCTCTACATTTGCAGCAATTTGTTATGGCAGTGATAGAAAACTGATATAGCTTGGTAAATATTTTTATTGTGACATATTTTAAAATCCAAAACACTCCTTTCTAAAACTGTTGAATTTTCTAAGATTTTTCTCAATAGGATGTGTGTAATTTTCCAGCATTCAGGAGCATTGCTTCTTGGCATCAAAGATACACTTTGTTGGAAGAGCAACTAAATAAACAATTCCTTGTTATTAGATCATATTAACATTTTTAAATTTTGAAAAATATTTTTTATTTTTCAATTCATTGTTATAGCCATAGTCATTTCTGTTTTGATATATATGTAAACATAAAAATTTAAAAACTTAACAAAGGTGCCTGTGAGATATTTACATTTCAGCTAGCCTTCAAAATGCAGAGAAGGAAGAAATATACATTTAATTTTGCATTTTCCTCTTAGAAATATAACTACTTACCTTATGCCATGTTATACAGTTTTACTAGATATCAAGTTAATACAATCTACATTATTTTAATTTAAATATTACATTTTATGAATTCATCAAGCTCTCCAGTTACCATTGGCTTTTAGGTTTTTTAAAAAATTGTAGCCCAAACAATTCTAATGACCTACTATAACATCTTTAGGGATAATGAAATCAGAAAACATGTATCTATTTCTTTGGTAAACAATTCTTCCTGAATACGTCCTTTCCAACCATTGCTTAAGCAGCCTCATTAGGCTTGTAGACTATCTTACAGCCTCTTTTGGTTCTGAGATCTTTTACGTTCTTGAAAACTACCAGCTAGAAACTTACATGCACAGAGATATATACCAGATGCAGAAGGGCACCTTGGGATGAATGCATCATGGACAGGAATTCATCACAGCCTGACAGCCTCTTTATTTTGCTCACCTGCTCATGTGGAGTGCACCTGTGGCACGCTGGCTCTCCATGTGGAAGCTGTTTTGGAGACTTCCAAGATTAAAGCTACTGTTAGATATTTCTTCTTTCATATAAGGCTTTTGATTTTTTTTTCCCTCACAGTATTACAGTCTGGATCCTAATCTCAATTCTTTTTAGTGCTTTTCTATCTTTCTTTTAAAAAATCTGCTGCAGGGCTCTGAAGAGAAGACCAATCATAAAAGCTTAAATATCCTTTTTTTTTTTTTTCTAGCAGGATTAGTATGAAAATAATATCACCGTGCTTTCCTCTACTCTGGGCACTTTCATGCAAGTATCCTGGAACACTTTCCTAAGCATTAACTGGTGCTCCCAATGTCTTTTTAGAACAAATGAGGACTTAAAATAATAATCCATGTCATGCTGAAGCTCAACCCTCCGGGGGAGAGTTATTTCAGTAACATAATAGTAGTTTACAGCTTTTTTGTGGTGCAAAACCTTTTAGAATTAAGGATTAATTAATGCATTCATCTATTTTTTGTTTGTTTGAGTCATGCATCTTATATTCCAGACAGTCTGCAGGGGCCTGGGTATAAAGTGATTAATAACCAAACACAATCTCTGTCTTTACAAAGCATACAGTATAAAGAAATGGAGCTCGACATTCTTATGTACCAGACTCTCCTAGAAGACCTGCTGCAGGACAGACTGCTGGGTCTGACTCCCAGCATTTCTAAATCAGTAGGTCCGGCATGAGGCCATGAACTTGCATTACACATGATGCTGATGCATTGTGAGAACTACCATGTGGATAATTGTACAGCCTACGGTAATTGGATATTTGAGCATGTGGCAGAATAACATGTAAATGTTACTATAAAAAAGCAAAAAAGGAAAAAATGAGTGCATGAGTTGATACTGGATCAGACTCCAGAGAATCTTGGAAAATTGGGAGCACATGTGGGGAACCATAAACTTCACTAAGACAATAGAATGAAGAGGGAAAAACGGATGAAAGTTAATACCCCTTTGGGGTGTTGTTGGCTGGGGAGTTTTATGGGAGGCTGAAAGAAAATTTAGATAAAATAATCTAGGGCATTTTATGGGTATTATTGACATTTATAAATTAAGATCTACTAAATCTACAAAAATGTGTTTTGCCTCTTATTAGGCTGGCATAATGGAAGGAAAGAGATGCAAATACAAATACATACTTCACAATTTTGCCTCAGACTAATCTTTTGTTGAACAAATTATGGATATAGAGCTTACAAAATTTAATTTCTTATATAGTTGTGTATTTTCCTTAAGCAAAGATTTATTCCGAGGTGTACTTGTAAATGTTTAACAACTGAGAATGAGGAGGGGCCCTATTTTATAATTATTTCCCATAGCCAATTTCCAACTATCAACATTTCAACAACCAGCTCTTGCAAAATTCCTGAAAATTTAGCAATAGGCTCTTATGAGCCAGAATAAGTAGGGTCCTATTCATTTTTCCTTTAAATCACATTGTTTACAGCAGCTTAGAGTTAGATATTTGGAAGCATTTACATATTTATTGTAATCTTGTCTTTTTAACATAAAAAGGCAACTTAATATTTAAAGAAGATCTCTTCAATTATTAAAAATTCCAAGAATGAAAATGCCACAAAGTCATATATAAACTTTGTAGGGATTGAGAATATTTTAAAGTTTTCCACTGAAATGTATGCAAAAATTAACTATCTTAACTGAGTCTGTAAATTCAGCTGATGATTAATATTCTCATCATATATATTTAGAATTGTATTTTGTTTAAAATGCATTCACTGACTCCTTTTGAGCATCAGGGAACAAGTCAGGCTCTGTAGACATGTTAATACATAAGAAGCTCTCACAGGTGTTACAGGAAGAGGGCAAATGTACTGGTATAGGGTAAGATACTTATGATAGGTGTTACTCTAGTGAGGATGGCCCTAAAAGTTCCTCACCTCGCTTATATTCTTTCAGGCATGATATGGTTCTGTCAGGGCTGGTTCCTTTAAAAAGAGGTCTTTGTCTTGGGAATTTATTAATTTAATAAAATTATCTATTGAGAGTGACTGCAATTGCATCTATATGTTGTAATGAGACCTATAGACTATGTATCATAAATAGATGTTAAGAAAACTAAAGGCTCTGTTGAGATGTGTTATTGATCTCCAATTTTTATCACTAAAGACTGTGAAAACCCTTACGTAGAGAAGCTACATAAATATTTCAGCCTCACCCTTTATTTTGTGATCCTTAAATCTTTATTTTTTTATTTATTTATTTTTTTCTGAGACGGGGTCTTGCTCTGTCACCCAGGCTGGAGTGCAGTGGCCCCAGACTGGAGTGCTGTGGCACAATCTCGGCTCATTGAAACCTCTGCCTCCTGGGTTCAAGTGATTCTCCTTCTTCAGCCTCCCGAGTAGCTGGGATTACAGGTGCGCACCCCCATGCCTGGCTAATTTTTGTATTTTTAGTAGAGACTAGTTTTTGCCATGTTGTCCAGGTTCGTCTTGAACTCCTGAACTCGGGTGATCCGCTCACCTCAGCCTCCCTAAATGCTGGGATGACAGGTGTGAACCACTGTGCCCGGCCCCTCCGGTCATTCTTATTCTACATTCTTTATTGTACCTTGTTGATTCTGCCCTGGCATGTGTGCATCTTGTTTAGGGGTCTTTGTAGATGACTGAAACAGACATTCACCTTGACTTGCTAAATAAATGCCAGTGACATTCCAACTTCCATTTAAAATATATACATATATGTGTAAATTTTATAACGTAAAGATTCTCTATTGAGCCTGTATGGCAACTGCCTCCTTTGGATGGCATTAACATTGCTGTGATACCACAGTCCCAAGAAAGAGTTTAAAAATATGCACTTGCTGATGGGATGGGGGTAAGAGGACGCATTCCATGCTCCTATATAATTCGGGAAGAGCAGCCTTCACCGTCTCCTCACGTTGCCATGCCAGGTTCTTTAACGCTGGCCAACGCCTGACAGACAGTCCTTGCTAAGTCATGATGATTGAACTGTACTGTTTTATTATGTATACAACTTGTTATTTGTATGCATTTGAGGATTGGAGGTAAACCTTCAATACCTAATCCAGGAATCAATTTAGAACACGTACATTATTCCACAAATTCTTACCATGTTTGTAATTTTGAGACAGTCTTAAGATATCAAAAGATAAAGGCAAAAATTACTCTCTCAAAATTAATATTTCTATATTGTATGAACAATGCATATAATTGGGGTATAGATTGTGTTATGTGAAAATGTCAAAAACCAGAATATTATTATATTTTGCATGTAACTGTAGTGAAAATAAACTCTTCATAAATAAATCTCAAATCTTTTCAAATAATTTGTTTTTAACACAAATTCTAAGCAATGACATCATGATCCATTGATCCTTGCACAAACTGAAAACTTAGGACAAAAAGACTTAATAAAAAGCAACTTGATGGGGAGTGTAAGAGGGTTGACAACAAGGGTTGTCAACGAGGGCAGCGAGGATTGAAAGATGACCTTTGGGTGCTATGTTCACTATTTCAGTAATGGGTACACTAGAAGCCCGATCCCTACCAGTATGAAATAAAAATGCAGCAAACATGCACATGTACCCATTGAATCTAAAAGAAAATATTATTAAAAATACATATATTTTAAAAAAGCAACTTGAACTACTTCCTTAAGAAACTCCTGGTCTTTCCAAAAGCAATCAAATTTTAAAATTTTAATTAAAAAAAAAAAATTTTGGCCAGGCGTGGTGGCTGACATCTGTAATCCCAGCACTTTGGGAGGTCAAGGATGGTGGATTATGAAGTCAAGAGATCGAGACCATCCTGGCCAACATGGTGAAACCCCATCTCCACTAAAAATACAAAAAATTAGCTGGGTATGGTGGTGTGCGCCTGTAGTCCCAGCTACTCGGGAGGCTGAGACAGGGAATCGCTTGAACCAGGGAGGTGGAGGTTGCAGTGAGCTGAGATGGCACCATTGCACTCCAGTCTGGTGACAGAGTTAGACTTCCTCTCAAAAAAAAATTTCTAAATAATATCTTTACATTATAATTAATTGTGTTTTCATATTTAAGCTTCCTGTATAGAGTTAGGTAGGATAGATGAAGATAGAAGAAAGGATTGCTGAAGATTAGCCTATTAGAACTTATAATGTAAAACTAATGATGCAGCATATACTAGTTGCACTGGTTTTAGTTTCTCTATTCATTATAACTTTAAGTAATATATCATAGCTTTGTTCCTTTATGCATAACATAGCTACTGTCTTAATCTCTTCAGTTTCCATTTTAGAAAAAGTTGGTGTTCTTGCTCTTTCTTCCAACTCTTCTCTCTGACTTTGATCTCTCAACCTCTCTCATTTACATTTTTAGTTTTATAATGTCAAAGTTAATAAAATTTAAATTTTATCTGCAAGTGAATTCTTAAAATTGAAATTCAAAAAAATTTGCAATCTGTTTTACTGTGAATCTCATTTACCGCAGAGACAAGCAATCTACTATTATCACATTTTTTTCTTTCTGATATTTGTAAAGCTTCCAAATGTCTTTTTTTTCTCCAATAGTTGACATTTTCTTTTCCAATTGAGTTTTCTTTTTTCAAGTCCTCCTACATAGCTATTATCCTTGCACTTTTCTTCATTGTGCTTTTGATGTTTGTTCAATATTTTCATCTTCTTTTCCATTGATATTTTGCTGCTGCTTTAGCATATTCTTAATAAACTTCCTTAAAAATCAGTACAAGTACTTTTATTTTTCTTGTACACCTGACATTTTTTATTCTGTACTAACATTTCCCTGATGGTGTGGCTGAGCATACAATTACAGTTTATTACATTTCTCTTCATTAAATTAAGGGAATCTATCCACTGTCTTTTGGCATTTCACATCACCGGTGAGAAATCTGATATCTCCTTGACTCATATCTTTCTTGGTCATCTATTTTATTTGGAATTGCGTTTTTACTGTTGTCATCATTGTTGTTTTAAAAGCCTTTAAGATTTTCTCTTTATTTTTGGTATTATGAAAATATACTGAAACAGACAAGAAGTATTTTGTGTGTTTGATTTTTTATTTTTTGTTCTGGGCACATGTGACTCTCTTATCTGCAGATCAAGGCCAGTCACATCTAGAAATAGTCCTGTTAATTTTCTAATTTATTTAATAAATCTCCCCCTTCTCTTTGCTGTCTCTTTCTCAATGTCCTGTAAAATAACTTATTTAAATCCATTAATTTTTTTTCTCATAAATATTCTGGGAGATCGGCTTTCTGTGTCCATGAACACTCTTTCCTCTCTCTCTGAGTCCCACTTTCTGGGACCTTGTCTTAAACTTTTAAAGTTAACCTAAAATAAATATCCGATACATTTAACTTTAACTACCATATTTTAAATGTATGTATCCCTCCTTATTTTTGGTGTTTCTATTTTATATTAACCTCTAGTCTGTTAATATTAGATTTTTCCTTCAATTTCTGAACCTGTCTATGAATCCACTCATTTATTTATTTTGTTGATTTATCTCTTTATTTTATGCTCAGTGCTTTGCTCAAAGGTCTTGAATCTCTGGCTTGATTTTTCTGTTGAAGACTAGAACAATAGCTATGGAAATCCATGGGGTTTGTGGACTGGTGATCATTGTTCTTGACCATGTGAGTGAGGATATAGCCACTTGGATGTACAATCGCTAATTTCCAAAGTGAAAGATCAGGTAACTCCAGTATTTATTTAAATTTCTTAATAAAATAATTTTTAATTTTCTATGTTGGATTAGAAATTGTGTGGCTTTTTAACAACCAGAATTTCAATTTAAACGCTTGTATTCAGGCTAAGGGTTTTCATTGTTTGTATGTTTTTAAAACTGTACCTGGAATTTCCAAGTCTCATATCTCTCTGAGTGACTGCTTTGTGACTCCATCAATTTGCTGAGTAGTGACCCTAGATTGTAGTTCTCTTTCTGTGTCTGTCTGTCTCTTCCTTTTTTCTTTTAGTCTTCATCTTTTTTTCTTTTTTGAGATAGGGTCTTACTCTCTCACGCTGGCTGGAGTGCAATGGCGTATGATATGGTTTGGCTCTGTGTTCCCTGTGTCCCTCAAATCTCATCTTGAATAGTACTCCCATAATTCCCATATGTTCTGGGAGGGACCCGGTGGGAGATAATTGAATGGTGGAGGCATTTTCCCCTACACTGTTCTCGTGATAGTGAATAAGTCTCATGATATCTGATGGTTTGAAAAGGGGAAACCCATTTTGCTTGGCTCTCATTCTCTCACTTGCATGAGCTGTGTCTTTTACCTTCCACCATGATTGTGAGTCATGCCCCCCACAAGCCACGAGGAACTGTAAGTCTAATAAACCTCTTTCTTTTGTAAATAACCAAGTCTTGGGTATACCTTTCTCAACAGCTTGAAAACAGACTAATAAAATAAATTGGTACTAGTAGAGTGGGGCGCTGCTGAAAAGATACCCTAAAATGTGGAAGCAACTTTGGAACTATGTAGCAGGCAGAGATTGGAATAGTTTGGAGGGCCCAGAAGAAGACAGGAAACTGTGGGAAAGTTGGAACTTCCTAGAGACTTGTTGAATGGCTTTGACCAAAACCCTGAAAGTGATATGGACAATAAAGTCCAGGCTGAGGTCGTCTCAAATGGAAATGAGGAACTTGTTGGGAACTAGATCAAAGGTGACTCTTGTAATATTTTAGCAAAGAGACTGGTGGCATTTTACCGCTGCCCTGGAGATTTGTGGAACTGTGAACTTGAGGTAAATGATTTAGGGTATCTGGCAGAGAAATATCCAAGCAGCAAAGCATTAAAGAGGTGACTTGGGTGCTGTTAAAGACATTCAGTTTTATAAGGGAAGCAGAGCATAAAAGTTCAGAAAATTTACAGACTGACAATGTGATAGAAAAGAAAAACCCATTTTCTGAGATTTCTAGCCAGCTGCAAAAATTTGCATAGGTAACACGGAGCCAAATGTTAACTCCCAAGACACTGGAAAAAATGTCTCCAGAACATGTCAGAGGACTTCACAGCAGCCCCTCCCATCAAAGGCCCAGAAGCCTAGGAGAAACTGGTTTTGTGGGCCAGGCCCAGGTTCCCCGTGCCATGTAGGGACTTGGTACCCCGGGTCCTAGCTGCTCTAGCCATGGCTGAAAGGGGTCAATGTAGAACTCGGGCCATGGCTTCAGGGGTGCAAGCATCAAGCCTTGGCAGCTCCCATGTGATGTTAAGCCTGCGAGTGCATAGAAGTCAAGATTTGGGGTTTGTAAACCTCTGCTTAGATTTCAGAAGATGTATGGTAATGCCTGGATGCCCAGGCAGAAGTTTACCATAGGGGCATGGTCCTCAGGGAGAACCTCTGCTACAGCAATGCAGAAAAGAAATGTGGGGTGGGAGCCCCCACACAGTCCCTACTGGGAAACCGCCTAGTGCAGCTGTGAGAAGAGGGCCACTGTCCTCCAGACCCAGAAAGGCAGATCCAATGACATCTTGCACCATGCACCTGGAAAATCAACAGACACTCAATGCCAGCCCATGAAAGCAGCAGGGAGGGAGTCTGTGCCCTGCAAAGACACAGGAGAGGAGCTTCCCAAGGCCATGGGATCTCACCTGTTGCATCAGTGTGACCTGGATGCAAGACATGGAGTTAAAGGAGATCATTTTGGAACTTTGAGATTAGACTGCCCTGCTGGATTTTGGACTTGCATGAGACCTGTAGCCACTTTGTTTTGGCCACTTTTTCCCATTTGGAATAGCTGTGTTTACGCAATGCCTGTACCTCCATTGTATATAGGAAGTAACTAACTTGCTTTTGATTTTACAGGCTCATAGGTGGAAGAAGCTTGCTTTGTCTCAGATGAGAGTTTGGACTGTGGACTTTTGACTTAATGTTGAAATGAGTTAAGACTTTAGGGGACTGTTGGGAAGGCATAATTGGTTTTGACATGTGAGGACATGAGACTTGGGAGAGGTTGAGGTGGAATGATAACGGTTTGGCTCCGTGTTCCCTGCGTCCCCACCCAAATCTCATCATGAATTGTTCTCCCCAAATTCCCATATATTACGGGAGATAACTGGTGGGAGATAATTGAATCATGGTGGTGGTTCCCCCACATTGTTCTCATAGTGAATAAGTCTCACAAGATATGCCGGTTTGATAAGGGGAAACCCGTTTTGCTTGGCTCTCATTCTCTCACCACCGCCATGTGAGACGTGTCTTTCACCTTCTGCCATGATTGAGAGTCCTCCCCAGCCATGTAGAATTGTAAGTCCAATACACCTCTTTCTTTTGTAAATTGCCCAGTCTTGGATATGTCTTTATGCAGCATGAAAATGAACTAATACAGCATGATCACAACACACTGCAACCTCAACCTCCCAGGTTCAAGCAATCATCCTGTCTTAACCTCCAGCCTCAATCTCCCAAGTAGCTGGGACTACAAGCGTGAAGCACTAGGCCTTGCCAAATGTTTATATATTTTTTGTAGACATAGGGTCTTGCTGTGTTCCCCAGTCTGATCTCAAACTCCTGAGCTCAAGTGATCCACCTGCCTTGGCCTCCCAAATTGTGGGGATTACAGGTGTGAGCCACCACACCCAGCCATGTCTGTCTTTGTCTTCTTTTGCCACTTCTATCAAATTTTAGTCTTCCACAAATGTTTTAAAATCTCATCTGGAGATGATTTAGTTGACATTTTGAACTTCATATAATACCTTTTTATAACTTTTTTTACATTAGGCCTTGGAAGAGTGAGGGATTAAATGCCTGTTCTCTATATGTCATTGTATATTAGTCATTCAGAATAACTATTCAATTTGTAAATTATTTTTGAGTTTTGTCATAGCAAAAAACTCACAGAAAAGTAAAAGTTTAGTAAAACAAAAACAAGATTTTCTCCAGAACCATTGGAGAGTAATTTGCCAACCTGATACCCCATTACTCCCAACCATTTTATTGCATATTTTTTATAAGCAAGGACGTTTTATAAGTAAACACAATAAAACCATGAAAATTAACATTTCTTTCTTATATCATCTAATCCTTATCTCCCATTTGACTTTGAGCAGTTTTGCCAACAATCTCTTTTATGGCAAAGGAACACATTCAGCATCAAGTGCTGCATTTACCAGCAATTATTATTATTATTATTATTTTTGTAGAGATTGGGTTTCACCGTGTTGGTCAGGATGATCTTGATCTCCTGACCTGGTGATCCACCCTCCTCAGCCTCCCAAAATGCTGGGATTACAGACGTGAGCCACTGCACCCAGCCCAGCAATTTCTTTTTAATCTCTCATAGGTTGGAAGAATTCTTCAGCCATTCCTTGACCTTCATGACCTTGAAGCTTTGGAAATTAGAAGCCAGCTCTTCTTTAGAAGGTCCCTCCTTTTGCTCCTTTTGGGCTTCCTTGATGTGCTCTCTTGATCAGATTGAGATGATGCATCTTTGGCAGGAATATCGTAGAAGTGATTCTGTGTTCTTTTCCCTACAAGATTTATTTCTGTTTCACTACTTATTGATGCCGTTTTGGTGACTCAATTAAGTGCTGTCTGTGAGGCTCCTTTGCTATGAAGTTATTCTTTTCCTCTTTGTAATTTAGTAAGTATTTTACGGGAAGATACTTTGAAGCCCTGTTAATATTCTATTTCTTACCAAACTATCAATCTCTTTATTGATCTATATCAATATAGGCTCACAAATTCTCATATTATTTGTGGATTATAATAGATTATTATTTTATTTACTTGGATGCTAATTTTTAGAATAAACAGTCAGGCTGGCCTGGGTATTAATTTTGTATGTTGTCGTCATTCTTCGAGCACTTCCTTTCTCTATGGTGGATATAAGAGGTTCCTCTTGAACTATTGTGTGTATGTGTCAGCCCTGGAATTAGTGCCTTCCACAAAGATTCTTATTTTCTTTTAGTGGGGAATGGCATTTTGAGTGTCAAGATCTGATAGCGAGATGTGGATTCCTATTGGATTCTCATCACTCTTAAGCACGTAAATGTATATTCGTTCACTGCATATCTACATGTAAGTGTTGGGAGAAGGAATAGTAGATACTAGAAAAATATTCTTAGGATGTGAGGAGTTTGCATTTATTTTTGTATGTATTTCAGGTTGACTACTTATCAAACTATGTTTTAAGGAAGTCAATTTTGTCTTTCTATTGACATAATAGAAATTTAAATTTGTGAATTATCTCACTCTATATTCATGTATTAATTTATATACAAAAATATTTTGCAGCAAATATTTAAAACTCAAAAGGAATTCTTGAAGTCAAATATTTAAAGAAGAACAAAATACAGTCATCAAAATAAAATAAAGTGCTTTTCAATCTTTTACACAATTAGTGAATGAAATACTTTTTGGTTTGTTATGGATTTATCTCTGCATAGATAGAAAATCCACAATAGGTAGAAAAATATATTAAATGAAGAAAAACATTTATTATTTACTAAAAAGCAGATGTTTGTTAATATGGATGGAACTTATTTTTTATCTTTCTTTCCTAAAAGAAACAAATGAAGAAAATATTCTCTGTATATCTTTGTGTTTATGTGTATTTTTAGGGTGATCACCAGTATATGTGTGAATAATTTTTATTACTTTTTAGAAGAATAGCAGAGGGAAAATGTAATGCAGATATTTATTTCAGCATCCAAAATATTGAGTGGTCTCAGCCAAATTTAGATAAATTATGTTAAGCATAATTATGGACATTAAGGCACATATGGGCAGCTTTAGAAAATCTAAGAAAATGAAATATCAGTTTAAAGCAAAAAATCAAAGAAAAGTGCATTGTCCTTTCAATTGAGTCACTGAGTTTTGATTGCCAATGATTTATCCACTAACTGCGATTGCCCTTACTTTTGTCTGCGACTCTGAAGATTTTCACACGCACGAAACTACTCTCAGAATTTCAAAGTTATTTGAAGCCAGCAAATTATAGATTGAAGCTTTTAACTTTGTTAAACCACAGAATTTAAAATGTTTACTATTCCCACAGAGATAGCTTTATATTTGTTCACATTGTGAATTCAAATGAAACTGAACATAGAAATGCCTGTGAAAGCTCTTCATCCATTTCTCTTATCTTAAATTTCTGATTCTATTTCATTCCATTGGAGGGAAATGAATAAAAAACACTCTTACTAAACTCCTGCCTTCCTTTCTTGATCACTGCTTAAATCTAGGCCTAATGGAATTGAGCAAATATGCACCGATTTTGTTGAAGGTATTTTAATTAATGTTATTGTTATCATTACTATTTAACCTAGGCTGTTAACTGTGATTTACAGAAAAGCCACCATGTCATATTTCTTTTGACTGTAATGAAATAGACCGAAATGTTATGGGGGGAAATAATTGGACTGGGACTCAAGAAATTTGCAAGGCGTTATAAATTTGTAGTTATCTTTATTATTAAGCTTCACAGATCTTTTAGTCTTTAGTAGTCTCCCCAACTTCCGGTACATTTTCTGGAAATCTGTTGCTTCAACAGATATAATTTTTAATTATGAGAAAGCATTATTTTTAGCAAAAGGTCAATATAAATATTTACCATGTTACATACTTTAAATATCATTACATTTTATTTCTATAGAATCATCTTCTTTCTTTAACTACAATATTACATTTACAAGATTTGTAAAAATAGATATCTGATTTTTGTAATTAAATATTGGCAATAAATAAACGTGGTAAATAGTTATTTTCTCTAAGTCAGCTTTAACCTAGGGTCACTAGATAGAGAATACATTACTTTTAGGTACAAAAGAAATATCCACGAAACTCAACTTAAAAGATTTATAAAAATTTATTTATTTACGTTAATTTTTTTTCCAGGACAGTGATTAACAGAAACAAATTCTTTATACAGAATTTGTAGTACTTTTCTACCTAAGTAATTATGTTGAATAGATTCCTGTATATTTATAAATTATCTTTGAAGAGTGAATGGGAAACCAAACAGCAAACAACATGAATTCTATATAGGATTTCAAAAGAATGAACTGCTTCTTCATCTTCTTAGTCTGAAGTTCACAGAGATTCTGATATCTTAAAGTTAGTATTTTGAAAGAAATGCTTTTAAAACTCATTATGTTTATACATATATTATTAGTGATGTAGCTAGTTTCTTTTTCAAGAATGAGGGAGTGTGGCTTATTTAAACAACAACAACAAAAAAAACATAAGCATTTAAGCAATACTTTTCCCTCCCTACCTTTATGGCCATTGTTTTTTTAACACAGTAATTACTGACACAAAGCATTTACCCTAGGAGAAAACATGTTTTAAATTGCTGTCATTTTTCAGTTTGAATGTAATAACTTTCTAGCAAACACAATAGAGGCAATGCTTTATTTAACTGTCATAGGAACATACATACACTATGTGAATTTAAAATATAAGCAGTATGTAAATTATGTAAGCAAAACATATGTTTCTAGCCCCATTTTTATCTTCTATTTGTGCTCTAATCAAGTAAACAATTGTGGTTTTTTCCTTTTTCTTTTCTCTCTCTTTTTATTTTTATTTTTATTTTTTTTGAGATAGGGTCTTGCTCTATTGCCCAGGCTGGAGTGCAGTGGCATGATCTTGGCTCACTCCAACCTCTGCCTCCCGGGTTCAAGTGATTCTCGTGTCTTGGCCTCCTGAGTAGCTGAGATTACAGGTGCCTGTCACCACACCTGGCTAATTTTTGTATTTTTAGTACAGACAGGGTTTCATCATGTTGGCCAGGCTGGTCTCGAACTCTTGACCTCAAGTGATCTGCTAACCTCAGCCTCCCAAAGTGCTGGGATTAGAGGCATGAGCCACCTGCACCCGGCCTTGTGATTTTTTTCAATTTTGCAAAAAACATACAAAATCTCAGTATATTTTCTTGCTCTTATTTTCCTGTCCTCTTGATTATGACCAAGAGACATTTGCTTTATGTGTACAAAAATGGTAAAAGGCTAATATGTATTTTCACAATTATTATTCATAAAACATGTGTGGGTATAACTGTAGTAAAGAAGTTACTAAACAAGTAATTTGTGACAATTAATAAATCATAGATTAGATTATCAATGAGTGTCAATAAACTTTATCCTCTTGTGATATTTAAAAATAGAATACATGCTATAGTACTTGGATGGATAAACATTTATCTTTCTTAGAAATTGAGGCAGACCAGATAATTTCTCAATGCCACTTTCAATATTATCAGTCTATAAATACTAGTTAAAATTATGTTTCAACTCTTGGGAAAGCTGCTGTGTAGCTTTTAAATACAGTTTATTAAATTCTGCAGGTTTGCCACTTCAATACATGCTTGATAATAAAGTAAGATCCCGTTCCCAATTCGTATGAATTCCATATGGTTTTGTAAATAATTACTAGAGGTGTTCTTTGAAAATGTTATCAAGACTCAGCTGTATACCTCGCTAATTCAAGCACAGTCTTATCTTATACTTTGGTTTTGCTTTTTCTACCATTACTTCTCCAGATAAGTGAATGAGTTGTTCCACGATTGTGTCAGGTTTCATAGCTGCACCCAAAGCACTAGGCACATAGGCACAATTTCACCCACTTCTCCATCATAGAACAATCCGTAACTCACTGGTCATGCCGTTTTGTTTTCCTAAGTTCCTAGTCTTTTACTTACTGATTTTTATATGCCAGTTATTTCATCAGCCCTCCAGACACATGAAACACTTATCAGTGATTATGAATAAAAGTGGTTATGAACCTGCTATTTTAAATCTAAAAGAACAGTGTTCTAAAACTTTTAAAAATATTTTCTACTTTAATGTATTTTACTTAATGCATTTTGATTTGTTTTTACTTTTAGGTTTTATATATATTTTTACTTTTTAAAGTAGAGTTCATGACACATGAGTTAAAAGTTTTGAACTTTGGTAATGAGCAGGTAAAGCTAAGTGCTCAGTTTAAAAACACTCTTGAGAATCCTAAGGAAACCATTTCTTATTCCTGATGGTAACCAAAAGGGATAATCAGATTATTACTTGGCATCTCAGTAAGGGTGTCTTGTGGCAGGAATAACTATACCGCTTTTCAAATGCAAAGCTTGAAAACTTCTTACCCCAGTGGTGTGATGGAAAATGTTCAACCTTAGCTCTGGAGGGAGAAAATGAGTTATGCTCTGTGGAATTTGCTGATTTTCATGATGTAAACACTATCACTGTGGCTGATTTAAGCTACCAACGTGCTAGTGTGGGTTCACTGGACACAGAGTGGTGAAAAGATGCACAGTAGCCCATCGTCATCATACACCATTTCTACTGTGCAGATGCATAGATATAGACAACTTCAGGAGTATATGATAATAGTAAAAGATGGTAACAATATATTAAAAAGCAGTTATGTTTACATATTACTTTTGTTTCAGCATGATTTAATTCCAAATTTACATACGTTAATTTTTAATAGTATCTGTATTTAATAACTGGCACACACATTTCCAGAAACTATCAATCAGTGCTCATGAGGAGTATAGGGCACTTCCAACCCCCAGTGTCTCAACAACCCTGTAGAGCTCTTCTTCAGAGATCCTGAAAGCAGTGAATTATAATTATAAGAGGTAAATGTAGTAAACTGTGTATTTAGAAGCAAAGACCCTCTAGTGCTGTCAGGTGACCTGTTTTGAGAACACCCTTTTCATCCTTGGTGAGTCTGTACGTGTGTCTGTGTGGGGAAGGTGTTTGGAGATTGTGCAGAGCGATTTAAAACGAATAGCTGCAGCTCCTAAAAGAACACGATTTTCAAGCCATCCAAAGCATGATTTTGAAATGCTCAATTCCTTTTCTGCGTTTAACGTTTAAGGAGCCATCCTTCTGGGCTTGTTTTTGTCAGGTTTCGTGTTAAACTGCTTTCCCCCAAACTTTTGTGTTCATTGCCGCACTCTCATAATCCCCCTATACTGACTGGCTGTGGTTATTATGCTCTGTACGAAGGCTCTATGTCGAAAGCCAGTTATGAGTTTCTGTCCCAGTGGATCATACGATGAAGTCGAAGCAGGCTGTCATCCAGAGCTATATAATAGCCCCAGACGGGGAATACAAAAGTGCCACGGATTATTGATAGAGTCATATCTGCCGTTTTGCTGACAAATTTGATGTTTCCTTTGCTGGTTTCCTAATATTAAGAAATATTTCTGGTAACATGTCATTCCATTGAGTCATTTGGAGTGGAAATGATGATTTAGATTTCTAGTTTTTATTCTGATAATGAGGAATGACTAATTTTTATTCTGACAGTGAGTAACAATATGCAGAGTGTCTAAATGACAGTAAAACACAACAATTAATCCGAAATGTAGGTCCATTTTAAATCTACAAAATAAGAGTATGAAAATCCCAGGACTGTCACAATGATCATTTAGTATTTTAATAGAAATGATTTTTCCTGTTAAAATACTCATTTCCTGAAAAACACAGATATAATCAAAAGTTAGCAATTATTTCATCAGCACCTTAAGCAGAAATCAAGAAGCGAGCAGTAAAAATAATATTTTGTTTTGTTTCACTTTGTTTTGGCTGACAAATAGACTGATGCATTGGCACAACTCAGTGACACAGTTACGATTCAAAAGTATTTTCTAACTTGGCATAAATTTTTAATTTGTTTTTTAATGCCACCCTATGGCAAAACTAGTATGAAAAAAACTCTTTTTGACATTATAAAATGCTATTTTAAAGACCTGGTATTGACATCTCCCAGGAAACTGAAAAATCATTCAATTTAGAATATTCCTATGCTATATTTTTATTTATTTTTTATAGTATCATCATTACAGCTTACCATAGGATGAGAAATTATTGTGATGTCACAAAAAAGAAATCAACCTTACAAAGGGAGCCAGATAAAATACGAGGTTAACTCTGTGAACAAGATTGACTATGGCTCTTGTTTATATGGGAAATTAAGCGAGTTTACTGTTTCTTTGCTTTATAGTAGAGTTAGACAGCTACTGGATAAAGAGGATTTACATATGATAGAAAACATATTTTTATTCTCAGAAAGGACAGCTCTTGTGGTAATATAAGTTACATAATGATTCATTTTTTCTCCCCCATCTTTATCCTTCCTTTTATTCCAACTAAAAAATAGTTTTTATACCCAGATATGTTTAAACACAAAACTGATGATAGGAAAAACATATTTAATTTGCTTTATTACATGTACCCACAAATTTCTTAGCACCATCTGCGTGTGTGTGTCTGTGTGTGTTTGTGTGTGTGTGTGTGCATTATTTTTCTGAGATTTCTGGCTGTAGACATTCAGAGCTCAGTGCCATAAAATAATTTTTTAATTGGTGAAGGTTTCTTATGAATATATTTTTTCTGTATCAAGAATAGATGATGTGGCAGTGTACTGGTTTGTTCTCACACTGCTGATAAAGACATACCCAAGGCTGGGTGATTTATAAAGGAGAGTTTAAATTGACTCACAGTTCAGTGTGACTGTGCAGGCCTCAGGAAACTTACAATCCTAGTGGAAAGGGAAGCAAACACATCCTTCTTCACATGGTGGGAGCAAGAAGTGGTGAGCAAAAGGGGGAAAAGCCTCTTATAAAACCATCAGATCTTGCTCTTCACAAGAACAACATGAGGGTAACCTCCCCTATGATTAAATTACCTCCCACCAGGTCCTTCCCATGACATGTGGGGATTACAGCAACTGCAATTCAAGATGAGATTTGGGTGGAGATACAGTCAAACCATATCACTGCCCCCCAGCCCTCCTAAATCTCATCTCCTCATATTTCAAAACACAATCATGCCTTCCCAACAGTCCCATCAAATCTTAACTCATTCCAGTATTAACCCAAAAGTCCAAGTCCAAGGTGTCATTTAATACAAGGGAAGTTCCTTTTCCTATGAGCCTGCAAAATCAAAAGTAAGCTAGTGACTTCCTAGATACAATGGGGGTACAGGTATTGGGCAAACACTCTCATTCTAAATGGAAGAAGTTGACCAAAATAAAGGAACTGTAGCCCTACACAAGTCTGAAATCCAATAGAGCACTAATTAACCCTTAATGTTGGGAGAAAAGCTGAGTGTTGAGAGAAGCTGAGGTAGGACTTGCACGTCTGACATAATGTAAAAGTGTCTTGGAACATGTCCGGGGTCCAGGGTCTAAAACCTTTTGTAGCCTTTGGACCACCAAGCCCTGTGCTAAAGGGTGGAAGGCTACTCTGACGCACCATAGTAAAAGCCCAAGGCATAAAACCCCTCATGACTTGGATAAAATCCAGGGCTCATGGCTCTGGAATGTGTCTAGACTTACTGGCTCCTTGTTTCTAGCCCTCCCAGGCTCGTAGATGGATTGTGTCTTAGAATTGGCCATATAAATGCTAAACCTTCACAGCTGTAAATCATGTGCTTAATGCAACGCTCCCTTTCAACCCACATTCTCACAACCTGTTTCTTTGTTTGATCACCAGTAGTCTGGGCTCCAGAGTTTGAGGCCTTTGCAGCCTCCATACTTAGCGTTGGCCCCCTGGACCTATTTTCTGTCTCAAACTGTCTTTTCTCATTGCCTTGACTCCACCAGACTTCGTCACCCCCATGACCTCGTGTTGAGGCCAATCATCCCAACATTCCTGGCTGCCCAACGTGGGGTGACAAAGACCCCAGTGAAGGAACTCTAGGGCATGTGAAAGCAGAGGACGCATGGTCAAAGGACACCTGAGGACGACTGAAAGAAGCTTGGCGGGAAAGCTAAGCGCTAGGAAGAGCCAGGGTAACAATGGGACAAAGTGAAAGCAAACATTCTGCTTACTTGAATTTGTTAAGGCCTTTATTACGAGAGGGTGAGGCATGGGGTAAGAGCCAGTGGAATCTGAGGCTTATTTATTCAGAGGGCCCCATTCAGAGAAAAAGAAGACAAAGTGAGGACTTAGAAGGAGCCTGGGCAAGGAAAGTCATCTTGAAGCGTCAGTTTCATGGTTAACCTGCCTCTGCTAGAGAAAAACAGATTTAATGAGCACAGAGGCATGACATGGGCTGAATGTAAGGAAATTTGGACTCAAGTCCCCAAGGAATATTTGTTTGAGTTGTGGAATATGCTTGATTTAGGTATGTAGTAATTTTTGCAGCATCATTCATTGCAAGATTCAGGGCATTCTGGCATGTTTCCAAAGCCCAGAGCATCACTGATGCAAATGATACTTGGAGGAACTCGACAAAAACATTGGGAGATAATGTGAAATACTACAATTTGGTCGGGAGGGAGTGGGACCCCTCTAATCCTCGGATGGAGTCTGAGGGTTTTTGTGGACTTGTGGTGGTTTTGAGTTTCTCTGGGATAGCTTGTACTTTGCCAGCAAATGAAAGCTTTGGATCTCTGCAGATGTCACTTGGAGGAGCAGTCAAAAACATCTTTAGGTTTATGGTCATATTCATTATGGTGTTTGTGGCCTTCACGATTGGAATGTTCAACCTCTACTCCTATTTCACTGGTGCAAAACAAAATGAAGCCTTCACAACAGTTGAAGAGAGTCTTAAGAGACTGTTCTGGGCTATATTTGGACTTTCTGAAGTGAAATCAGTGGTCATGAACTATAACCACAAATTCATTGGAAACACTGGTTATGTTCTTTATGGAGTCTATATTACAATGGTCATTGTTTTGCTAAATTTGTTAATTGCCATGATCAACAATTTATTCCAGGAAATTGAGGATGACACTGATGTGGAGTGGAAATTTGCAAGGGCCAAACTCTGGTTTTCCTGCTTTGGGGAGGGGAGAGCACTTCCTGTTCCCTTCAATCTGGTGCAGGGTCTGGGGTCTCTGTTTTGTCTCTTGCTGAGGCTTAAAGGGTGGATTTCTGAGCTCTACCCAGGGTCATAAAAAAGGTTTCCAGGAAGATGTAGAGATAAGTAAGTGGAGATCAGATAAGTAAATATAGAGATAGAGATAAATATAGAGATAAATATAGGGATAAATATAGAGATAGAGATAGAGATGGAAATATATAGAGACAGAGATAAATATAGAGATAAATAGATATAGGTAGGAAAAGACAGGGACTTGCAGGAACTCACAGGAACGAATAGGTACAGACAGGGGCAGATAGGGATAGATGAAGACTAGCAGTATAAGGTCAGTGCCCTAAAGAGGTACAAAAGTAGAGACTAGAGACTAGCGAAGACTAGCTGAGATTTGCATGGGCAGACAGAAACATTCTGAATTATGGAAATTAGCTATGGCTCAAAGTCCAATCAAAATCTGAGAGGACTAATATAAAATGAATAGAGGAGAAGGAGGTAAGGATAAAAATGCTCTTTCTTTTCTCTCCAACAGGACCTTTTGGATTCAAAGTTGTGCTAGCAATAGTAAATGTTATAGGTGGGGATGCCAGGAAGTTCTCAGACATGCCCTGGAGACATTTTCCCCATTGTCTTAGCAATTAGCGTTTGATTCCTCATTATTCATGCAAACTTCTACAGTGGGCTTGAATTTCTTCTACTGCATGATCATCCTGCAAATTTTCCAAACTTTCAAGCTCTGTCACCCCTTGAATGCTTTACCACTTAGAAACATCTTCCAGCAGATACCCTAAATTATCTGTTTCAGGTTCAAAGTTTCACAGATGTCTAGGGCAGGGTAAAATGCTGCCAGTGTCTTTGCTAAAGTACACGATTTTAAAAATCTTAAAAAGTCATCTTTTCTCCAGTTCCCAAGAATTTCCTTACTTCCATCTTAGTCCACCTCAGCCTGGACTTCATTGTTCATATTACTATCAGCATTTTGGTCAAAGCCATTCAATAGGTCTCTAGAAAGTTGAAAACTTTCCCACACTTCCTGTTTTCTGATCCCTCCATGTCTCTAGGACATTCCAAAATTTCCCACATTTTCCTATCTTCTTCTGAGCCCTCCAAACTGTTTTAATCTCTACCTGTTACCGAGTTTCAATGTTGCTTCCACATTTTGGTGTATCTTTACAGCATGCCCCAATACTCCCATACCAATTTGTTGTATTAATCCATTTTCATGCTGCTAATAAAGACACACTGAAGACTAGGTAATTTATAAAATAAATACATTTAATTGACTTACAGTTCAGCATGACTGTGTAGGCCTCAGGAAACTTACAATCATGGCAGAAGGGGAAGCAAATACATCCTCCACATGGAGGCAGCAAGAAAAAGTGATGAGCAAAAGGGGGAAAGGCCACTTATAAAACCATCAGATCTTGTGAGAACTCACTTTCAGGAGAACAGCATGAGGGTAACTGCCCACTTGATTCAATAACCTCCCACCAGGTCCCTCCCACAACATGTGGGAATTATGGGAACTACAATTCAAGATGAGATTTGGGTAGGGACATAGCCAAACCATATCAGGCAGTGACAGAGAGTTAATTTTTTTCATTTATACTGATTCTCCAATTCTGTTCAACACCACACAAAAGTTGGTTAAAAGTAAGATAAGAATTGAGCTCTAGCTAAAATTAAAGATCCTTGAATTAATAAAATTATTGTGTATTCCATAGCTTAAATGTAATTTCATTTTAATAGTCAAATATGTTGGAAAATTTTAAAGAAAACAAATACTTGAAGTCATGGCATGCATGGCACTGTATCAAAGATACAAATCTCATTTGAATTCACTTTTTAAAGTTTGTAGATTAGGTGGAATGATGAGAGAAAGAATGAGTTATTGAGTCAAACAATTATTACATTATTTCTTTTTATTATTTTGTTTTGATATTATAATGGGTTGTTTGGTTAGAAAAGAATTTTGCCTAAAAAATATATAATGCAATTAAATATAGGTGCTTTACTGGTAACAACTTAGTAGAATGAGATAATGATTCTAGAAGAATGTCATAGGCTATATATAATTTAAATTTTGTCTGCTTCCGAACATTTGCATTGTCTTAACAAAAGTAAAGAAATGTAAACTATGAAAATTCAAGATAAAAACAGAATGAATAGATAGCACGTTCGTTAAGTCAATTTTTTTCCTTTAGTTTTGACAGCTAAGATAAAAAATAGTAGATTAAATTCAGCACATTTATTGAACTGGGTATATGTACAGAATGATGGTACTCATTTCAGATGATACAAGGATGAGTAATATAGAGTCATTTTCATCCTATGAAACAGAAGGCAAATTTATCTGTAGGATAAGCTTTTCTAGAACCATAACGTTCGTGTCTTTGTATAAAGGTCACAGGATATTTGCCAATCACCTCTACATCAGGTACATAAAAAGGTTGAAGCATTTTGAAAATTAATATCAGTAGCATATTTGGTTCTTAATAGCAACTGTTGAATAAACTGATAAACAGATAAATGTTTGGATGATTCATGTAAATGTGTTTGTGTATACCTGTGTAAGCATGTATGATATGTTTATTAAAATTGATAACATAATATTGCTTCTGTGGAAGCTGAAATAATATGTTCAAGTATTTTTTAAACTTAAAAATGTGAGAATAAATCTTATCAAAATGAGGGAAATGAATATCTGTCCATGAAATTGTCCATCTGAAATTAAAGATTTAGATACATGTTAAGATTTAGATACATGTTAATTTAAAATATATTAATTATATTCAATAATTATATTTATTAATTATATTAAATAATATCTATGTGGGTCAATCAGCTTTAGTTAAGCCACAGTAACAAATTACCCCCAAATTTTAGTAGCTCACATAACTAAGGTTATTTTATACTCATGTTTACAGGGATTGAAGGTGGGCTGTGGTTTTGTCCTTTATTCTACTAAAGCTAAAGGTGGAGCTACTCTCTGGAACATGCCACATCATATCAGAGGAGAGGAAATCAGATGGTGGGAACGAGCTTACACCTGACAATGTCACAACTCATTTTACAGGCACATATTATTGCCCAAGGCGAGTCACATGACCAATCTTGATATTACATGTATGGGAAATATACTTCTCACACAAGACTGGGCCCTATGGGCATAAGTATCAAATATTCCTAAAATAATGGAATCTACCACACAACAAACACTTCTGCTAGATATAAAGTTTTTAAACTTTTATTTTAAGTTCCTGGATACATGTGCAGAATGTGCAGGTTTGTCACATAGGTAAACGCGTACTATGGTAGTTTGCTGCACCTATCAACCCATCACTTAGGTATTAAGCCCTGCATGCACTAACTATTTAGCCTGATGCTTCCCTCGCGCAACCCCCGCGACAGGCCCCAGTATGTGTTGTTCCCTTCTCTGTGTCCATGTGTTCTCATTGTTCAGTTCCCATTTATAAGTGAGAACATGCAGTGTTTGGTTTTCTTTTCCTGGGTTAGTTTGCTGAGGATAATGGCTTCCAGCTTCATCCACGTCCCTGCAAAGAACATGATCTTCTTTCTTTTTATGACTTCATAGTATTCAGTGGTGTAGATGTACCACATTTCTTTATCCAGTCCATCATTGATGAGCCTCTGGGTTGATTCCATGTCTTTGCTATTGCGAATAGTGCTGCAATAAACATATGTGTGCATGTATTTTAAAAAAAGAATGATGAATATTGCTTTGGGTATATACCCAGTAATGAAATTGCTGCGTTAAATGGTATTTCTGGTTGTAAATCCTTGAGGAATTGCCTCACTGTCTTCCACAATGGTGGAACAAATTTACATTCCCACCAATAGTGTAAAAGCGTTTCTGTTTCTCCACAGCTTCACCAGCATCTGTTTCTTGAGTTTTCAATAATTGCCATTCCGACTGATGTGAGATGGTATCTCACTGTAGTTTTGATTTGCACTTCTCTAATGATCAGTGATGTTGAGCTTTTTTTCATAGGTTTATTGGCTGCATAAATGTCTTCTTTTGAGATGTTGTCTGTTCATATCCTTTGCCCACTTGTTGATGGGGTTGCTTGTTTTTTTGTTTGTTTTCTTTTGTTTAAGTTCCTTAAGTTCCTTGTGAATTCTGGATATTGTAAAATCTGACCTTTGTCAGATGGGTAGATTGCAAAAATTTTCTCCCATTCTGTAGGTTGCCTGTTTGCTCCGATGGTAGTTTCTTTTGCTGTGCAGAAGCTCTTTAGTTTAGTTAGATCCCATTTGTCAATTTTTGCTTTTATTGCAATTGCTTCTGGCAATTTCATCATAAAATCTTTGCCCATGCCTATGTCCTGAATGATACTGCCTAGATTTTCTTCTCAGATTTTTATGGTTTTGGGTTTTATATTTAAGTATTTAATCCATCTTGAGTTAATTTTTGTATAAGGTGTAAGAAAGGGCTCCAGTTTCAGTTTTCTGCATATGGCTAGCCAGTTTTCCTATCACCGTTTATTAAAAAGGGCATCCTTTCCTGTTTGTTTTTGTCAAGTTTGTCAAAGATCAGATGGTTGTAGACGTGTAGTCTTATTTCTGAGATCTCTATTCTGTTCTTTTGGCCTACGTGTCTGTTTTGGTACCAGTACGATGCTTTTTTGTTGTTGTTGTTAGCGTAGCTTTGTAGTATAGTTTGAAGTCAGGTAGAGAGATGCCTCCAGCTTTGTTCTTTTGCTTAGGATTGTCTTGGCTATATCGGCTCTTTCTTGGTTCCATATAAATTTTAAAGTATTTTTTTCTAATTATGTGAAGAACATCAATGGTAGTTTGATGGAAACAGCAGTAAATCTATAAATTACTTTGGACAGTATGGCCATTTTCATCATATTCATTCTTCCTGTCCATGAGGATGGAATGTTTTCCCATGTGTTTGTGTCCTCTCTTATTTCCTTGAGCAATAGTTTGTAGTTCTCCTTGAAGAGGTCCTCACTCTTTTGTCACCTGCATAGGTATACATCTGATAGATAAAAAGTGTCATAGACATGTGATTACCCAACAGTAAAAAGATGTTGGCTGTTGCTGCAGCAAACTCACAGAACCGTAAGTTACCTTAAATTGTTGAAAGAAATCCAGAGACATCTGTTATGTACAGAACAAATTGCTAGCACAGTCTCAACATAATTAAGTTACTCTCCTTTAAATAATGCCACATTTTTGCATAGCTGGGCTTTTGGTGGTGGTTGTGATATAAAGCAAGGATCGTAAGAAAATCTACATGGAACAGGAAAGGTGCATGGTGGTGTCCAGCCTATTGCAAGACTTGAGAGGTTGTGCCAGGACTCATCAGATACACACATCTCACTAATCTGTAATGTAGTTATTTAAGCATGACATACTTTTTTTCAATTCCTGTGCATTATTATTTTGTAAATGGTTGCTAAATTTTTAAGATGCACATGAGTGTCAAGTTGTTGAGACCTAACTACTTAATACAAGGGTATTTATTTTGGCTAGAGTTGCTCTTGGGGGAAATGTTGAGACTCTAAGAGCATCTTGACCTGAGAAAGCTTGGGAACCTCTGTTATAGGCTTTAAATTATAATTAAAAATTTGTGTGCCCTTTTGGGTTCAGATTTGTATTTTATCCTAAAGTGGAAATCCGTATGTTCCAACCTGTTGGTATAAAACAGGCCTGATATTTGATATTTAACATCCAGCATCAGGTGGGCACCTACAAATCAAGACCAATGTGAACAATATTGAAAGAGTATCTAGCATCCCTGGGTACACGTGTACTGTTCAAGAGAAAGCTTTGAATTAAATCAAGAACTTGAAAGGACTATCTGATTGACATCTCAAAGTTCAATGTAATACTAATGAAGTTCTTCATTTATAGTCTTAGCAATTACCTCTAAGAAGCATGCAATATGACACTTTGAATTTCAGAGGTGCCGAATAAATAAACTTTTGATATCTATTTTATCTTGGAATATTTGTATCTCACAATGTAGGCCCGTTTCCACATTGCCTCATCTTATATATGTTGACAAATCAATAGTACCTAGGATTTCATGATGAAATTACTGTTCCATCTCTCTTTATCCTTGATATGCAAATATCCCTTAAAGCATAGACGAGACCCACACAATTTTCAATTGTGGTCATTTGTCTGTTTTAAAAATAAATGTGGAGGAGGCTCCAATGCTGGGTTTTACGGGGGTTCTCAACAGATTTGTTAATCTTCCCTTTTATTACTAGTTTGTTTCATTTCCATTTATTTCAACCACTTTTAAGATTGAAATGCACACGGTGATTAATAACTACACGTGTAGAAGTGAGTTGGACTTTAAAGTTTGCATGACCTAGGCAATAATGACTCATAAGTTGTTGAAGATGTTCATACCACATTCATGGCCATACTGATTACCCATTCTTGTTAAAGATTTCTGACTGAGGACGAACAGAAAACTATGTCATGCTCTACAGTTAGGCAACAGAAGTGCAATTTAATAAAATCATATTCAATGTGAGAAGTCACACAGAGGAAGAAAAAACTTACTTTGCTTTGAGAATGGATTGAGAGAAATTACTAAGAAGTCAGCATCATAGCTGGACTTAAAATGTACCCGAGAATTCTCCATGTGAAGAACCATATGGTGCCTAAGTTGAGGCAGGCAGCTTTCAACACAGAGAGACTAGTGTTTTCATGAATAGATAGATTATGAAAGCACTAAGACGTAGATGGGAACTGTATGTCACTGAGTGTGGCTAGATTGTAGGAGTGATAGGAAATGTGGCTGGACAGGAAAGTGGAAACTAGAATGTAAATATATGCACAGATGTCCTGAAAAGATGCAGATCTTCACTTTATTGTTATGCCGGCCACCGAAGCCTTTTAAGAATCTGGTAACCGTTCATGTTTGTGAGTTAGAAATAACAACCTTTCAGCACTTACAAAAACTGATTGAAGAGGAGGGGCCTATGGGGAGGGAGATCACTTAAGTTCTGTTACTTATATGGTTTATAATTTAGGAAACAGGAAGTTAGTTGGCCTCTCGAGCATCTCCAGCCTGTCTTCTGTTCTGTGGGCATTGCTATTATGCAGTGAGCTGTCCACGACTCTCCTACAGAGCCACTCAAGCCTGTAGAATTTCAGACGCAATGAATAACAAGTGCTGTGTGCATAAAAAGAATCAGAAAGCATGGTTTGGTCTTGTCCCTGATCAACATCAGAACTGAAAAATACCCTTAAGCTAATAGAAAAGAGGAGAAAGTTTTTCAAGTGGTGTCAGTTTGAACTTGAAAGAAACGAAAAAGAAACCCAAGGAAGTTTTTTGAACAGAGGAAGAATTTAAACACTGATTGCTTACGTGATTATGTCTTTAGTTCTTGTTTCTTTCTGTGGTAATGTAAAAGTTAAAAATTGACCCATAAATTGATATTTAGGCAAACAATTGTAACTTTTTAAATAGTCTTGGAAAGGTAATAATGGTAATAACTCCATTAAACTTGAATATATATTCAATATTTTTAACTTACAAATTCTTTTGTTAACTGTCTATGATTTTATTCTTAGATGTCTAAAGATTAGCATTAAGAACATGATAATATAACTTATAGTATATTTCAAAATAACTACAAGAGAATATTTGGAATGTTTCCGACAGAAATCTATGATAAATATTTAAGGTGACGATGTGATTACTAATTACTCTGATTTGATCATTACGCACTATATGCATGAATCACATTTACTACCAAATATTTACAATTATTATATATCAATAAAATTAAAAAAAAATAATTGTAAGCTTTATGAATCACTTTTTAAAAATGTGCTACTATTCTTACATATCAAAAACACAAAGTAATCAGATAATGCCTTACAGATATTACCTTTCTGTCTACATTGTTTTAAAATTTCACTGTGCCAATAAGGCTAAACAACATTGAATGCCAGAAGAAAAAAAAACAGAGTAAATATTGTTTCAAACTTGTAATTTATAAGTAGATTTTTGGATCATTATCTTGTAGAGTCTAATTCATAACTCATACATATATTTGGGACAATATTTTAAATATCTTGGATTGATAAAATGTAAATTAAATTTCATACCTCAAATTGACTTGGCTACTTAACATTGATGAGAAGTGAAGGAAAGTAAGTTGGTCTGAGTTTATAGGTATTCATGGATTGGTCTATACAGATTAAAGGTGTCCCAAGAACTGTTTCTTTGTAAATACTATATATCTTACCTCTTGTGATTTCATATGTAGTTATTCTTGATAAATGGAGATATTCTATAACCCTACGTCATTAAAACTAAGTAAAGATACATACAATAAAACATGTATAGAATTGGGCATACATACAGGTCTTTCATGCATGTAGATCTAGCTATAGCTATAAATTTAACTGAAAAGTTTTTAAATCAATCATTTTTAATTTGCATTTCTTATCATTTCCCCATTCAATGATATTTTCTTCCATTTCCTTTTCTATTGCTCTCCTTACATTTCTTTTTTTCTTCTTCCCTTTCACTTTCTCAGTCTTTCTCTACTGTAATATAGTAAACTATTAAAAAAAGGGATAAGTACATTTACAACTTTCTTACTGCTGCCCACAGGGTGCTATAAATGCACAAACTGGATATAATTGAGGCACATATTAACTTACCTTCTGTTGTACAGGAGAACATAAGCAGGCTGTTAATGTGCACTGTGTTGAAACTCTTAACTTAGGGGATGAGAATTAGCTTGCAGTAGTAATTTGGTAAGCACCTGGGAAAACTGCAAGCTTAATTTCTTGCAACGTGGAATATGATTAAAAAGAGAATATATTATTATCATGGGCACCATTAAAAAATGTGTAGACAGCATTCTATAATGTTAAAATGGAAATTGGAAGTTGTACTCAAATGTTGAAGATGCTGCATGTTAATTACTGTCTACCACAGTGCACTGCAAGTGCAATTCAATTATTTGCTTTGTCAAGCAATATTTTGATTAACCTGAACTTTAATTTTATGCATCTAATGTTTTTTATGTTATGATAAAACAGTGGAATGGTACGTCACCATGCCAAGAGCTCTCTGAAGCCTCTGGAAATGTATTTGGTACCATAGGAGCCCACATTTAAATCTAGATATAAAACATTTCTCAAATTTAGGAAATTTCATTTTAAATATTAGATAGGGAATTTTTATTTAAATCTATTAGGCACTATTGTATTTATATATTATATATAATAACTTTTGTTCTTCTTAGTATATTTTTGAAGTAGGTATTATCGTGTACCTGTTTATCTTGAAGCAACTATGGCTGAGAGCAGATAAGTAATATATAGAATCTCACTTAGCTAGTTCTTAGTGGAGTTACACTTTAATTTGAGGCTTATACGTATCAAAAATTCAAGGTCTGTAGGACACTGTGTCCCTAAATTTTAAAGTTTATTTGCTAAGTTTTCAATTAAAAAAAAAAAAAGCCTGGATAGTCCCTGTTTTACATTTTACAGTGTTTCCCACCATCTAGGAAAATATAAATAACATATTGTAAAAGCACCACTCATGAGCAATTTGTGAGTTACATTTGGATGATTATTTTAATGGCCAGGGAAGGAATGACCTGTGTTTTGTTGATGACTCAGCTGTGTTTATAAGTAGGCAGCCACATCTGGTAAAACATTTGATTGCCTGGCTTCTGGTCCAAATTGGCTACATGAAATAATAACGATCTCTTCTGAATTTAGTTTGGTCAATTAATTTTGTTATGGAAAGTTATACAATCATGTAGTTTTAACTGAAACTGGGATATCCAAAATGATGCATAAGAATTTCTGTAGTCATTCTTTCAACAAAACTTGTTTTCAGCATCTTTCAATTATCTCTGAAAACTGAGCTTGGTCATATAACTAAAATGTTGTATACAATCTTTTCTTTAAAGAAATAAATAGTTTACTTGTGTAAACAGATATCTAAATGGTTTATTATGTTAAAATACTGTTAATGAAACAAGATAAGACCGAACAAAACACTAATTAACCACAGAGGAGGGACGCACTAAACTCTGCATGAGGGGGGTGCATTAAACTTGAGCCGAAGAATTGGGTCATGGAGTAGAATAAGGAGTTTATTTGTGCTGAGATGGGTTCAGGAACGTTAAGCAACAGCTGCTAGATAGCAAAACGGCTTATTTCAAGTAAGAGCAGCAGTGCTTTTCGTGATACAGATGAGAAATCTAGTGTGTATTTTTATACCAGATAGGCATCTGCCTCTACCCATCCATCCACACATACGTATCAATAACTCATGTCCTGGTTTTCCCATTAGTTTCTCCTTAGATATAGTGTCCTTTTTAAATTTTATTTTATTTTATTTTTTTCTTTTTGAGACAGTCTCTCTCTGTTACCCAGGCTGGAAAGCACTGGTGTGATCATGGCTCACTGTAGCTTCCACCTCCCAGGCTCAAGTGATGTTCCCACCTCAGCCTCCTGAGTAGCTGGGACCACAGGCCTGTGCTACCACACCCAGTTAATTTTTAAATTTTTTTTAGAGAGACTCAGCCTCCTGAGTAGCTGGGACTCCAGGCCCACAGCACCAAGCCCAGCTAGTTTTTTAAATTTTATTTTGTGTAGGTATGAGGTCTCTCCATTTCGCCAAGGCTCATTTCAAACTCCTAGGCTCAAGTGACCCTCCTGCCTTGGCATCCCAAAGTGCTGGGATTATAGGAGTGAGCCACTGTGTCTGGCTATAATTTTTTTTTGTCTGTTTGTGGGTTTTTTTTTTTTTTTTTTTGAGACAGAGTTTCATTCTGTCACCCAGGCTGGAGTGCAGTGGCATGATCTCAGCTCACTGCAACCTCTGCTTCCCCGGTTCAAAGATTCTCTCACCTCCGCTTCCTGAGTAGCTGGGACTTCAGGTGCACACTACTATTCCTGGATAATTTTTGTATTTTTTTGGTAGAGATGGGTTTCGGCCATCTCTACGAAAGATAGAGATGTTGGCCAGTCTGGTCTTGAACTCCTGAGCTCAAGTGATCCACCTGCCTCAGCCTCCCTATGTGCTTAGATTGCAGGTGAGCCACCGTGCCCAGCCCATATTACTTTTATACATATAACAAAGTGACAAAAATGCATGTGTGTGGGGAGTGGGAGTAGGGGACAGGTGTGTTAGACCATTCTCTCACTACTACAAAAATAATACCTGAGACTGGGTAATTTATAAAGAAAAGAGGTTTAGTTGGCTCATGGTTCTGGAAGCTGAACAGAAAGCATGATGCTGGCATATGCTTGGCTTCTGGGGAGGCCTCAGGAAGCTTACAATCATGGCAGAAGGCAAAAGAGGGGTTGGCATGTCATGTGGCCACAGGAGGAGGAAGAAAGAGATGGGGAAGGTGCCACACACTTTTAAACAACCAGATCTCACCAGAACGAACTATCACGAGGACAACACCAAGGGGATGGTACTAAGCCATTCATGAGAAAACTGTCCCCAAGATCTAGGCACTTCCCACCAGGCCCTACCTCCAGCATTGGGGATTATATTTCAACATGAGATTTGGGCAAAGACATAAATCTAAACTATGTAATTCTGCACCAGCCCCTCCCAAATCTCATGTCCTTCTCACATTGCAACATATAACCATGGCTTCCCAATAGTCCCCCCAAAATCTTAACTCATTCCACCATTAATTCAAAAGTCAAAAGTCCAGTGTCTCATCAGAGACAAGACAAATTCCTTCTAATATGAGCTTGTAAAACAAAAAAACAAGTTAGTTACTTCTAAGATACAATGGGAGTACAGACATCGGGTAAATACTCCTGTTCCAAAAGAGAGAAATCAAGCAAAAGAGTCTACAGGCCCCATACATGTTTGAAACTCAGCAGGGCAGTCATTACCTCTTTAAGCTCCAAAATAACCTCCTTTGACTCCATGTCCCACATCCAGGGCACACTGCTGCAGTGGGTGGCCCTGAAGGCCTTGGGAAGCTTTGCTCCTGTGCTTTTACAGGGTTCAGCCCTCATAGTCATTCTCAAGGGCTTGTGTTGAGTACCTGTGGCTTTTCCAGGCACGGGGTGCAAGCTGTTAGTGGAGCTATCATTCTGGGTTCTGGTGAATGGTAGCCCTCTTCCCACAGTTCCACTAGGCAGTTGCCCTGTAGAGACTCTGCGTGGAGCTTCCAATCCCATATTTTTCCTCTGCACTCCTTTCACAGAGGTTCTCTGTGAGGACTCTGACCCTGCAGCGCCTTCTGCCTTGGCACCCAGGCTTTTCCATACATCCTCTGAAATCTAGGCAAAGGCTCCCAAGCCTCAGCTCTTGCACTCTGTATACCCACAGGCTTAACACCATATGACAGCCTCCCATGCTTACCATTTGCACCCCCTGAAGCAGTGACCCAAGTGGTACCTGAGCCCCTTTGGGCCACAACTGGAGCTGGAGTGGCCAGCATACAGGGAGCAGTGTCCTGAGCTGTGCAGGGCAGTGAGGCCCTGGTCCTGGTCCAGGAAACCACTCTTCCCACCAATTGGAAGGGCTGTGGTGAAGGTCTCTGAAATGCCTTCAAGTCCCTTTTACCATTTTCTTGGCTATCAGCTCTTGGCGTCTTTTTAGTTATGCAAGTATCTCCAAGAACTGGTTGCTCCACAGCCTACTTAGATTTCTCTCAAAAAAGCTTTTTCTTTTTCTGCCACATGGCTAGGCTGCAACTTTTTCAAACTTTTATGCTCTGCTTCTCTTTTAAATTTAAGTTCCAACTTATTTCTTTGCTCTTGCAACTGAGCGTAGACAGTTAGAAACAGCCTCTCCACACATTTCTTGTACACTTTGCTGCTTAGAAATTTATTTTGCCAAATGCCCTAGATCATCACTCTCAAGTTCAGACTTCCACAGACTCCTGGGGCATGAACACAATGCAGTGAAGTTTTTTGCTAAAGCATAACATATGTGACGTTTGCTCCAGTTCACAATAAGTTTTTCATTTTCATCTGAGACCTCTTCATGCTGGGCTTTACTGTGCATATTTCTATCAGCATTTTGGTCACAATCACTTAACAAGTCTCTAAGAAATTTCAGGCTATCCCTCATCTTCCTGTCTTCTTCTGAGCCCTCCAAACTCTTTCAGCCTCTGCCCATTTACCCAGTACCTAAGTCATTTCCACATTTTCAGGTGTCCTTACAGCAGAGCCCTACTTTTTGGTACCCATTTTCTGTGTTAAGCTGTTTTCAAGTTGCTATAAAGAAATACCTGAGACTGGTTAACTTATAAAATAAAGAGGTTTAATTGAATGGCAGGCAAGGGGCTCATTCCTGTAATCCCAGCACTTTGGGAGCCCAAGGTGAGCAGATCCCTTGAGGTCAAGGGTTCAAGACCAGCCTGGAAAAAAGAGCGCAAAACCACCTCTATTAAAAAAAATTTTTTTAGCCAGGCCTGGAGGCATGCACCTGTAATCCCAGCTACTTGGGAGGCTGAGGCACAAGAATCGCTTGAACCTGGGAGGTGGAGGCTACACTGAGATGAGATAGTGCCACTGCACTCCAGCTTTAGTGACAGAGAGAGACTCTGTCTCAAAGAAAAAGAAAAAAAGAGGACAAAAGGCTTAGTTGGTTCTGCAGGCTCTACAGGAAGCGTAGTGCTAGCATCTGCTTAGTTTCTGGGAGAGACTCATGAAACTTGCAATTATGGCAGAAGGTGAAGTCACATCACATGGTCAAAGCTGGAGTGAGAGAGGTGGGGGAGGTGCCACACTGTTTTAAACAACCAGGTCTTATGAGAACTCACTCACTATGGTGAGGACAGTACTGAGTGGATGGTACTAAACTATTCATGAGAAAACTTCCCCCATAATCCAGTCACCTCTCAGCAGGCCCTACCTGCAACACTGAGGATTACAGTTCAACATGAGATTTGGGTGGAGACACACACCCAAACTCTATCAGTAGGTGTGTGTTTACTTGAAGCCACGGATAGTGTTGATTATTTAAAAATTAAGCCTGATAAAACATATTAAGACATAACGTCTTAACTTTGGGTATCATTATACAATCCCAAGTATATAGCTTATTTAAGGGAATAGGCAACAAATATCTATTATTTTTCTATTAGTAAAATACAAATTGGCAAGGTTTTGATGCAAAATCATAAATTTTTTTAAATGAAAAGAAGTAGATTGACTTATTTGAAAATTAACCAATAAATGAATCAACTGTATTTTATCTATTTCTAAGGCTATTATCTAGAATAACTTTAATCCCATTTGAATAATGTTACATAAAAGTAAGTGTTTAAAAATAAACTAAACCACTATAATCTCACCAATAGTGTATAGAAAAGTATAATTATATGTATTTATATATTTACTTTCACTTTCTGAATTTTCTCCAAAATTTTTCAATGTTCCTAAGAAAGTAGTTTTATCTGTCATTTTCAATTTATTATTTACTATATTTAGTAATTTAAGATTAAAATTTGGATGGTAATACCCAATAAACATTCATCGGATGTCCAATTGTAAACCATAACTATAAGGGTCTTTAAAAATGTCAAAATGCTTTTCAGTAATATAATAAGTTAACACTAATGAGTTATAGTAGATATCATGTTGTTAATAATCACCCATATGTTTACATCATACTTTATACATTCCATGTTTTAATGAATAACTATTATATGATTTGTGTATTACATATATTATATTGAAAGTGCTTCTTTTTCCTAAAAAAGCAAACTCTTAAATGCAGGACCTTGTTATATGTATCTTTGAATCTTTATGACTAGTTTATTTTTGGGCATATGTAATATATATGAGTATATAATTGATATTCAAATTAAACTAAACAAAATTATAAATAATATTTTTATTTTTCATATATGATTAGTGATTCAGAGACAATTATGAGAAAGCATTTTCTGTTTTTTTGAGACAGAATCTTGCTCGCTCTGTCTCCCAGGCTGGAGTGCAGTGGCATGATCTCAGCTCACTGCAACCTCTGCCTCCAGGGTTCCAGTGATTTTCCTGTCTCAGCCTCCCAAGTAGCTGGGATTACAGGCACACAGCATCATGTCCAGCTATTTTTTTTGCATTTTTAGTAGAGATGGGGTTTCACCATGTTGGCCAGGATGGTCTTGAACTCCTGACCTCAGGTGATACACCCTCCTCAGCCTCCCAAAGTTCTAGGATTACAAGTGTGAGCCACTGCACCGAGTCTAGAAAATATTTTAACCTATACAAATGTACATGAGTGTGCCAAACATTCTGAGAATATAGCCAATCCTCAGAATGCTATTCTGAATAAAATAATAAAATTATACTTCATATATGATAAGAAGTTATATTTCTAATAGTCTACTAAAAAATCTGGAGAGCTATCCAACATTATACTTTTTTCCTACCCAATTAATCTTCAGTCTTAATGAAAATGAATGACTTTACCTGTCAAACTGACCTGAATGCATAGTTTAAGCATGTTTGCCCTCTTTCTCATTAAGTTTGCTGTCTGTCTAGCTTATAATGACCCTATCTGGGGAGAGGTAATTAAGTGATTTGGTTTAATAAAATACCGTTCTTTTTAGTTCCTGCTAACCAGCTCAGGCTGAACAGCTATCATAGGTTTATAAAATATAAAAAATGACATCACATTTGCAATGGAAATAAATTAAATCTCACAAATAAAATTAGTTTATCATGACAACTCTCTTTATCAATAGAAAATGTGTAATTAACATATATGATTTATTTCTTTTTGCACAAATATTGTGTATCTCCGATTATACTTGCACAGACTGTATATCTAGTTCTCTCTTCACCATCAAATACTTATATATGCTATGTGGTCATTTACTAATGATTAGTGATTGATTTATAACTATAAATCATGGGCTTTGTCACAAAATGCTATGATGCTTAGTCTGAGGATGCTAGACATATGACACTGTAAAGTGTTAGCAGAAGAGATGCTTTAAGCGTGGCCTTCAAAATAAATGAATTTCCCCTTTCTTATTATTAAATTTTGTTATTCTTTAGGTGATTCTTCTCTTTCCATCACATCGTGATTGGGAGTTGATCTAATCATTGGCTTGAAAATATTTATTCTAATTTCAGACAAGTTGGTTAGATAAAAAAAAGATTGCCAAATCCATTAACTTCACACACACATACACACACACACACACACACAGACATACACACAGACACATATACACACACAAACACACACACAGATGTTACATGTGAAATGATTAATAACTATAGCACTTTCATTCTCAGTTTTGTATTTTTCTTTTATTCACTATCAAAACATTTATTCAATCTTCTAATTTGTCCTTATTTAGTAGCACTTTATTTATATATTTATTTTAGTTTAGGACAAAATGTTAGTGACCATTCTAGAACTTAAGTCCCTATAACTAAGTGAGAAATGACCACACTCCATCTGTAGGAGAAAGGTGAAAGGGTTGATTTGTCTAAAAGTGATTCTAACAGATCGCATTCCCAGAATATTGGTGTCTTATGATCAATGTCCCATGGAAACACGCGACAGTTAAATACTGAAGAAAAGCCATCCACAAGTTGGCACCTTGGGCTTCAGGTGTCACTCTACAGCATAACTAAAGCTTCTCTAGGAGAGAAGCATGAGAGAGATTAGCCTCAGATTCTCCAGAAGGAAAAAACTCTGCTGATTAATTTCGGACTTCTAGTTTCCAGAGCTCTAAGAGTATAAATTCTATTGTTTTAAGCCACATAGTTTGAGGTAATTTATTATAGCAGCCTTGAGATATAAATACAGATGTTAGTACCAGGATGTGGGGCACTGTTGTAACAAATACCTACAAATGTAGAAGTGGGTGTGGAATTTCATAATGGATAGAAATTGAAAGAATTGTAAGGTATATATAGAAAAAATCTAGACTGACTTTTAAAAACTGTTGGTACAAATAGGGACATAAAAGTTAATTTGGGAGATAGCTCAGAATGAAGCAAAATGACACTGGCAAAATTTTGTCATTGTAGAGAACACATATGCCATCATGAACAGAATGTTTCTAGAAATATAAACATGATAAAGTGCTTCCGGTAAGATCTCAGAAGGAAAAGAGCAGCATGTTATTGAATAATTGGATGAAAGGTGATTTTTGTCATGATGTGCCATAGAGCTTGGCTGAATTGTCTTATAGTGCTGGGTAGAAAGTTGAACTTAAAAGTAGTAAGCCTGGATATTTAGCTGAGGATATTTCTCAGCAAGATGTGGAAGGTGTGGCTTTATTTATCCTTGATGTTTACAGTAAAATGTGAGAGGAGAGCAATAAATTAAGAATGAAGCTATTAAGGAAAATGAACCAGAACTTTATGATTTAGAAAATCTTCTGCCTAGCCACATTGTAAAAGATGAAAAGACATGCTGTGGGGATAATGCCAGTGGTGTAGCTGGAAAAGCAATCATGGATCCAGTCCGCCATCTCAGCAGAAACTGAGAAAGGGAGGGAGTTGTTCAGGAAGGACCCATGGAGAGCCATCTTGTACAAAGTAGTAGATACCCTTGACATCCTTGGAAGACCAATAAGACTTTGAAAGTGTTACATCAGCAAAACCACCCCAAGCTTAGATTGGAGGGGAAAAAAGAATGAAAGGAAGGAATGGGCTGCCAAAAGTGCTGAAGTGTGTGGTCACTGCTGAGGAAATAAGAGGAGAGCCATTTCAGCTGAGGACAGCTCAGGGGCTGACAGGACCTCACTGGGTCCAGAAGCAGGGGCTGATGGAACACTGATTTGCCCAGAAGTTGGAACATCCGTGGGCCCAGAGAGAAGAACAAGCCTGATAATTATTTTTAGATCTTGAAATGTGATGAAAATTGTCCGACTGGGTTTCAGTCTTGCTTTGAATGAGCGATGGCTTCATGCCTATCATTTTATCTCTTTTGCAGTGGGGATGTCTATCCTATGCTTATCCCACAATTGTGGTCTGGATGGATGTATCCTGTTTCCTAGTTTCCCAGGTTTATAGAGAATGATATTTCCTTAGGACAAATCACAATCCCAGGCTTTCTTGTACCTGATTTAGATGATTAGATTTGGAACTGTTTGAGTTGATAATCTTTAGATGATAATTTTGATTTAGAATTAATGCAAGAATGGATTAACTGTTTCAGAGATTTTGGGGATGGGATGAAGGTACTTTTAACATAAGTTAGATGTGAACGTTACAGGTCCAGAGAATACGCTCTCCTGGGTTGAATATCTGCTGGGTTGACTAGTGTCTACCCTGAATACATATCTACCTAGAATTCCAGGATGTGACCTCATTTGAAAATAGAATGTTTGCAGATATAATTACCAAGTTAAGATGAGGCCATACTGGATTAGGTAGGTTCTATATCCAATAATCGTTGTTTTTATAAAAAGGCAATGTGAAGACACACAGAGAATAGACCCTCATGTAGTGACAGAGCAGAGATTGGAGTGATCCATCTACAAGCCAAAGAAAGCCAAGGATTGCCAGCAAACCACCAGAAGCGAGGAGAGAGGCAAGGAACAGATTCTCCCTCAAAGCCTCCAGAAGGAGCCAATTCTGCTGTCACTTTGATTTCAGTCTTCTGGTCTTCAGAGCTGTGAGAGAATAAAGTTCTGTTGTTTTAGGCCACTCAGTTTATAGCCATGTGTTTCCTAGAAGCCCTAGGAAACTAATAAACCATGTTTTTGCCACATGTACAGCTGCAAATGCAAAGCTTGGGACTGAGGCTGTTAATGATCATGGCCATGGGGGCATGAATTCTGAAATTCTAGATGAGACTGGACTGAAGGTCAGTTTCAGACTCTTATGAGTTGTGCCTCTCTCTGAATATGTGGTTTCATTCTGGTAGATCTATGAGCACTCCTAGGAAGCACCAAGCAGCAAGGACCTTCTGAGAAAAACTGCTGCAAGCAGGCCGGCCAGCGTGCTGTCTTGCCTTTGCCTTTGTTTAGGTGGAGAATGAATCTTAAGAATTATAATGAATGTTTATTATGTTTTCATAACTTAGGCCTTCTTAATGTGCATAATTTCCTTTCCTTTGTTGTCTTTCATCATAGCTGAAAAATATGTGATTCTTAACCTCAGTTTCAAATATAAATTAAGTCTTTGAATACAAGTGTCATGGTCTCCTTTTGCAGTTGATTTTCTCCCACTGAATTATGCATGTGAAAATACATTTATTAGAATTGTTATTTTGGTAAATGATGGCATGTCATTGGTTAGGAAAACTAAATGAAATAAATATAATTAAATAATAATGTTGATACATTCATTAAATGTATGGAATTCCCATTCCTACTTTCTAGTAAATGCTTTTAGTAGATGTTTTCCCCCTTTAAATTTCTCTATTTTTTTTTGTAATGACTTTGTCAATGTTGTCGAGAATTATACGTTACTTTGAGCTCACCCAGCAAAAATATTTTGCTGATTCTCTCTGATTTTTGTCCTTTAGATAGTTTGATCTATTTTCAGTATTTTTATTAGTTCTGTCTAGAACTCTTCTTTCCCCAAGGACTCACAAATATTATGAAGTTGTGAGATTTTATTTGAGAGACATATTTGTTTTTCTTTCTAAAAGCACATCAGGACTTCAACCATTCGAATGTCGTCGTATTGGCAACACATACAATTGGTGTCTGTGTCAGTAATTAAGGCAAGATGCTAACTTGTCAAGAATATTTTGGTGATTATTTTCTCCACCATAAAAAACAAAATGACTACTTTTAATTGGATACAGTTTGACTTGATTTCCTGCTTTATGATATCAAATTAAAAATATTCATCTTGCTTATATGTTTCAATATTCAAAACCCTATGCCAACAGGATTTTAGATCTTATGCTTTTGATTTCAGACTCATAATGATAATGTGCATGTCTTATTTAAAGCCACATAAAATGATCATAATTGATATTTCTCTTTGAAATGCATAGGAAATTTCCAATTAGATCTGGCCTATTGGGATTGATAGAAAATGGGATTTATTTCTAATAAAATTGCATTAATTTCATCCGTGATGTTTTTAAGAAGCTACTTGAAGCTTAATCCCAATATAATCCCAATTGCTTTCCCAATAAGACAGCAAAGAAAATTCTTAGATTGAACTAGCAGAGAATAAAAAGATATTACTTTTATTATACCTTTAATGTGTATATCTCACATTGACTAATTTATGGCAAATATACCATCTGATACTAAATGGCAGATTTAGTAGCATTTCTGAATGGAGTTAAGACCTGTGGGAAATACAGAGACCCTTTGGATAATAGTGTAAAAATCTTGTTCTTATTATTTTGTTTTCATTATTCAATTTCATTATTTCATTATTGTAACTTGAAGGTATGAGAGTAAACAACAAAGATAGTAAGATCATAATTTCTCTTTACGTCTTTACAGTCAGTCAAAGCAGAACCCATGCTGAGACTGGAATGACATTTGGATACCATTGCATGGCTTGGGGTCAATGCATTGCCCTGGCTAGCACAGCTGATGGCTCAGAGTGAAATACTTCCTCTTGTAGCTGTGAAATCAGAACGTTGTCCACAATGGTTCCCAAGGTCATATTCTGCACTCACACTCTTTCTGTCTATGCTTCTGGCATTTGCATCCTCTTGTTTAGCACTTCCTGCTGTGTGTGTGTTCTAACCGCATGTTCCTATGAGCATAGCTCATTTACTTTCTGGTCAATGTATTGACTCAGATCCACTTTCCTAGGATATTAACCATACTATGGCAATAGGAAGGAGGAATTCAATCTTCCTAGTATAAGAAAATACATTGACTCTGTACTTGTTTTCTATTGACATGTAACAAATTTGTTGGCTTAAAGCAACACAAATCTGTTATCTCATAGTTTCTGTAAGTCTGGGTCTTCTGAGGCTTAAATCAAGGTGCTGGCCAACTATGTCTTCATCTGAAAACTAGACTAGAGAATGATCTGTTTCCAAGCTTCCTTAGGTGGTTGAAATAATTCATCCTCCTGATTGCATGGCTGAGGTCCTTGTTTCCTTGCTGGCTCTCCACTGGTGACCACTCTCAGCAATTAGAGGCTGGAATCTGGTCCTTGCCATGCAGTTCCCTCACAACAGGGCAGCTGACTTCATCAAGGCCATCAGAAGAACCCCTCTGCTGTGTCTGCTAAGATGGAGTCTTGTATAATGTAACATTTCCACGGTGATGAGTGTTGTGTAATATCTATAGGCCCTACCCACACTCAAGGGGATGGGATTTTACAGCTGTGTACACCAAGGAGTAGGAATCTCTTGGGTAGTTTCAACATTTTGCCTACTCAAATCTCTCAGAAATATTATTAATTGCTTGGTAATTATAATGATCTGTGTCCAGTTTATTCATTAAGTATGTATTCATTGAGCTCCTACTTTGAGCCAGGGCAGTTTACAAAAAGAACCTGAAGTACATCCATGAAATAAATAGACAAATGTCACAGCTCTTGAAGTTTACTGAGGCTCTAATAAGCACTATCTATAACAGAGAAATGCAATAGGTTATTGGGTTGCCTTCAGTTCAAAAATATTGTCAAATTGGAGAAATTAAGCAATGGCATTTGGGTTACAATCCTGTGTATAAAAAAGAAAAGTCTCTGCAGTCTGTGACATAGCACTTTAGGTTTCACAGGCAGATCTGTCCTTGATCTTAGAAATGCCAATTTCCCAAACAAAATATTGGGGCAACGTAATTTACCTAGTGCCCAACTAATACCACATTTAATTTCAATTGGCACAAATTGTATTAATCATTTTTCACCCTTTCTTGGCACACTCTCTTGAATTTTAATATTAATTTTTATTTATTTACAAAAATGTTCCTCAATATCTATCATTCTCTAGTGAATTAAAAATTAATAGTTTTGAAAATATTGTTGTAATAACCATGCTTTGAATGTGTAATTGAAAGTAGTATTGTTTTTGTATATTTTCCCTTTGAAATGTTCTAATTGTATTATTCTGTTTCCATTAGGAAATATTGATTGAGGTGACGACTCCCCATTGTGGTTATCATTACTTTATAGCAATAAAATTGACATGTAGAATTTTTTTTCCAAAAGTGTCCTGTTTCAGGATAGATTTATTTGTATTTTTTTGGTGGAACACTGGCCATTTTTAAGTTGTTGTTGTTTTTTTAATCCATGTTGAGTATCTTTTTAAGCAATCCTCTTGCATTGGCTTATATGAAATGAGGTTCTTTAAATTACAAGTTGTGAGAATATTAAATAGAGTATATTATTTTCACAAAAACTGTCCTAATATATTCAGATAGAAAAATGCTTAAAATTAGGCTGCAGAAAGAATGAACAAGAATTACATGGAATTTTCTCAAGAGTTGATAAAATTTATTTAGTGAGTTACTAATATTCAGTTTTATAGTAATCATTGTTTAAAAGATGGCAAGCATGCTAAAACATAGGCTGATAAAAGTACAAGTATATATATTTCAGGAGAAAAAAGCAAAAGCCCTTTTATATCTTCCACACATTCTGTGGTAAATTTTTTGAGCCCATTTATAATCTTTTGGTTTTGGCCTGTGGTTTAGAATCTAAGGCCAATATAACCTATAATGAGAATTACTTGATAACACTGGTAGATGACTTTGTGTTTAATTTATTACCAAAATAAAAAAAAATAATAAAATAGGCCAGGGCTTACTTATTTTTGCCTGGAATGCACATGAAATTTTGAAGCTGCTTTTTCAAGATTACATAAAATGAAATTATATTTTAAAATGTTGTTTTTAATGGATGTTCACAATCAATGTAAGGATACAATGAGCGAGGACCAAATCATAAAGTGATTATTAAAATTATATAATGCTTGTATGATTTTTTAAAAGATACTTTTAAGTTTATTAGAAAATATAGATGTACAATTAGAAATAATTTAAAGATATGGAAATAATACTCACAGATTTGTTATCTAGCAGTTAATATAATTGCTATTGTTGAAAATATGAACTTTAATCAATAAATATTAAATTAATTATATACTGTTAAACACTATTAATGTATTAAATTGTATTTGTTTTCAGTAATTATAAATGCCAAAAAGAAAAGAACTGTTGGTTTACTAGATCAATACAGAACATATCGACTTGATTTTCAGTGTATGGCCTAACTACAAGGATCACAGCTGAAGGGTGATCCCGAAATTTCTGAAATGAGCATAGAGCTTTGACCCTTAAAAACTAGTCTTTATAAAGATTATCAGAGTAAACGTCTTAATGCAATGATGTGAATATTTTATATCGGGCCGGGTTCAATCAGAGAAGTAAACCACAAAACCACACAAGGATTTGTTACAGGGATTTGATCCTTTTCACTTTGGGAAGATGGTGAAGCAGTCTCTCTAAGGCTGTGGTCTTCAGGTCTTATGCTGGAGCTGGTGCAAAGCGGTGACAGCAGAGGGGAAAAAATGGGTAAACTGGCAGAGAACAAGAATAATTTGGAACCCAAAGTCACGATCTAGAGCCCATAGTGGCAAACTGAAATCCATGTCAGTCCTTGCTGCCTCTGACCGTGGTGGAATAACTGTCCTGCAGAAACAGGGCCCCTTTTTCTCAGAGCTCAATGCATGCACCTGACCCAAGAGTCAGAGATGCTAAAGGAGAGTCCTGGAGAAGCTGGGGCAGGCTCAGATGCTGCCTCATGCCAATGAGGTGAGTTGGGGTCGTTGACAATAAACGTGAACTACAAAAGGTGGCTGCTTCACTTCTGCCTTCCAGTCTAGAGTATGAATCTCTCTCGTGGGCTACACTAACCAGAAACATAGAGGAAAGGAAAAGGAAATATTTAGTTGGCCTCTTTACCAAGATGACATATTACAAAACCACTACAGTCAACCCTTTGTCAAATTGGTACTCATCGCATCTTTTTAAACCAAACTTGATCCCTAAATGAAGACAATAACAATGTCACATTTCCATTGGACACAATGCGAGGAAACCCAGACACAATGGAAGAAACTCTAACCCTTCATATGAAAGGATGTAAAGTGGGTTTTTCTTTTTTCTCTTTTGTCATTGAGGATATTCATCTTTCTTCTGGCTGCTTCATGCTCCTTCATTGATTTCCTGTAACTTAAATACTGACATTTAAATCAATTATTATTAACACATGTTAGAAGATGAGGAGTGATAAAGGGGAAGAAACAAAAATTGATTAATATAGAAACATATTCATGTTAACATAAGGAAGACATACTTGCAACAATTGCATTCTTTCTCTCTGCAAGTGGTATCCAAAGCTGGAATTTCTAACTACCCAATCCCAAATTTCCTTTGTCCTCAGCAGACACTTCAGCTGGTCATGGTTCCCCGCCTGGTGGGGTGACTTAAGCCTTCATTGATGAGGCTATTAGCAGACTTTTTTTTTTTTTTTGATGGAGTCTCACTCTTATTGCCCAGGCTGGAGTGCAATGGCCCAATCTCGGCTCACTGCAACCTCCGCCTCCTAGGTTCAAGTGATTCTCCTGCCTCAGCCTCCTGAGTAGCTGGGAACCACCATGCCTGGCTAATTTTGTATTTTCAGGAGAGATTGGGTTTCTCCATGTTGGTCAGGCTGGTCTCAAACACATGACCTCAGGTGATCCGCCCGCCTTGTTCTTCCAAAGTGCTGGGATTACAGGCGTGAGCCACTGCACCTGCCCTAGCAGACTTTTTTGAATTTAGTTGTTACAGTTTTCCATTGACTTCAATTACAGAAAATTTTAGTACTATGAAGTACTCTTCATGCTCTCCAGTATACCAAACAAGCTTCTACCTACTTCATCGTGTAGTAACTATCAACTTTCTCTTTCATATTAAGAATCAATAACTTCAGCCATTACACTGAACTCCTTTTTGCTTGTTGATGCAACAGCCTGAAGACCCCAAAGCGTCTAGGAAGCAGCCTCAACTATTAGTTCAGTGGAATTATTGTCACGCCGCTTGAAGATTGCATTCCTTTCTTTAACACAAAGACTCTCAAGAAGTACAGCCTAAAAGCACTGCATTCTGTGTAGGAAGAGTGACTCCATATGTAGAGTAAGCATCTATTCCACCAAGAACAGTGTATCGCCTCTTCCAGGTTGAAATCATCAAGAGTAACGAACGTGCCACCAGGAAGCTGTCTGATCCTTCTGGAGAATGATGCCGAAGCAAGGATTCAGTGTTGCTTTCCGCTATTGGGAGATTTGACACTCTGCCGTGACGTATCCAGATCAGCCATGGAGAGTGTAAGTCCCTGTTGCTGAGACCATGCATATCTTTCATCTCTGCCACCATGGCCACTTGATTCAGGAGCTCATTGATGATGATAAGTGACCCTGGGGAAAGAGGCTAACTGATATCCACAGAACGGGTCAACCCATCCACCTGATTATTACAATTCTCCTCTGATGAGGCCACCCTGGTGAGCAGTCACATGGGACACAGACATCTTCACACTTTTTGCTCACTAAGAGAGGTCTACTCATATATATCTTCTCCAAATATCCTTGCCATCAATGTTTTAAATAGACTTGTTATTTTACAATAGTTTTATAATTACAATAGAGTTGCAAAGAAGATAGAGTTCTCATACCATAAGACATATGGGAATTTATATCATATCTGCCCTTCATAAGGAAAGTTTCAGCTTTACTTACTTTTAATACCTTCTATTACTATGAAATATTTGTTAAAATTATTGAACCAATATTGATGCATTATTACTAACTAAAGTCCAGACATCATTCAGATTTCCTTAGTTTTTAACCTAATGTTAAAAACTTGAATTTTAACTTGATCTTGGGTGCAACAGTTTTTTAGACAGTCCTTGTTTTTGATGACCTTGATAGCTTTAAAGAAGTTTATAAAATACCACTCAGGTATTTTACATAGTATTACTCACATGGGTTTTGTCTTATAATTTTTAATGATTAGGCTTTTGGGGAGGATTTTACAAAGGTAAAGTCCCATTATCATCACATCATATCAAGGGTACATACTGTCACCATGACTTATCCCTGTTGATGTTAACCTTGTTCACCTGCCAGAGGCAGGATTGATCAGGTCTCTTCACTATAAACCTGTTCTTTTCCTCACTTTCCATACTGTACTCACTGGAAGGTAGATTTTACAGACTGACCTCTTTCACTTATTAATACGTATGTAAGATAATCTATGCTTTTGCATGATGTGATATTTTTATTGCTGAAATTTTGTTTTCATTTTGTTTTGTATGGATGAACCACGGTTTGCTGGTCCATTCACCTAAGGAAGGACATCTTGGTTGTTCCTAACTTTTGGCAGTTATGAATAAAGCTGCTATAAACATTTCTAAGCATTTTTTATGTGAATATAAATTTTCATACTAGCCAGGTGAATACATAAAAACACATTACCTAGATTGTATGAAAGGATTATCTTTAGATTTGTCAAAAATTCTAACACTTCTAGAGTGGCTGTGCCACTTTGCATCAAATTAGAGATTCACAATGAATTAGAGATTCTGTTGATATACACCCTCCCCGACAATTGATACTGTCGATTTTTTAAAAATTGTACCTAAGTAATAGGTGTATAGTGGTATCTCACTGTGGATTTTCACCAGTTTTTAAATTTGAGGTTTAAGTCCTCCAAGTCCCTCATCCGTCTAACCAAACCATTAGCCAGGGACCACTAATTAATAGTGACTTCTACTTCTGGCCATTTCTCTTTCCAGGTAAGGAGAATGGTGCACTGCTCATAGTTTTGTCCACCAGCAGGACTTTCCCACACTCCTGTACTTCAGGCCATCTCTGCGTGGGGGCACTTTTATATGGCACTTGCATATCATCCAGAATCACCTATAAATCAAGCCCAAGCTTTTTTTTTTTTTCTTTCTCAGTTATCCTGTCACAAAGAACTACCCATGAGGCCATAGAGATAACATAATTTAGCAGGAATAAGCTCATGGATATCTGGGATATTTCTGGGTGAAACATACTTGTGTCTTCAGGATATGATTTTTCACAGTTTTATTTGATGATGGAGTGCTGTTGTGCACGTCCAATATTTAATGGCTTTGTGGATCAGACAAAACATAGTTGATGATGAGTGGCTCATGTCACATGCTAACTTGGTGTGACAGCTTCTATTAAGGGCTAGTAGCAAGTTCAAAAAGTGTTTCCCAAAAGGATAATATAATCCGTCAATGATACAGTGACTTTGCTCCGTGATCCTAAGTGTCTGCACTGGGATTCGTCTACAGAGGACTACAAAAGGCTGCAAACTGCATTCCTATCTACCAAGGACACTTTAAGCACCACTGAATCTCTCAGGTCATATAATCCAAGGGAAGAGCATCTTGCAAGGCAGCCTGGATTTGTTGCAGAACCTTCTCTTGTTCTGAGCCTTCCTAAAGTGTAGTAATTTTTGAGTCATATGATTAGAGTAACCCCACCCCCCCAAGAGTTATATGGTGCCTCAAGAAATTGCAAGAGGCCCCTTCCATATTGTGTCTGTCATAGTGTAGAACAGTCTACAGTCAACAACTTGCCCTTCACCCTTGAAGGGATATCTTGACATGCTCCAAACCACTGAATTTTAGAAGTGTCATTGAAATTCCAGGACCCTGAGTTGTTGTGAATTATATTTCTTATCTCCGACAGGCAATTTCTAATGGGTATATAGTAGTTTTTATTTCCTGTTCATCAAATCCGATTAGCATAGTGTTATCCTTGTATCTCAAGATTGGAGAGTTGCTATATTCCTAGGGTAGCACAGGGAAGATTTATTGCTGGAATTGCCATTTGAATGCAAACTGCATCTGATTTGCTTTATCAACAAATATGTAGAAAAAAGTGTTCACTACATCAGTAACTGCACCACTAACTGCCAGTGATGTGTTGATCTCCTCAAGCAAGAAAACAACATCAAATACAGCAGCTGAAATTGCAGTCACTTCCTGAATAAGTTTATGATGGTCTACTGTCATTCTCCAAGAACCATCTATGCCTGCAAAGGCCAAATAGGTGAGATGAACAAGGTCATATTGGGAAACACCTCCCCTGTACCTTCCAAGTCCATTCTAGTGACATTAATTTCCTCAATCCTTTCAGGAATGTGGCATTGCTGTTGATTTGGTGGTTAGATACAGTTTTGGTGTCTTTTAATTATGTTTTCTTTCGTGTGTGTGTGTGTGTGTGTGTGTGTTTTGGTTGTTGTTTTTGTTGTTTTGTTTTTGAGATGGGGTCTTGCTCTGTCACCAGGCTAGAGTGCGGTGGTGCAATCTCGGCTCACTGCAACCTCTGCCTCCAGGGTTCAAGTGATTCTCCTGCCTCAGCCTCCCAAGTAGCTGGGACTACAGGCATGTGCCACCACACCCAGCTAATTTTTGTATTTTTAGTAGGGACAGAATTTCACCATGTTGGCTAGGATGGTCTCGATCTCCTGACCTCATGATCCACCTGCCTCAGCCTCCCAAAGTGCTGGGATTACAGGCGTGAGCCACTGTGCGTCATGATTCAGGTTAGACATCTGTTCACTCTACCTAGATCTTTTATTGCTTGTTCCTATCAATTAAGAAATCAGTAGTATGCCCATCGATTTCATTTCCCAGGAAACGATGATCAAGTAACTAATGCCAAAGATTTCTTCATGTCTCACACTTCTGATTAATTCTCTGATTCTTCTGTACATACCGCCATATTGCCTATGTTGTCTTTAGTTACTGAGGCCTCAACTTGGCCCCTGCCATCCTGGTGCCCCATTATCCCTATTGTACTGAAATATCTCAGTTAAATGGTATTAGTTTCACTGTGACTTCTGATCTTTACAGAGGTTCAACCACAGAACTTCAAAGAAGGTAAGGATCTCCAAAATAAATGTCTTTCTCGGCTGGGCACAGTGGCTCATGCCTGTAATCTCACCACTTTGGGAGGCCAAGGTGGGCAGATCACTTGAGTTCAGGAGTTCAAGACCAGCCTGGTCAACATGGTGAAACCTCATTGCTGCTAAAAATACAAAAATTAGCTGCGTGTGATGGTGCATGCCTGTAGTCCCAGCTACTGTGGAGACTGAGACAGGAGAATCACTTGAACCGAGGAGGCTGAGGTTGCAGTGAGCTGAGATCATGCCACTGCACTCCAGTCTGGGCTACAGAGTGAGACTCCATCTCAAAAAAAAAAAAAAAAAAAAAGTCTTTCTCCCAGCTATGATGGGTACAGTATCCACAGCACCCTTCTAGATGGTTAAGCAGGTAGGTAATTAATCTACATTATTATGCCAATATCTGTAGTCTTTGGGTAACTTTCTCCTCAGTATACCTAGGAAGTTCTGTCATTTCAATCGTATTTAGTGTAAGCCATCTTTGGGTTTATGTTCTTGTCCATTGAGCTGAAACATGAGCCTGGTATCTTCCCTTAGTATACTCATATAAACCAAATTTGCCCTGATCGAATTTATATTTCTCCCACCTGGACATCGTACCTTTCAGTTCCATGCGCCGTGTGTTTCTTAGATTTCTGTACACATTGGCAAAATGGTGCAATCCTTTTAGAGGGCATTAAACCTAGTTAAGTGGTCACATTTTGTCCCACATACTTTCAGGCCTGTTGGGACTGAAGTTATATGTCTAGAAGCAAGGGAAGGTGATGAGTATAGGTCCTGAGGAGGATCAACAGTGCCTTGCAAGGCCAGTACAGGAGAGATTTTTATAGATTCTTCAGAAAAGAAGAGAATAACCTCCTCAGCAAGAGTAGAAGGACTTCTTCAGGGGCAAAGAAGGATCAGCAGGATATAGGGGTCCAAGGTCCCTAGTTTCATTTAATTCTGCCCATACATCCATATCCCAAGTTTCATGATTGTATTTACTTTCTGTTGATGCTCTCTCTTTAACAAAAGAGACTGTGAAGTTGGGAATTCAATTTATACTATATTTAAGTCACCTGCAGGATCAGACTTTGTGTTTTTAAGAACAGCCCCGAGTTTACAGGAGAGATGGCTTTCTTTCAGGGTAGCCATTGAAGCCTTCAGTTTCCTTATGCAGTCTTTGAATTACAAATTTAAAGTCCTGAACTCATTATTTTCTTTTCCAAGTTTTAGTTTATTTAGAAGTGATCAGCCAACCCTATTATACTCCTTAATTTTACTAAACTATCCTAAGGCAGCAAATACTTTATCACTCAGAACCATGCCTTCTATAGTCACTGGATAACAGAGACCTAAAGGTCATATATTGAGTGACAGCCTCCTTACTGCAAGCCATTAATACCTACCTCCCCAGTTTGCCCCAGGGACAGGGTCACTTGTGCCTCTAAATCTAGAGAGACGTTTCCAGAATACACAGAACCAGTTCAGAGTATTCTTCTTTAAGTTTCTGTCTCTGGAACTACTCTTCCTACCAAATTCTTTATCATCCAGGATTCTGTCTCTCTCTACATGCATACACTCCATTCTCTCTTTTCTGATACTTTCTGGTAATATTATTTTTATATTGTCAAGAGTTATAACATTTATGGCCCATTTTACAAATATAATTAACTTTTCCCAATTATATATTTTAAATGGAAAAGTGGAGTATGAAGGTAATACTTTTGGAAGATCCTCCCTATGAACTATCAAATACGGAAGATTCTGATTAACTGTGATAAATTTGTAGTATTTCTCTCCTTGAAAGAATTGCATTTTCCTTTATTAGTCTCATACTGGATGCATTGATATTGAATGTAAACTCAATACTGTAATCTCATTATAGTCCATTCCTTTTCTTCAGATTGCTACTTTTGGAATTGATCATAGTGAGAGAATTTGCTAATACAAGTCTCATATTCTTGGCATACAGTTAAGAAGAGTGAGATATGACTAGTTCATCTCTTCTGAATTTCATTCTTCATTAATTACCTGAATAACTGCCTCACTAATGTACTGACTTCTTGTTTTTGAAATTTCTAAAGCAAACTATAGTGTTTTATCAGTGTTCCTTTGTGTTTTGGGCACAATCGTTTCTTGTTCTGTTTTCCCATCAATTTCCCACGATTAAAATCAATTTTATTTTCTCTTTCTAATACTTTTATTGTTTTAAGTTCAATTATATATTTATCTTCACAATCTCCCTTTTGTTATGTCAATTATACTGGGGAGAGGTGGAGTAGGGAAAATGCACATATGAATTTGCAGTTTGTGAGGGATAGTTGCTGGTTGCTTTTATGTCAAAATACTGGTTACTTGTAAACAATTCAATGGATATCATTGGCTATAACATAATCTATTTCCCATAGCTTGGGAAGTTCAGTGTTTCTGTTACTTATTCATGAACCAATTCACATTAAGTTAAGGTCTGTAAGAAAACCTGGGTGTGTTGTAGACAGATTGGAAGAAGACAATGACATGCACAGTGATCAAGAGTTAGCAATTTGAATTCAAAACTGATAGAGAAAATGCCTTGAAAGAAACCAGGCTGCATTCAATGGCTGTATGATTGGATTCAAAAGTTTTGGAGAAAAAGGTTGATTAGAGCTTAATACTCTTATGGTACTCTTTAGCATGCTACAGTGCAGGAAGCTCTGCTACTTGGTCCTGTGGTTAAACACGTCCAGAGGTAACGAAGAGTCTGTGGCTGATCAGAAACATCTATGGTATGTGAGGTCGGCCCTGATGGGAGAATCCCAGGCAATACACAGGTCACAGTTCACTGACGCACTTTGGTAGAAGCTAAGTGCCTGAGCCAGGGACACCAAGCAACCCAGCAAACTGTGCTGACAATTATGAAATGGGTTCTACCTAACCTGCTAAGCCACAAAATTGGGCATATTTATATGAATTTCCTCCAAATGGAAGTTAAATATATGAGAAGTAGCTTGGCAAGTTCTGAAGGAATGGTGAGTTGTGACAGCCAAACTATATCAGCTGCCATCAAGGTGTTGGTGGCATTTTCTTTTTTTTTTTTTTTTTTTTATCCATTTCTTTTCTTTTTTTTAAATTTTATTTATTTTTTATTATTATTATACTTTAAGTTCTAGGGTACATGTGCATAACGTGCAGGTTTGTTACATATGTATTTTTGTGCCATGTTGGTGTGCTGCACCCATCAACTCGTCAGCACCCATCAACTCGTCATTTACATCAGGTATAACTCCCAGTGCAATCCCTCCCCCCTCCCCCCTCCCCATGATAGGCCCCGGTGTGTGATGTTCCCCTTCCCAAGTCCAAGTGATCTCATTGTTCAGTTCCCACCTATGAGTGAGAACATGCAGTGTTTGGTTTTCTGTTCTTGTGATAGTTTGCTAAGAATGATGGTTTCCAGCTGCATCCATGTCCCTACAAAGGACACAAACTCATCCTTTTTTATGGCTGCATAGTATTCCATGGTGTATATGTGCCACATTTTCTTAATCCAGTCTGTCACTGATGGACATTTGGGTTATTCCAAGTCTTTGCTATTGTGAATAGTGCCACAATAAACATACGTGTGCATGTGTCTTTATAGCAGTATGATTTATAATCCTTTGGGTATATACCCAGTAATGGGATGGCTGGGTCATATGGAACATCTAGTTCTAGATCCTTGAGGAATCGCCATACTGTTTTCCATAATGGTTGAACTAGTTTACAATCCCACCAACAGTGTAAAAGTGTTCCTATTTCTCCACATCCTCTCCAGCACCTGTTGTTTCCTGACTTTTTAATGATCGCCATTGTAACTGGTGTGAGATGGTATCTCATTGTGGTTTTGATTTGCATTTCTCTGATGGCCAGTGATGATGAGCATTTTTTCATGTGTCTGTTGGCTGTATGAATGTCTTCTTTTCAGAAATGTCTGTTCATATCCTTTGCCCACTTTTTGATGGGGTTGTTTGTTTTTTTCTTGTAAATTTGTTTGAGTTTTTGTAGGTTCTGGATATTAGCCCTTTGTCAGATGAGTAGATTGCAAAAATGTTCTCCCATTCTGTAGGTTGCCTGTTCACTCTGATGGTAGTTTCTTTTGCTGTGCAGAAGCTTTTTAGTTTAATGAGATCCCATTTGTCAATTTTGGCTTTTGCTGCCGTTGCTTTTGGTGTTTTAGACATGAAGTCTTTGCCCATGCCTATGTCCTGAATGGTACTACCTAGGTTTTCCTCTAGGATTTTTATGGTATTAGGTCTAACATTTAAGTCTCTAATCCATCTTGAATTAATTTTCGTATAAGGAGTAAGGAAAGGATCCAGTTTCAGCTTTCTACTTATGGCTAGCCAATTTTCCCAGCACCATTTATTAAATAGGGAATCCTTTCCTCATTTCTTGTTTCTCTCAGGTTTGTCAAAGATCAGATGGCTGTAGATGTGTGGTATTATTTCTGAGGACTCTGTTCTGTTCCATTGGTCTATGTCTCTGTTTTGGTACATCTAAGGGCTTGAATGGGGAAGAACGTGATTCCAAGCTCTTCAAGTTGTTGCCAGAATTCAATTCCTTATAGTTGTAGGACTATAAACTATTGTCTCAGCTCCTAGAGACAATCCACAATCTCTGACCATAGGAAGTTCACATCACATCATCTTACTCCTTCAAGTCCAGGAGAGACTACAGTCCGCTAAGGCACAATGTCATATAACATAATGTATCATGTTAGTGGCATCTTACCACTCTTACTGTATTATATGGGCTAAGAGAAAATCACAGGTTTTACTCACACTCAAGCAGGTGGGCTTAAACAAGGGTGTGACTTATGGGGGTAACCTTAGGGTGTGCCCACCTCAGATAATAAGGACACTGTCATTCCAATGGGCAAAGCTTCAGGCAGCACATCTGAATGTCTACTTTCTCTGGCATGAGGCATGACTCACAGTTAGGGGCTAATAACTTTTGTGGATGGAGATGAACTTGAAATGACCTTGATTTTAAGATTGGGACTAACGAGGTATACATAGCACAGAAGCATGAAAATATTTGTGTTCCATATGAAAGCTCAACAGAAAGGACTTATGGTGGATGAGGCTTATAATAATCAAGTGGACAAGTTCTGTCTATGGCCAAGAGTTAGCATCTGCCTTCATTCCAGCTTTCCTAGTTGGCTTATAGACAACGTTAGCAGGGCACTTGACATGAATGTTAAGCATTCACGTCATCACATGGACTTTTCATCTCCAAAGCTGATCTGACTACTGCCAGCCCCCAGTGTCAATCTGCCAGTGCAAGGGGCCGTTCTCTGAGAGTCCGATATGCCCTCACTCCCTTAAAGTTTTCACGTTGATTATGTTGGACTGTTTTCATCATGGGGGTGACTGTAGAATGGACATTTATGCTGGATGTGGATTTCCTCTCCTTGCCCACCATGATAAATTTTTATTAGGTAATTAATTAGTAGATTGCCTTTTTCAAGAGAGTGTACATTGAATGTAAATTTCCTATTGGCAAGGTCATGTACTTTGTAATCCATTCTACTCAGAGTGAAGCCTCCATCCCAGGTCTTAGCCCATTAGTGGAAGATCAATACGTATTTCTTAAAAGAATGGATACATAAAATGCATTAAGATGTCCTAGAATAGAAGTAGTTGGAAAAGAAAAAGGAATATAAAGTTAGGGACTCATAAAATGGATCCCAAAATGAGACTAATACAAAAATCAATCCTCAAGAACCTTTCACGTTTGCTCTGAGTGGGCCGTGGGCCACAACGTTGGCTTTCACCGATCTGGAAGCCAATATGGAGAAGGAAATGGCGTCATTACACAGTCCCCATGTCCATCACTCAGGAGATCCATAGTTATTCCTGATTTGGAAGCATCTGGTTTTATAGGATTCTTCAACATAGGCCTTAATATCTTCCCCACGTAAGACAAAATATCATTTCTAAGAACCCTCATAAATTAGACAATGTTTAATAAAATGAAACATCTGTTTTAGGGCATTCTCTCAATGCTTTTGTTTCTCTCATTTTATTTTATTTTTATTTTTTTAATTTTTTAATTATTTATTTATTATTATTATTATTATTTTTTGAGACGGAGTCTCGCTCTGTTGCCCAGGCTGGAGTGCAGTGGCCGGATCTCAGCTCACTGCAAGCTCCGCCTCCCGGGTTTACGCCATTCTCCTGCCTCAGCCTCCCGAGTAGCTGGGACTACAGGCGCCAGCCACCTCGCCCAGCTAATTTTGTGTATTTTTTAGTAGAGACGGGGTTTCACCGTGTTAGCCAGGATGGTCTCGATCTCCTGACCTCGTGATCCACCCGTCTCGGCCTCCCAAAGTGCTGGGATTACAGGCTTCTCTAATTTTATTAAGTGAGAAATTTTTAAAATGTGCTTTTGAAATTGTTCATTTTTGTTGACAGAACGTTTGTAAAATAAAATTTATTTCAACATAGAAAGCAAATTCAAAATGTATTTTGGTAAAAGCGCAGGGGTGGCAGGATTTTCTAGTAATTTTCTTTTATATTCTGGTGGAGATCCTTAAGTTATCTCTGTGACATGTTTCAAGGAATAAATAAAGTGCTGATATTTTAAGCAGTCATTCATAATCCTTGTTCAAACTGAGTTTCTGAAACCCAGTGGACATCAATGAGCATGAGACATTTACATCCTTTCAATTCCATGGGGTTTAGCTTTCTGAGTTCAAAATTAGGTGTGAAAAATACAGTAATTTCCCCTTATTCCCCATTTTACTTTTTGATAGTTTCAGTTACCCATGCCCAACTGTGGAAAATATTAATAAACAATTTCAGAAATAAACAATTCACGTGTGTTAAATTGCATGCCATTCTGAGTAGTGTGATGAAATCTCACACTGTTCTTTTCTGTCCCTCCTGAGAGGTGCATCAGTCCTTTATTCAATGGATCCACACTGTGTGTGCTGTCTGTCAGTTAATTAGTAGCCCTCAGTTATCAAACTAGTAGATAACAAGAAGAAGGGTGAGTATAATAAATTTTGAGAGAGAAAGAGAAAGCACATTCCCATAACTTTTATTATAATCTATTGTTATAATTATTCCATTTTATTACTGTTGTTATTTTCTTTCTGTATCCAATCTATAAATAAAACTTTATTATAGGTACATATGTACAGAAAAAAACATAATGTATAGAAGGTTCAGTACTATCTGTGGTTTCAGGCATCCACTGGGGGTCTAGAAATATATCCCCAGCAGATAACAGGGGTTATTTACAATGAATAATGATAACAGTAATGTACATTTATTGAATACTTAAAAATGTTGGGTACCACAATTAGTGCTGTATATATATTGTACCATTGAATCATTCACAACAGTTGTATGAGGTTAAATTCTACTTTTCCAATTTATGGAAGAAGAAGTTTATTCTCATATATATATAATTGACAGAGATCACACATTTACAAAATAGCAGAGTTAGAATTCAATGCAAGTCTATGTGACTATAAATCTACACTCTTAATGTGCACCCAATCTGATTTTTTTCCTACATGACAATGAAATTGGTTATAGGAGTAATAACCTATTATTGAAATTGGGATGTAAGAATATATCTGTAGACCGGGCGTGGTGTCTCATGCCTGTAATCTCAGCACTTTGGGAGGCCAAGGCAGGTGATCACAAGGTCAGGAGTTTGAGACCAGCCTGGCCTCTATGGCAAAACCCCGTCTCTACTAAAAATACAAAAATTAACCGGGCATGGTGGCAGGTCCCTGTAGTCCCAGCTACTTGGCAGGCTGAGGCAGAAGAATCGTTTGAATCCGGGAGGCGGAGGTTGCAGTGAGCTGAGATCACACCACCGCACTCCAACCTGGATGACAGAGAGAGATTCTGTCTCAAAAAGAAAAAAAAAAAAAAGACTATATCTGTAAACCTGTTCACAAATCTCATTAGGAAGTAGTTGGGACCATTCTAATCCATTGGTAAGTAATAACTGAGGCCCTAAAATTCCACCATTAAAAGTTGACAATAATCTTGATATGGAAACTGAAATGGCTCATATAGAATAAACTCAGAGTGAAAAGTAAAATGATTTGTCTATTTCTGAATTACATTTTCCAAACAATGCAAACAGTTTTATGACAGCAAATGTTATCCTACTCCAGGCCCCCACCAATGACCCAATTCCAAAGCATCTTTCAGAATTTCTTATTCATCCTTACAACACACACACACACACACACACACACACACACACACACACACACACCCTCTTGTACTTTTAGTCTGATTTTATTTTAAATACCATTTTATTGATGTATATAATTTGTTTAACTAATGCTATGTTAATCAATGGCTAGATGTTTCCCTGATTGTTTTTATTACAAATAATGCTACAAAAAAACTTTGCATTTGTACTTTTCTGTCCATGCACTATAGCATCTAAAACACAGATTTCTAAAAATTGGATAACTAGTTTATTGGGAATATGTAATGGAAATTATGGTAGTTATTATAACATTTCCTCTGGAGAAGTTGTACATCCTTTTCACATTTCACACCAACAGGGCATTGATGCACACCTTTTTGTACCTTCTCCAAGGGTTATAAAAATTTTGAATATTTAAGAATGTTTGAATAGCTTAATCAGTGAAAAATGATGTGCTATTATTTGAATTTTTGCCTATTTATCCGTGCATGTTTTTACACATTAAAAACCACTTATTTATTATTTTGGGAATACAATCATATATATAAAAACAGATTTGAGTCTTTTACATATTGATCTGCAAGAACTCTATATTTTAGGGCAATCTATGATTCACCAAATATGTTATGAATAATTATTCAATTTTTGAATTTTTTTTCTGATTCCTAAGAAGCATTTTATAATTTTCACCATACAGATACATATGTTTCCTTTTTCCCCTAGGTATTATATCTTTTTTATTACTACTATCCATTGGAACTTAATGCTATAATATCTTCTACTTTTTTGGTTTATATGTATTATCGATGAAATTATTATTTTCATATATATCTAATTTACAAGGCATTCTACCTTAATCTCAGTTCCAATTAATTTTAAAGAGATTTTCTCAGATTTTTCTGAAATAAAACCATTAATATGCAATTTATTCATTGTAATTTTAAACAAATATTTGCTCTGAAATGTTTTTAAACTTTTGCTTCATGTTCAGGGGTCCGTGTGCAATTTGTTATGTAGGCAAATTGCACGTCTTGGGGGTCTGGTGTGCAGATTATTTCATCACACAGGTAATAGGCATAGTACTTGACAGGTAGGTTTTTATCCTCACCCTCGAGTAGGCCCTGGGGTCTATTGTTGGCTTCTTTGTGTCCATGTGTACTCAATGTTTAGCTTCCACTTATAAATGAGAACATGCAATATTTGGTTTCTGCCCTTGCTAAACAAATATTTTAACCACATAGTTTATATATGAATACATTTGTGTAGTAACAGTTTAAGCCACTGAGATAAGTCTACAGCAGACAAGACAGAGTTCTAGAAATAATCAATGTTGTCTTCTTACTTAGAATATTTTACAATTTTTTGTTTTCAAATATATATATAAGACTTAGACACATAATTTCCTATACATATATAAAATATAGTATCCTGTTTATATTATACTATATTAACTTTTTTGTAACTATGTGTGATTATACCTAATGTTAATTACACAAATACTTATTTTAAAATACTGCTTAGTATCCATATTTTGGGCGTCCCAATTTTAATTAATTGATTAATTTGGCAATTCCTGATGGAAATTTATATTGTTTTAAATACTGCATTTGTAAGCGGTCTCAAGTGATGATATCTTTTTAGGTCTACTTGGCATAGAAACAATTTTATCCCTTACCCACCTCAGCCCAATCCAATTAACGTGATGTAAAATATTCTTGATTTGGGTGCTTGTTTTAAATTTAAAATATATTGGCAAATTCCTTTTAAACTATCTAGTTACACATAGAAAATCATAGAGGATGTTTGTAACATCTTTGTGAATGTATTTCCTTTGGGGGAAGATGCTATCCTCACCTGATCTGGGGGTAGACACCTGACCCCCTTGGGCAGTCACAATCTTTCCACCACCTTGGATCCACTCATGAATGTGCAGTTGGTAGATAACACAAACAGAACAACTTAAATTGGGTTTTAGGGTACGTATGGAAGCTGCCCCAGCAAGCACCGTCTGCTCTCTCTGAGTTAATAAATCATAATTTAACAGGACCCTGGAGCCACCAACAGGCATGATTTTCACCACATGAGGAAAGCCGGCCAGACAATGGGGCCAAAGTGGAAGAACATAGAGCTGACAGGTGAAGGGAGGGACACGGAGTTTTGATCATATTCTTTGAATTCTGGATAGATCGATGCCAAGTCTACCTATGGACTTTCTAATTACATGTGCCAATAAAAATTCCATACTTGATGTCCAAGGAATCCAGATTAATATAACCATAGAATATGAAAAAGAAAAGCAAAAAGAGGCACTCCGTGTTCAGCGGATGAATGAAAGCAGGGAAGAGGCGATACTTTTTTCTCCATCCCCAATTGGAAAGTTTGTGATTCTATTTTTTTCTTTTTTTTGACGGAGTCTGGCTCTGTCGCCCAGGCTGGAGTGCAGTGGCTGGATCTCGGCTCACCGCAAGCTCCGCCTCCCGGGTTCAGGCCATTCTCCTGCCTCAGCCTCCCGAGTAGCTGGGACTACAGGCGCCACCACCACGCCCGGCTAACGTTTTTGTATTTTTAGTAGAGACGGGGTTTCACCGTGTTAGCCAGGATGGTCTCGATCTCCTGACCTCGTGATCCGCCTGTCTCGACCTCCCAAAGCACTGGGATTATAGGCGTGAGCCACCTCCCCTGGCCGAGTTTGTGATTCTTAAACAACAGCAAAACAGCTAGCTGTTTAAACTGTCATCTACAATAACCTGGAACTCATATTCTCGTCTACCGAGTTTGGGGTTTTAGAAGACAGTAAAAATATGACAATATTTTGAAATATGTGGATTGCGTTTTGCTACATTTAATAAAGTGTTACAGGAAAAAAGTTATGATCTGTCTATGTTGGCATATCTGAAAGCAAAGACATGAAAAATATAATACAACCAGGATAAAATAAGCCATATAGCCTAGTGTGAAATCCAGGATGACTGAGAGTTACATAATGATAAGCTTTGTGTTAAAGAAAGACTTATTCAAATACTTGTTAAAGATGGTAAAGCTTACTTCATTCAGGAGGAACCATGGGGCTAGGTATAAGGACCACTGCAACAGGATTGGCAAGCGGGGATTTACGACCAAGGACCCAGTTTGGGTCAGTGGATGAAAACTTACTAAGAGGGAACATCATGGATAAGAAGTTTCTGGCTAAAGCAACTTGACGGATAGGGTAATCAGATATCCAGGGTAGTCAGATACTAAGGGAGGGTAGTTTCATGAAACTAATGTGGAAGGTGTATTAGTCCATTCTCCCACTGCTATTATGATACTACCTGAGACTGGGTGATTTATGAAGATAAAAGGTTTAATTGATCCACACTTCCGCAAGGCTGGGAAGGCCTCAGGAAACTTACAATCACAGCAGAAGGTGAAGGGGAAGCAAGGCATGACTTACATGGCAACAAAGGAGAGAGATAAAGAGAAAGAGGGAACTATCAAACACATTTACAACCATCAGATCTTGTGAGAACTCCCTCACCATCACACTAACAGCATGGGGAAACTGCCCCCATGATCCAATCGCCTCCTCCCGGCTCCCCACCTTGACAGGTGGGGGTTACAATTCGAGATGAGATTTGGGTGGGGACATAAAACCAAATCATATCAGAAGGGTTCTTGCTCAATCTGGATTCTACAAGGACAGAGAGAAAAGCCCAGGGTTGAGTCCGAAGACTCAGAGAAACCTGATTCAAGTTTTGGTCAAAGGAAAGTCTTTGCCACTTGACAGGTAATTATTTTTCTTCCCTTCACTTCATCCTCCAAAATCATAATAGTGCCTAAACATATGAAGGCAGGAAAAGAAAGAATTAGAACACACACAGCTAGGGCTTGTCTGGCCTCCACCTCATTCTCACACCCCTTCCCTGCCAATGTATAATGAAATGCACTGAGATGTCTTCTAGGGCTGAAGGAAATGCTTAGCTGCTTAAATATTTAATTCTATTGCCAAATATGACTTTAGAAGACAGTTTCCCAGATGAGGCATTCAATATGAGGGCTATGGGGATAAAAAGAATCTGAAATCAGTTGCTAAATGGCAGACAGCCCCATTCTGGTATCTAGATCAGGAGTCAGCAAACTTTTTCTGTGAAGGGCCAGATAGTAAGCAGCTTAGGCTTTATGCGCCATACGTCTCTGTCACAACCAACTCAACTCTGCTATTGGAGTAGAAAAGCAATGACAGACAATGCATGAATGAATGAGTGGGGATGTGTCCCAATAAAACTTTATATTTGGATGCTGACATTTAAATTGTGTGATTTTCATTTCATAAAATATCATTTTCCTTTTGAGTTTTAAAAACAATTTAATTGTAAAGATAATCTGTTGATAGGAGTTCATATAAAAACAGACAGTGGGGTAGATTTGACCCAAGGGTTTTAGTTTGTCAACCCTGGCTTGAGATTATCACTTAAAGGAGATGTGTGATCACAAAACCCTCAGCTCTGTAAAACAAAAGTGTATGACAGCTCAATTTCCAAGAGAAATCCAGGAATCCCTGAAACCTGAATGGGCAAGTGTTGAATTTCTCACATAGTGTATTCCCTAATGGAGAAAAGGAGAAAAGCACCACAATTTGTCTTTCCTTTGGGGACATAAGCGATAATGGACCAAGGGAGATAATCTGCTAAATTGCAGAACCAGGGACAAGCAAATTGGTTACAAAAGAAGCCGCTTGGTTTCCGACTATGGTATCAAATCTTTGTTATCACTTTCCAGCAAGTTGTGGCAACATAATGTGTTATTTCCTCTGCTAGCCTTTTGCAACTGGCTGTTTCCATTGCAGTTATTTTGATTTCTATCTATTATGTGACATTTGATTCTTTGGAAATAGTTATATTCATTTTTTAGCTACAGTTTTTCAGATCCCAAGCAGCCAATTTTAGAACTAAGATGAATGTCTATTATCTAGTCATCTCAGTTCTAGAGCTGAATAAAGTAACTATAATGTCGTATAACTACATTATTTTGTGTAGGGACACTCTTAATGGAGGAAGGTTGTGTGTGAATTGTGTGGCAGTGTGCCTGAATTGCTTAGTGTGTTTATTCATCCAACGTCTTTTTATTTTGGGATTCCTCTCTCCTCCCTCTGGGCATGATCAAACATGGAATGACTATAGACCAACTTCATCTCACTGAACTCAAATGACACTTTTCCCAATTTAAGTCTTTCATATGTTTTGCTTGTCTTATTTTAGTGGTGGATTCTTCCTTCAATTTCTTTCAGACATTGTTGCTTACCAGTACCCACTGAGACGTGGGGAATGTCAGATGCAGAGGGCTTCACTTGACTACATGGGAACATGGAAATGATGTTGGCTGCTGAGACTATAATAAGACATTGAATAAAGAATCCATCTTAGGCTTGACTTTGAGAAAAATTTTTCCTTTCTTTAAGATAACATGTTTTTTAATACACATATGCATGCCAAAGTAAAAGAATAAACTATGACTCTATACAGAGGTTTAAAATCAGGCACCTAGAAAAATAGAAAAAAAGTTTTAATTTTTACATAGATTCCTTACTATGTTTTTTTTTGCCTATAATCAGATTCCAGTGTAAATTTCTCATTTTCCTGTGTTTCTTTTTTAGAGATACAAATCTAGATGTTGTCTATCGTTTATTTATATCTACTATATAACTTACATCCTTTGTAATAATTTATTGATTTACTGCTAAAATAGCAGGTTTTAAAATAAAAAAATTTAAATGTCATTTCTGACACTAAACTATCTGAAGGTTAGATGGGTATAAATTCAACTTCTAAAAGATGTGTTTGACAATATGAGATATTTAAAAACCTCCGTCTTAGGGGCCAGTGTTTGTGATCTGGCTCCTATCCAAAACAACATGTACAATGCCTGCCACTATTTTTAGTATGACTAATGATGAGGAAATGCCTTATTCATACTTTATTCATTTATAATTTATTCATTTATCAGTCAATGGAAAGCTAATATGCAATGTTCACAAGAAAACTGTAAATAATAGAAAAAATCATCATCATACGGCATTTGGATTTAGTGACTAAAAGGTCAAACACTAAAATGCTATGATTTTATACTAGAAAGATGTTTACGTTTCACGGATAGTTGTTTAATGAAGGAGGAACTTAAATGGTCACCACTTAAAAACTGCCGTAAAAATTTTTGTCTTAGAAAGAACTTGTGATTGTGTTAAGGCAACGGGTACATACATAAAATAAATATTTGGAGGATATAAAAACCAATGACTGAATTTTTTTTTTTTTTTAGCATTTCAGTTAGGACCTCTAACAATGGGAGATAGTGTCTCTTTACACACTAGATTTGAAAAGAGGTACAAAACTTGAAGCTTTGCCAACTTGTCAACTTACCCACTGAGATGGTTAATGTTGAGTGTCCACTTGATTAGATGGAAGAATGCAAAGTATTGTTCCTGGGTGTGTCTGTGAGAGTGTTGCCAAAGGAGATTAATTTTTGAGTCTGTGGACTGGGAGAGGCAGACCCACCCTCAATCTGGGTGGGAACCATCTATTCAGCTGCCAGCATGGCCAGAATAAAAGCAGGCAGAAGAATGTGGAAAGACTAGACTTACCGAGTCTTCCAGCCTCCATCTTTCTCCCGTGCTAGAAGCTTCCTGCCCTCGAACATCAGACTCCAAGTTCTTCAGGTTTTGGGTTCTTGGACCTACACCAGTAATTTGCCAGTAATTTGCTTTCAACCACAGACTGAAGGATGCACTGTTGGCTTCCCTACTTTTGAGGTTTTGGGACTTGGACTGGCTTCCTGCCTCCTCAGTTTGCAGACAGACTATTGTGGGACTTCCCCTTCTCCTAGTGTGAGTCAATTCTCCTAAGAAACTCCCCTTCATATATACATCTATCCTATTAGCCCAGTCCCTTTAGAGAATCTTGACTAATACACCCATTGGCCTCCAAGGCAATCCTAAATGGGGCTATCATATTGCATTCAAACATTGCTGGGTAGTTCAAGCTTATCTTGAAGAACCATCTGTAAATCAGGCTTGTGTTTTGTTTTGTTTTATAAAAATAAGACTATTTATATGGAACGCTCCATGCAGATTTACCTGTGGGTTGTGAGAAACCTGGAGATAAATAGAGAAGAGTCATGAAAGTCAGAACCATTTGTTCATAGAATTGCCTTGTGCTTTCAACCTGTTTAAGCCCATCTCCTACCTAGTAGTTGCGCTTGAAGATGGATTGTTATGTTTACATTCAATTCTATGTTGTGGATGGGGTTGGATAACACTGAGTTCATGCTCAGCATTCTGGGTTGCACGGTCTCTTGATACTCCTTGTTTTCCACCAGAACACAATGACAAGGTAGAAGGTGTTGTTCCCAGGAAAGACACTCATCTGCAGAGTGCATCATAGCTTTGCTGTAAAATTCTGAAGATCTGCTCTGTGAGTCACACAGAGGGCTCACTACAGGCCCTGCATGGCCTTGTTTTCTGCTGCTGACACTTCAGCCTCATTGTGTCTACTGAGGGCTCTGACCTCAACAGCTGAGCAGCTGCACTGCTCTGCACCTGCTGCAGGGCCTCACTTGCTCTGGGTCCCACACAACTTGAGTTCATGTGTTACTCAGTTAATGGGTCAGAGAGGCACACTCAAACGTGATAAACGTTGCCTGAAATATCCCTCTTTGGACTGGATTATGTTGGGAAACCAAAGAGTTGATGTAACTCTGAGGTACACAGAGAAGGTATACTTTTTCTCTCCTTAGTGAACCCTAATAGCTTCTAATGGTGATTCTTAACTGTGATAGAGAGAAGGGCATTTCATAGAGCAGTAGGTGCATAATGATTAGCGGGGACATTTTAATTTTTTTTCTGGTAAAGAGATTTCGTTTAACATAAAAGTTATAGTTGAAATCCTTTAATTGCCTTTGTCATAATGTGTTGCTATTTTGTAAGACTCATCAACTTTGCGTAGCGGTCATATAGGTAAGTTTAATGGGAATGTCATAGAAAGTGTCAACCCTGTTTTTTCTAACATGTTGAAGATTTTATGTATATATATCATATGTATCATATATACGTTTATATGTGATTGACACACAGCAAACATACAGTAAATGTTAGCTCTTGTTTTTTCTGGAAAATTAGTTGGAACACAGGCATTTTGTCATTCCTGAAAGGGTACAGGTCTGGGGCAGGTAAATCTGTAGAATCCACCTAGTATGGATAGATGATGTCATAATCACGTAATCTTGGTCTTATGGCCTTTGTAACTGTGAAAGAATGGCATTGTGAAATGTAACTGTGAAATAATCCCTGCACTGGGACAGGAACTTGCTCTGCTTCAGTGGCACAATAACAGTAGCTTAGCCTTATTCATATCACTACATGTAAAGTTCTCAATGATAGCATTTTTAGGTCAGACTTTTAAATATAAACAACAGGGTGAGTCAAAAGCCTTTCAAGTCTCCACCTGTGGCATCTGCAACTCTAGTTCTTTTTCCTAGAGGCCTGGTGTCCCCTTGTGATGATCACATATTATACTCTCAAATAGCATGCATTCAAGTCCAATGAAATAAGAATAACTGGGAATGTCTCCTGAGTCTGTGGAAAGTACCTGGGGGACTCTGGGCAATAGAGAGAAAATGTAGGAGTCGACACTCTTAAAGACAGGACCTCTGTGAATCGGGGCTCACTGGGTGGGATTAACTTGAGACCACACTGGAGCCTGCTAATCACATCCCAAAACCTAAGTGTGGAACAATTTATTGTTTCTAGACAACTTTGTCTCTAACATTGAAAATGCCTCTGAGAATTTGTTATTTATGCTAAAACAATAATTTGAATGCTGTCTTATTGGGGAATAAGGTGGCAAATCTCAACTTTGAAGAGTTTAACGTACTTTCCTTTAGCAATTAGGAAGACAAATAGTCTTCATTGGTAGAAAAATCTATTGGGTACTATATCCCATTTAGAATTCCTCATAAGACTTAGGTAGAGTGTTTGGACAAAAAGCTCATTGATGAAAGGTATAGGCACATGGGATTATTAGGGAAGGTTTTATGAACATGAAAGAGAGCAGATAATGAGTACAAATGTACAGCTAGAGGAAATAAGACCTGGTCTTTGATAGATCACTGACTACAGTTAAAATTAATATCATGTACACTTAAATAGTCTTTAAATACCCTTTATTTTTGTTATTCAATTCCAGATATTTACCCGTATAATGAATTGTGTTATTTCACTTCTAGATATTTACCCATAATATTTTTAGCAGCAATTTGACAATAGTTCTGACTTACATAGGGCTGGCTAGGAAAGCAGGTAAAAGGTTACATAATTACATTGGCAGTGAAAATAAATGGACAAGGAGATGTGGAACCAAGGGAAAAAATACATAGCAGTTCTTTTAAAACAGAAGAAAATCCCAGCACTTCACATATTTCATATAAAACATTGGCACCTGCATCCAAATAATTTTATGTGTTTATTACAGCCATGCTCCATTGTAATGAAGGGTATGTGTGTGGCTGCGTGTGTGTGTGTTTCAGACCTCTAACATTTATATTACCACTCTAAAACAATTTTATGTATAAGTAAGTATATTTAGAAAGTTATAAATATGTACATATATCTGTATTTATCAAATTGGATATTTCTGTATTTTAATAATTGTTACATTTGGAAATATAGTTATAATTTTATTCTTTATAGTATACTATATGACATTTGTTGTACTTTTATAATAAATGTCAGTTACTTGAGTAATGAAAATAAAAATGTCCTAAATATAATATTGAATATTGTATGGGAAGCAGATTGCACAATATTTTGTGAAAATAAATTTCACAGCAACACAGCAATTTTTATGCAGTACTAAACATACATACAAATACAGACATTATGTTTATCCAAATCCCAGCTCATTACTATTTTGTAACCTCTCTCACCCAAAACTCCCATAACAATTTCATAATAAAATGGTTGTGAGAAAACATTAACAACAATGAAACTTGGTGTTGGACTATATTTTGGAGAATGGAAAAGGACAATATCATAGAAGATTTCCTTTTTTTTTAAAAACCATATTGATAATATTACAGTCCACTGAAATATGAAAGCTGGAACTAGGGAAATTAAGTAGAAAACACACCATTAGTTCTATGTGGTAAATGCTGAATTGAAGTTGTCTTTGAAATGACTAATTGGAAATTTCAAGTAGATAGTTGGATATGAAAACCTAGATTTTATAGAATTCTGGATTTCATATATAAATGAGAAATCAGAAGAAGTAAAATTATGGAAACAACAGGTATTGATAGAGTCTCATTCACTTAATGCCTTCAGTGATTTCTTTGAATAAAATGGTTCTAGATTCTGGGGAATAAAAACAAATGGAAGACAGTCTTTCTTCAATTTTAAGACATATCCACTAGAAAGGAAAACGAAAGCAAAAACCTTTCCCATATATGAAACCATGCACAACCCTTAGGGGCTATGCAGTGTAATCGCATGTTAAGGAACATGACAATAACTTTGTCACTAACCACAGAGTTTAATATATCTGAGGGTCAGTTTATGACTCTGTCAAACTTTGTAAGTTAGCACTTATTTTTTTTAAATTTATTATTATTATTTATTTATTTATGTATTTTGAGGCAGAGTCTCGCACTGTCGCCCAGGCTGGAAGACAGTTGTACTACTTGGCTCACTGCAACCTCTGCCTCCTGGGGTACATGTGCACAATGTGTAGGTTTGTTACAAATGCATACATGTGCTGTGTTGGTGTGCTGCACCCTTTAACTCGTCATTTGCATTAGGTATATCTCCTAATGCTATCCCTCCCCTTCCCCCCACCCCACAATAGGACCTGGTGTGTGATGTTCCCCTTCCTGTGTTCAAGTGATCTCATTGTTCAGTTCCCACCTATGAGTGAGAACATGTGGTGTTTGGTTTTCTGTTCTTGCGATAGTTTGCTGAGAATGATGGTTTCCAGTTGCATCCATGTTCCTACAAAGGACACGAACTCATCCTTTTTTATGGCTGCATAGTATTCCATGGTGTATATGTGCCACATTTTCTGAATCCAGTCTGTCACTGATGGACATTTGGGTTGATTCCAAGTCTTTCCTATTGTGAATAGTGCCACAATAAACATACATGTGCATGTGTCTTTATAGCAGCATGACTTATAATCCTTTGGGTATATCCCCAGTAATGGGATGGCTAGGTCAAATGGTATTTCTAGTTTTAGATCCTTGAGGAATCGCCACACTGTTTTCCACAATGGTTGAACTAGTTTACAGTCCCACCAACAGTGTAAAAGTGTTCCTATTTCTCCACATCCTCTCCAGCACCTGTTGTTTCCTGATTTTTTAATGATCACCATTGTAACTGGTGTGAGATGGTATCTCATTGTGGTTTTGATTTGCATTTCTCTGATGGCCAGTGATGATGAGCATTTTTTCATGTGTCTGTTGGCTGTATGAATATCTTCTTTTGAGAAGTGTCTGTTACTTATATAATGCTTGATATGTTCCAGATATTCCTCTGAATGCTTTGGATGCAGTAACTAACTTAATCTTTCCAGTAGCCTGATGAGGTATTTATTATTCCACTATCCACATTTCATAGAAGAGAAACTTAAGCCACAGACAGGACCTTGTCCAAGCCCATGCAGTTAGTAAATGTCAGAACTGGAATCCACACCCAGATAGCCTAGCTCTAGAATCTGTGTTCTGGACCACTTCAAAATAATGACTCTGAACTTATTCTTCACACATACCAACATGAAAGCAGAAGAACAAAACAACTGTAATGTCATGGATTTGAAAAGGCTTTCTTAATGTTCATTTTTTAGGCACATCAATTTGTAAGGATTATTATTATTATTAACATAGGAAGAATCCAGTGCAAGACGCCCATCTGGGCTAAGCATGCTGAGCTGCCCTGTCAGTATGTCTTCCCTTGAGAGGAGCTGTCAGATTCTGCATCTGGGCTGTGTTTCTGCATCTGGGCTTTGTTTCTCAGCGGCTTCTGACTTGTGTGGAGAATCACACACCGGGGAGCAACGTTAGAGGACAGAGAGCAAACAAGATGTGGGCAGGATAGAAAGGAAAGGAGTAATGTGTTTGTTCCTATGGGATAAGCCCTCCTATTGTCACAGAAGTTGCTACTGCACAAAATGCTCAGTGGTTTGAATTTCCTGAAAAATACAGGGAAGACATGGTTACAAATTTAAGATTTTGTTTCGGGGAAACAGTCCAAAAGGATTTCAAAACATGAAGTCAGAGAAATGCAAGGACTCCACAAAATTCGCAAGAAACCTGTAACAATCCATGCAATGAGATACATGATTCAACCCTGAAAAAGTACATATCACATATGGATAAGGAATATATTATTCCATTTTCACACTGCTATGAAGAAATACCGGAGACAGGGTAATTTATAAAGAAAAAGAGGTTTAACCAACTCAGCTTTCCACATGGCTAAGGAGGCCTCACAATCATGGTGAAAGGTGAAGGAGGAGCAAAGGCATGTCCTACATTATGGCAGGCAAGGGTGCCTGTTCAGGGGACCTGCTCTTTACAAAACTATCAGTTCTTGTGAGACTTATTCACTATCATGAGAACATTACAGGAAAACCTGCCCTCATGATTCAATTAACTCCCACTAGGTTCCTCTAATGAGATATAGGGAATTTGGAAAGTATAATAAAAGGTGAAATTTGGGTGGGGACACACCCAAACCATATCATTCTGCCCCTGAACCCTCACAAATCTCATGTCTTCATATTTCAAAACAAATCATGACTCCCCAACAGTCCCCCAAAGTGTTAACTCATTTCAGCATTAACTCAAAAGTCCGCAGTCCAAAATCTCATCTGAGACAAGGCAAATCCCTTCAGACTATGAACCTGAAAAATCAAAAGCAACTTAGCTCCTTCCTAGAAACAGTGGGGGTACAAGAATTGTGTAAATACACCGCTTCCAAATGGAAGAAACTGGCCAAAACAAAGGGGCTACAGACCCCATGAAAGTATGAAATCCAATAGGGTAGTCATTAAACCTTAAAGTTTCAAAATGATCTCCTTTGACTCTATGCCTCACATTCAGGACACCCTGATGCAAGAAGTGGGCTCCCATGGCCTTGGGCAGCTACACCTCTGTGGCCTTGCAGGGTACAGTTTCCCTTATGGATGCTTTCACAGGCTAGCATTGACTGTCTGCAGCTTTTCCAGGTGCACAGTGCAAGGTATCAGTGGATCTGCTATTCTGGGATCTGGAGGACAGTGGCCCTCTTCTCACAGCTCTGCTAGGCATTGCCCCAGTTGGGACTCTTTGTGGGGGCTTGCACTCCACATTTCCCTTCTGCACTACCCTAACAAAGGTTCTCCATGAGGGCCACACCCTTCAGAAACGTCTACTTGTACATCCAGGGATTTCCATACATCCCCTAAAATCTAGACAGGAGGTTCCCAAAGTTCAATTCTTGATTTCTGTGCACCTGCAAGTTCAACACCACATGAAAGCTGCCAAGGCTGGAGACTTGCACTTTCTGAAGCAATGGGCTTAGCAGTACCTTAACGCCTTTTCACCATAGCTGGAGCAGCTGAGATGCAGTCCCAAGACTGCACACAGCTGGGGGCCCTGGACCTGGCCCAAGAAAACATTTTTCCCTCCTTGACCTCTGGGCCTGTGATGGGAGGGGCTGCCATGAAAGACTCTGACATGCCCTGGAGACATGTTCACCATTGTCTTAATGGATAACATTCAGCTCCTTACTTCTTATGCAAATTTCTGCAGAAGGCTTGAATTTCTCCACAGAAAACGGGTTTCTGTTTTCTATCGCATTCTCATGCTGCAAGTTTTCCAAACTTGCATGCTCTGCTTTCTCTTGAATGCTTTGCTGCTTAGAAATTTCTTCCCTCCATATACCCTAAATCATGTCTCTCAAGTTCAAAGTTTTGCAGATCTCTAGGGCAGGGGAAAAATGCCACCAATCTCTTTGCATAGCAAGAGTGACCTTTACTCTAGTTCTCAACAAGTTTCTCATCTCCATCTGAGACCACCTTAGCCTGGACATTACTGTTCATTTCACTGTGAACATTTTGGTCAAAGCCATTCAACAAGTCCCTAAGGAAGTTTCAAACTTTCCTGTATTTTCTTGTCTTCTTTTGAGCCCTCCAAACTGTTCCAACCTTTGCCTGTTACCCAGTTCCAAAGTCACTTCCACATTTCTGGGTATCTTAATAGCGGCACCCCACCCTATCAGTACCATTTTCCTCTATTAGTCCATTTTCATACCACTATGAAGAAATATCTGAGACTGGGTAATTTATTAACAAAAAATATTTAACGAACTCAGAGTTCCACATGGCTGGAGAGGCCTCACAATCATGGTGTAAAGCAAAGGAGGAGCAAAGGCACATCTTACATGGAGGCAGGCAAGTGTGCCTGTGCAGGGGAACTGCCCTTTATAAAACCATCACATCTTGTGACACTTATTCACTATCATGAGAACAGCATGAGAAAGACCCACTCCCATGATTCAATTACCTCCCACCAGGTCCTTCCTAAAACACATGGGGATTATGGGAGCTGCAAATTCAAGGTGAGATTTGGGTGGGGACACAGCTAAACCATATCAAGGAAACAGCAACAAACTGATTTAAAATTTTGGCCAAGTCAAATAAGAATTTAGTGTCTTGGCTGAATCAAGAATATCATGTTCCTGAAAAATAGTACACAATTACTTATATTACATTATGTTGCTGTTCAGGCAGTGTTGTAAATATCATTTTAATATTATTTTAAATATGATTATTTTAAATGCCTTTTAAAATAATAACTTTTCCTATGAATTGCAATAATTAGACATCTACCCTCCTTTAAACATTTTGTCATGAAATTAAAGAAATATTTAATATCTTCTTGAATTTTTTGATAAAAGTGGTAGAAATTGCAACATTCAGTTTTGATTTCTTCAAGATAGTTTTCACAAAGTAAAATTTCAAAGATGCATCTCTCTCTTTTTTTTTTCTTTTTGGTCTGAGACAGAGTCTCGCTGTGTTGCCCAGGTTGGAGTGTAGTGGCACAATCTTGGCTCACTGCAACCTCTGTCTCTCAGGTTCAAGTGATTCTCAGGTCTCAGCCTTCCAAGTAGCTGGAATTACAGGCACACTCCTATGCCTGCCTAATTTTTGTATTAATGTTTTTAGTAGATATGGGGTTTCACCATGTGGACCAGACTGGTCTTGAGCTTCTGACCTCAAGTGATCCACCCACCCCAGGCTCCCAAAGTTCTGGGATTACAGGTGTGAGCCACTGTGCCCACTTCAAATACTTTATTGCATTAATTTTCAAGATATGATAAGTAAGAAATACCCAAGGAAGTTAAAATGTTTCCAGAGGTTATCAGGGCAATTAGATTCAGGAGTTTGAGAAAGTGCATAATTTTGTTCTGCATATGCACACAGTGCTGGGGATAGGTTTTGAATGTATGTGGACTGATTTATATCTCTAAAAATAAATCACAACTTACTTAAGATCTTCCTAAAATACCATTTACATTTGCTGGACTTGCCTGCTGCATATCAAACCATCACTGACTGCCCAGTTCATCGTCTCCTGTGGATGCTGAAAGGACAAGAAAGCAGCACTTCTTTCAGCTCAGTTCAACACCGTTTTCTTGGCATCTCTTGATTACTCATTGTGTGGCAGTCAGACCTGCTGTGAGAGTGATTCCAGCATTAAAAGCTGTTGTCACCACATTTTATTAAGGTTCTCCAAGATATTCAGTGATTCTACACTCTTCTGAAATTGTAAAAATAAGCTACCTAAACCAACATACTTCTCTGGGAAAAACTATCAAGTAATTTATTAGCTCTACAAATTTAAAAAAATGCCTTGTCCCTCACAATCTATAATTTCTTAGTTTAGGGATGAAGTTAATATTTTTTTTGAAATACTTTTCTCATAGGCTAAACTATTATGAGATATTTTAATTTCATTAAAAGTATTAAATCAATCCATATTTTATTAACATCTTAAGTTCATATTATGCATACTCTATTGGCATAATTGGTAAAATCAAAAGACTTAATATTAGATACAAAATGCTTAAGTATTTAGAAAATTTATTCTTTAACTTTTTGATGGGCCATAGGTTTACATATTTAAAATAACATGCCACTATATCTGTCTATCTGTCTATGAATCTATCATCTATCTATCTCTGTCTTCTATCTATTTAATTTGCCCATTTTCCCCTGGTCCTGAGATGCTATGCTGAATGTTGATTAATACGTGGCATCATCCCTAAATCCTAGTCAGCCCAGTTGTAACATGTTTTTTCAACATTGATGGGTGTGTGTGGGGGGGTATGTGTGTGTTTTAATTTTGACAATTATCATAAACTCCCACAATCTCAATTTCCCAGAGAAAATTTCTAATTTAAAGAAATGTTGAAAGAAAAATACCAGCTAGATAAAATTGTCAACGACAAGCAACATTTGTCCACTCTCTCCTCTTTTTCTCTCTCCCACCACACCTCTCACCTTCCACTTTCTCTTTCTTTCTCTCTTTCACACACACATACACACACACAAACACACACACACAAATGTAGTATATAATTTGAAAGTACACCTGCTTCACATCCAAATACATTGGCATTTACCTTGGGAAGAATGAGGACAATTATCATCCTTTAACAATATAGTTGCCTGGAACAATAGTTAATATTACACACAGGTTTGCAAAATGCAGGATCCCTTTTAACCAGCCCTTCTATATTTATTAGAGAGCAGTTTTCTTAAAAAAAAAAAAAAAAGTTTTCCCTTTTTTCCTTTTTAGTCACTACTTTTGTGCAGTACTATGTATGGCCTTAGATGTTTTATTACATAAAGCATAACAATCAATAGCATTTATCAACTTAAAAAACATTCAATGATTTTAATGTCCTATAGTACACATACATATTTACCCACCTGTTACAGGAGTCTGTTATTCTTCACATTTTTTAAATCCAGAGCAGCATTCAATCCAGTTCAAACTTCGCAATGGATTGTTATGTCTGTTTAATCTCTTTTTGACTAGAAGAGGCCCTTGTTCATGACATTGGGTTTTTGAGGACCCATAAAGAGTGAGTTTTCTTATAGACTATTTTTTACTCTGAATTTGCCTGTTTGATTCCACATGATGTTTTATTCAATTCTCTATCGCTGCATTTCCTACAAACAGTAAAAACGTCTGGAAGCTTGATTGCATTTCTGTTAAAGTGTTGGGGGTTTTAGTGGTGATTTTATGTGTAATCTATTGCATCCTACTGGTGGCTATACCATCTGATGTTCCACTATTAATGATGCTTAGTTTGATCAATTTGCTAAGGTGGTATTGGTCAGATCTCTCTATGGAATCCTAAGCAGAGTGCTTCATATCTACGTTTTCAGTTGTTCTTGTCTTCTTTGCTTCAGCTGTTCTCTGATGCATTTACACAGATACATTTTTTTTTTTTTTTGTATGTGTTTTACTTGGCTTTCTTCTTGTTCTTATTAGGACCTTGGTTTTGCCACAAGCTATTCTTCTCATCTAGATCAGAGGTCTTCTCTTTTATAATATGTCCTCTATTGTGAGCACTTCTGTGATTTCTGGTATAACTAGATATCTCATTTTCTACTATTCCTTTCCTAAACTTTTGATCAGACATTTCTCTAAGAATTTCTGCCTCCTTTTCATGGGGACTGGTAGATATGAAAATGTGCGGCATAGCCACCATACTGCACATTTTCTGTTCCCTGCCTACATTTCAGCTCTCATCTTGGATCATCTTTTCCTCGTTTTTGAGATTCTGGCCTGATACTCATTTATTCTCATGTGCTGTGTTGTCATTACAAAAAACAAAAAACAAAACAAAAAAAAACTTATCTAAAGTTGTTCTTTCTGACTGGAGTGTGTTTCTCTCTTCTTCTCTCCCCACCTTTTATTTCTGAACATAGGACATATACATAACCAATATAATACTCCTCATAATTTGAAGAGTAATTAAAAGTGCTTACTCAGGACCCACGCCTTAACTTCAGATAGGGAACATCGAGCATCCTACAGGACACCTTTAAACTCCCAGAACAACCAGCAAGCTAAACATTATATTAAATATATCCTTTTTCTATTTTAGTTTTTATCATAGACATAATTAATGCTATACATGTAGTATGTATGTATACATATTTGGAGTACATAACTGAAATTTTTCGATTGTATGTATTTTTCTGCAACTTGTCTTTTCACGGAATGTTTCATTTTTAATGTTATGTGATTTTATTGGTGCAAATGATTTTCATTGCTATGTACTGCTCTACTTTATAAATCTATTACTACACATTTGTGTATTCTCTTGCCAATGAAACTTTGATTTCCTGACGTTTTTTCTTTTTTCTTTTACATGGTTCCAAGGGCACATGAACTTGTTTCTGTAGGGCATATTTCTATGTGTCAAATTATTGGTTCACAGAGTGTAAAGATATCCCACTTTGTTACATAATACAAACATTCACATATTTATATCATTTATTCATTAGAGCAGGCTGCGATTATTTCTGTTTTTCCACATTCTTAGGAATATATGGTAATGCCTGAAATTAAGTTTTGAAAGTCTAGTGATTTAAAAAATCATTTTATATGTTTGATATACATTTTCCTGATTCCTAATAAGTTTAATCAACATTTCATATTTTTATCTGCCACTCGTGTATTTTTTTTCTTGTGAAATACCTATTTATGTTTTTTCCCCTTTATTCAAATGGGCCCTTTGTCATTCTTTTTTAGTTATCTATCTGTCTGAATATTGATACTTTAACAGCAATATTAAAAGTATTTTCTCTCTGTTTGTAATTGGTTTTTCATTTTACCTAGCACGTCTTGAGATGAGACAAGGTTCTAAATTTTCAAGTAGTCTAATGTATACATCTTTTCCTTGTGGGTTGTATTTTTATGTATTTTAAAAAGAAGTCCTCCATATTCTGAACTTATACATATATATTTCTAAAATTATTTAAAGTTTTTCCTTATATATTGATGTCTTTAATCTTTCTGTAGCGGATTTTTGGGCATGATATAAAACAGAGACCCAATTTATCTACTTCTTTTTAACTTGTGATTATGCAGTTATGCCACTACCATTTATTAAATAGTCCGTCTTCTCACCCACTACTCTGTACTGCGTCCTACATTCTACATTGCCTTCCCATATATGTCTGGGTGCTCTATTCTGTGCTATTGATATATTTGACTACAAACAAACACACACACACAATTTAATTATTCTAAAGACTTAATTAATATTTAGCCTCCTAAGTGTGATACTCCTAAGTAAATCCTAGTCAGCCCAGTTGTAACATGTTTTTTCAACATTGATGGGTGTGTGTGGGGGGGTATGTGTGTGTTTTAATTTTGACAATTAGCCTGTCAAAATCAAAAAATTAATTTTGACAATTAATTTTGACTTTAGCCTCCTAAGTGTGAGGAGGCTCACACTTAGGAGGCTAAAGTCAACTGACTAGAACTTTTTCGTGTTCAGAATTTTCGTAACTATTCTTAGACTTTTGTTTTCACAAATAAATTTTAGAACAAAATCTCATAAACTTCTCTGGTAAAAAAAGACCTATTGGCCTGTGGTATTTCATGGCTTCTATAGTTCATTTGTGGTGAACTGACATATGTACATTATTTAATTTATCTCACCATGATTATTATATTTGATTTGTTTTATTAAAGGCATATGAAGTTCATAAAAGTCATATCCACGTTTTCTTGGATTAAATCCTTAGATATCTATATCTATCTATCTATCTATCTATCTATCTATCTATCTATCTATTATTCCTTGATAAAACTGAATAACATTTTCTACCTTCTCAATACTATTGGGTAGAAATGCAATTAATTTATATATTGATATGACCACTATTAAACTTACACAACTCTATTTTGTCTGAAGATTATTTGTGTGTGTGTGTTTTTTTTTTTTACTTTGACAATGGTATCATATCTGAACATTTTCAACATCATTCTTCTTTTCTGATATTTACACTTGTGTTCTTTTATCTTATATTACTTTTTTTTTTTTTTTGAAATTCTACTGCAATGTTCAAAGTAAATCATTACAATAGCCATTCCTCTCCATTCCCCTTAATTGTAAAGTAAACTGTTTTATAATTTCTCCATTTAGTAGTACCACACTTGCTTCAATTTTAAACGCTCATTTTCAGGCTAAGGAATTTTCCTATTGTTTCTCGTTTGCTACAATATATAATTGCTAATAGTTTTCTGAATTTTGTCTACATGTTTTTTCTGCTTCTGTTACATGTCGGTCGATTTGGTTGGCAAATATGTATAAGTTACATTGGGTAGTAAACTCTCTTCTTGTCATAGTTATAAAGATTATGTTATAGTACCATAAAATAAATTTAAGGATATCTCATATTTTCTATTCTATGCTTCTCTTGTACTATTAAAATTAACTCTCCTTTTACATTTTAACAAAGCATCTGTAACAGCACTCAAGCCTGATAGTCTTTTGTGAGCAAATTTAACAAACAATTATACTTCTTTTGTAAAACCATTGAAGCTGACTTTTGACAGCTTATACTCTTCCTAGGAATTCACCCATATTGTCTGAATCTTTTTATACATTTACTGGCATAATAACATCTCCAATTTTTTTCTCCTTTTGTTAATATCTGGTGAATATTTGGTTGTGTTTTATTCTTAATGCTCAATGATGTTCATTTGTGCATTGCATCTTTTTTCTTGATTACTATTAACGGGGTTTTTAAAATTTATTAGTATTTTGTAAGAACTTTGGCTTTGTTGATTCTCTTTATTCACCAATTTTGGTTTGTATCTTTATATTTTCTGTGTTTTCAATTTTATTCTCTTAAGTGTTTAATTTGGATGTCCTATGTCATTAGTCCTCCGTACTTTATTTTCTAACAAGGAACGTACAAGTCTAAAATTTTCTTATAAAAAATTTTAGTTATTTCAAAATGCACATTAAAATATTTCTGCTCTATGAGTTTATTTGCCTATTAAATAGTTATCAACTTTTAACTTGAATGCATTTTTTTCTTAAATTTGCTTGTATGATACTCATTCTTTTAAATTTGGTAAGATTTATGTATGTCCAGTTTTGGGATCAAAACTTATACACATGTTACTTGTGCTGAAATGTGTTTGTATGTGCTGAAAAAAAGTGCATACTCTTCAGTTTTTGGGTAAAATGGTTTACATGAGACCATGAATGAAACATGTAGTATGTGTGTTGTTCTGCCTTTTTTAAATCAATTTTGATTTTGTTCTAATTGATTATCAAGTTTTAAGAGAATATTTTTAGTTATCCAATTGTCATAACAGATTTTTCAATCTTGTTGTGTTATTTTATACCAAATTATTTATTTAGAAGCCATATTATTTTAAATATACACATTAGGAAGTGTACATTTCTTCCAGATAAAGTGAACCATTAACCCAATCATTCATTTCTAATAGTGCTTTCTAAATTAACAGTAATTGTTTTTCTCTGCGTGTATAGTTCTACCTGTTTTCCTTTGGTCATTGTGTGCTGGCTACATATTTCACTATTTGTCTGCTTTCAATATTCTTTTGTAAGTAGGTTTATAAGTCCTTTGTAAACTATATACGTAATGCTATTGTTATCTAGTTTCACACAGTTAAACATTTTAATTACACATACTGTGGTCACAGATATACTAATAATTACTTAAATTACCTTACTTTGTGCTTTCAATTCTTTTCACTTTTCTGCATATTTTTATTCCGTATTCCTTTGCCCTGTTTTAGCTTTAAAAAGAATCTTTTATTCTCTTTATAAAACTAGAATATAAGATATTAGTTTCTATTTATAGTATGTACTTTTTTGAATTTTTGCATATTTAATCTGTAAAGTGGAAAGCTAGTCAATAGATTTACTCTCGTCCAAACAATAAAGAACACCAAAAACTTAAATTTGAAATCTCCCTTCTAATTTTTGAATATTATAATTTAATATTTTAGTACAGTTTTTATAATTTCCCTTCACAATGAGCCTTTTTGTGTCCCATTGCTTTATGAATATTTCCTTCAGTCTTTAAATATTGTTCCTGTTATACATTTTTCCTTGGAACTCCAACTAAGTGAACATGTACTATAACTTCGAATTCTCTCTTATTCTTAATGTTAATCTTTTATTTCTCAAAGTAAATAATTTTATTAACATTTTTCTTCCACCTTAATGTTCATCTCTTTGTCTGTGTCTAAACGCCTGTTCAATGTCCCTGGTATAATTCTAATTTCAATTTTTTAATTTTATTCTCTAGAACTCTTATTTCTTTCACATTTTACAATTTGAAAATAGCAAATCAACTTGGGATTATTTAATTATCTTTAGTCATTGGTGTTGAATATGGTTACTTGCATTTCATCTGTTGTCCCATTCACTAAGGTATGCCTTACGTGTAGATTCTAGGATTTTTGTTTTATAATTTATGTTTCTTTAACTTCTATGGGAATTATTCAAGATATTATTGCAAGTGGCTTTCTTCTTGATTCCTGCATTGAAGCCAGTTTGGAGATTTAAAGATTTCCTTTCCTTTTATTTTTTTTAAAAAAATACTAATTGGGTCAAGATGGTGGACTAGAAGAAGCTCACATGTACTGCTGTCATAAAGAGGAAACAAAAGGGTTATTGAACACTGAGGACTAAGAATTGGGGGAGGTTGGAAGGAGGTTGAGGGATAAATAACTTCATATTGAGTATAGTGCACTTTGCTTGGGTGACAAGGGTACTAAAATCTCAGATTTCACCACTAAAGAACTTATCCATGCAACCAAATCCATCTGCATTCCAAAAACTATTGAAATAAGAAAACTAAAAAATTTAAATAAGGTAAAATAAAATTTAGATTAAAAAAAAAAGGCATAGAATGGCAAGCCAGACAAAATGACAAGACCCAATCTGCTGTATTCAAGAGACACATTTCACATGTAATGACACCTACAGCCTCAAAGTAAAGAGATGAAGAATGATCTACCGAGTAAATGTAAAACAAAAAAAGAATAGTAATCACTATTCTTATGTCAGATAAAACAAATTTTAAACCAACAACAATTAGAAATGACAAAGAAGGGTAACACTTATTGATAAATGGTTTAATTAAATAAGAAGACTTAACTATCCTAAGCATGTAAAACCCAGCACAGAAGCATCCAGATTCATAAAACAAGTTCTTCTTAACATATGAAAAGACTTAGACACCAAACAATAATAGTGGGGCACTTTAATACCCCACTCACAAGCATTTAATCATTGAGGCAGAAGACTAACAAAGAAATTCTGTACTTAAATGTGTGGCACTTGACCAGTTGGACTTACTGGACATCTACAGAGTACTCCACCTAACAAGACAGAATATACATTTTTCCTGTTCGCACATGGAGTATATTCTAAGATTGGCCACATGCTTGGCCATAAATGAAGTCTCAATAATTAAAAAACATTGAAATCATACCAAAGTTTAATAAAATTAAAAATCAATACCAAGAAGATCTCTCAAAACTACACAAAACATGGAATTTAACAACTTGCTTCTGAATAATCTTTGAGTGAACAATAAAATTAAGACAGAAATCAAAACATTATTTTAAATTAAGGAAAAGAGAGACACAATATATAAAACATTTGGGATACAGCTAGAGGAGTGTTAAGAGGAAAATTTATAGCACTAAAATGCCTTTATTGAGAGATTCAAATGCTCTCAAGTTAATTACCTAACAACACAGTTGGAGGAACTAGAACAAAAGGAACAATCCAACCTCAAAGATAATGGAAGATATATAACCAAAATCAGAGAACAATTAAACACGATAGGGACCTAAATGTCCATATAAAAGATTAATAAAACCAAGAGTTGTTTATTTGAAGGAATAAACAAGATTGATAGCCTGTTTGTTACATTAATAAAGAAAATAAAAGAGATGAGCAAAATAAATACAATCAGAAATGACAAAGAAACATTACAACTGATCCCACAGAAATATTAAAGATCCTCCAGGACTGTTATGAACACCTCTATGAACACAAATTAGAAAATCTAGAGGAAATAAATAAATTCTTAAAAACACACAACCTCCCAAGTTTGAATCAGGAAAATAGTGAAAACCTGAATAGACCAATAACAAATTCTGAATTCATATCAGTAATAAAAATCTACCAACCAAAAATGAATCCAAATGGATTCATAGCCAAATTCTACCAGATGTAAAAAAGAACTGGTACCAATCCTACTAAAACTATTCAAAAGATCCAGGAAGAGGGGCTTCTTTCTAACTAATTCTACGAAGCCAAAATCATCCTGAAACCAAGTCTTGCCAAAGACACAATTAATAAAGAATACTTCAGGCCCATAAACATAGATGCAAAAATCCTCAACAAAATACTAGTAAACCAAACCCACCAGCACATCAATTAATTCACCATGTTCAATTAGGTTTTATTTCTAGGATGCAAGGATGACTCAACATACACAAGTGAATGAATGTGATTCACCACATAAACAGAATAAAAAACTAAACCCATATGATTATCTCAATAGACATAGAAAAAGCTTTGTATAAAATCAAAAATTCCTGCATAATAACAACCTTCAACAGATTGTGCATTAAAGGAATATATCTCAAAAAAATAAGAGCCTTCTATGACAAACCCACAGCCAACATGCTACTGAGCAAGCAAAAACTAGAACCATTACCATTAAGAACTGGAACAAGGATGCCCACTCTTATCATCTTATCATTTGTATTCAACATATTACTGGAAGGGGTAGCTGGGCAATTATGAAAAAGAAAGAAATAAAAGGCATCCAAATAGAAAAAGAAGTCCAACTATCTCTCTTTGCCAACAATTTGATTATATATATAAAAACCCTAAGGACTACACAAAAAGGGTATTGAAACTGATAAATGAATTCAGTTAAACTTCAGTACAAAATTTACGCACAAAAATCAGTATCATTTCTATGAACCAATAATGTTCCATCTGAAAACAAAGTCAAGAATACAACCTCATTTACAATAGCCCCCCCGAAATGAAATACCTAGTAATCATTCTAACTAAGTGTGTGAAAGACCGCTACAAGGAGAACTACAAAACACTGCTGAAAGAAATCATAGGTGACACGAATAAATGGAAAAATATTCCATGCTCATGGATTGAAGAATGAATATATTTAAAATGGCCATACTGCCCAAAGCAATTTACAGATTCAATGCTATTCCTATCAAAACACCAATGTTGTGTTTCACAACTAGTAAAATGTATTCGAAAATTCACCTGGAACAGAAAAAGAGCCTGAATAGCCCAAGCAATATTAATCACAAAGAACAAAGCTGGAAGTATCACATTGCCTGTCTTCTAACTATACTATAAGACTACAGTAATCAAAACAGCATGGTATTGGCACAAAAACAGACAAATAGACTAGTGTAACAGAATAGAGAATGCAGAAATAAACCCGCATACATACAACCTTCTGATCTTTAACAAAATCAACAAAAATAAGCCATGGGGAAGGAACTCCATAGTCAATAAATGTTGAGATAATTGTCTATTCAGAAGAATAAAATTGGATCCCTTTTTCTCACCATATGCAAAAATTAACTCAAGGTGGATTAAATTTTTAAATGTAAGACCTCAAACTATAAAAATCCTAGAAGAAAACCTAGGAAATACTCTTCTCAAGATTAGCTTTTGCTTTAATTTCACATGAAACCAAAAAAGCACCTTGAGACAATCTTAAGCAAAAAGAAAAAACTGGAGGCATCACACTATCTGACTTCAAACTATATTACAAGGCTACAGTAACCAAAACAGCATGGTACTGGTACAAAAACAGATATATATATATATATACATACACACACACACACACACACATACATACACACACACACACACACACATCAATGGAACAGAAGAGAGGACTCAGAAATAACAACACACATCTACAACCATCTGATCTTCAACAAACCTGACAAAAACAAGCAAAAGGATTCCCTATTTAATAAATTGTTCTGAGAAAACTGGTTAGCTATATACAGAAAGCTGAAACTTGACCCTTTCCTTACACCTTATATAAAAATTAACTCAAGTTGCATTAAAGACTTAAACATAAAGCCCAGAGCCATATAAATCCTAGAAGAAAACCTAGGCAATACCATTCAGGACACAGGAATGGGCAAAGACTTCATGACAAAAACCAATTGCAACAAAAGCCAAAATTGACAAATCAGATCTAATTAAACTAAAGAGCTTCTGCTCAGCAAAAGAAACTATCATCAGAGTGAGCAGGCAACCTGCAGAATGGAAGAAAATTTTTGCACTCTATCCATCTGACAGAGAGATAATATCCAGAATCTACAAGGAAACTTAAACAAATTTATAAGAACAAAACAAATGACCCCATCAAAAAGTGAGCAAAGGATATGAACAGACACTTCTCAAAAGAAGACATTTTTTGGCCAACAAACATATGAAAAAAGCTCATCATCACAGGTCATTAGAGAAATGCAAATCAAAACCACAATTAGACACCATTTCACGCCAGTTAGAATGGCAACCATTAAAAAGTCAGGAAGCAACAGATGCTGGCAAGGATGTGGAGGAATAAGAAAACTTTTATACTCTTGGTGGGAGTGTAAATTAGTTCAACCATTGTGGAAGACAGTGTGTCAATTCCTCAAGGATCTAGAACCAGAAATACCATTTGACCCAGCAATCCCATTACTGGGTCTATATGCAAATATAAATTATTCTGCTATAAAGAGACATGCACATGCGTGTTTATTGCAGTACTATTTACAATAGCAAAGACTTGGAACCAACCGAAATGCCCATCAGTGATAGACTGGATAAAGAAAATATGTCATATATATGCTATGGAATACTATGGAGCCATAGAAAAGAATGAGTTCATGTCCTTTGCAGGAACATGGATGAAGCTGGAAACCACCATCCTCAGCTAAACTAACACAGGAACAGAAAACCAAACACTGGATGTTCTCACTCATAAGTAGGAGCTGAACAATGAGAATACGTGAACACAGGGAGGGGAACATCACACACCAGGGCCTGTCAAGGGGTGGGTGGCAAGGTGGGAAGGGCATTAGGACAAATATCTAACGCATGCAGGGCTTAAAACCTAGATGACAGGTTGATAGGTGCAGCAATCCACCACGGCATGTGTCTACCTGTGTAACAAACCTGCATGTTCAGCACATGTATCCCAGAACTTAAAATAAAATAAAATTTAAAAAAATAGCTTTTGCAAGTAATTTAGGATAAATCCCTAAAAGCTATTGCAACAAAACAGAAATTGACAAGTGGGACCTAATTATACTAAAGAGTTTCTGCACAGCAAAATAAATTACCAATAGAGTAAACAGACAGCTTATACAATGAGACAAAATATTTACAAACTATGCATCTAACAAATGTCTAGTACACAGAATCTACATGGAACTTAAATCAACAAGCAAAAAACAAACAATCCAATTAAAAATGGGTGAAAGACATGAACAGACACTTCTCAAAAAAAATATACACATGCCCCATAAACATACGAAAAAATGCCTGACATTACTAATCATCAGAGAAATTCAAAACAAAACCACGAGATACCATCTCACACCAGCCGGAAAGGCAATGAATTAAAAACTCAATAAGCAACAGATGTTGACAAGGCTACGGAGAAAAGGGACTGCTTATACGCTATTGGTGGGAATGTAAACCAGTTCAGCCTCTGTGTAAAGCTGTTTGTAGAGATTTCTCAAAGAACTTAAAATAGAACTACCATTTCACCTAGCAATCCCAATACTGGGAACATACCTAAAGGAAAGTAAATCATTGGATCAAAAAGACACTTGCACTTCATATTCATTGCAGTGCTACTCACACTAGCAAAAACACGGAATAAAGCTAGGTTCCCATCAACAGTGGATTGGATAAAGAAAATGTAGTACATATAATCCATGGAATACTACATATCCATTAAAAAGAACAAAATCATACCCTTTGCACTAACATGGATGGAGTTAGAGGCCATTATCCTAAGCAAACTAACGCAGGAACAGAAAACCAAATACTACATGTTGTCACTTATAAATAGTAGCTAATCATTGAATACACATAATCATAAATATGAGAACAATGGATACTGGGGATCTCTAGGCAGGAGAGGGAGGGAGAGGAGTATGGGCAGAAGAGCCACCTGTTTGGAACTATGCTTATGGCCTGGATGACAGAATCATTGACACCCCCAGCCTCAGTTTCACACAATTTATTCATGTAAAAAATCTGAATGTGTACCCTTTAATCTATAATAAAGTTTGAAATTTAAAAATTACGTATTTATTTATAGACTATTGTGATTACATTTTGATATTTGTTCTTGTTTCTAGGTAGCAGAATTATAACTGATACATTTAAAAAATGTTTTTTCCAAAGTTGGACAATACCAAGCACAGAATAAGTGTTTTATAAATACATATGACAAAACCAAATTTCACTTAAATCAGAGTTTTCTCATCACATACTCACGATCAATAAGATATGACAATACCGCCTGCTAGAAGAATGTTTGCTTTCTAAATCAGTTAGGTATATTTAAAACCTTGGGTTATACTTTTACTGATGGACAGCTCTGAGTTTCTATTTTCATATCTTTTTTTTCAGGGTATTAACTCACTGCAAGTATATACAATTTGGATAACTGGGCACAGAAAAAGAAATTGGATTACCTTTAGTTAATGTAAAAGAAAATAGTTACTATTAATTGTCCTGAAGCATATCAAAGGCAAGTTGGTTGACTGATATTCATGATAGCATAAATAATTCCTGTTCCTATTTTTCAGGCCATCTAACTTAAACACTCTCTTTAGTGTACAATAAAGGTTTAATATAAGCAAGAAAAAAATACCACAAGTAATAAATTGATTGCTACAGAAGACTGTAAATATTTCAGAGACAAATAACTTCAGATGGATAAGTAGGCTCTACAGAGGCAAAACATCAGAATATTCTCTGAATAAAGAGTGATCATTTTTTCAGAGACTCAAAAATAAATTTCTCATCAACAAGTACTTGTTACAGCATCCTGGCTCTTTCTTAAAGAGCAAAATTAAGCACAGCAACTCTTGATTTATAAATACTCCCTTAACTAGTGATAAATAACTGCTTATGTGCTATTTTCCTGTCTCACTGGAAGGTTTTTCTGGAGTGAGTCTTTCAGTAGAAAAAGCCTTAGAACTCTTAGATTCATATGAGCTCAGAAATGGAAAGTGCTTTTGTGTGTTGATGGGGCAGCAGCTTGCCTCGGTTTTCAGAAACTGAGGAAAGAGACTTTACATAAAGCCTATTTAGCACATGGGTGAGTCTTCACAATCCAACACAACTTTTTCTGTAATGTCTCACTTGTCTACAATGCTTCACCTCCTAAACTTGCTTAAAATTCCACCAATTACTGAATGATTCATCTTTAAATGATACAGAATTTTCTCAAATAGTATAGAAGACATTAAAATCTGTGTGTGGAAAAGATCATGTATGATGAAATAAGGGTAGATGCAGTTTTGAGGAGGGTAACTAGACAATATAAGGTAAAAATTAGTATGATACAATCTTCAGTCATATCTAAATCAATGACAATCATCTCAAGGAAAGGGTTATTTCATGATAAACTGATTAGTAACTAATGTGTTGAAGATGGCCGAATAGGAGCAGCTCCAGTCTCCAACTCCCAGCGCGAGCGACACAGAAGACCGGTGATTTCTGCATTTTCAACTGAGGTACTGGGTTCATCTCACTGGGGAGTGCCGGATGATCGGTGCTGGTCAGCTGCTGCAGCCCGACCAGCGAGAGCTGAAGCAGGGCGAGGCATTGCCTCACCTGGGAAGCACAAGGGGGAAGGGAGTCCCTTTTCCTAGCCAGAGGAACTGAGACACACAACACCTGGAAAATCGGATAACTCCCACCCCAATACTGCGCTTTAAGCAAACAGGCACACCAGGAGATCATATCCCACACTGGACGGGAGGGTCCCACACCCACGGAGCCTCCCTCATTGCTAGCGCAGCAGTCTGTGATCTACCAGCAAGGCAGCAGCGAGGCTGGGGGAGGGGCGCCCGCCATTGCTGAGGCTTAAGTAGGTAAACAAAGCTGCTGGGAAGCTCGAACTGGGTGGAGCTCACAGCAGCTCAAGGAAACCTGCCTGTCTCTGTAGACTCCACCTCTGGGGACAGGGCACAGTAAACTAAACAAACGCAGCAGACACCTCTGCAGACGCAAACGACTCTGTCTGACAGCTTTGAAGAGAGCAGTGGATCTCCCAACACGGAGGTTGAGATCTGAGAAGGGACAGACTCCCTGCTCAAGTGGGTCCCTGACCCCTGAGTAGCCTAACTGGGAGACATCCCCCACTAGGGGCAGTCTGACACCCCACGCCTCACAGGGAGGAGTACACCCCTGAGAGGAAGCTTCCAAAGCAAGAATCAGACAGGTACACTCGCTGTTCAGAAATATTCTATCTTCTGCAGCCTCTGCTGCTGATACCCAGGCAAACAGGGTCTGGAGTGGACCTCAAGCAATCTCCAACAGACCTACAGCTGAGGGTCCTGACTGTTAGAAGGAAAACTATCAAACAGGAAGGACACCTACACCAAAACCCCATCAGTACATCACCATCATCAAAGACCAGAGGCAGATAAAACCACAAAGATGGGGAAAAAGCAGGGCAGAAAAGCTGGAAATTCAAAAAATAAGAGCGCATCTCCCCCGGCAAAGGAGCGCAGCTCATCGCCAGCAACGGATCAAAGCTGGACGGAGAATGACTTTGACGAGATGAGAGAAGAAGGCTTGAGTCCATCAAATTTCTCAGAGCTAAAGGAGGAATTACGTACCCAGCGCAAAGAAACTAAAAATCTTGAAAAAAAGTGGAAGAATTGATGGCTAGAGTAATTAATGCAGAGAAGGTCCTAAACGAAATGAAAGAGATGAAAACCATGACACGAGAAATACGTGACAAATGCACAAGCTTCAGTAACCGACTCGATCAACTGGAAGAAAGAGTATCAGCGATTGAGGATCAAATGAATGAAATGAAGTGAGAAGAGAAACCAAAAGAAAAAGAAGAAAAAGAAATGAACAAAGCCTGCAAGAAGTATGGGATTATGTAAAAAGACCAAATCTACGTCTGATTGGGGTGCCTGAAAGTGAGGGGGAAAATGGAACCAAGTTGGAAAACACTCTTCAGGATATCATCCAGGAGAACTTCCCCAACCTAGTAGGGCAGGCCAACATTCAAATCCAGGAAATACAGAGAACACCACAAAGATACTCCTCGAGAAGAGCAACTCCAAGACACATAATTGCCAGATTCACCAAAGTTGAAATGAAGGAAAAAATCTTAAGGGCAGCCAGAGAGAAAGGTCGGGTTACCCACAAAGGGAAGCCCATCAGACTAACAGCAGATCTCTCGGCAGAAACTCTCCAAGCCAGAAGAGAGTGGGGGCCAATATTCAACATTCTTAAAGAAAAGAATTTTAAACCCAGAATTTCATATCCAGCCAAACTAAGTTTCATAAGTGAAGGAGAAATAAAATCCTTTACAGATAAGCAAATGCTTAGAGATTTTGTCACCACTAGGCCTGCTTTACAAGAGACCCTGAAGGAAGCACTAAACATGGAAAGGAACAACCGGTACCAGCCATTGCAAAAACATGCCAAAATGTAAAGACCATCGAGGCTAGGAAGAAACTGCATCAACTAACGAGCAAAATAACCAGTTAATATCATAATGGCAGGATCAAGTTCACACATAACAATCTTAACCTTAAATGTAAATGGACTAAATGCTCCAATTAAAAGACACAGACTGGCAAACTGGATAAAGAGTCAAGACCCATCAGTCTGCTGTATTCAGGAGACCCATCTCACACGAAGAGACATACATAGGCTCAAAATAAAGGGATGGAGGAAGATTTACCAAGCAAATGGAGAACAAAAAAAAAGCAGGGGTTGCAATACTAGTCTCTGATAAAACAGACTTTAAACCATCAAAGATCAAAAGAGACAAAGAAGGCCATTACATAATGGTAAAGGGATCAATTCAACAGGAAGAGCTAACTATCCTAAATATATATGCACCCAATACAGGAGCACCCAGATTCATAAAGGAAGTCCTTAGAGACTTACAAAGAGACTTAGACTCCCATACAATAATAATGGGAGACTTCAACACTCCACTGTCAACATTAGACAGATCAACGAGACAGAAAGTTAACAAGGATATCCAGGAATTGAACTCATCTCTGCAGCAAGCAGACCTAATAGACATCTATAGAACTCTCCACCCCAAATCAACAGAATATACATTCTTCTCAGCACCACATCATACTTACTCCAAAATTGACCACGTAATTGGAAGTAAAGCACTCCTCAGCAAATGTACAAGAACAGAAATTATAACAAACTGTCTCTCAGACCACAGTGCAATCAAACTAGAACTCAGGACTAAGAAACTCAATCAAAACCGCTCAACTACATGGAAACTGAACAACCTGCTCCTGAATGACTACTGGGTACATAACGAAATGAAGGCAGAAATAAAGATGTTCTTTGAAACCAATGAGAACAAAATACAACATACCAGAATCTCTGGGACACATTTAAAGCAGTGTGTAGAGGGAAATTTATAGCACTAAATGCCCACAAGAGAAAGCAGGAAAGATCTAAAATTGACACTCTAACATCACAATTAAAAGAACTAGAGAAGCAAGAGCAAACACATTCGAAAGCTAGCAGAAGGCAAGAAATAACTAAGATCAGAGCAGAACTGAAGGAGATAGAGACACAAAAAACTCTCCAAAAAATCAATGAATCCAGGAGTTGGTTTTTTGAAAAGATCAACAAAATTGACAGACCACTAGCCAGACTAATAAAGAAGAAAAGAGAGAAGAATCAAATCGACGCAATTAAAAATGATAAAGGGGATATCACCACCGACCCCACAGAAATACAAACTACCATCAGAGAATACTATAAACACCTCTACGCAAATAAACTGGAAAATCTAGAAGAAATGGATAATTTCCTGGACACTTACACTCTTCCAAGACTAAACCAGGAAGAAGTTGAATCCCTGAATAGACCAATAGTAGGCTCTGAAATTGAGGCAACAATTAATAGCCTACCAACCAAAAAAAGTCCAGGACCAGATGGATTCACAGCTGAATTCTACCAGAGGTACAAGGAGGAGTTGGTACCATTCCTTCTGAAACTATTCCAATCAATAGAAAAAGAGGGAATCCTCCCTAACTCATTTTATGAGGCCAACATCATCCTGATACCAAAGCCTGGCAGAGACACAACAAAAAAAGAGAATTTTAGACCAATATCCCTGATGAACATCAATGCAAAAATCCTCAATAAAATACTGGCAAACCGGATTCAGCAACACATCAAAAAGCTTATCCACCATGATCAAGTGGGCTTCATCCCTGGGATGCAAAGCTGGTTCAACATTTGCAAATCAATAAACATAATCCAGCATATAAACAGAACCAAAGACAAGAACCACATGATTATCTCAATAGATGCAGAAAAGGCTTTTGACAAAATTCAACAGCCCTTCATGCTAAAAACGCTCAATAAATTCGGTATTGATGGAACGTACCTCAAAATAATAAGAGCTATTTATGACAAACCCACAGAAAATATCATACTGAATGGGCAAAAACTGGAAAAATTCCCTTTGAAAACTGGCACAAGACAGGGATGCCCTCTCTCACCACTCCTATTCAACATAGTGTTGGAAGTTCTGGCTAGGGCAATCAGGCAAGAGAAAGAAATCAAGGGTATTCAGTTAGGAAAAGAAGAAGTCAAATTGTCCCTCTTTGCAGATGACATGATTGTATATTTAGAAAACCCCATTGTCTCAGCCCAAAATCTCCTTAAGCTGATAAGCAACTTCAGCAAAGTCTCAGGATACAAAATAAATGTGCAAAAATCACAAGCATTCTTATACACCAGTAACAGACAAACAGAGAGCCAAATCAGGAATGAACTTCCATTCACAATTGCTTCAGAGAGAATCAAATACCTAGGAATCCAACTTACAAGGGATGTAAAGGACCTCTTCAAGGAGAACTACAAACCACTGCTCAGTGAAATAAAAGAGGACACAAACAAATGGAAGAACATACCATGCTCATGGATAGGAAGAATCAATATCGTGAAAATGGCCATACTGCCCAAGGTAATTTATAGATTCAATGCCATCCCCATCAAGCTACCAATGAGTTTCTTCACAGAATTGGAAAAAACTGCTTTAAAGTTCATATGGAACCAAAAAAGAGCCCGCATCTCCAAGACAATCCTAAGTCAAAAGAACAAAGCTGGAAGCATCACGCTACCTGACTTCAAACTATACTACGAGGCTACAGTAACCAAAACAGCATGGTACTGGTACCAAAACAGAGATATAGACCAATGGAACAGAACAGAGTCCTCAGAAATAGTACCACACATCTACAGCCATTTGATCTTTGACAAACCTGAGAGAAACAAGAAATGGGGAAAGGATTCCCTATTTAATAAATGGTGCTGGGAAAATTGGCTAGCCATAAGTAGAAAGCTGAAACTGGATCCTTTCCTTACTCCTTATATGAAAATTAATTCAAGATGGATTAGAGACTTAAATGTTAGACCTAATACCATAAAAATCCTAGAGGAAAACCTAGGTAGTACCATTCAGGACATAGGCATGGGCAAAGACTTCATGTCTAAAACACCAAAAGCAACGGCAGCAAAAGCCAAAATTGACAAATGGGATCTCATTAAACTAAAGAGCTTCTGCACAGCAAAAGAAACTACCATCAGAGTGAACAGGCAACCTACAGAATGGGAGAAAATTTTTGCAATCTACTCATCTGACAAAGGGCTAATATCCAGAACCTACAAAGAACTCAAACAAATTTACAAGAAAAAAACAACCCCACCAAAAAGTGGGCAAAGGATATGAACAGACATTTCTCAAAAGAAGACATTCATACAGCCAACAGACACATGAAAAAATGCTCATCATCACTGGCCATCAGAGAAATGCAAATCAAAACCACAATGAGATACCATCTCACACCAGTTAGAATGGCAATCATTAAAAAGTCAGGAAACAACAGGTGCTGGAGAGGATGTGGAGAAATAGGAACACTTTTACACTGTTGGTGGGATTGTAAACTAGTTCAACCATTATGGAAAACAGTATGGCGATTCCTCAAGGATCTAGAACTAGATGTACCATATGACCCAGCCATCCCATTACTGGGTGGGTACCCAAAGGATTATAAATTATGCTGCTATAAAGACACATGCACACGTATGTTTATTGCAGCACTATTCACAATAGCAAAGACTTGGAATCAACCCAAATGTCCATCAGTGACAGATTGGATTAAGAAAATGTGGCACATATACACCATGGAATACTATGCAGCCATCAAAAAGGATGAGTTTGAGTCCTTTGTAGGGACTTGGATGCAGCTGGAATCCATCATTCTTAGCAAACTATCACAAGAACAAAAAACCAAACACCGCATGTTCTCACTCATAGGTGGGAACTGAACAATGAGATCACTCGGACTCAGGAAGGGGAACATCACACACCGGGGCCTATCATGGGGAGGGGGGAGGGGGGAGGGATTGCATTGGGAGTTATACCTGATGTAAATGACGAGTTGATGGGTGCAGCACAGCAACATGGCACAAGTATACATATGTAACAAACCTGCACGTTATGCACATGTACCCTACAACTTAAAGTATAATAATAATAAATAAGTTAAAAAAATTAACTAATGTGTTTGAGATAAAATATAAATACTTGTGCTATAAAATCAAATATGACAATTATATCAATGTATTTAAACATTTTTGGATTTTTGTTTTATTTATTATTTATTAATTTATTTTTTGAAATGGAGTCTTGCCTCTCCCACCCAGGCTGGAGTGCAGTGGCACGTTCTCGGCTCACTGCAACCTCCGCCTTCTGGGTTCAAGCGATCCTCCAGACTCGGCCTCCAGCGTAGCTGGGATTACAGGCATGCGCCACCATGTCTGGTTAATTTTTGCAATTTTAGTAGTGATGGGGGTTTCACCATGTTGGACAGGCTGGTCTCAAACTCCTGGCCTCAAGTCACTGGCTCACTTTGGCCTCCCAAAGTACAGGCATGAGACACTTCACCTGGCCTGGATTTTTGTTTCAAATTATGAGAAAGAATGCACATTTTATGACTTTAATAATAAAGCAATTAAGTCCTTAAAAAATGGAATCTAAATTTTTAATTGAAAAAAAGAAAAGGAAGTACAAAGGTCTAAAAGTTTTTCTATTGTTGCTTTTATTCTGACAAGCATAAGTAATATTTAAGCTTCCGGATTTGATCGTTTTTTTCTGGCTAGATTTTCATATGATTGGATAAAGACAAACAAATCAAATATATGATAACTAGGAAAAAAGCGGAAGAACTTTTATTTCTTAAAAAAAATTAAGTGATAAATTTTTACATACCATGACTTAAAAATAAAATATAAACAATACAAATAATATATACATAAGAGATATAGTATCTTCACAGACACAATCATTAGCTATGTGTGCATGTATATATAAAACATATGTGTGTATATATATACTAGTTATGTGTATACATAGTGTGTATATAGCTAGTATATACACACATACACATACACATACACACATAGTGATTGTACCTGTGAAGATACTATATACTTTTAATACACACACATAGCTAATGTGTATATATATATGCATAATATATAAATATATATAGTATCTTGACAGGTACAATATGTCTTTCAGTATACAGACATGGTGGTTATATATGTACATACACGTAGCTAGTGTATATGTACTGTATATTGACAGATACAATCACTAGCTATATGTATAAAGATACGTGTTTACAGCTGGAGACTGGATGTGTCAACGTGTATGATACGAATCCTCACAGTCCTTAGTTGGCAATGAAATATTGTTAAGAAGCAGGCTTTTGATCATCTAACACTATTGGAAAATAACTTGAATTCATAAAATATAAACAATATTGCCTCTCGAGAAGTAAATAATAAAATGAGAAACTGAGAACAGACAATAGACAGGAACATTTTTAAAAATTTACTTTAGGCTTATTTACTGACAAGCAAAACGTGATTCACCCTGAGACTGAAACATGACAATCGCTTCTGCTTCAGCTATTAATCTCGTACTGCATGACCTCTGTACATAAACTCCATGATCAAAGCACTGAAGAACAAGTTGTTCTAAAAACACAAAACAAATCAAAAGAAAGATAGGTTAAATTTTTTTATTTTATATTGTTTCTAAATAGTTTATTTGCAAATCTATCAGCCCTTACAGAAAATGGAGAGGGAAACTCAGGTGGCCTCTTGGGGGCTCATTATGGAAAGTGCATGCTGTTTATGTAATAATTATGATTAACCCACATATGTCTTAACAAACAACCTAAGGACAGAATGACAAAAAGTACAAGATATGAGGTAGATTTATAAGTGAAATTAGAAAGATTCATGATGTTTACTTTAGATAAAGAGAAGACAACCAGTAGATCTATGAAGCAAATAATTTTAAACTACTATAAAGGCAATTATAAAAGACATTGCTTTTAAAAGCACCATTAACTTTTTTCCTTTAAATTGAGTCCTGGTTAGTAAGTACTATTCCTGTGAAAAAGAATGTAAGAATTCACAAAATTCAGTAAATAAATCTAATTTACCACATTTTAATTTTTTAAATAATTTTCTCAGCTGTGGAAAATCGACCTAACTGACTTTGACATGTGGAAAATGTGCTTTGACATATAAAAATTAAAGCATAATAGAAAAGAATCCTCTTGCCTACTCCTACTTATCCTGTCTCATAAAGAAATTATAAAGCAATGAATTTAAAATGGGTCAGATGAAAACCATTTAAACTGTAATACATATAATCAATTCAAGTAAGTTAGTGCTACAGGCTTATTGAGACAAATTCTTTATCAAGATATAATGCACTAATAAGAATAGAATGTGCCGTTACTGTGGATAATGCCTTGAAGACAATGTAATTTTACTTTTTAACATTATTATCATCAACCCTTTTCCTGGTGCCTACTGGGCACACACCACTGCTGTTAAAAAAAAAAAAAAAAAAAAAAAAAAAAAAAACTGTGGCAGGAAAAGGGGAGTCTAAATATGGATACAACTTCCAAGAATTTACAATCTAGGGACACGCAAATAATTTCTTTAAAATTATAAATGTATTCTCATATGAATTAGGCTTCTAAAATATCTCAGTCTTCTTGAGGTTTTTCCTTCGCAATATAAGACAATAGTTTTGGAGAGGAGTTTCTGGTCTGATTATGTGGCTTTTTCCCCCAAGCACAGTTAATAAAAATGCAAAATTCTGACACATTGTCTGTTACCTTCCTTAATGTCATGAAATAAAATTGTATTGAGGATCTTAGGTAAAGCCATGTGCAGAAAAGCATTATTCAACAGTTTGCTAAAGCTGGATGAGAATTTTGAACAATTCATGACAAGTTTAAGAAATCAAGTTCTATAAAACACTAAGGATGAGGTTCTGTAACAATGCAGTGTTATATGATTTGAGAGTGCTTATTCTAATAGAAGTGGTAAATTAATTCTTGATAATTTGAAAACATGGTCTGTTCCGGACGTCTAAGATATATGATGCTTTCTAGCAGGGAACATAATATCTGTGTGAATTAGTTAGATATCTTTTCTGTGATAAGAAATATAACCTTCTACACCTGGGAATACTTCCAGTTGTTCAGAGTGAAACATACTAGGAGTGGCATTTTCCTCTTTGCTTCAATTCAAAAGGTTAATTTTTGTCTCAACCTGTGAAATGTGATATATTAGTTCAAAATATTTACTGAGCACTATAATGAGACCAGCACTTTTCAGATCTTAGGGTGTATTGGTAAATAAAATGAGTAAAGATTCTTGCTTTTAGAAGTAATATTCTAGCATTGAGAAACAGATCAATTAAAATATGCCTAAAACAAATACGTTTTACAATTTTCTGGTCTGTGATATGTGCTATGGAATAAAGAACAAGTGGAGTGGGGTAAAGGAGGATCAAGAACACCAAGGGAGAGAAGGAGGAGGTCGTTGTAGTATCTAGGATGCTTGGAATGAACTCATGGAGATATCATTTGACCACAGAAAATAATAATAAAAAGGAAGGTGAGGATTTCGAGGGAGAGGTTGTTCCAGGCAGAGAAGTAAGCCAGTACAGCCCATCTAAAAAGGAGAACAATCTGTGATTGAGGAATGACCAGAATACCGTTGTGGGTGAGGTCAATGTGAGCCAGTGATCATGAGAAGGAGGAGGTGAGGTGAGAGGTATTTGAGAGGCCAGATCCTGTTGGACTTCACAGTCCATGGTGAGGACTTTGGTTCTACTCTGAATTAAAGGGGAGGCACAGAAGAGTTTGGAGCAGAGGAATGACCTAATCCGAGTTACACTTTAGAAGGTCATATGGTTTGGCTGTGTCCCCACCCAAATGTCGTCTTGAATTGTAGTTCTCAAAATCCCTACTTGTTGTAGGAGGGACCCTGTGGGAAGTAACTGAATCATGGGGGCAGTTATCCCATGCGCTGATTTGCAGGTAGTGAGTGACTTCTCACAAGATCTGAAGGTTTTATAAGAGGCTCTTCCCCCTTTTACTCGCACTTCTTGCTATCACCACGTGAAGAAGGACGTAATTGCTTAGCCTTCCACCATGATTGTAAGTTTCCTGAGGCCTCCTCAGCCATGCTGAACTGTGAGTCACTTAAACCTCTTTTATTTATAAATTACCCAGTCTCTGTGTGTCTTTATTAGCAACTTGAGAACAGACTAATACAGGAAACTCACTTGGTTCTCTGTGAGAAATAGCAAGCAGAGTAGTAGTGAGAAGGTGATGTTGTAACCTGGGAAATTTAGGATGGTGGCTCATGTCAGAGGGGTGGAGATCAGACGGTGAGGAGTGCTTCACTTCTGTATGTAGATTGTTCTGAGTTTTATTTTTTTAAATGTTTTTCTTTGATTGGTTGGGGGCATAGTAAGAGAAATAAGAATTAAAGAAGTCTCTAATATTTTAGGTGAACAATTTTAATTACTTAATTATTTTAATTTCCTCATCTGAATTGTAGAAGCCTGTGGTGAAAAATTCAAGGAAGACCAGGCATCAGTTGGGGTTATGTGGAATTTGAGATATCTGTTTGGAAATGTCAAGCAGTGGGTTGGATACAAGAGTTTGCAGAGGCTTAGACACTTAGGCAGGATGTACAATTACGAGAGACATCAGCACAGAGATGATTCATAAAGCTTTGGAACTGGATGAGACATAGAATAATACATAGAAGATAAAGGAGATAAGACTAAACAGTGGGACACTGCAATATTAAGAAGTCAAGTATAAGAGAAGAACCCATTAAATAAACTGAGGGAGAGTGACCCGAGTGAAGTAGAAATAAAACCAAGAAAGTGTTGTGTCCTGGAAGCCCGGTGAAGAGAGTTGCTTAAAGGAGAAGAAGTGGTCAACGGTGCCAATTTCTGTCTTTAGTCCAAATAAGTTAGGACTGAGAACTGGCCATTGGTTTTAGCAACATTAAGATCATTGATGATCTTGTTAAAAGCAGGATTTTTTTTTTTTTTCATGGAGAGATGGGTTTTAAAGGGACTGGAGCGAGTAATTAGAAACAGATAATATTTTTTCAAAAATATTTGCAGCAACAGGAACAGAGAATGGAGTGGTAGATGGCAAGGAAGTGGAATAAAGAAAAGGTTTTAGGGTTTTTGTTTGTTTTAAAGGAGGAGAAAATAAAATTAATCATTTATATTAATGGAGACGATCCAATAGAGAGGCAACATTTAATGTCATAAAAGAGAGAACTGAGGATTGCTTGGAACTATGTATCTGAGAAAAGATTCAAATTTAGTAAGGAGTAGAAAAGTGGTCTTTAGAAAATAACAGAAATATCTCATCAACTGTTGGAGGTGTATAGGGAATATGGAGTCAGGTGTTGTTAGGTAGGTGCAATGGTATGGAATGGAAGCTACGGAGTTTCTCTTTTTACTGCTTTGATTTTCTCAGTTAAGAACAATGCAACATTTTCAGCTGAATGAAGTGGGTGGGAAGATGTTGAGATTCAAGAAGATGTGAGGTTATTTCAACATCAATGAAGAAGGAGAATGAATAAACTTGAAACATTTAGTGTAACTTTCAGATAGCATTATAAGACCATGCAGGTTCATAATCATGATTTTTTTTTTTTTTAAGGTGAGATGAATCAGACCGATTCTGTGTCTTCCTCCAGCCACCTTCAATGGCAATGATACAGGTGTGGTCTGAATAGACTTAGATTTTTGCCCATCAAGAAAGATGGGGGCAAGGAAAGGAGTATAAAACTTGACCTGAAATTTAAGCTATATTTCTCACCATGAAGGGGATAAGAAACAATGAAAGAATGGGATAATTAATTCATTACATGTTTTGTTGGGTAAGAGGATTGTTAGGAACAAGATACAATCAGAAGTTAGCTGAAAATATAGGTGGTTGGCAAGTAATTAGAGATGCTTTGCAGTTTATATTATAGATAACAGTAATTTTTTTGACACATCCTGGAAGTACAAGGGGAAAGGCAAGATTTACAAAGGAGAGGAATACAATGAGTGAGAGGGTCAGAGTACAGGAAATCGCATCTACACATAGATTGAAATTGCCAATACTTAAGGCAGAGGTAATTTTTGATAAAAATTATATTAGCCCAGAAGCAAAATGTCCATAAATATAGAAATATGACCCAAGCATTAACAGTTGACAACAGTAATGTAACTAGTTGGTGATATAATATTATCATTATTTTAAACTAAGGAGAATGAATATTCTGAAAGTTGTCATGAACAGCTAGGAATGCCCTAACTCACCTCCTTGTCCAGAGAGACATAAGATGATTCAGAAGAAAATCAGTCGCCCTGAGAAGGCTTCAGGGGAAGCAGCATCATCAGAGCAAATCTAGGTTAAGGAGTCATTCAGGAAGTGGAATTGGGATATAGGGGTGTTGCTGACCATGGTCCCCAAATTTCAGTGCATACAGAAATTTTAGAGATTGGAGAGAAATATAAAAAAAATAGAGAATAAATGTCTGAAGAGACACGAAGAGGCTTACAACTCAGATAATTAAAGACCTGGAAGTCTGAGGTGCCTTGATGACTGCACTCAACTGGCATAAAAAGTCATCATGAATTCAAGACAGCGGTGATGCGACTATAGGTCTTAGAGGGCAGGAATTGGTGAGTGTCTGGGCCTCATTGATGATTATGATGATGGTGGTAAATTGGTTGTTTCATAATGATGAAGGTAGATTGTCCCATGTGATGATGGAGATGGAGATTCCATGATGATAAAAGCAGTTGGTCCCATTATGGCGGAGGTGGTTGGTCCCATGATGATGAAGGTAGTTGGTTTTATGATGATGAAGGTAGATGGTTCCAGGATGATGGAGGTAGTTGGTTCTATGATGGTGGAGGTATTTGGTCCTGTGATGATGGAGGTAGATGGTCTCTTGATGATGGAGAGAGATGGTCCAAAGATGATGGAAGTAGTTGATCCCATGATGTTGAAGGTAGTCTCATGATGGTAGAGGTAGATGGTCCCAGGGTGAAGGAGATAGTTGGTCCTATGATACTGAAGGTAGATGATTCCATGATAACAGAGGTGGATGGTCCCATGATAATAGAGATGGGTGGTCCTATGATAAAGCAGGTGGACAGTCCCATGATAATGGTTGTATATGGTTGCCAGAAGGCATGGCCTTAGTCCCAGTGTAGATTCACTCTCTGACCTCTTTAGGGAAGGAACATTATCTTTCTGAGTCAGTGTTGTTCAAATTGATTCTTGAGGATAAACTTGAGGGAATTTTAGATAGTTGAGTAACACCAAGTATTTAAGTCCCCTGTTCATCATAGCTGATAGGAGTAAATGTTTCATTGGTGTTATCTGAAGTAATACTAGTGTGAAGTGATTCCTAAAGGGGCTTTCAATTTCAAAGTTTAGGTAGGAAAAATGGAATAATATAGAAATTATCAGAATTTTTGTGTAACTAAAATTTTATTTCTAAGATTTAAATGATAGGTCTGTTAAGTCACAGAGAATGATGTTTTAATGAAACATTTTATTAGATTCTAATCAGTTTTCAAACTTTCTCAGTTTTTAGCCAAGTTATGTTGTAAGCTGTTAAAATAAACATTTATTAATTGTACAGAATATTGAAATTTTCATATAATTTCAGAGATACCAGAGATGTATGTGAGAAACATATATTTGAAAATCAGAAATACCTTATTTAATATTTATTGTTCAAAAATCCATTATGTAATTAATTCAGCTCAATTCAGATAAAATATTTTAAATTAATTTAGTATTAACAATGTTCTGGAAAAAGAGGGATATGAATAATACATGTAGATTCTTGTGTAATAAGAAAAATTGTTAGAAGTGTAATTTTTTATGCCCAGTCACCATATCTTATTCTTACATTTGGTTGGGGCAGAAACCTATTTCTCACTATGAATGCTGAAAAAGTTCCCAAATTACATTTCTTAGTCCTTAAAATTAGAGCAAAATAGTGTGACCTAAACTTGAATCAGATGCATATCCTACTCTGGAAAAGAATGTGGAAAAAATAATAATGCAAAAGAGACATACACACACACACACACACACACACATACACACACAGAAAGAGAGAGAGAAAGAGAGAGAGAGAGAGAGAGAGATGGGGGTGGTTAACTGCATTTGAAAAATAAACACAAGAGATCTCCATCTCAATACTATTATCAAGTAGCAGTTGTCCGAGTTTCAAAGTTGGACTCTGATATCCAACCAGTAATGCCAGGAGTGATATCCCAAGACCAGCATCAGGATTGGCCATGGTTACAGGGTACACATCACATGTGTAGCAGTGGTGATGGTATTCTAACAAGTCTTTTAAGTGGTATGATTTCTACAGTGATTATAACCACTGAATCACATTTGTGCTTGTCAATTTCCTTAACCAAATTTTTCTGCCTTGCCCAGAATTCAGGTACTAGATATACTGGTATAAAACACAGTGGAAAAATAGTTGTTAAACACATGACATAAAGTGTGCTTTGAAAGACAGGGCTTTGGGGGATGTGCAGAGAGCTCTCCTGGCCTCTCCAGACATGCTCTCCATCTTTCCTCACACTGCTTTTTGCCTGAAAGGCTGATCTCTAAGAACTATGTCAACAGGTTCTCTCAAGCTTTTGGTTACGTTACACCCAAAGTAGGCACTGGTGGAAGATTGGACCACAGAAAAGTGAGGTGTTTGTTCCCTGGGTCCATCCCTGCCAGGCTACAGAATTACAATATGGTATTTCCCTACCAAGGGCCACAGTTTCTGTAAAGGGGGCCTCTTCTTTATAGCCAGTTCCTTCCTTGGCCCTGTGGGTGATGTCATAGTTTCCTGTGGCTGCTGTAATAAAGCCCGCAAACTGGGTGGCTTAAATCGACAGATAATATAAAGAACTTAAACAATTCATCATGCAAAAAAGAAATAACCCCATTAAAAAGTGGGCATAAGACATGAACAAACACTTCTTGAAAGAAGACATACAAGCAGCCAACAGACATGAAAAAGCGCTCAGCATCACAATAATCAGAGAAATGCAAATCAAAACTACAATAAGATACCATCTCACACCTCAATCGGAATGGCTATGATTAAAAAGTCAGAAAACAACAGATGCTGGCAAGGCTGTGGAGAAAATGGAATACTTGTACACTATTGGTGGGAATGTAAATTAGTTCAGCCTCTGTGAAAAGCATTTGGAGATTTCTCAAAGAGCTTAAAACAGGGCTACCATTTAACTGAGCAATCCCATTACTGTGTATATGTTCAAAAGAAAACAAGTTATTCTACCAAAAAGACACATGCACTCAGATGTTCATCATAGCATGATTCACAATAGTGAAGACATGGAATCAACCTAGATGCCTATCAAATATGGGTTGGACAAAGAAAATGTGGTACAAAAACCCATGGAATACCATGAATCCATAAAAAAAGAATAAAATCATGTCCTTTGCAGCAACATAGATGCATCTGGAGGCCATTATTCTAAGCAATTAACCCAGGAACACAAAACCACATACTGCGTGTTCTCACTTATAACTGGGTGCTAAACATTGGGCACTCATGGACATAAAGATATCAACAATAGACACTGGTAACTCTTAGAGGGGGAAGAGAGGGAGGGAGGGTAAATGATGAAAAAGTAACTATTGAATACTGTATGTCCAGTACCTGAGTGACAGGATCAATCATCCCAAACCTCAACATCACAGGATATACTCATGTAACGAACTTGAACATGTGCCCAATGAATCTAAAATAAAAGTGGAAATTATTTTAAAAACAGGATATTTACTCTCCCAAAATTCTGTGGAAATTCAGAAAATCAGTTGTCAGCAAAGGTATTTCCTTCTGAAGACCTGAGACAATCTTTTATATGTTTTTCTTTTAGCTTCTCCTGTTGCGGGAAATCCTTGGCGTGCCTTGCTTGTAGAGTCATCACTCCAGTCTCTGCCTCTGTCCTCACATGGTGTGATGACCCTGTGCCTGTCTCTGTAACTCTTCTGCTCTTCATTTAAGGACACTAGTTACACTGGATTAAGGGTCTACTCTGCTCAGGGTATGACCTCATCTTAAGCAATTACATGTGCAATGTATGGAATTGCAACTACCCTTAGGAAATCTGAAAGCACCAAGTAAGAGCACATTCTGAGATTTTTTGAAGGACACTAATTTGGTGAGGGAGTGGGGAGGTGCTATATAGCCCAGGACAGGTGGTAACAGCTTCCCTGCTCTTGTTAGTCCCAACATGGGATGCTTAGTTATCTCTTATTGGTTTCACCTAATCATGCTCACAAGTTTAAAAATATTTCCTTAATCAACTTTTCTCATTTTCCCTATTTGAATGTTCTGTTTCCTGGTGGGACCCTGACTGATAGAGGGATCCAGTGATAAGAGCTTAAAGAATTTGGGACTTAGGGTGGGGATTCTGTATGTAAGGGTGTAGATGTTATATTTAGGCAGAAGTGGACAGAGAAAGAAAGAAAGAAAGAAAGAAAGAGAGAGAGAAAGAGAGAGAGAAAGAAAGAAAAAGAAAGAAAGAAAAGAAAGAAAGAAAGAGAAAGAAAGAAAGAAAGAAAGAAAGAAAGAAAGAAAGAAAGAAAGAAAGAAAGAAAGGAGGGAGGGAGGGAGGAAGGAAGGAAGGAAAGGGAGGGGGGAGGAAAACTTTCAAAATCTTAAGTCTGTAGCTCATGTAATAGGCCAAAACCAATGGCTTTTCTGCAACCATGAAAACAATTTCTCATCACTTCCAGCCCCATGGCTAAGATACTTAAGAAACAAACTCAACTATTGATCTTGCAGGTGGCTGAGATACAATATCAGTTTCATTCACAGCCTTATGAGGTCTCATAAAAAGTTAGTGCATGGATGATGAACAAGTCAGAGCCTGAAGATTGAAAATGGTGAAATATGGAAAGATGAGAAGACACCGAGAAATGAAACTCAGCACTTTACTTGGCCTTCTATGCCAACCCAAGCATCAGAGGCATTTCAAAGGAGTTACATCAATGAGAGGAGAATATAGTTAGAGAAAGATCTTAATTTTTTGGTGCAAGTACATTTACTGGAGATTCCACATTCAATGTGCTAAATTAAACTATTGGGAGAGTTCTAATTATTCCCATAAAATCCCAAATTCTTGTTATAATGAAAAAACCGAAGGACTGGAGCACGGGAATCCTGGAATAGATTTATTATATGCAATAAAAACTTCACCTCCTATGTTTCCTGAGAGGGCCCAGAAGTCGATCCTATTACCATAGTTTTTACAAACACATTGGTACAGAATTGTAGGTTCTTAGAAAAATAGCACTATGTGAAATTTTATGATCTGGTGACGCTGGTAGCACATGCTGCCCATTCTAATGGGCTACCTGAATTCTCTGGGTATGGATGGGTTTTGCTTTTGACCACCAGAAACAATGCACATGCATTTTCATACTAAGCAATACTGCTTCAGTAGTAAACAGAATGTTTGACTCCCAAGCATCTTAAGTGATAGTTAATGATTTATTTACTGGGATAGTAATTGTTGAGTAGCCCACTAAAGTTCTATCATGCTTATATAATTTACCCTAAACTCTAGGTTTAGGAAATAGATTATATCCACCAAAATAAAGAATCATGTGTTCTGATTGTTTTAGTTTTGAGGTATTTATTAATTAATTTATTTATTTTTAAAAAGCAGCCCTCCCTGAATGAACAGTAGAGCTTACTAACCCTGAGACTGAGTCTGGCAATGACATTGCTGGGAATATTAGGGGAAGACCTAATAAGTAACATCCAGTTTTTGCCAAAAGTCTGATTGAATTGGAGAACAGACATGGGGAATATCAGTTGAGCAAAGGAAAATAGCACTTTTACTGCTGATAAAAGTGTGGATTTTATCTGTGGGCAATTGTGCTTTCCAATGCTGAACTTTGGAATTAGAGACTTCTTTCAAAACACAGAAAATGCTCAACCATTTGTGCATGTATCTCAATGGAAACAGTCTTCATGTGCAAATTTATGACATGGAGGAGCGGAGAGGAAATGTATGCTTTCTATTTCTTGTTGGTAGTTCAATCACTAAAAGAACTAAGGAGCTGAACCTAGCATCCTGAATTTATTCTTCCTGATTTATTAATTTAAAAAAAGTTTTTCTTCTTTCTAGGGATAAAATGGATGAGGGGCGGCAAGAGAGAGCAGTAAAGCTACTTTATTGGAGCTCTGTTTTCATGGAAAAGTCAAGAATGGATAAAAAGCTTTTGCCTGATTCCAAAAGATACTGCATCATTTAGACAGGAGCAGGGGCGAAATCCTAGTTCTTTTTTACATCCTTAAGCTGCAAAACCGAGGAAACAGCAGCCCTCTTCTGACATGGGCAGTTATGGGATCCAATCTGGTAGCTAGAACTGTGTGGCATAGTATGATCTTGGTCTCTAATTCTGTTCCAAACTCCATTTATATTGATTAGGCGAACCCAGCTTTTTCCTCACCACAATCAGACTGGTGTACAGCCTTGCAGATAAAGCTAAAGGATGCAGAGGAAGCTTTGCTATCATACTTGTTTCTCCACTAAAAGTCTGAGAGAGAACCTGCCTGCCTTGTAGTATAGACTGGGAACTGAGACCTAAGCCTTGTGGTTAAAGTCTTATCATGCTAAGGCTCAGTCATGTCCACTCTTCAATCTGCTTTCTTGTCACTCTGCTGCAGGGATCAGAAAACTACAACCAACAGGTCAACTCTGGCCTCCGCCTGCTTTTGCAAATAAAATTTCATTGAGCCACCTACTTGTTTACATATCATCCATGATAGTATCTTGCTTTTATGACACAATAGCAGAATCAAATAGTTGCAATGGAGACTGTAAAAAATTACCACTTATAATATTTACTATCTGTCACTTTACAGAAAAAGATTGCCAACCACTGCTCTACCAGGATACCTTGTCTTAATTAAACATTCAGCTGTATCCAGTTTCCATGGTGCTCTGTTGGAGGGTAGTTTTGCTTATGGAAAGTCAGCTTGAGCAAAACTTGTCTTAGACTTAACTTTATCCCTACTTTTCAGTCTATACTTGATTTCAAAGTATGTCACCTGTGCCTCATACTTCACTGTCAGCAACCCATACTCCTTCAACCCACAAATGTTGTGAAAGTTGTCACTGGCATTGTTTCCGAGACACTGGAAGAAGCCGGGACAACAAATAGGAAATGAAAACTCATGCATAATGTTGTAACCCATCCCCTAAATCATCAGCAGCTGGGGGAGTGAGGACAAGACAAGAGAATGGATCTCAGAATACTGAATGCAGCACCATGGACGCTGCTGCTTTGATCCATTTGCAACAGATAGTGTTAGCCAAGGTGCAGAAACTCCCTTTAAAGAGAGCTTTTTTTGTCTTCCAGTGGTAACCTGGCCAGGCTAAAATGGTCTGCCTCTGCCTCTGGTGCATTCGGTGACAGATGGTAGCTGTAGAATTACAATAGACTAAGGGAGGAGAGCACACATTGTGAGAGGTACATCTGCAGGCTGGTGATACATCTCCTGGGGGCACCCAAGTACAAGACAGTTAACAAGAGCACGCTGTCTCCATCTTTCATGTTTCCATGTATTTCCTTCTTTCCAGGTGAAGAGTTTTACTAGTTCAGACAACCTGCAGGTGAGTGGTGAGCACTGGGTTAGGAAAATTTAAAATAAATTTAAAGCAGTCTGAAATGACTGCTTAGGTAATCTAGTGCCCAACGCTCCAAGTGTCAGGGGCATGGTGTACGTGGGATTGCATGCTTGGTCACCAGCTTTCATCACCTGAGTGGCCAAATTTTCAAACATCTGGATATTATGCCTAGACAGCCCAAATGTAAACAGTTTACCCTTTCAGTGCTTGATTGAAAGCAGAGGAAAATGACAGCTATTGTACAGACATCGCTTGTACCTCATGAGTGAGCCCGTGACATCCAGGGGCAGGCTGGCTGGTGAACTCTGGGTGCCTCTACACATATTAATCATTTTATTATCCTAATCTGATAGGGGGCTACAGTTTTAGAATCATCTAATCCTTTTTTTCCACATGGCCTCCACATCCTTGAATTGTCCTGACTGCAGAGTTACTGTCACCCTAAGTCTTTTATTAAGTAGATGGGGTATAGCTGCTCCTGCAAGCACTCTCACCAGTTGAAAATATTACATCATATAATACTCATTACAATGTGGTAAGAATATTTCTAAAGGAGTTATAACATAAATAAAGCAGTTATTACCTTAATAACATATGTTCCCCAACTGAAAACTGGTGAAGGAAATGGCAGTATGAGATGAAGAGGGAAGTAGTGGATTAATAAAGAACAGATGTAGCCTAATGACCATTTGTAAACATTTATTTATTCATTTGTTTATATATTTTTATTAACTTAAAACCATCCTTTTTCTTTCTCCCCTCTTTATGCCCACTGAAGAATATAGAGCATATAAGTAATGAGTTAATGTTGCCATTAGTGTCATAGGTTGCTGATTATTAAGTCTTAAAAGATGACAGAGGTAGCAAATGAAAGAATACTACCCAGAAATCTTAAACTTGGAACTAATTAACTAATATATAACTGATCACACTTAGAAGATTTTGGTTAGAAGAAGAAAGTATATATTTTTTCAGATTTTTGAAGGATAAATGAATTACTTCATGCAAGGTAGTTTTTAAAATTTAAAATAAAAATATAGTCAATGGGCATATTAAATGCTAGAAAGCCATGCAGTGTGATATAATATACACTTATCATCTAGACATGTTTGATTTGTTTAAAGTCTGTCTATGTAGGAGGTTTTAGGAACAGTAGACACTAAGGGATCTTAATATTCTTGTTCTTTCAGAAGCTGAAGGTTGGAGTGTTGCCATGTGAGCCAAGACTGGCCAATTTTGTTTTCTTAACTAATAGTTGAATTTGGAACATAACTTAGGACAAAAGTACACAATATGCATTCAGAATCGATTCTCTTAGTTGTAGGGGAAAAACATGACATTCATTATCCAGCAGAAAACCGTGTCAGTGTAGGTACTCTGAGAAAAAGATTGTAACATGGAATTAAACATGCAAGGATTTTATTAGAGCAAACATCCAAAAGGGAAAATGCGAAGGGAGAACTCAGAAGTGGGAGGTTCACCGGATGAATTGCAACTTCCATTGCTAGGACCACAGCCGATATTCCTTCTTTCCCTCTTTGTCATCACCCTTTTGCCTTGAAGGGGCTTGGTGGCTTATGCAGCATTGAGACTCACACCTTCATCATCCTGGAGTGGTCTGAAATGTGATAATCAGAACTGCGTCTGTCTATGGCTACTGCACCAGTCCGTTCTATCATGATAGGGCAAAGGATTAGTAAAAAGCACCCTAGTCAATCACCCTGAGGTTCACACCTATTCCTTTATTGTGTAGAGGTAACTTTACCTTTCCTTGCTGATCAAGGTCAACGAGCTAGGCTGGTATGGTGACTCCTTTTCTTTTTGATGGCTTATTTAATTTAACCAACCGGACTGCATAAAAGATAGACTTATCCTGAAATGTGATAGTGGAGCACCACACAACCAACCAAGTAGTATCCTTGATTGCAGCTGCTGTGCCAGGTGTGGAATATTTGCTAGAGCAGATTAACCCAGCTCTAGGTGTATGATATGCTTCCTTTAATCTGGAAATGGAATTATTTTTCAACATTGTGAGAAAAGAGAATCAGTAACAGTTGACATTCCCTTGTAATGGATGGAGCACAGCACATATTTATAATCTTGCTGCAAGGCTAATTAACTGTCCTGCCTCCGTCATTATGTGGTCTCCTATGAGTTTGATAGTACCACCCTAAAATGATTATAAACTTAATGAAATAATCGACACAAATTTATTATATTATAGTTCTGTAGATCAGAAATACAACTCGAGTTTTACTGAGCTAAAATCCAGGGGCTGGAAGGACTGCTGTCCTTTCTGGAGGCTCTAGAGAAGGATCCATTTCCTTGTTCATTTGGTTCATTGGTGGAATTCAGTTATATGTGGTTAAAGGCCGGAAATCCCCATGGCATGTCAGGATGTTGGCTGACAGCCATTCATAGCTTCTAAATGCTAACCACATTCCTGGTTTGTGACCCTTTCATCCATTTCCAAAACCCAGTGAAGCTGAGTTGTGTCCTTCTGTCCCTCACATTTTGAATTTCATTTTTCTCCTTTTCATTTCATTTTTAAACTCATTTCGCCATTTCTTTTTTTTAACGGACTCATGTAATTGAGCCCACTGGATATTCCAGGATAATCTCACATCTTAACATCCATAAATTAATTACATAGTCAAATTGTCTTTTGCCAGATAAGTAACATATTCATGGATATTCGAATTGACAGTGTGGAGATCATTGGGGGGCTGTTATTCTGCTTGCCACAGTCGGCTTGCTAGCCCTCAAATATTGATATCAGCCCTTTATACAAACACATTTACTTATCCCCAATTCTCAAAAGATCTCCACCCATTACAACATCAATTCAAAGTTCAAAATTTTATCCAAAAGTTATCAACTCAAAAAGTTCAAAATCTCATCAGTTGAATCACCTAAATTAAGTATATATCTGTGGACCCATGAGACTAAAAAAACAAGTTATCTGCTCCCAAATACTACAGTGAGGTTGGCATATATGTTCAGTCAGTTCAAGCATGTTTGTGGTAAAGGCATGACTAAAAGCGTTAATAGCTTTTATGAAATAATCCAGTAGGAAAGGTATTAAAAGAGGGATAGATTCTCATCTGTGTTTATTTTTTCCCTTAGAGAATATGGTTACATCAGAGAACAAATCAAATCCTTAAACACAGGGAAAAACAACAACAAACATTCACTAGAAAATGATGAAAATTAATATACAGATGCCTTTGTTAGAGAAACTGTCTGTTTATGCCAGGTTTATTTCTTTAAATATTTGATAATTTAAACTCTGAGTGTTAGAAAAAAATATAGAATTTAAATACTTTCTGAATACTATCACTGTCTCTTAAAAAATAAACAATATATTAAAAATTCAAAAAAGAATGAAATCATTTCAAATTCTAGAAATAAATTATGGATTTTAATTTGTAATTGTTACCTGTCTTTTTGGTTTTTGCTTTTGGGTTTTTCTTTCTTGAGATAGTGAGATAACATTAAAAAATGTTAATGTGATTATTATATGTTTAGACATGTGATAAGTTTGAAATCTCTGTATTTATTACTGATCTGTCAAAACTGAGACGTTTATTCAGGATGATCATCTCTTTGTGTATGTAACTTTAAAAATGATTTTATACAAAATGCTATTGTAATATGTGAGATTTACAGCCACAACTGTAAATGATAATAGCACCATGTAGAGCCTCATAATTTACAAATCACTTTCATATCAATATTATATGATTCTCATAAGTCCATGAGCCAGACAGAAATGATTATGTTTATGAGAATATTGGGGCTCAGAAAAGTTTGTTATTTTGCTTAATGTTAGAAAGGATTCTTGCCTGTTTTTGTGTTTGTTACTACATAGTTATTTTTAATATATCAAGATTCCTTAATGGATTTACTATAAAGATTATTTTTCAAACTTTAAATAATTTATATACAATTTGAGTCTCAAAATTCAGATTAAGAAAGCAATATTTTAATTTTCTTCTTCCAAATAATGAAGTCATATTTTATCATTTTTGCTTCTTCTTTAAATATACCAATCACGAGTTTGTTTCTGGTCTGCTATGAAGTTATAACTTTCTATGTAAAACTGATCATTATAACCCGTAGTTTCATAAATTTTGTAAAGAAATATGATTTCCTGGCACACTCCTCCTTCGAGAAAGAAGTTGAAAGACCAAAGTGTAACTCTACCAACATATACACACTTGATAAACAAATATTTTCAGTGAACAAACCTTTTGTTTGTAGTTTCAATTCCTATGACTGATGTAAATTTTTGTCTTTTAACTTATCTTCCCTAATATTTACTATCCAAATGTGTCTACGTGTCAAACCCATAATCTCAGGCACAAGTTGTTCTTTTTTGTATACATCAATTTAGTTTTTATGGAGGCCATCTGAGTTAAGGGAGTGTGTTCTTTATCTCAAAATCATAACTCAGAAAAATGTATAAAATCCCCACAGCACAGAGATAAAAAATAACTTCATGAAATAACTAACACAGCTCATTATGTTAAAGCTTAGTACAGGGCATAATTCCAATTGTTCTATATTGTATTTATATATTCTTAAAAGTGTTTAATTTCTAGCAAAAAAATACTACACAGTAGAAAAGTTTGTTACAATACTTTTGGAATTTTTTCGGGTGGGATTATGAAACATTTTATTCACTGCTTTATATGAATATTGGAATTTAAGCCTGATTTTGGTGTCCATATTTGATAATGCTGTCTGCTTAAATTGGATTTCAAAGGGCATATTTTGAATTCAGAGGACCAGTTGTAATATATAAATACAACATAGAGCAAGTGGAATTACGTGTGCAGAGTCGCCTCACTCTGCCTGGCACACAATCAATTCCTTCTCCACCTCTCTTTCCTTCCTCATTCTGACATTCATTACCACGAACTGGACACATTTCTTACGTATGTAAGCACTCCATTAACCTCATGTGAGATATGCTATGCATGTATGTTTTGCAAATAAGGAAATTAAGATTTTTGAGGAGTTAGGAAACGTGTCCATGGCTAAGTGAGCAGTGCAGGAAGTGATTTTTAGCTGCATCAGATGGACCCTAACACACAGTGCCGAATCACCGCATTATAATGTCCCTTGTGGCGCAGGTACCTGCTACCTTGAGGATGGAAGTAATAAAGAAGTAAAGTGAGATCACAAAAATAAGGAAACAGTTAAATTGAGGGGACGGAGGCTGAATATATGGAGCCGAGGGGAGTTTTAGGGCAGTGGAAATATTTTGCATGATACCGTAATGGTGGATACATGCCATTTTACATTTGTCAAAATTCATAAAACTATAGCACCCAACCTGAGCCGTAATGTAAATACGGACTCTGAGTGATAAGCATGTGACAAAATTGGTTCATCAACTGTAACCACTGTGCCCCTGTGCTGGGGGAGGGGAGGAGGCTGTGCATGTGTGGTAGGGAGGGAGAGAAGCGGTAATTAGGGGATGAACTCTGTATTTTCTGTTCAACTTTGCTGTCGATGTAAAACTGCTCCAAAAATACAGTGTATAAGCATGCAAGCGAACAGTACAAGCCTCCTGGTGCACCATAGTTATTTCTGATGCAGCTCTTCTGCCATCGTTCACAGCCTGAGAAACACCAATACTGTCTCAGGAGTTCTCAGACAAGCTATGCACTGTGTTGACTATGTCCAAACTACTGACTTCTTTCTCATAGCAACAAATCAATAATAATTTCTAAGATTTTTTTCTGATACTTTAGTTATTTTATTAATAAAATATTAATCATGTAGTTTATTAATTAAATGTTAATAATATTTAATTTATTTTATTTTATTAATACTGTTAATTTGTTAATTAAATTAATGAATTATTAATTTTATTAAATTTATAAATAAATTTTATTTAATAATATTTTATTAATATATATTGACTGCATTTTCTTTGGAACAAAATACAAATTGAATTTTATACATATACATTACAGGTCTAGGGAAATAACTTTTCTATTTTCTATTAAAATGTGTCAGAAAACTTATTTAAAAATTAAAGTCTATAAAAAGCATATCTAGTCATTAAAGATTACAAATACAACAGATTTTAACACAAAAGTTTGAACCTCTAAACATTTTTGAGAGCTTCAAACAATCTAAAGTTGTATCAATGTGTTGTATATTTAGCAGCTACTGTTGTTCTGAGTTATGATTCAAAGATTTTTGCCAAACCAAACATCTGTAAGTAAATGTGAGATTTTAAAAAAATACATCAAACCTTTCAATTTATCCAAGTGATTTTTTTTATTCTACTATTTTAAATTGTTAAAATATTTTTATTTGTACAGATTTATGGGATTCATGTGAAATTTTGTTACCTATAGGTAAAGTGTGGTGATGAAGTCAGGGTAATTAGAGTGTTAACTCCTGAGTACAGTACTTTTTTTTTTAACTGTCATCACCATACTCTGTTTTCAAACATTGTATTGATTCCTTCTGTCTTACTGTATGTTTGTACCCTTTAGTCTGCTTCCTTCCATCCTTCCCCCTACCCCTCCATTCACACTTCCCAGTCTCTGAAACCTATTTTTTCACTCTATCCCTCCATGTGATCAATTCTTTTCACTCCCTTAGGTAAATGAGAACATGCAATATTTGTCGTTTTGTCTTTGGCTTATGTCACTTAAGATAATGACTTCCAGTTCCATCCATGTTGCTGCAACTAATATGATGTCATCCATTTTGTGACTGAATAGTATTCCATTGTGTATATATCCCACATTTTTTTAATCCATTCATCTGTTGATGGATGCTTAGGTTGATTCCAGATCTTTGTTATTGTGAATATTGCTGCAATATACATAAAAGTGTAGGTATCTTTTTTATATAATGATTTCTTTTCCTTTGGGTAGATATCCAGTAGTGGGATTGCTGGATAAAATTATAATTCTGTTTTTAGGTTTTTGGAGAAATCTCCATTCTGTTTTTCATAGGAGCTATACTAGTTTACATTCCCACCAACAGTGAATAAGCATTCCCTTTTCTCCACATCCTTGCCAACATTTGTTATTTGTAATAGCCGTTCTGACTTGGGTAAGATGATATCTTATTGTGGTTTTGATATTATACATGTTTCTGCAATTTCTGTGTATCCTACTCATAAATTTTATGCATCATTTATTCTTAGAAATATTTTTTAAAATATAGCTAACATAGCTGCAACTTATAACTTATAGAGTTTCATTTTAAGAAATAAGGCTTTGGGCTGCCCTTACTAAAAGTATTTAATAATTGAAACTTACTCTTGAAAGTGAGGGAGGCACTTTTGATTGCTTATCTTAATTTGATAATTTATTTCTCCTCTAAGAGCTAAATTATTCGTTTACCTATTTATTTTCAGATTTTTAACTTTGACTTTTATTTTAGATTCAGGAGGCTATGTGTTCAGCTTCAGGTTTACTTGAGCCTTGTGTATTTTGAATGTCAACTGTATTTTTAAAATTGTAATCATGACTTTAATATTAAAATAAATGTGGTTCTCTTTTTCAAAGGACAATCTTTCCTCAGCAACTTTTATCAGAAAAACTCAGCCACCTTAGCATATCGTGTCCAATTTAAAGTTTATTTGTATAAAATTAGTAAAATATAACTTTGTAATTCCAAGGAGAGTTTAAACCCTTACAGTTAATAATTTGAGTTATTGAAAATTAAATAAAACTTCTCCTCAGTTTTTTTGCAGGTGAAGTAGAAACCAAAAAGGATAACATAGTTTTAATCATCAAAGTTAAGGATAAATCATAACAAATAAATGGAAGTGTAGTTTCTGAAGAATTTTGTCTTAAAAATATCTAGTTATATTTTCAAATAAGGTTACCTTTAGCCACATGTAGCTATGGTAATTGAAATTTAAAAGAATTAACACAAAATAAAATAAAGTAGATTACTTTCTTTGTCTCGCTGTCTCCATTTCACGTGCTCATTAGCTACATGTGAATAGTGGTTGCACAATGTACAGTGCAGACTTAAAACATCGCATCATCCCTGAAATTGCTATTGTGTAACAATGATCTGAAATGTGATTCATTTGAATTTTTCTGACAATAGTTACCAGAAGGCATTCAGACTGTACTTTTTTAAATCGTACTATATATTGCCATAATTGTCAGTAACATTTTCTTGACGATTGTATGTTGAAAACTCAAGAGAAAAACTCAATTAGAGCCATCTGAAAGCGCTCAGTGTGCATTTTCAAAAGAAACACATAAAAGCCGTATATGAAAATTGAAAATTTTATTTATTCCAGTACCAACAGTGCAATGTGTGAATTCATCAATTATTTGGTAACTAATACTGCCCATTCAGTGCATGAATCCCTCTAATGCCTTCAACCTGAGGTTTCAATAATTTAGGTACCTTTGGGTGTCCAGTAGTTTTCTCAGACCCTCTATTGCTCGCGTAAGGTAATCATTTATCTTAGTGGCTTTCAACACACATCGCCCATTTGAATCACCTTTAAAATTCATCTCCTATACAGGGGTCACCCAAGAAATTCTTACTTAGTACATTTGTGTGAAATTAGGTAGTTTAGATTTTAAAATATTTCAGTTCAGTTATTATGTTCACATCTATGTTGGGAAATACTGACTTAAATGATCTTTTAAAAATTTCATCATCAGGTAGACATCATACATTTACATGTAACTTGTTTCACTCTCTTGATATTATATTGGATAGCAGATACTTGCTTTTACATAATTTACATAATTAAGTATAAATTAACATTATATATTATAATATGTCTAAAATATTATAATAGATTAATTATAATAAATAGATTATAAAATAAAATAGCTACATAAATAGCTGTCAGACATTTTTATTGATGGAGTCTCACTCTGTTGCCCAGGCTGGAGTGCAGTGGCACAATCCTGGCTCATGCAACCTCCCCATCCTGGGTTCAAACGATTCTCCTGCCTCAGTCTCCCGAGTAGCTGGGATCTGCCTGCCTCAGCCTCCCAAAGTGCTGGGCTAACAGGTGTGAAGCCCTGCGCCTAGCTTATTAACTGTATTTTTAAATCCTCTTCCAAAAGGATAAAGTCAAAATCTGAGATCTGAGGTCACTTAAGTTTTCAGTGTTAGACTGAGAATCCTAAATGCAGAATGGGTGAAGATCTAGCTACTCTACTTCCTGGGTAAAACACCAGTCAGTTCATTGGTAATCACAAATTAGAATGGATCTTCTAACAACCAAATGTTATCCGGTTAGATTGCTTATTAAATTTAGGTGCTAGCATTTGGGAATACTGAAGGCTCCTCATCCCAGCATACAGGCAATGTGAGAAATTTAAAGGCCAAGAATTTGGAGGGGGGTTCTACATTACATGGAGGCAGCCTCTAAGGTGTTCTCCAAAAGTCTCTGCCTCTGGTGTTTATACCCTTGTGTAACTTCTTCCCCTGGAATATTCCTGACCAATTGTTTCTGGCCAATAGAATATGGCAGAAGTGAAGGGATGTCACTTCTGAGAACAGGTTATACAAAGAGTATGGTTTCTGATGTTAGGTTATACAAGGACTGTGGCTTCTAGTACTGGGCTCCTCTCTCTCCTCTCTTTGTCTTTGATATGCGCACTCCTAGGAAACAGTCTTCTTTCATGTAAAGACAGCCCTGCACAGAAGCCTATGATTTAAGGGATGAGATCTGCCAATAATCTAGTGAATGAACTTAGGTGGTCATCCTCTCCTCACCAGTCAAGTCTCCAGGTGAAATTGCAGCTCCAGCCAATAAATTGTCTGCAAACTTGTGAGGGACCTTTATACAAAGGCAAAGCTGCCGTTGGATTCCTGAGGCTCAAAAACTGTGAGATTACAGTATTTGTAGTTTTAAGCTCTACTAACTCTGGGGGTAATTTTTTCATGTGGCAGTTCATACATAAGATCCATTCTTTCAAATAAGTTACCATTGAATATTAAATATTGCATACTGGAAAAATCTACTTTTAAAACTTTGCCAAGGATATGTTTTTAAATATTGTGCCCTGGCAAAGAGCAAATTTGGAATCAGCAAAATAAGTATTGCCAGCATTTACACAGATTGAACAAGATGGTATAATGTGCTCTTTTTTTTTTTGGCTGTTCATGGAGGAAATATTTTGGCAAAAGATTTGTATGTGAAATTCAAATTAGAGATATATAAGAAATTTCTCATTCAGATAACTACTTTTAAGAAATGGTTCTGAATCTCTCCGTCTAATATATTTATTGTGTATATTTATCTACTTAGATGTACATCCAATTATTCTTTTTTCTCTGTGTACGTTGTGAGGATAGAGTTAACACAGCAGATCTGTTTTACTCAATTATTGCTAATCTCTGTAGCCGCAAAAATAACCACTGGTCAAATGCTTGAAAATTAAATTACAGGAATGTTCACATGGTCACTGATTAGGGATGTTATCCTATAGGTCCAATGCAGTGGATCAAGCTGTGCCAGGCTGTCACCATTGTTAAAGTAAACATGAAGATTCATGATGTCATCTGGGGCCTGGTTTAGGGTCTGCACCATGGTTGGTCATGTAAATTGATCCATTTAAGAATATATATCCCAAGACTTAAGTTGCTTCCTCTGGTGGAGATATCTTGCATGTGTCTTCACTGTTCCTGGCTGGAGATAAAAGCAAGTTTCTCTGCCTTAACAAAGATCAGGAGACCTTCAAAGCCTCTTAATAACCATTCTACCATTTTCTATGTATATTTTCCGTGCTGTTCCCACACTGTGTGCTTTGTTGTAATAAAATCTTATCCATGAGTTTGTGTGGTAACTTATTTGAAAGAATGGATCTTATTTACGAACCGCCACATGAAAAAATTACCCCCAGAGTAAGGTCACATAAGTCCTTCTAGCTGATCACCAAATTATTGGATGGTAATGGGACTCTTGAAGTATAACAAATATCCTATTACAAAAAATTTGCTGTGACTGATGAGAACTCTTAAGCTTGAAATTAGCTAACTAAATTTTAAGATATTTTATTTATCTTTAATAACATTGCATTTTACTTGTCTCTAGGAAAGTCTGGGTAAAATTTTGTTTAAATGGTCATTGTATACCTTTTAGGATTGTTTTTTTAATGAAAAAGAAAAAAATAACAAATGGTAAGGTTATGGAGAACTTGGAATTCTTGTGCATTGCTGCTGGCAATATAAAATAGGGTCATACCTATGAAGAACAGTGTGGCAACTCTTCAAAAACAACAACATAGAATTACCGTATGATCTAGCAATTTTACTTCTAGGTATATACCTAAAATAACTGAAAGTAGGGTCTTAAACATATATTTGTATGTCCATATTCATGACAGCACTCTTCACGGCACCCAAAAGGTAGAAGCAATTCAGTGTCCATTAACAGGTGATCTGATAAAATGTGTCATATACATACAATGGAATATTATTCAGACTGTAAAAGGAAGGATATTCTGATACATGCTACAACATGGAATAACTTTGAGGACATTATGCTAAATGAAATAAGTCAGTCATAAAAGAGAAAATATTGTATGATTCCACTTATATAAGTGGCCTAGTCAAATTTATGCAGACTGACAGTAGAAGAGGGAGAGAGAAATAGGAAGTTACTGTTTAATAATGATTACAGAGCTCTAGTAGGGGAAGATGAAAAAGTTCTGGGGATGGATGGTGCTGGTGGTTGCACAACAGTTTGAATGAACGTAATGCTACTGAATTGCACACTGAAAAAATGTTTAAAATGTTTATTTTACATATATTTTACTAGAATAAAATTTTAAAGGAATTTTTTCTATCTTTAAAATAAATGAATGGAATCATGATAATATCCCTATTATATATCTTGTTAGAGATAGAATATATAAACTTAAAAATACTATTCTAATGGGTCAGTGAATAATAAAATTAGGTTTTAAAGTTGTCACCTTACTGCCACTCTTTAATTTTTTAAAATTGATTGCAATGCATTCCAAATTAATGTTCCAGAGACTCACATTCTTGTTACTACAGACACCCAATTGAAGGAGAAGGAGTAGCTTCCAGCTGTCTGGATGCCTGGCATAGTGAGAAGCAAACATCAGAATGTGGGACTGAATGATTGGAAAAATGCAAAATTAGTGTATTTCAGAGAGAGGCACAAATGTGGAAAATAGGTATTCAGGGATTGAAAGTTACATTTACTATCAAAGATGAATATAGAGTCCTTCTCTAATTACTTAAATCAGTTACTTAAACCTCAGAGCAAAATATGAATATCAGGGCAATCAGTTCTCAACATTCCTGAGTCTCAAGAGTAAGATCTGAATAAATATGCAAGGTTTTAATTTTTGTAGTATTGACAAAAAAAATAAATACTTGCTCTTCACTTACCTTGAATACATACGGTCAGGTTTCATAAAGTGTGTAATTGCAATGACTAATTGGATTATCTTAGTTCTTTTTAATATTTTTTTGATATTCCTTTTTTAAATTAAACAATAGAATACCTAGACATATGTTGCCATCTGCGGTGTTCATCACTTCCATTCATCCACATCCAGATGCTTTTAAAGTTATATCAACATGTCCCTAAATTGTTTTTTAATGAATCTTTTCTCTCTGTTTCACAAATGCTTTTAATTGAGCCCATTATAGTTCCTTATCTGGAATATAAAGAGACAATTACAAATAATCCTGTTGTATCTCTAGTTCACATCCACCTTCTTCATTGCAACTAAAGTTGTCATTTTAGGAAGAGAGACCATAACAAGTCTTATTAAAAGTCTCAATAGTTCTCCCTAATTATTGGGCAAAAGCAAGCTACTTTAACTGTTGAAAATGTGCTTACTTTATGGTCTCCCTTACTGATACTTCTTCAGTTTTACCCTAGGCTCTGCCTATACTGAGCTACTTGCGCCTCTCCGAGATTATCATGCTTTTTATGTCATTATGATTTTGACTTGTTATTTCCTTGCCCTTTCTTTCTTGTCTGCCAAACCATTTTCTATCAAATATCTGCTCCTGTGTTAGTACTGTGACATCTTCTTCCGCTACTGCTTCTTCCCCGTTTCCCACAAGCACAGTATGTTCAGGCTTACACTTTCTTTGTCATTTCTCTTAATATCCATCTCAATATAACTGAATTATGTAAAAATGTATTGTCTTCATCATTAGCTATGATGCACTGTGCAATGAGTCCGTGGGTCTTTGTCTCCCATTGTCTAGCATTATATCTAAATTATGGAAGGTAATAAGTATTCTTTAATGCATTACTTCATGCCTAGTTTAATTATAGAGTTGACTCATTCATAATGGAATTGAATTATCATGATTGCTCAGTTGAATATAGCCCAGTCATTAGTCAGCAGACATAACTTACAGAGAGTTTTGGAGAAGTCCCAAGATACCAGCTTCAGAATGTGTAATCATCACCATGCTCCACGATTCCTGTTCTTCTCAGCTTGCTAAAGACAAGCTGGAGCTTATCCATTGATTGGTTCATTTAAGAAATATTTGCTAATTAATTACTAGATATTGAGTACATTTTGAAGACATAGAGGTAACAACAGAGGTAGTCAATGATCTCATGGAGTTTCTATTCCAGTAGCAAATACACAAATATAGAATGTAAAGTGCTATAAATCAAATGCTTGGAGTAACAAAGTTTGTGGGAGTGGAGAAACAGGTATATTTAAACAAAGTCATAATAAATGCATTTCTTAGGAGGTGATGTTTGAGTAAACTTGAATGAAGAGGAGAAAGCTGTGTGACAATATTTGGAAAAAGCATCCCTGGCATATGAAAGGGCAAGTGACAAAAGTTTAATAAGGTGACTTAATATTCTTGTTCAAGTGAGGGAAGCAAGATAAGGCAAGGGAAGAAAGCAAAGAGAAAACAGTCTTAGCTAGAAACTTTGTCTAATTCCATGAAAAAATTCAGTAACAGAAATTTCTCCACAGCATTACTCTCATCTTGAAGCAGTAAGACTGGCTTTGGTACCTCTCTGTGTCAGACAGTCCTTAATTAAGAATGAGCTCCTGGATTGGAGAGTTAGCGTCTGAAAGAGGCAACCTCAGTTTAGCTGTAAAGGGGAGGGGGAAGCTATGAGTTGTTATCAGTCAATTGGGGGATGGGTGTGCCTGTCCTAAAGGTGGAGACCAGTTTGGCTTCTTCAATTGAAAGCAAAAAGGATAATTTGGCTAGAGCAGTGACTATCAAACTTTGCTGCATATTTCAATTATTTGGAAAACTTTTAAAACTCTTAATTGCCCTGACTACACCACAGATCAATTAAACTAGACTAACTGAGGGTATTACCATGGACTCAGTAGTTGTAAAGTTTTCTGGGTAATTCCAATGTGCAACCGAGTATAAGAACCACTGTGCTGGAGTAGTGTGATAGAAAAAGAAAGAGGAACACTGTGCATACTGGAGGTTGGGTGTTCTACCTCATTGGAATATTTGATTATTTTAACCACAGAAATTATAAAATATGATTAATATTTTAAAATTATTTATTTTGCTGTCATGTAAATTCATTAGAAATACCAGAGAAGCCAGTTAAAAAGCCACTGCAGCAATAGAAGTAAGAAATGATAGCAGTCTGGATTGGTTGATGGTAATTGAATTGGTGAGATGTGGACAAATTCATGATGTTCTTTGAATGTATAGGCAATAAGCTGAGGATTGGGTGTTCATTATGAGGGAAAGAAGGAGTCATGGATTTACACTTGGAGGTGCCATCTATTGAGATGGGAAAAATAGGAACCTTGGAGAGAAATGATGCCAGTGACAGAGTTCAGATTTGTAAATGTTAATTTTAAAACTCTAGAATTCTAAGATGATATACCCAGTAGGCAATCAAATACAGGATTCAGAAACACAGAGAAGTAGAACTTACAGATAAAGACATGGTAATCCTAGTGTTTAAATGATATCCGTAGATGATGATATCACCTAGGGTGTGAGAAATTATTTCTAAAGAGGGAGAGGAATCAGAAAGTAAATTCAGAGGCATCTCAAATTTTGGAGTTTCTGAAAGTGAGTGGAGTCAATCCGGAAATCGAAAATGAGACTTCAGTGGTTTCTGTAGAAAACTAGCAAAGTGTGGAACCCTAGAAACTAGGAGAAAAGAATAATTAATCATGACAAATGCTGCTGACAGTCAAAGACAGAGATTAAAGATAGAAAATGAATTTGACAAAGAAGACACTATTTGTGACTTTGATAAAAGCAGTTTCAGTGGAAAGTTAGAAATAAAAGCCTGTTTTGAGTGAAATGATGAAATATGAAAAGGGATAAATGGTAGTGGGGAACCAGTGGGTTTGGAACACCATGGAGGTATTTTACAATGAAATGTAGCAGAGAAATGTGACAATGACTGAGAACTATGGTATCTATGGCCTTTTTGTTTATTTAAAATGTGAGATATTAGAATATTCTTTAGGAATGGTGAATTTTTTAAAGACAATATTGATGATAGATGAGAAAGAAACTATTTGTGATCAAAAGCAAAGTCCAGACTTCAGGTCTAAATAAGACAGTGTACCTGTATTTTTCTGTGCTCCACCCCACTAAGTACAACTGTAAATCCTGAAATGATGAAAGAAGTAACTAATTATTAGAGTGAGGATAATGTGGACTTAAAAGACAAGATGCTGTTTAGAAAATGGGATACTTGATATTAAAATGTTGAGATACGTGGTTATTGGTAATAACTAAAGTTTCACATGACTAAGGAGATGTTCGAGAGTAGAAAAGATGATTGAAAGTAGATTTTAAAAAAAACTAGAATGTCAGAATTTTTATCTGTAATCTATATGGATTCTAAAGGATTATAAGTGTAGTTCCAGAAAATAAAAAGCTAAACATACTTAGGGCCAAAATGATTTATGGCAAAATTATTATTATGTTCTAGAAGACACACTTTCATTTCTGTTCTGAATAATGAGTGAAATCGAGAGTTCATACTTATTCTAGTAATGCAATTAACACCAGATGTGAGGTTTCCAGTTTTGAAGAATGTATATTTTATGTGAAATTCCAAAACTGATCTAATTATGTCTTATTTGAAAAAAAATTAAAAATCCAAATTTGTATTCAACACACGTAAACAAATGTTTAATTAAGAAATTCAGACCTTTAATCATGACTTTACAATTCATCACAGCTGAAAAATGGATGGGTGTCCCATTCATTGCCACTATTTGCCTATCTCTTATTGCAGAATATAAATGTTAACACATTGTCATATCAAGGGCTGAAGCAGAAATCAGATCTGCACGACTGGAACACATACTTCTAAAGTGATAATGAACTACAACTTCAGAATAGTCACGTTTTCCACCAGTGCTGACCATATCGTGGCATAACTCTAGCCTCTGTTTTGTTCTTTGATTTCATCTGCTGCTGCTCTCTACTTCTCTGCCCTGTAAAAAATCTTTCCAAATTGCCTGCCATCCCTTGCGCTTCATATTATCTTTCATGGTGGTTTTTTTTTTTTTCTGTCTTCACACAGTGTTCTCTATTACTCTCCTCATTTATTTTGCAAACTCATCCTTCAAGATACAACGGCACATGAAGTTTTCTCAAAAATTAGTTAACCAATGTCTCCTTTGCTTCTCCTATACCATTTTATCACACCAAAGTGTTATTTTTTTAAATTAGCATTTGTTTCTTTTTCTTGTTAGACTCTGACACCTTTAAGACAAAGATCATGCCTCATTTACCTTGTGTCCTAGGAACTGGCAAGGTACTTGAGAAGTAGCCCCATTCATGAATGGGTAAACGAGTGAATAAATGAATGACACTATTTATTATCAGACTATATTTTGATACTAAAGCATATCATTCAAATGTTTGAAGTTCAGTTATGAGGCATTTGGAATGTATAATGACAAAAATTAAGGACAGGAAAAAAAGACATGGGAAGTATAACACAAGAGTATGTGGAAAAGTTAAAAATAAGACCACAGGTGTCATTGCTGAGGAATAATTTTACTTTTTAAATGTAGCCTGCTAAGAAATGTCTTTAAAGTAATGGAAAGAGAGTCTATAATTAAACTGTCTTTTTTTTTTTTCAACTAGTGGCCTTTTTATGGTCACTAGATGGAGAAATGTGAATGGAATCTATAAGATATCACTCATGTGGCATATGCAGTTTACATATCTGGTATCACGAAAAATTACAGTGGGATAATATTGATGTTCAGAAGAGACACAGTTTGTGATTTTTAAGAGTGCAAGCTTGAAAACTCATATTTGATCTACCCCACCCCCCCAAAAGGGCATAATAAGTTAGAAAAACTCCAAATCTTTGATTTCATATTTATAACCCTCCCTCCCTGTTTTTTCCAACATTGGCCCCTTGCTTATTTTTTTCCAGGTTGCCAATACTTGTATCAATAATACTTCTGTTCAATGACACATCTGTAATGGGCTTCCTTTTTTGTCTCACTTACCCATTCCCTTTTCAGTTGTTTTGGGTATTACCTCCCAAGGAAATTACTTGAACTTACTTTTTTCTCAGAGTCTACCTGTGGGAAAGCCTGAACCAAAAGAGCTAGCACTACTGGCAGTAGCGATACTGAAACTGAGTTTTGTATACAAGAATGAGATGAAAACATGCTATCAAAGAAGAATAAACAGATTGCAAAGTAGAATGAGGGTGTCGTATCCAGGATTCTATCATTCATTTTTCACTGAAAGCAAGGTTGAAGTTGTGTAACATAAAGCTGTAGATATAAATATGAAACAGCATGCAAAAAAGCCTCGTATACCTTTATAAGGATGGGAGGTTTTAAATCACGTGCAGTAGAAAATTATATAAAGAAGACTTAGCAAACCAGAATACTTGTATTTTTGTTGTGTGAGTAGATGAGACTACTGAAATAATGTATCCACAAGATGATGCGAAATTGATTTCAGCTGTGCCAAGGATGGCAAAGCGGTACAGAGAAATTGAAGACAACTTTGGAATTTATAATCAATAGAACTAAAAAAAAATGGATATGTCAGAATGGAGACTCAAGTTGTGCTGCTTGATTCAATGGCAGTAACACTTGGTAACATTCAATTGGTAACGTTTAGTAAAGTCGTGGTTATAGGAGGAGAAATAAACTGGAAAGTAAGGTGGAGTTTGACCAGTAACCGCAATAAATTTAGTGTTTGTGAGATTGAATTTGAGCTTCTTGTCTACTATCCTGTGGAAGTTTGGAGAAATATGTTTCTGTAGCTCAGTGATATTGTTAAGTATTGATAAGGACTCTTGGTAAAACACAGTAGTTTGTATCTTAGTGCACACATTTAGGAAAGGGCTGAGAGGAGTTTACCCACTCAAGAGTATGCAACAAGGAAGCAAGAGATCATTGATTCCGCATCTAGAAGTAGATATTAGCTCCAAAATCTCACTAATTTTCAACAATGATGGTGTTTATAACTATATTCTGTGGTGCCTTGATGTTCAATAGTGGTACTTCTATGGCCAACAACCCTGCTTCAAAAATAGTAACTCGGTTCTTGTCTGGCTCTTCTAATTTACTATGGAAATTCAATTAAAAATTATTCTAGAGGGAAGGGGAGCTCTCAAGTTAATAAAATAAAATAAATTGAAACCTAGTATACCAATTAGGGAAGCATAGACAATAGATAAGCATGGATTGAAGCCTCAGAAACAGTGTTGTTTAAAGGACAATTTGAGAGGAATGGTCTCACATAGTGATAATGAAGTCATTTGCATGAAAATTTCTGTTATAATAGAACTATTTGACAATTAGTTATGTATAAACACATAAAAGATCACCTGTATTCATATGTATAAAAATGCAAAGAGAGAAAGAGTATGCTAAAAACATAAAATAAAACCGTAAGATTTTAATAGACCAAATGCGTTAATCAGCAGTACTAAATTTGATTGTGCTTCAATAAAATAATAACAATGTTTTTTCAATGTTTACAGTACTAGTCTTGATAAGGATAGTAGTGAAGAGAATATAGTTGTTTCTTAGTAAATGATCTTGTTATGATTCTTGATTGTGATTAAATAATTTCTAGTTCCAAAGAAAGATATGAGGACTTCACTATTCACAGAAAATAGACTGCTCACACAAATTAGATGCTACAGCACTTTATTGCAACTGCTGATTATCTTTCATCTCATTAAAAGCTGTTGAAAAATAATTTATTATTTAGTTGCTAAGAGATTATAAAAAATTCATTTTTGCTAATGGCACAATCAGATTACATTTTATTGCTCAATTTTTATTGGTCTTGATAAGAGGGCTGTAGATTAATTGTATCTTTATTTCATCATCTCAGAAACATCAAAAATTATGTGTGCTGAACTAGGACTTACTTAGACCGAATAGATTTTGCTTTATTTCAATTAAATTATTTATAAGGCTAAAGTAGATATAGCAAATTCATTATTTATATTTATTCTTGTATATTGTATTCTACTAGGCAATTCATATAGAAAATCAAATTAAATTATTCCTAACATGCCCAAAATTGGAGTAAAATATTTTTAGATTTACAGTATTCAACCAACTGGATACAACTTGCAAAAAACTGACCTGTTGATTGCTCTTATATAATACAAGCAGAATCTTTGAAGGGCAGATGCTGAAGAAAATGGAGAAAAGGGAATAGAAACAGAGCATTTGCTTGTGTTTTCTAAGATTTATTTTCCTGGAATCCTGTACTTATTTTCCTCGCCAGTTCTATAATGCACTCAAGGAAGACACTGGTATGAAAATGTTCCAGCAAACTCATGGGCACATTAAACTCCTTTTAATTCCCCTTGGTATAAAAGAGACCAAGCTGAAATGTATAAAGACATATTTACTCAATAGAAGTCATGAAGAAAGCTAATTGTAAGTAGCTCATGTTCATATATTTTGCTAGACTGTCAGTCTTCCTATATATCAGAAATCTTTTGGGTAGCCAGAATCACTTGTGCTAGGGAGAAAAATCACCTCAACAAATTCTCACTTCCTAATCGCTGGTATTACTCCTGTGGATACATGTCATGGGTACATTTTATTCCTCCAAAAGATGTTAAAGTCCTAATTCCAAGTATCTATGAATATGGCATTTTTTTGGAAATACGGTCTTTGCAGATGATCAAGTTAAAATGTGGTCATTAGGTAGACTTTAACACAATGTGACAGGTGTTCTTTATAAAAAGGGGAAATTTTTGGCACATAGATATGTCTTCTGGTCTCCAGTCTCTATTTCAATTTACATTTATTAGAATGTAAATGTATTTGAGCTTGCGAGATGAAGCATGTATGTTGTTTATACCACCAAGTTTGTAGTACTTTTTTATAGCAACCCTAACAAACTAAAACAATACGCTACTGTTACATGACAAAGGGAATTAATCAAAGATACTCTTGCAGATAACAGTGAAATTTGATAATGAGCAGACATTCAAATAGGGAGATTTATCCTGGATTATTCGGGAAGGCCCAACCCAATCATATGAGTTATCAGAAATGTAAGAGAGTGGCAGAAGAGTAGGTCACAGAGATGTGATATGAGAAATACTTGGTATCTGGCAAGGCAACAGAGTCTCCCTGAGAGCATCCTGAAAAAAAAAAAAAAAAAAGCATTCCTTCCCACGTCTTTATCTTAACCAGGTGAAACCAGCACTGGCCTCGTGACCTACAGAAATTAAAGATAACAAATTTGTTGAAAGCCACTAAGTTTGTGGTAATTAGTTACAGAGGCCATAGAAACCCGACGTATCTCTAACCCATTGTGGTAGAGTACTCAAAGGAAGGTTTAGGGAGATCAATGTCATATAAAATGACCCTTCCTGTCTTCATGGGCTTTACTCGTTCTCTGGCATATAGTCTTTATATGGGATTTCTACCTTTTAATAAGGATTGATGTGAAATTTGCATAAGATTTATTGAAGATTTGTACAAACAAGTGTTATTTTGTTCTATACAGGTGTGTAGCCCAGAATATAATTTTCTAAAAATAAGTAGGACTATTGTGCTCAATATTGAATGATAAAGCATAATTACTTTAAAGCAAAAGAGAAATGAATTTGGGTAAAAAACAATAACAACAAAAGTTTTAAAGTAAAAATATGCTTAAGAAGGTTATTTCATGTATGCATGTGTTTATGTTTCTATGTAGAAATGTTTATAGTAACATATCTAATATTTTTAAAAGTCTTATTTCAACTATTACAGATGAAAAATTTATTCCTATAATTCTTATAATTTTGATAAAACTCAAACATGACATGTACTCTTATTATTTAGTGTTACCAGTTTCCTTTTATGAATTCAGTCCATATTTCTCTTTATGTCTCAGGAGTAATGACAATTTGTTCATTTTTGATAGTTTTAATCTTTGTTCTCAACCACAAACAAGGTAGCTGAAGGGTGATTGTTCAAAGAACGACTCATTAATCAACACTCTCTTACTTCCTTTTTCCCATTTACATAATCTGAAAATAAATTACAGTTGACTCTTGAACAATAAGGGTTTGAACTGCATAGGTCCACTTGTGCCCAGGTTTTTGTCCACCTCTGCCACCTCTGAGACAGCAAGGCCAACCGCTCTTCTTCCTCCTCCTCAGCCTATTCAACATGAAGATGAGGAAGATGAGCTTAATGATGATCCCTTTTCACTTAATAAAATGTAAATGTATTTTATCTTCCTCATAATTTTCTTGATAACATTTTCTTTCCTCTAGCTTACTTCATTGTAAAAATACAGTATATAGGATCTGAACACAGTGGCTCACAACTGTAATCTCAGTACTTTGGAGGCCGAAGTAGGCAGATGGTTTGAGCTCAGGAGTTTGAGTTTAACCTGGGCAACATGGCATGGCCCCATCTCTAGAAAAAAATGAATAAAAAATAGTCAGGCAGGCGCCTGTGGTCCCAGCCACTAGGGAAGCTGAGGTGGGAGGATCTTCTGAGCCTGGGGAGTTCCAGGCTGCAGTAAACCGTAATTGTGCCACTGCACTCCAGCCTTGGCAACAGAGTGAGACACCATCTCAAAAAAAAACAAAATAATATAGTATATAATGCATATAATATATAAAATATGTGTTAATTGACTGTTAATGTTATTGATAAGGCTTCTGGTCATAGTCTGTTAGTAGTTACTTTCTAGGGGAGTTAAAAGTTATATATGGATTTTCAACTGCACGGGGGTTGGCACCCCTAACTCCTACATTGTTAAAGGGTCGACTGTAATCCATAATTAAGTCATTTAACATTTATCTTTCACCACTGTTTTGTTATATCACTTGCTTCTGGCTTTCATAGTCATTCAGTATGGTAACTATTTCAAATATTATTTTTGGTGTAATTTTTTTTTACCAGGATATACAACATATCCAAACATACATTTCTTTCCTTCCTATTCTTCCACCTTAACATGATTTATGTCTTATTTTTCATTATATTTAGAATATTTTTAAAAGTTAGGTCCATTTAATGCCCTGCATTTTGCAATGGTATTTTATGAAACAATAGGTAATATTATGTCTTTGTTGTATCCTTAAGAGTAAGTGAAGAAAATGCTTCACGGCATGGGGAATAATCAGAAATATTTAACCTGCTTGAAAAAGAAATTTAAATAAGAGAAATGGATTTTCTTACTGTTGTAGAGGCTGGAAGTCAGAGCAATGTGAGAAAGGCACCAGCTTGGCTAGGTTCTGGCGAGGACCCTCTTCCTGACCTGCACACAGCTGCGTTTTTCTGTGTCCTCCCGGGGTTTTTCTTTGGTGTCTGAGCAGAAAAGGGGCAGGAGGAAGCTTTGGTGTGTCTGTTTTTATAAGGCCACTCTTCCTATAGGATCAGGACCCCGCCTTTAGGACTTCATTTAACCTTAATTACTTCCGGAAAGTCCCTCTCTCCAACTCTAATCACATTGAGGGTGAAGCCTTTAACAGATGAATTTAGAGGGAAGACACATTCAGTCCATAGCAAGTATCATGTATTTGAGAGTCAGTAATGAATGCAATATTAAATAATTCCACGTAATACATAAGCAAAAAGGAAGGGAGGAAGAAGAAAGGAAGAAGGGAAAGGAATCCCAAGTATTTCATGTGTTAATAGTAACTGTTTTATTTTAATACCACTCATTTTATTTTACATTGCCTAAAATAAATGTATTTTACCCATTTCTACCACTTTACTTTCCTGTCAAGTCCTGATTCTTAGTTCTAAGATCAGTCAGCCCCTGGCAGAACGCTACTTGGTTTTTCTGGGTAGGTGTCCTTGTCCTCTGGCTCTTCTCTCGGTTTTGTGTTTGAGACATATGGTTTCTCCACGTAGAGTTCTTCGTCATTAACCCCTCAAGTTCTCTCTAATTAAAACTCACCATGATTCAGTCACCTGACGTTTTAAAATAGTCGTATGGTTTTTCCAATGAAGCTGACATAATCTTTATTTTAAGACATCTATTTTTCCCCAAAATAGTATACCGATTACAAATAATGGTGAAATCATCACATGATATCTTCTTTACGTTATGTAATGTTACCTGCTATTTATACAATATGACAGTGCGTTTGTGTTATATCATATTTAAAAATGTAAGAAATACACTTTTCCAGTGTTGTTTTGCTAAGCAACTGAATCATATTTAAATTGTAACATTAAAATAAAATGTTTACAGACATCTCAAGGACTTAATAGTTATTGAAAAATTAATGGATTTTATATGAAATGCTTAATTTTTCAGAGAAAAACAAGTTCAGTTGAAAAGGTATGGGTGCCTGTCACATCTGTGCACTAAGAAGGGACAGATTTGGAAGACTGTGACTCAACTTCTAGGGATAACAGCAGCATCTGAGTTTGATTCGACAAATAACAATTCACAAGTCACACAGTTTTCTTCTAATTCCCTTGAGGCTGAGCTGTTACTGGGAGATCATGAATAACAAAACAACTATTGGCTTTGTGGGCAAGTGAGAGATTTGGGTTCTATATAGAGAACTTTCAACTGGACCCAAATAATTAGTGTGCGTTCCGACGTATTCCACAGAATCTGGGACTGATTAAATAACAGACAGCTTCAAGTAATCATGGATTCTGGGAATGAGGGGCAAGACTTAACCCAAAGTCGGGAGAAATCTAATAACCTCAAAACAGGACCAGGGAAAATGCAAAAGCTTAAATCCAAGTTTGCTGTTGAGTACTTCCTTTCTTAAACAATAAAATAGATTAACATTGTCTTCTTCTATACATTGTATTTTGCCATTTTAAATTTTATAGAAACTCATGAGCATGCTATATAAAAGCTGAATCTAGAATTTTTTTTTTTTTTTTTTTTTTTTTTTTTGAGACAGAGTTTCTCTCTTGCCCAGGCTGGAGTGCAATGGCTCACTGACCTCGGCTCACCGCAACCTCCACCTCCCGGGTTCAAGTGATTCTCCTGCCTCAGCCTCCTGAGTAGCTGGGATTACAGGCATGTGCCACCACGCCAGGCTAATTTTGTATTTTTAGTAGAGACAGGGTTTCTCCATGTTGGTCAGGCTGGTCTCGAACTCCTGACCTCAGGTGATTCGCCTGCCTCAGCCTCCTTAAGTGCTGGGATTACAGGCGTGAACCACCATGCCCGGCCTAGAGGTTTTTAATATTCATAGAAATGGATGATAAATAGCCATCCAATATTTTTTCTTGAGGGAGACAGAAAACAATTTTCTCAGCATTATTTTCGGTTCATTTTGTATGATTAGATGATGGTCCAATAGTGATGCTACACACTACTGGAAGTGTGCACCGCTGCCCACTAAATGAACCAGGCCCAGTTTCTGTCAAGGACAAGGTAAGCAGAAGTGTGATTTATTAGAAAACCATGGAAAATATGCTAGCATTCCCAACCACTTTCCTTCTGGATATTAGATACAAGAGCAGTAGAAGGTATTCATACTTTGTGGTTCATGATAAGGATAAACCGAGTAAGCCTATCAGGCATTTTTAAGTTCCCTGTGATGGTTACAGCGGCACGTCTGCAATTCCTTTCAGAAGCTCTAACAGGAGTGATTGCCCTTAGAATATCACCATTATTAAAAGCAGCAGTGGTAACTGGATTCCTCTCTTAGAGTGATTAAATTGATAAAGCAACCACAAAATGACACTTAAAATGACTTTAGATATCTGAGTAACAAAAGGGTTGGATACCATTATCTTATTTTTCTAAAGATGAGAACAGTCTATTTAAATTAAATTGTTTATTTTGACATAATTGTAGACTTACATGTAGTGATAAGAAATATTAACAAGAAATCCCATGTGCCTTTTACCTCGTTTTTTTTTTTGTTTTGATAGAAACACCTTGAAAATTATAGCACAGTATTACAATGGGGGTGTTGATATTCACACAGTCAAGATGGAATATTTCATCATAACAAAGTTCCCTTTTCTGCCCTTTTATAACCACACTCACTCTCCTCCATTGTCCCGCTCCTTCATCCCTGGCAATCACTAGTATGTCCCCCATTTCTATAATTTTATCCTTTCAAGAATGTATTATAAAGGGAATCATCTCCTGTGTAACTTTCAGGATTGGCTTTTCTCAGCCGGGATATTTCTCTGCAGATTCATCTAGGTTGTGGCATCTATCTGTGGTTGATTCCCTTTTATTGCTGAGGAGTAATCCATGACATGGACACAGCACAGTTTGTTTAACCACTCACCTGTTGAGGGAATGATGAGTTGTTCCCTCTTTGGGGCTATTATGAATACAGTTGCTATGAACATCCAGGGGCGAGTTGCAATGTGGGCACAAGCTTTGTTTTCTCTGCATAAGAGTACACTTGCTGTTTGGTGTGATAACTGCATGTTTAGTTTTCTAAGAAACTACCAAACTGTTTTGTATAGTGGCTGTACTTACATTCCCATTGGCAATATATCATTGTTTTCGTTTCTCTAATTTCTCGTCAACATTTGGTAGTGCCTCTATTTTTTTGTTTGTTTTGGTCAGATATATGATTTACAAATATTTTCCCCCTAGTTTGTAGCTTCTCTTTTTATCCCTTCAACAGGATCTTTCCCAAAGCAAAGGTTTTATTAACATTTGTTTAAATTCCAATTTATCAATTTTTTCTTTATAGATCATGTTTTTGGTGTCATGTCTAAGAACACTTTGCCTTACCCTATATCCTGAAGAATTTCTCCTATTTCTTTTTCTAAAAGAATAATAGTTTTGCATATTCGAAGTGTATGATCCATTTGACTTAACCTTTGTATGAGATGTGAGATTTGTCAATGTGTTACTTATAGATGTCCATTGCTCTAGCACCACCATTCTTCCTCCAATGAATTGCCTTATTTGTTGAAAACCAGTTAGACATATTTATGTGAGTATACAGTCTGTCTTATAGTTCTCTGCTTCACTGATCTATATATCTATCTCTTTACCAATGCAATACTATTTTCATGACTGTAGTTATATAAAGGCCTTAATTTCTAATAAGTGATTTCTCCCACTTCTGTTTTATTTTTCAGGGTTGATTTTAGCTCTTCTAAGGTCTGTGCCTGTCCACATACATTTTAGAATAAGCTTTTCTATGTTTTGTTTTGTTTTGTTTTTAAACCCTATTGGGTTTTTGATAGGAATTGAATTATACCTATAGGTCAATTTGAGGAGAAGTGACAATTTTCAGTGTGTTGAATCTTGATGTCCATGAACACAGTATGTTTCCATTTATTTAGGTGTTCTTGAGTTTCCTTTGGCAGTTTGTAATCTTCAGCATGTACGTTTTGTAACACATTTTGTTAAATATATTTCTGTGTATACTATTTTTTCTGAGTGACTGCAAATAGTGCTGAGTTTTTATTTTCAGTTTCTGCAAGTTCATTGTTAGAATATGAGAACATGTTTCATGTTTATATGTTGATCTTGTAGTCTAACATTTTCTGAACTCACTTAGCAGTTCTGAGACTTTTTTTTTCTTTTTCTTTTTGTATAGTCAGTACTTTCTATGTAGATAACCAGGTCACCTGCATTAGGGTCAGTTTTATTATTTCTTTTGCAATATGCGTGTCTTATATCATCTCCTTTGCTTGCCTTATTGGAGATTTTCCTATTTGTACTTCAGTCAGCTTCTCGAATCTATAGATTTATGTCTTATGACAAATTTGGGAATTTTTTCGCTTATTATTTCTTAGAACACCCTTTCACTTCACTCTTTCTACTTCTGTGATTCTGGAAATGTGAGTTGGATATTTTTTATTGCTGTAACAAGTTCCTGAGGCTCTATTCTTTTTTATTTTTTTCAGTCTATTTTTGTCTTTATTCAGGTTGGGTAAATTATTTTAATCTCTTTTTAAGTTTACTCTCTTACCCATTGTCATCTCATGCTACCATTGAGCCTACTCAGAGAACTGGGGTTTTAAAGATTTTCATCATAGCATTTTTCAGTTCTATCAAGTCTATAATTTTTATTTGGTTGTTTTTCATCAATTTTTATTTTTTGCTGAGATTTTCTCTTTTTTCATTTGTTTTCAGATAATTTTTGACTGTTGAAACATTTTATGATGGTTGCTTTCATGTCGTTGTCTGATAATTCCAACCTCTGGTTCATCTCAATGTGGGCAACAGTTGATTGTGTCTTTTTTTTTTTTTTTTTTTTTTTTTACAGAGTCTCACTCCATCACCCAAGCTGGAGTGCAATGGTGTGATCTCGGCTCACTGCAGCCTCCACCTCCCAGGTTCAAGCAAATCTCTTGCCTCAGCCTCCCGAGTAGCTGGGATTACAGGCGTGCATCACCTCACTCGGCTAATTTTTTACATTTTTAGTAGAGACAGGGTTTCGCCGTATTGACCAGGCTAGCCTCAACCTCTTGACCTCAAGTGATCCTCCTGTCTTGGCCTCCCAAAGTGCTGGGATTACAGGCATGAGCCACCACACCCAACCTGATTGTGTTTTTTCATTCATCCTGTGACATTCTCCTTATGATGGGTGATTTTTTTTTTTTTTTTTTTTTTTTTTTTGCAATCAGGATTTTTAGCTATATTTGTCAGGAGGCTCTTAGTTCCACTTACAGTTTTAATTTAGCACAGCGCCATCCTGTGGAGGTTTAGTACACAGGACCTGGCCCGTTGCTGTGGGTCTAATGACGATTGAATTATCAGAGACTTTGAGGGACAATTTTGGACAGCTTGATTTATCTCCGATCGTGTTGCTGGGCTTCTCACTGAACGCTCCTGGTGTTGCTTGAGGAGATAAAGGAGCTACCTCCGTTTAAGCTGCCTGTTGCCTTAAGCTGGGGAAACAGAGTCTATTGCCCAGGAGACTTAAGACTGCTTCTTGGGAAGGTGCTTGTGGAGGTGACATCCTCCTTGCTGATGAATTGTTGTCTCTGGGAAGGAAAGAGAGTGTCAGGTCCAGTAGTCTGGTGTGAAAGGAGCTTTCTCTGTCGTCTTATTGTCAGTGGGGCATCTGGTCAGCCCAGTACTACTAGGCTGCCCTGGTTTTGTTGAAGGTACTCTTAAGGAGAAATTAGCTTACCTAAGCCATCATCTGTTACTTGTTGGGAGGGGAGGGAGAGGTCAGAAAATGCTGGCTCCACAGAGGAATGAGATCATGTTTTTTGCACGGACATAGGTGAAACTGGAAGCCATTAACCTAAGCAAACTAACGCACGAACAGAAAACAAATCACTGCATGTCGTCACTTACAAGTAGGAGTTGAACAATGAGGACACATGGACACAGAGAGGGGAACAGCACACATTGGGGCCTACTGGGGGAGCAGGCGGGTGGGAGGAGAGCATTAGGAAAAATAGCTAATGCATGCTGGAGCTAATTCAACTTAGGAGACGGGTTGATAGACGCAGCAAACCACCATGGCACATGTTTACCTATGTAACAAACCTGCACATCTTGCACATGTACCCAAGAACTTAGAAAAATAAAATAATAATAATAATAATAAAAGGCCAGAAGCGGTGGCTCGCGCCTATAATCCCGACGCTTTGGGAGGCCAAAGCAGTCAGATCATCTGCGGTCAGGAGTTCGAGACCAGACTGACCAACATGGTGAAACCCCGTCTCTACTAAAAATACAAAAGTTAACCTGGCGTCCTGCACATGCCTGTAATCCCAGCTACTCAGGAGGCTGAGGCTGGAGAATCGCTTGAACCCGGGAGGAGGAGGTTGCAGTGAGCCGAGATCGTGCCATTGCACTCCAGCCTCGGTGACAGAGCGAAACTCTGTATCAAAAAAAATAAAATAAAATAATAAGAAAATGCCGGCTCTCGGTCACCTTTCTCTGTTAGGCAGTGGCTGTAAGATGCCTTGTTTCTATGATGTTCCTCCAGTCCTGATGTCCCTTCTTAGCGTGCTTTCTTCTTCCGACATTTCTGAGTTATGCTTTGGTTGTCCCTTCCATCATTTACTGGCTTTATATTGACACTTAGCAGGTAGTATCGGGGGAAAGGAGTCCACGTGATTTTTTTCTGGACTGGGACTCCAGTGTAATTTTATAAGGTACTTACATTAGATCTTGCTGTAACATAATCTCACATTGTACAATTAACTGTCAGTCTTATGTCCTAAAAAGGGATTTGTTTCTCTTTGAAATACCACATGGAAATCATCATGAGCCTAAATTATGGTCATGTACTAGACACTTTGGAGTAAATGCTATAGAAGTTTTTAGAGTATATGCAAATGTTCATTTTGCACTTGTGAAAATTATGTTTTATTAATACAAGTTTTTATATAACTGTCCTTTAGATTTTACCATGCTTGATGATTCATCATTGTGACATATCACAGCACAGCTGTTTGCCAGGAGTGACATTATAGTGAAGATTTATATAAAATATCTAAAAGTTATGCAGCTCTAATGCTTCCACTCCACGGGTAGTACCATTAATACCCACATTTAGGATAATAGCTCTGAAAAAAAAAAAGTAGCTCCACAAAGAAAGGCTATAGTAGTGAAACTGTTTGTCTCTAACATCCCAGCAAAAGAAACATGGCTATAAAATCTGTGTCTAAAAATATCCAGCATCTTCAAGGAGTCAACATTTGAAAGTTGAAATTGAATGGTCGATTTAAAGTAGGTCTTGTTTGGAAGGAGAGAGTGTCTACATTTATTGGTAACTTTGTAAATAAACTTTTGTATTTTAAAGTACTTTTAGACTTCCAGAGAAAATTCAAAGAGGGTGTTAGTAATTTTATAAATCATTAGGTTGTTGCAGTGTGGTGATAACAATTATCATTTGGTCTGGATTGTGTTTACAATGTGGTTGATAGTTAGAAATTATTAAGTTCATGCACAAATAATCCTGCATTTAATTATTATTGTAGAAAGGAGTCAGGATGGATTTTGCTTTTCATTACCTCCAAGTAAAATTTTGATCAGATTTTTTAAAAAGAAGGATTATATATATGGTACTGTAATTTGATTTGATTATGTGTTCAAAGCCTACATAATATATAAGGAAGACTCAGCTCTTAATACACCACTAGCTTTTTTTTTTTTTTTTGAGACGGAGTCTCGGTCTGTCGCCCAGGGAGTCTTGCTGTGTCGCCCAGTCTGGTGTGCAGTGGCGCGATCTCAGCTCACTGCAAGCTCTGCCTACCAGGTTCCCGCCTCCCAAGTAGCTGGGACTACAGGAGATGGGGTTTCACTGTGTTAGCCAGGATGGTCTCAATCTCCTGACCTCGTGATCCACCCGCCTCGGCCTCCCAAAGCACTTCTATCTTGTAAGACTTTTCCTTTAATGCCTCCATAATGAATAATATATAACATTTATCGAGAGAATTTTAGTCTAGAAATTTCACAAAAGATCTAAAGAAACCTTACTTTTTAAAATTTCTTACATCAAAATAATGATTGAAGAAACAATTGAGATAGTAGGACTAAGTCATGTATTATTTACATAAGGAAAGAAAAAAAGAGTTCTGATTTATTTATATTGTTTATTTACTCTTATAATTGCTGTTATTTAACCTTTATTCTAAAGTGGCTTTAAAATAACTCTTATTATATTTATTTGGTGTAGAATAATTTTGCATTGAGAATTAATGATACGTCTGTTTAGTTTTCATTAGTTATCTGTCTTCATTGTGCTGTCAAATTTTTGCCTATGTCAGCATGTCTGTCTTTGTATGAGAGTAGAGGAAAATGTAATGGTAACACTTCTATGAGAAGCATTTCATTCACTAAACCAATCTCCAGTTTAAAAAGAATTGCATGTATTATACTTGTTAAAGTTTTCAAAGGATAGTCACCTTATCTAACTTATTTTCTCAATCTCTCTACATTTACTTATGAGAAAGCTAAAAGGTACTGACATAGAATGAATTTTTTTAAGATTACACAGATAAAAAATGAATTTAAGACAAACTTTACAGTATCAGGATCCAAATTCAAACAAAATTAATAGTAATAAAATGAAAGGGAAGATTTTTTATGCTATCACAGCAGTTTAGCAGCTTTGAATTTTAAGGCCATCACCTGCAAAATTAATCCTGCAGATATTATTGGGGGCAAAGTTTTAGTGAGGAAGAAGGAAAAAGTGTGTAATGGAAAGAGTTCAAGATTTTGGTTTCATCTTCTGTTTCTGTGACCCTCATCAAAACACGGCAACCACTGCATCCTCATCTTTCGTATCAGTAAAAATTATATAACAGTTCTGTAATGGACTGAATGTGTTTCCCTCAAATTCGTATGTTGAAATCCTAAACCCCAAGCTGATGATATTAAGATGTAGGGCTTTTGTGCGGTGATTAGTGGCCTTATAAAAGAGACCCAGAGAGCTCTCTTGCCCCTTGTACCATGTGAGGATGAAGCAGGAAGCCAGCCCTCTATGAAGGGAATCCTCAGATATTAAACCTACCAATCCTTTGATCTTGGGAGTCCCAGGTTCCAAAATTATGAGAAATAATTCCTGTCATTAATAAACCACTCAGTATATGGTATTCTGTTATAGCAGCCTGAACAGACTTAATACAAAAATTCATAACCTTCTAAACTCCATAATGTTATTGGACAACTCACCCAGAAAAGATATGCATAAACATTAAGTTATGGATTATTATAATAAAGGTAATATTCAATGTGATGTCTACAATTACTTTATATGTGATTGACTCCAATTTAACCAAAATTTCCACAACCAGTTCACTCTAGTTTTGAGAGTCATACTCATGAGTTTTCTCCAAGATACAATTAATGAATCTAATAACTAACATTGTTAAAGTTTTGATATCAAACATGGCAACCCTTAAATGCTTTTAGTTGATTTATTAATTTTTGTTTCAATAAATGTGATTACCTAAATTGAGAAAACTGGACACAGTACAAAATATTTCAATGAAAGCTGTGAAATAAATTTTCAATATATGTTATGAAAACAGTTAATACAAATGTGACACTGTATTAGTCCATTCTTGCATTGCTATAAAGAACTATCTGAGATTTGGTAATTCATAAAGAAAAGACACTGAATTGACTCACAGTTCCACAGGCTGTACAGGGAGGATGACTGGCAAGGCCTCAAGAAACTTACAATCACGGCAGAAGGCAAAGAGGAAGAAAGCACATCGTACATGTCTGGATCAGGAGAAAGAGGGAGAGAAGGGGGAAGTGCTACACACTTTTAAACAACCAGATTTCATGGGAATGCACTCACTGTCGTAAGAACAACAAGGGGGAAGTGCACCCCATCAACCAATCACCTCCCACCTGACCCCTCCTCCAACAATGAGGATTACAATTCTACGTAAGATTTGGGAGGGGACACAGAGCCAAACAATATTAGAAATCTGTTACTGCAATGGCACACGACATAAAGGCAATCACGAGGTGTGACATTTTTCAAGTTTTTAAAGAAAAATGCTCTCTAATTTATGGAAGTAATATTTTCTTAAATTCCCATAATATTATGAGCAGTTAAAAATTATGTAAAATGGACCAGGTGCAGTGGTTCACATCTGTAATCCCAGCACTTTGGAAGGCTGAGGCGGGCTGATCACCCGAGGTCAGCAGTTCGAGACCAGCCTGGCCAACATGGTGAAACCCCATCTCTACTAAAAATACAAAAGTTACGTGGGCATGGTGGTGTGTGTCTGTAATCCCAGGTACTTGGGAGGCTGAGGCAGGAGAATCCCTTGAACCTGGGAGATGGAGCTTGCAGTAAGCAGAGATTTCACCACTGCACTCCAGCCTGAGCAACAAGAGTGAGACACCATCTCAAAAAAAAAAAAAATATGTAAAATGATATATTTTCACACAAGTTGTTTTCCTTTTATGATATTGAATCAGAGTGCTTGTTCAAAGGTTGTTGTTCTTTAGAAAGAATGAAACTTAATTTATTTCTGAATTTATCACATTTAAAATTTAATTAAAGCAATTTGAAGCTTCTTAGTAAAATGTCTCCCAAAATGAGCTTTAAAATTTTACAATACCACTTTTTCTTCCATCTCTTTCTCTTCCTCTGTTAAATTGTCTCTTCAAACTGTCAACTAAAACCCAATATCAGCTTTTATAATACCTTCAGTTTCTTTTAGTAGGTATAAGCAAATATGAATACACACACGAATGCATATATAATTATATATATATATGATCTACTTTTACAAAAATATTGCTATATATGTATATACATTTTTTGTGACTCATGCTGTTTTTTAAATTATATGAGTGTGGTTTATTTTTTTCTGTATTTGCAATCTAATTAATTATTTTCCTTGCATTTTTACATTTTATTTTTATTATAATATTTATTTTAGGTTAAAAGGTACATGTGTAGGTCGGTTATATAGGCAAACTGCGTGTCACAGTGGTTTAGTGTACCGGTTATTTTGTCACCCAGGTTATAAGCATAGTACCCAATAGGTATTTTTACTGATCCTCTCCCTCCTCCCACCCTCCACCTTCAAGTGTGTCCCAGTATCTGTTGTTTCCCTGTTTGTGTCCATATGTTATCATTGTTTGGCTCTCACTTATAAATGAGAGCATGCAGTATTTGGTTTTCTGTTCCTGCATTAGTTTGCTTAGGATAATGGTCTCCAGTTCCATCCATGCTGCTGTAAAGGACATGATCTCATTCTTTTTTATGGCTGTGTAGTATTCCATAGTGTACACGTACCACATTTTCCTTATCCTGTCTACCACTGATGGGCATTTAGGGTTGATTCCTTATCTTTGCTATTGTGAATAGTGTTGCAATGAACACGTGTGCATGTGTCTTTATGGTAGAGCAATTTACATTCCTTTGCATATGTACCCAATAACGGGATTCCTGGGTCAAATGGTAATTCTGTTTCAAATTCTTTGAGGAGCATCCACACTGCTTTCTCCCATTGCTAAACTAATTTACAAAGCTGAAGCATTGCGTTACAGGACTTCACACTATATTACAAAGTTGCAATAACTAAAACATCATGTTATTGGTACAAAACACAGACACATTGACAAATGAAACAGTATAGGGAGCGTATATTAATACCACATATGTACACACAATGGAGAAAGGACCCATTATTCAATAACTGGTCCAGGGATAACTGGCTTGCCACATGCAGAAGAATGAAACAGGACTTCTTCCTTGCACCATGTGCAGAAACCACTCAAGATGAGTTAAAGAGTTAAATGTAAAATGTAAAACCTAAAACTATACAAACCCTGGAAGCTAACCTAAGAAATATCGTTCTGGACATAGGTACTGGCAAAGATTTCATGACGAAGATACCAAAACATCTTGTTGGCGAATATGCAACAAAAATGAAAATTGACAAATGGAACCTAATTAAACTAAAGAGCTTCTGTACAGCAAAAGAAACAATCAACAGAGTAATCAGACAACCTACAGAATGTGAGAAAATATTTACAAACTATGCATTCAACAAAGGTCTACTATCCAGAATCTATCAGGAACTTAAAACAAATTTACAAACAGAAACCAAACAATCCCAATAAAAAGTAGACAAAGGACATGATCAGAGATTTTTCAAAATAAGACTTAAAAAAATAGCAGTTTTAGGATTAATTTTTTTAAATGTTAAAAAAGAACAGAAAGTCCATATAATTCCCATATATTCCCTGCTCCCTCTCCCCCATATAATTTTTCCTATTATATGTGTGCACATTCCTATTATTAGTGTGCACATTTGTTACAATTAATAATCCATATTGATACATTATTATTAACTCAAGTATATGCATTAGGGTTCAGTCTTTGTGTTGTACCAATCTATGGGTTTTGATAAGTGCATAATGTCATGTATCTACCATTAGCGTATCATACAGAACAGTTTTGCTGACCTAAAAATTGCATACGCTTCAATTCATTTTGCCTTCTTCCCCCATTGAACCACTGTCAGCCGCTGATCTTTGTAGTGTCTTTATGTGTTTTTCAAGATATCATAGACATACAGATGGCCCTCCTTCTCAGTGGGTTCTGCATTCTCTGATTCAACCAACCGTGAAGCAAAAATACTTTTTTAAAAATCATACAGTAACAAACAATGAGTATAACTATTTGCATAGTGTTTACATTTTATTAGGTATTACAAGTAGTCTAGACATTATTTAAATACATGGAAGAATATGGTTACATTATATGCAAATACTACAGCATTTTATATAAGGGACTGGAGCATCCTTTGATTTTGATATTCACACAGTGAGGGTAAAGGGAGCTCATCCAGGAACCAATACCCCTGTGGATACCAAGGGACAACTGTACTTAGAATCACACCGTATGTGACCTTTCCACATAGGCTTCGTTCCCATCTGAAAAGGACACTAACACACTATGCATTTTCTGTTCCTCCGTGTTTTTTGTAGTTTGATAACAGATGTATCACAGTTTATCCATCCACCTACGGAATGACATTTTGGTGCCTCCCAATTTTTATCAATTATGAATAAAGTTGCTGTAAACATTGATGAGCAAGTTTTTGTGACCATAACTTTTCAACTTCTTCGGGTAAATAACTAGCAGTGGGGTTGCTGGATTGTATGGCAAGACCATGTTTAATTTTTTTTTTTAAAGCTGCCAACCGTCCTCCAAAGTGATTATACTATTTTGCATTTCTGTCAGCAATCAATGAGAGTTCTATTGCCCCATACCTTCCCCAGCATTTGGTGATGGCAACATTTCTGATTTTAGCAGTTCTGATAGATAGGTGGTCATATTTTATTGCTGTGTTAAGTTGCAGTTCCCTAATGAGAAAATATCTTTTTCATATACAGTTTACCCTTGAACAATATGGGTTTGAATTATACGTGCCCACTGATTCACAGATTTTCTTCCACCTCTGTCAACCCAGAGGCAGCTGGACCAACTTCTCCTTTTCCTCTTCCTCCTAAGTCCACTGAAGACAATGAAGATAAAGACCTTTATAATGATTCATTTACACTTACACTTCATAAAAAGTAAATGTATTTGTTCTTCCTTATGATTTTCTTAATACTGTTTTCTTTTTTCTAGCTTACTTTATTGTAAGAATACAGTATGTAGTGCACATAACATACAAAATATGTGTTAATCAACTGTTTATTTCTTGGTAAGCCTTCCAGTTAACAGTCGGGTATTAGGAGTTAAGTTTTTGGAGAATCAAAAGTTATACTTGAATTTTCAACTGTTCAGAGTGTCAGGCTCCCTAACCCTTGTGTTTCTCAAGAGTAGACTGTACTTACTTGTCACCTGTATATCTTCTTCATGAGGTGTCTGTCCTCATCTTTAGTCAACTTTTAATCATTTGTTTCCTTTTGTTTTAATAGTTCTTTGTATATTTTGCCAGTCCTCCATCAAATATGTGTTTTAAAAATATATTTTCCCACTCTCTAGCTTGTTTTTTCATTCTCTTTCACAGAGAAGAAAAGAGATACTACTTTCTTTCACTGAAAAAGAAATCCAACTTATTTTTCTGCAAGAATCATGCTTTTGGTGTTGCATAGAAAAACTAAAAATTGATGAATCCAAAATAAAATAGATTTTCTTTTCCTTTTTATTTTCTAAAAGTTTCATAGTTTTGTATTTTTTATTTAGTTCTATAATCCACTCCGCATTTTTCTTAATCTTATATCATTAATTTTTCTTTTATTTGTTTAATCTTCTTAAAAGTTATTTCCATTTTTTCTTGATTTAAGATTAAGTATTTAAAGCTAATTTTTTCTCTAAATTTTTTATTGCTTCATCACAAAAATTATGATCTAGGAATTTCAGATCATTATTTAATCATGTGCAAATGTATTTGCATTTCATCTTCATGCCAGTGTTGTCTAAGAAGGAAGTATTTGTCAATTTAAATAACACAGGTGATTTCTATTCTCTGATGTTATTTTTATTTGATCATATTGCCATCAAAAAGCATTGTCTTTACTATTCCTAATTTTCTAAGTTTTCCTTTATGACTTAATATAATGGTAATTATATAATGGTAACTTTTGTTACTTAATGTAGTGATACTCTATGTCCAGGGTAACATGAATAATATTTATCAATTATATATCCTCTACATTTTATAAGGTTTTATGTCTTCTAAGATATTTTGTAAAAACTGATTTGATTTTGCTCAGAGTGAATTACATTCTCCAACTATGTAACGGGCTTCCATCTTTTGTCCTCATACAACACGTAGCTATAACTATGGTATTCAGTTTGAGACATGCATGACTTTCAGCTTAACTGAGAAAGGCAAACTTTAACGTAATAAAGTCTCTTTCTGTTAATGGATTTCTTTTGCAATTGCTTAATATGGCTTTGTGCTGGCTCTTTTCATTTTCAACATTGTAAATCATTTAGTTTACATGTTTTTAAAATAGATGTTACATATCTGGCTGGCTTTTGCTTTTTGATACAATAGAAAATCAGCTTTTATTTCTTAACCAGGGGAGATTGGTTTATTTTGCTACTGTTGTGTTACATGTATGGATTGACTTTTTAGATGTTTTATGTAGTACCCTGCATTTAATATAATTGCCTTTAATCCTCTTTCCTTAGTTTTCAAAATTTATTTATTGCCTGCAGTCTTGTATTTAAAGTACATTGCATTTTTTCAAAAGTTTATTGAATATATCTAACATTTTTAATCTTTGTAGAATATCTATAAATGCCCTATTATGAATAATAACATTATGAAGATCTATGATTCCTCTTTTTACCCTCCTTTTCTAAATCATCAGATTTTCATCAATAAAAGCCAAATTGTCAGCTTTAAACTACATTTATGACTCCCTGCTATAATAAACGAGGAATCAATATCTTATTCTACATCTTATGTTTATTTCCGTCTTTTACTTCCAACATTTAAAATTTGTATTTTTTTATTTTAGGAGTATATTCCATTTTTATTGTTCTATATTCCAAATGTCAATATTTGTTTTAGGGTGTCCTTATATAAGTAAATAAATTCATTGCTCACCATCACTCCTTAAGCCATGGTTTTTTCAATTGTGTCTGATTGGATGCTATTTATCTTCCAGAAATTAGAAAAAGGCGATCTCACCACAGTAGTATTTCATAAGTGATTGCAACTTTAAAATGTTAATACCTTGTGTGATTAAAAAGAAGCCTGTCAGAGTATACAGTTTGGAGGCTTGACTCCATTTTTTTTCTCTGATTATTTTAAAGGTATTATTTCACTCTTGTTTATGTTGAATATGGCAAAGAATAAATTTGAGCTTGCATTCTTCTCCCTTATCAGGGATCCAGTTCTCTATTTGCCAGAATATCCATTCTTAATCATTAAACTCTAATAATTCTATTTTGCTCATGTATAAATGTAGACCACTCTGGAATAAGTTATGATTTTTAAAATGTAGATTCAAGTAAGTATTTTTTATTTTAAAAAGTTTGCTTAAATTTCAATTTAATTTGTGTCTATAAATTTATTAGTGTATCTTTTATAAACTGATTCTGTATATGTTGTGTCTTTCTCATTGCTTCTATAACTATAAATTATATTTGGTTTTCCTTTATTCCAATTGAATTAATTTACACTTTTTCATTTCTATCTTTAATGTATCTTCGTGTCATTTTTATTCTCCTATGTCTATTCTCACTTAAAATTGTGTTTTCATGTTTGTGTTTTGCTTTTCCTTCTATGTCTTTCTGAAATTTCTGCCAGTGCAGCTGTCATTTTTTTCATATTGCCATCTTTTCCTGTGTGTTTTCTTTTTTTGGTAACTTTTACTTATTATTGTAGATTTTCTCAACTGCCTACCAGTTCTTTTTTAATTTGTTCATTATGGGATTACTTGTGGTTCTTAAGGTGAATGTGCCAGTTATTAAGTTAATTATGATATTTTACATTATAAGGTAGGGAACGTAGCCCATGACATACCTAGTTTTCAAAATCATAAGTACACTTAGTGACCTGTTACACATAATAAGATTATTTCCCTGAGTTTAGTTCCCCTCATTGCTTTTTACTACTATAACTGTAAGTTTCAAATGTGTTCATTGGAAAGTAGCTAGGATTAATAATGGTGCTGCTGTCTGATGTAGTGGGTTGTGTTTTGCATGTCTGAAAAATCAATGTGACCCTAGAATAGAGGTTGTCATGATCTACCTTTCCCAAGTGTCATATCACTTGGGAGGAAATAGAAGAGAGTTTTGCCTTCTAGATGCAGGTAATAAGACCAAATAGAATGAAATGGAATTCTGGGGCAGAAGTCAACTATGGAACAAACTTGACAGTTATTATCATTGCATAAAGTTTTATAAGAACTGACGTTATGATTCTACAGGTTATTCATTCTGTATGATTTACTCCAAAATTTAGTTTTTCAAAAAACTGGATTCCCTTTCAGTCTTAATTTTATCAAGATCGTGTATCTATGGAAATAATTTATATATATAAAAATTTCTGTATTTCATTTATACAGGGATTTATACATTGCAACATTTTCAGAGATATTATACAATGTCATTGTACATCCATGACAGTGCTGTGAGGCTATTCGTACTGACAGTGTGAAATGCATTAGAGCTATTAAATGATTTGTATCAGTTCACATGATTTGTAAATGGTGAAGGCAGAATGAGTGGCCACTCTTCTGTCTCCTAACAAATTACCCAAAGAAAATGCAGCACTCCCTGATACAGTGTCGGATACTTCTGGAGTTTGAAGAGGCATGCCATTGAGAAAGATTGAACAGGTATGCAACTGGAGAAGATTTGTATCAATTAGGTAAACGCCAGTAAGCCTCCTTGCCTTTCCGTCTTACTAAATGTTATTTACCAAAATAATTACTTTGCCTTCTGGTGGACTTTGGCTTCAACTACCTAACACTAAATATTTGCATTTGTATTAATGAAGACATATAAGTATAGGCTTTGCCAGAAATTTGGCTCTCAAGACCAATCAGTTTAGGTCAAAAGGCCAAGAACTTTTCATGCACTGTTACCTACTTATGTATTGTTCGTATTCTTTATTTTATTGGACATCATTGACGTCCTCAGTAATTCACTTTTAAACATGAAAAAAATTCTAAACATTCACAAATATTTTAGTTCTTATTCTTCATAGAAACAAATACAAATTAATTATATACCAATAAGTATGTTCTCGTTGAGGGTCAGAAAGTCTCTCATTTTATCAAAAAAAAAAAAAAAAGAAAGCTATGCTTGTAATTTGTAACAATTTTTTTTTTTTTAGTTTAAAAATATTTTACTGGCCAGACGTGGTGGCTCACACCTGTAAATCCCAGCACTTTGGGAGGCCAAGGCAGGTGGATCACTTGAGGTCAGGAGTTCGAAACCAGTCTGGCCAACATGGTGAAACCCCATCTCTACTAAAAATACAAAAATTAGCTGGGTGTGTTGGTGTATGCCTGTAATCCCAGCTACTTGGGCAGCTAAGGCAGGAGAATCACTTGAACCTGGGAAATGAAGGTTTCAGTGAGCCAAGGTTGTGTGACTGCACTCCAGCCTGGGCAACAGAGCGAGACTCTGTCTCAGAAAATAAAATAAAATAAATAAATAAAAATATTTTATTATAATATTTGCAGTTATATTCTAAATAGGTTAAGTATATCAAGATGTCACATTCTTTCAGGGAAAAAATGAAAAAAATATTGTTAGTTTCTGATATTGTTTGGCTCTGTGTTCCCACCCAATTCCCATTTTGAATTGTACTCCCATAATTCCTACGTGTGTGGGAGGGACCTGGTGGGAGATAATTAAATCATGGGGGCAGTTTCCCCCATACTGTTCTCATGACAGTGAATATGTCTCATGAAATCTGATGGTTTTAAAAACAGAAGTTTCTCTGCATAAGCTCTCTCTTTTTTTTTTTTTTTTCCTGCCATCCACATAAGATGTGACTTGCTCTGCTTTGCCTTCTGCCATGATTCTGATGCCTCCACAGACACATGGAACTGTGAGTCCCATGGATATGGTTTGGCTCTCTGTCCCCACCCAAATCTCACCTTGAATTGTACTCTCCTAATTCCCATGTGTTGTGGGAGAAACCCAGTGGGAGATAATTGAGGGGACAGTTTCCCTCATATTGTTTTCATGGTAGTGAATAAGTCTCACGAGATCTGATGGTTTTATCAGGGATTTCTGCTTTTGTATCTTCCTCATTCCCTCTTGGTCTGTTGCCATCCATGTCAGATGGGACTTGCTTCTCCTTGGCTTTGACCATGATGGTGAGGCTTCCCCAGCCACGTGGAACTGTAAGTCAAATTAAACCTCTTTCTTTTGTAAATTGCCCAGTCTCAAGTACATCTTTATCAGCAGCCAGCGTGAAGATGAACTAATACATTAATTAAAGATCTTTCTTTTGGAAGTTACCCAGTCTCAGGTATGTCTTTATGAGCAGTATGAAAAGGGACTAATACAGTAAATTGGTACTAGTAGAGTGGGGCATTGCTGAAAAGATACCAGAAAATGTGGAAGCACCTTTGGTACTGGGTAACAGGCAGAGGTTGCAACTGTTTGGAGGTCTCAGAAGAAGACAGAAAAATGTGGGAAAGTTTGAAACTTCCTAGAGACTTGTTGAGTGGTTTGACCAAAGGCCTGCTAGAAATATGAAGAACGAGGTCCAGGCTGAGGTGGTCTCATATGGAGACGAGGAACTTGTTGGGAATTGAAGCAAAGGTGACTCTTGTTATGTTTTAGCAGAGACTGGCAGCATTTTCCCCCTGTCCTGGAGATTTGTGGAACTCTGAACTTGAGAGAGATGATTTAGGGTATCTGGCGGAAGAAATTTCTAAGCAACAAAGCATTAAAGATGATACTTGGGTGCTGTTAAGGGCATTCAGTTTTATAAGAGAAGCAGAGCATAAAAGTTCAGAAAATTTGCAGCCTGGCAATGTGATAGAAAAGAAAAACCCATTTTCTAGGGAGAAGTTCAAGCCCTCTGCAGACATTTGCATAAGTAACAGGGAGCCAAATGTTAATCTCCAAGACAATGGGGAAAATGTCTCCATGGCCTGTCAGAAGTCTTCACGGAAGTCCTTCTCATCGAAGGTCCTGAGCCCTAGGAAAAAAAAATGTTTTCTGGGCCAGGCCCAGAGTCCCCCTTTGTGTGCTGCCTAGGGACTTGGTGCCCTGTGTCCCAGCCACTTCAGCTGTGGATGAAAACCATGGCTTCAGAGGGTGCAAGCCCCAAACTTTGGCAGCTTCTATTTGGTGTTCAGCCTGTGGGTACACAGAAGTCAGTAATTGGGGTTTGAGAACTGCCTAGATTTCAGAAGATGTATGGAAATGCCTGGATGCCCAGGCAGAAGTTTGCTGCAGTGGCAGGGCGCTGGAGAACCTAGCTCATGGAGAACCTCTGCTAGGGCAGTGCAGAAGGGAAATGTGGGATTGGAGCACCCGAACAGAGTTCCTACTGGGAAATCACCTAGTGGAGCTGTGAGAAGAGGGCCACTGTCCTCCAACCTCCAGAATGCTAGATCCACTGACAGCTTGCACCATGCACCTGGGAAAGCCATCGACACTCAAGTCAGCTCATGAAAGCAGCCGGAAGGGAGGCTGTACCCTGCAAGGCCACAGGGGTGGAGCTTCCCAAGACCATGGGAGCCTACCTCTTGCATCAGCATCATCTGAATATGAGACATGGAGTAAAAGGAGATCATTCTGGATCTTTAAGATTTGAGTGCCCCATTGGATTTTGGATTTCCATGTGGCCTGTAGCCCCTGTGTTTCAGCCAATTTCTCCCATTTGGAATGGCTGTATTTACCCAATTCCTATACCCCCATTGTATCTAGGAAGTAACTAACGTGCTTTTGGTTTTACAGGCTCATAGGTGGAAGAGACTTGCCTTGTCTCAGATGAGACTTTGGACTATGGACTTTTGAGTTAATGCTGAAATGAGTTAAGACTTTGAAGGACTGTTGGGAAGGCATGATTGTGTTTTGAAATATGAGGGCATGAGATATGGGAGGGGTTAGGGTGGAATAACATGGTTTGCCTCTGTGGCGCACCCAAATCTCATCTTAAATTGTACTCCCATTCTCACATGTTGTAGGAGGAACCTGGTGGGAGATAGTTAAATCATGTGGTGGTTTCCCCCACACTGTTCTCATGGTAGTAAATAAGTCTCATGAGATCTGATGGCTTGATAAGGGGAAACCCATTTTCCTTGGCTCTCATTCTCCCTCTTGCTGCCACCTTGTGGGATGTGCCTTTTACCGTCCACCATGATTGTGAGGCCTCCCCAGCCAGGTGGAACTGTAAGTCCAATAAACCTCTGTGTTTTGTAAATTGCCCAGTCTTGGGTATGTCTTTATCAGCAATGGGAAAATGAACTAATACCATTTGATATTTTAGCAACATTCTGTATCTACAACTAAGCCTTTCTATGAAAGTCAAATATTCCTATAGAGAAGGTGGCTAAATCAATGCTATTTAGAAATCGTAAACAAATCTCTATCAGGAGAAATTACTTTTTAGGGTAAGTGACTTTCAAATAATGGTTTCTTTATAATGAAACTGATAAGCATTTTACCACAGAGTGTGATTGCTTCTAAATTGCTGAATAGATAAAAAGTGTTTTCATTTGTTTTTAAAAAATATTATCTCTAAGTTCATATTTCTTTGAAGACAGATGTGGAAGTCCTCATTGCCTTACAACATAACCCCAGATGACATCATAGGTACTGATGACACTGTTATTATTTAGCTCCATCATTTTATGCCCTTGCCGATTGATAACAATCACCATAGGAAGTAGAATTCTGTAGTTCAAACTGAAAAGCAAAATATAGAAAGTAAAAATAAATAAGGAAAACAGCCCCAGCAGTAATGATTAAGTTTGGCAATAGAAATGTGCTGTCCTCAGACTCTAAATACATGTTATATAAGTATATTACACTGCCAAAAGATTGCTACAAGGCACATGGAGTTACACTGAACATCTAAGGACATTAGCATTGACTGTTCCAATGCACTAGGGGATGGATTAGCATCGCTGTTGATGTGTACAATTATGAAATTGTGTCAGTGAGAATGAGATCTGGAGACATAATTTAAGAAATAATTCTAACTGTTTTCAATGAGTAGTTTGTCATTATAATTGTAACTGTTATTATGAAACTATTCAGTTGTTACTGATAGGTTTTTTTTTGTTTTTTTTTTTCTCTTAGAAATAGATGTATATCGATATAGATGGCTATGTCCTAACTGTGCTGGTAAATATCAGGGCCACATCTTGCCAGAATGCAAATCTTGCTTGGTTTTTGGTTCCCTGACTATGAAATGGAAGTAGATTGGATCTACAGCTCTAAGTGCAGATGGAACATACTAACTGCTAGAAATATCTACTTCTTTATTCCAGGCATTTCTGAGACATTTTATTCATCTCAAGATATAGCTGTGCTGCCACTTGATTTGTTTTTACTCTAGTGTTGCTGAATTCTTGAATTTCTAGTCTCTGAATATGCATAGAAAAAAATTACTGCTCTGGTGGGCTCAGATCATTTGTTCTCTTACAAATGGAGCGTGGCTATGCAGAAGGTATAGTCCATGGATTCTACGTATTGAAGCACACAGTGGGAAAGACAGTGTTTTACTTCTCTTTATGGGTACATATCTTGCTCTTTCACCTCCAAATATCTTGATAAAATAATATATTAGAACATATTGCAGAACTGCTGATTTCCTAACCTGCAATATATAAATTAAACTTTTTTAAAACAAAATAGTTAATTTATGACTTATTTATAGTTATCCAAGATTGATGTTTAATGATTCTTTTTTAACATTTTTAATTATTTGAAGTCAGTTATTTCAAGACTGTTCTAGAATAATTAGGATGGAAATGAATTAGATGGTTCTGTGTCAATTTGAAGTTTAATATTCAATATATTCCAAGATGATTCCTTGTGCATTTTCGAAATCCGATAAAAATGTGTCTATTTTTAGTCCTTTGGCACCACTTTTCTTCAGTACATTTTTAGTTTGTTTTTAAGTTGATGATTAGCATGAGTAACAAAGGAACAATTTCCTCCTGAGAGCCTGGGCCACCTTAGGGAAAATCATGGGTAAGTTTGGAAGACGTAAATCATCACCCTTACTTTCACATTACAAAAGCATCTCTTTGCTATATGAATTTTCACTTTTTCAACACCAAGACCAGTCTAATGGTCGTATACACATAAATATATAAACATAACTGTGTTTTACTTAATCCAGAAATTTCCATAAACAAACATGCTCCACAGAAATATTTTTTGAGGGAAAGGAAACATTTCAAGTTATCTAAAAATAATTTACCCCCTGCATTTTTCTAGACAGAAATTAATGATAGTAATGCCTATTACCATCTGCTTTATAGATCCTTTGGTGATCTAATTTTACAGAAAAATAAATACACTTACCACTGAAAAAAACATATTTTTTAAAGGACATTTTTCTTCCTGTCCATTAGGAAGTTTAAAATTTCTAAGATAAATAAAATAAGAAGTTCATTTTTCTTAACCAGGTCATGAAGAAAATATGAAGAAAAACAAGACAAGATACAAATATTGTTTCATTATATGAACCTATCACAATAATTTACTTTAGCATTTTTTACATATACTTATTAATATTTGACTATGGTTAAAACATGAATTGTGTACTTCTATGAGTCAAAGATGACTGATTGATTTCCTTACTTAGATGAATCCTAGTTATTTTGAAACTTGTTTAGATAAAAATAATTTTCAGTGAGATGATTTTATAAGTGTTGTACAAGTTGGTTGAACCTCAGTTAACTACTCTTTTGACTTTAATTTTAGAAAATGGACAGTAGTTTATGCCAAAAATGATTCTGTTCATGATTATCTGGTATGAGCCTCAACAAATTAAAATTGAGGAGATTTATAGAATGTAACTAAGTGGAGATTCTAGAGTGGGAATCAAACTCTTCCTGATTGCATATGATTCTGTATGTCCTCAATTAAAGTGATTAGCAACACTGTTTTAAATAGAATCTCCCCATACCTCCTCTTTGAGCTCTTCCAACCTCATCGTCCACACTGTGCTCTGCTTATCCAATCACCTGTCAGGCTGTATCCACTCTTCCCTCTCTGTGCACCTTCAGCTTCTGCACATAAGAAACCCTCTTTCTGGAATGTGTGTTTTCTGTTTTCATCTCTTCACTGTAAAACTACTATCTCCATTAAGTCTTTTCTTATTTATTTTAATTTAGTTCTATTTAATTCAGTATTCTATGCCTTGCACAGAATCTTGCACAAAATGTATTGGCTTTTCCCAATCAGTTGGGATTTCTCTCTCCATTGACTTCCTGTATCAGTTGATTCATTTTGATTTATATTTATAATATAATGGACCATGTTTTAGTTGTTTGTACACACAAAAGAAATGTGTTTAGTCCATCTTTATATTTTCTATAATGGTTAATATATCTTGCCGACTTTTTAGAAATATGTCCTTAGTTTCTACATACATTCCACACATAGCTTTCATTTATAGATATTAAAATTGTTGATTGAAGCATATGTTGATCTGACGCATATGCGTCAGATAAATTATTGTTTGTTAAATGGATATGATAGAAGTCCCAACAGTCAGTGGCAATCCTACCTTTTGTTGTCATGCTTAGAGAATGTTACTGTCGATTTCAAAGAATATCTAGAATGTCTTATTTACATTTTCCACATTCTATCAATTGACTGAAAGATTTTTGGATCTCACCAGGTCTCATGATATGTTTTACAAACTCCTTTTCTAAAAGGCATCAGTCTTACAATTTAGTATTTCTAAATTCTTGCAATGGTCACCTAAGGATCACTATAATTATATAAAAACTTAGAAATACAATTTTAGAAATAAACTAAAAATAAAATATAACTAAGGATCACTATAGTTATATTATACAGTTATATAACTAAGGATCACTATGTATTATCTAAGGATTACTATAATTATATATAAAAATTTAGAAATATATTTTTAGAAATGTAACTAAATATAACATAATTTTACAAATATAACCAAATATAAAAATTTAGAAATATAACTTTAATGCCGTGTATATTGAGAAATGTATTTCTAAATTCTCACAGTGTAATCTAAGGATCACTCTATATATGTATAGTTGATCTTTACACTGTCAATATCTATATTATATACACACCATATACATACACTATATATAGTGTATAAATATATACACTATATGTAATTATAGAGAGTCTATAATTTCATTCATCTGCTAGCACTTTTCATCTTCCTTGTTATGCTTTCATAACAACAAAAACCATGTAGCTTCCCAAACTCACTATGCTCTTCCAAGTTTCATCATCTAGAAACACGTTATTCTCTGCCTCTGGATATTCCGTCCCCCATTTAGCCATATATGGCAATTTTCCATTTTTTGTTTGTTTGTTTGTTAGTGTCATCTCAAATATTACCCTTGTGTAGAGGTTTACTCAACTCTCTCATTAGGTTGAGTAATGAGACCTAATTACTCAAGAAATTAGGTAATTTCTTCTGCTTAATTACACATTTTGTAGGATAGCACTACTTTATTTTCCAATTGTTGGGTGCAGCTGTGGAAATTGTTTGCCCTTCCATAAGCCCCCTTTTTTTAATCACATCTTCAAATTTTGGAGAATGTCTCATATGTACATGTGTGTATATATATATATATATAATATTATTTGAATAAATTTATAAATAGATCATTTTGCATGACACCGAATGCTGGATTACATATTTTTTTCTTTCTGAAGAAATCATTCAAATTTTTATTATATTAAATGTCATAATTTATTGATTATATTTTTTAAAAATATCTTTTCATTTGAGATCATAGAGGAAATACAAAAGTCATTCAACTCCCAGAATAGTGTCTAACCCAAGTTATTCATGAACATTTTAACTTAATCTCACAATCAAAAAGAGTAGAATTTGCTTCCAGTCTCCCGCTGAAATGGCAGTGCTCTGTGGAAGTCACAGATTATGGTTTTTAATGCCATGTGTACATCTGGTTGGAAAGAAGCCTACAAAATGTAGTCTCTAACTTTAATGAGATTTTATTACAAATATTAAGGAAAGGAAAAATGAACATTGGAGAAAATTAGCAATAACTGCCACAGGGAGTAAATATTAACATTTTAGCATTTTGTTTTTAGAGTGGTTGCATACTTAATCTCTGATAATTCTAATTCTGAAAAAGGATTAGCTTAAATTTTGTTTATATTTCATCAATTCATTATTTGTAAGATTAAAATATTCTAACATTCCAAACACTTACCTAATATAACTCTAAAATGCTTTAAATTATTATGTTAATTTTAACACTGATATTTAATTCCAACTTAATTTCTTTGATTTTTTTTCTTTCTTTGGAAATCTCTATACTCCTGGCCAATTCTTTGATTTTACTCACTTTCTTGTATAATGGGTTGTGTCGAAGGCTGCAATTCCTGAAGGAAAAGAGACTAGTTGTGTATTATTGACATTAGTTGTATAATAAAATCCAAGCTTATTGGATGGGTCAAAAGTTTGAGGAAAAAAGCTAATTAAATATACAAATAATGTGTCCTCCAATTTACCGTTGTTAGATATACTTAGTTGGTCTAATTCCCTGCTCATCTCTTCTTGACATATAGTTACAGCGATGATATTTCAGCGTCTGCCATAACAAAGGATGCCATGAATCTGGAGTCAAGTTGCCTACATTCAAATCTTGACACTGTTAGACGCTTTGTGACATTCAGAAACTTACTCAGTTTCTTTCTCGTGTTTATGTGTGTGTGTGTGGATGTTCTCATCTGTCAAATGGAACTAAAATTCTATGGTCCCTTTCATAGGAAATGTCCAGCATAGGCAAATCTGTAAAGGAAGCAAGTAAATTTGCGGTTGCTTAGGGATGGGTACCATGGTGAGCTGGAGTTAGGGGTGGGAGGAGGGGTTGATACGTATACATTACATAGTTTTTTTTCTTTTTTTTCTCTCTTTCTTTTTCTTTCTTTTTTTTTTTTTTTTTTTTTTTTTTTGCAGGTGGAAGCCCTATTCTAGAATTAATTATGATGATAATACACCTAACTGTGAATATACTAAAAACATTGCATTGAACACTTCAAAAGGTTGAATTGTATGGTATGTGCACTGTTTCTCAATATATAGCTGTTAAAAATCAAATTTGTTTGCTTCTCATCTTATTGTGCCTCTTATATCAGTTTCATTGCAGGAGCAGCTTTTATTCTTGATGAGCAGTCTCACTGCTCCTCCTGGACGTGACCTGTTGACTCCCACAGCTGTCCTCATTGGTGCTTTCTGTCTTACATTAATTGCAGATACTCAATTTGTAAATCTTTGCGTCCAGTTTCTAAGGTGTTATTTCTGTTCTGTTTTGTCCCAACTCAACTATATTTTCATTTCTTGGTAATGTGCCAAACATATGATTACTTGATTAAGGTACCTGACCAATTGGTTCACTATCTCAGCCCTCATGTGCAGCTTACTGAAGAGTGTGAAGGACAGAATTGGAGTTCTCTTGTAACATGAGGGTGGTTGGGGGATTGGAGGTCCATAGACTCTAATACATACGATATCAAGTGCTATCTCTACACATTGAACGAGGATTTTCATGCTCATTTACTTTTATTGATATTCTTAGGTATCATTTAAAGAGCTTATATTAATGTTTTGCAGGTATTATAAAGTATCAAGAATATATCACCAAATCATATTTGTTATTTTCCAAATCTTCAACTTTAGGCTTTAAGCTAAAAATAAATTATAAAATTGGTTAGGAGAAAAAAATATTATAATTTGGTTGTTCCAACATTGGAAAGTTACTAAAAATTATTAAATACTTCCCTACCTGGCTGCAAAAAATAAGATTTTCTTGGTAGTTCGGGAAATGATAATGAAATGTATAATACTTTAGTTGGTTGAACCCATACATATCATTGCATAGTTATTTTCTCTTTGGCTAAATTTACCCTTCTTTTATTCATTCATTTAGTTATCCATTTATTCAATCAGTCAGTTCATTATGACTATTAAGCTTTGAATATGTGCAAAGCACTCTGATACGTGTGAATAGATCACAGCCGCTGTGCTGGAGCTTGAGGGGTGAATAATTAGTGAAAGCAATGTGGTAAATTCTAAAATAGAATTTTGTATTAAGTAAAAGAAAGAAAGACCTGTCATTTTCTCAGGCATCCAGTAAGATTCCACAATACCATTTCCAAAAATGCAAGTTAGTTCAGTGTGGTGGTTGATTCTGATGTCAACTCGACTGGATTAAGGGACACACAGATAACTGGTAAAGTATCATTTATTCTCAATTATTGCATTAGTTATTCTCAATGTTTCAGCAGGCAGTGAGTCTGTCTGTCATTTGCGGAAGGGAAACTTTGGTGGTCTGGCATTTGATTAGAATGATTAAACTGACGTGGGCATGTCTGTGAAGGTATTTCTGGAGGTGATCTGAGTGGGGAAGGTGGTGGTCTGAGTGGAGAAGAACTGCTCTCAATGTGGGCTGGTGCCATGCAATTGGATGGGAACCTGGATGGAACAACAACAACAAAATAATAATAAGGGAAGGAAGACTGAATTCCTTTTTACCGATACACTGATAAATAACAGTTGTACGTATTTATGGAGTACATGTAATATTTTAATACAAGCATACAATGTGTAATGATCAAATCAGGGTAATTGGGATATCCATCATCTCAAGCATTTATCATTCCTTTGAATTTGGAACATTCTAATTCCATTCCCCTACTTATTTTGAAATATACAATAAATCTTTGCTGACTATAGTCACTCCATTGTGCTACCAACTGTATTTTCACGCCTGTTAACAATCTATATTGTCTCCACTTCCTCACTACCCTTCCCAGGCTCTCATGACCATCACTCTAAGCTCTGTCTCTATGAGATAAAGTTATTTAGCACCCACAAGTGAGTGAAAACGTGACATTTGTCTTTCTGTGCCAGGCTTATTTCACTTAACATAATGTCCTCCAGTTCCTCAATGTTGTTGCAAATGACAGATTTTCTCAATTTAATGGCTAAATATTATTCCTTTGTGTATATATGCCACATTCTCTTTATCCATTCATCTGTTGATGGACACTTAAGTTGATCACATAACTTGGCTATTGTGAATAGTGCTGAAATAAACATAGTAGGGCAGATTTTTTTGATATACCAATTTTCTTTGTTTTGCGTATATGCCCAGCAGTGGGATTACTAGATTATATACTAGTTCTATTTTTATGTTTTGAGGAACATCCATCCTGTCCTTCATAGTGGCTGTGCTACTGTGGTGGTACACCAACTATTTTGTGTTTAAGTTCCCACCAACAGCATCTGAAGGCTCCTCTTCCTCCACATTCTCACCAGCATCCATTATTGCCTGTCTTTTTGATAAAAGACATTTTAAACTGGGGTGAGATGACAAAAGTTTCTTGAGTAAAACCTCAGAAGCACCAGGCACCCAAAGCAAAAATGGACAAATGGGATCACATCAAGCTGAAAAGCTTCTGTACAGCAAACAATCAACAAAGTGAACAGACAACCCACAGTATGGGAGAAGATGTTTGAAAACTACCCATCTCACAAGGGAATAATAGCCAGAATATATAAAGAACATAATCACCTGAATAGCAAAAAAGAATAATAATAATTTAATTAAAAATGGCAAAATATATGAATAGACTTTTATAAAAAGAAGACATACAAATAGCCAACAGGTATATAAAAAGTGCTAAACATCTCTAATCATCGGAAAAATACCAATCAAAACCACAGTAAGATCACCTCACTCCAGGAAAGTGAGCTATTGTTCTCCATCTTCTGGAGCCAGAATACCCTTCTTCTCCTAGCCGTTTGCTATCAGAAACCAAGTTCTCCAGATTTTGGATTCCAGGGCTCTCTCCAGGGACCAACTGCTCCCAACCCAACTCCACCCTCTCAAGCCTTCAGCCTTTAATTCCATCTGTTTCCTTGGTTCTGAAGCCTTTGGACTTGAACTCAGCCACACTCCTGGCTTCTTTGTCTCCAGTTTGTAGATGGCCTAATGTGGGACGTCTCAGCTTCCATAATGCTATGGGGCAGTTCCCCTAATAAATCCCCTCCTATATATGTCTCTATGTATATATCCTGTCAGCTCTGTTTCTCTGGAAAACCCTGACTACACCATTCAGGATAATCCCACCTCTATTGAGTGAATACCATTTCTGGCAGACTGTGATAAGTCTTAAAGACAACACATGCTCACTCCCTCCAGGAACTCACAGATTAATAAGGAAACAAATCTTTGGCCTTCCCTGTGGTACCATAACTGTGGGAATGTTAACAAGGCCAAAGCAGAATATGAAGAAGAAATAAATAAATGGACAGCTGTTTTCTTGATGACAGAAATGTTGGACTTTGAGGATTGAGTGGTTTTCTAAAGTGTCATGGCACCTTTGTAGCATAATCCAGTCAAAGGGAATAACATGCATGAAGGCATATCTGCAAAGAGGAATTGACAAACCTTCTGTTTAACAGGATAGCCATAGAAGGTGAACAAGAAGATTCACGAAGGAGAGGTCTAGGGAATTGCACAAGGGATATGTGTTATTCCTTTCTCATGTGGCTCATAAAGATGTACCCGAGACTGTGCAATTTAAAAGGACATAGATTTAATGGACTCACAGTTCCACATGGCTGGAGAGGCCTCACAGTCATGTTGGAAGGTGAACGAGGAGCAAAGTCATGTCTTATACGGCGGCAGGCAAGAGAGCTTTTGCAGGGAAACTCCCCTTTATAAAAACATCAGATCTCATGAGTCTTATTCACTATCATAAGAGCAGCACGTGAAAGACCCACCCCCATGATTCAGTTACCTCCCACCAGGTCCCTGCCACAGCAAGATGTGACTAGGCCGGGGACACAGCCAAACCATATCAGGATAGAAAAAATAGATATTTAAAATATAATTAGAGTATTTTACCAAATCTAGGAAAGTCTTGAGAATCATTAATATGTTTTAGAGAATGTATACCATGTAACTTGATTGGGGTTAATTGCTAATATTATAAAAATGAGAGAATGAATTGAATTTGTAGTTTTCCAGATAAAATATTTTGAGATTATGTATTCGTACAGTTACACGAGGGCATGGAGAAGAAAATGCAGAGTTTGAAAAATTGTTTTTAAAAAATAGAATGGATGCGATGTGATGACTAATTAAACTTTGGGAATGAGGTATTTATGTTACTTATTTACCTTGGTAAATTGAGTTAGTGATTAACTTTATCAGACCTGTACTAAATGGTGAGCAGTGTGTGAAATTCTGCAGTTACAGGACTGTATAAAATAAATTCTTATTCAGTTCTAATAGAAAAAGAAACATGAACTAACTTTCTGAAAAAAACTGTAAAACTATGTAAAAGCATAGAGCCTTTGAAATGCAGAAGGAGCCTGGAGAAGGAGAGAAACCTGGACAGACTACCCAGAGAACACTCACATTAATTTTATAGAGTAATAGGAAACCTCAAGGTGAATATGAGAGAAGAGTGGATAGGATGGTCATCTTAGCAACAAATACACCAAATGTTATGAGGTCCCTGGACTACAACTAGAAGATGTGCAAACTGCAGGCAGAAAATGGCTAGAGTTGATTCCAGGGAAGTAGGTAGGGGTCCAAAGGCATTCGTATAACATGTTGAGTAGTTTGCCATTTATCTTCTACAAGACGGTGACAAGTGAGAGGTCTGTGTGTGTTTGTGTGTGTGTGTGTTTAAGGAAAATGGCATGGTTAGCTTCGTGTTTTAGATTACCTGGCTGATTCTATTAAGAACTGATTTTCAGAACTACAAGAATGAAAACATGCACTTCAAGAGAAAAGATTTTCAGAAGTGTTATATAGCAGGCCGTGAAACAAGATTCCTGTTTTCTTGGAAGGTTGGCTGACAGGGCAGTGCCATTAAGTGAGAGAGACAATGTACGATGGTTCATCGTCATATATTGAACCAGCTTATGGTTCAGTCTACTTAGATTATAGATTTAAAGATTGCAACTGGGTCTGGCTCTTTGCTGAATGGGTGCAGCAGAAGAAAAACATTTAAATATGTTGCTATTTTTTTTTTTTTCCTAGATCGATGGCTGAATTCTGAATGAAATGAGATTAGGAAGAAACATAAATTTTTAAAAACAGAGAAATACAGAAGTGAAAGGTGTCTATGAAGGGTATAAGATATGGCATGTATATGAGGCATTGCTTGAGAAAATAAGCCTGGCAAGAAATGGTGCTGGAAAGCTAAATGAAAGAAACAAACAAATAACTTTTTGATTTATAAGGTTGAGCAGTTTCAAATGACAATAGGCTACGTATTACCCTAAAAGAGAAGCAGAAGTCTTGATCACATATTAATTGATTGACAGCATTTACTGTGTGCTTACAGTGCACCCACTGTTTGGCAGGGAATGTGTTCAGAACCAGAAAGTCCTCGGTGAGCAAAGACTAAATGTTCTTAGGTTTAGTATTTTAAGTGTGTGTGCCACATCAGTGATGAAATCTTTCAAGATGATGACAGGTAGTTTTCAAAGGTCTTCAATCCATAGGTTTGAGTGATATGATAATTGAGGTGAATATAATAGAGAAATGAGAAAGAATGATAGTATACATAGACTGCATGAAACTCAAAGGAACACAAGTTTTCAAAGTCACTGGATGTGTATTGATTTGGTATAGTTTCAGCCGGTGTGCCATCCTAGCCCTGAATTGTCTTGGGTGGAAGTAGGCTATGGAGTCAACGGGGCGTCTCCTCCCTCCTCCAGAGACTATGACTGCTATGTGTCTGCTATGCATCTAGTCACTCAGATATTCAATTACAGATTATTTTAAATTTTGTGTACTGGAAAGATTTGAAATTCATTAAAGGATTCCTAAACATTTTAATTTTTGGTGGATTTTCCAAATTTTTTTTAATAAGGAAAACTCAAAAATACTTTTTGACTATTAAAAAATGTCCCCAGACATGACGCTCTGACCTTTGTTTTTAATTATTTGTGATTTGAAATTGATTGTAGCAATTCTGTAGCATAATAGCTGAAACTCTATCCTGACAGCCTCTTCTATGCCACAAACAGATTTCATATCTTCTTTCTTGGGATTCTAATAAGATATCAGCACTTTTGAGTCTTAGGATACTCTGCATTTAGAACACTCTGCTTTTAATCGAGTAATTTCTGTTTCCCTTTTCTCCATGATCACCCTTCCAGCTCACTCATCACATAGGATAATTCTAAACTTCTTGATGGCAAGGACTGTATTTACCTTGATGACAAGGCTGAGATCTTTGAGTCTCTGCCTACAGTAACTCAAATAAACATCTATTATATAAATCTTTATGTTAAATTTTTTAAAAAGAAAGAAAAATAAAAGAAACATATTTTGGCAATATCGTACATGTTTTCTCCAATCATTCTTAAATTTAAGTGGTATACTGGTATGCTATTTAATAATTCCATTAAACTCTTGATTTGATAACAGGTGACCAGAGTAATTCCTTTAGAAAATCAGATGCCAGTAGAGTTTTTGGAAGATTATTTAACAGAAATATCTTAAAGCTATCTTCTTCACAAATTGTCACCTGCTATTACAAACTTCCTATTGAAGTGTCTGTATCAAACCATGCTGGCTAGCTCCTAGAGTACTATCTAAAATTATAAATTTTAACTGTGTATTTATTATGCATTCAAAATCCATGTCTTTAAAATCTAAATCTATCACTGAGACATGTTTCCATCTTTTTAAGAGAAATTAAGCAAAGCTGTATTTTTTTCACATGTGTACCAGAGCTGCCCTTCACATGTAAGGTAACTATATAACCATCAGTAATCTGTCTTAGGAAGGGCCATTATTTCCTTTTATATTCAAGAAACAATAATGCCAGTTCATAGTCTGTATAACTGAGAGGACTTCAATCCTCTCCCACATCCATGTGAACATCCTACTGACTTCTCCATTTGGCTGAAGGTCTCAACTCCTCTGTCATTCTTGTGGTTCTTTTGTCCCCAATTCTTTATGCTATTCTCACTGCTTCTTTTCTACTTTAAAGAAACCAAGATTCGTTTCTGAACCCTCAAAATACTTTACAAAAGCGTGTGTTGATTTAACAGGCTTTGCTGTAGCTTGAGGGTGATATAAGATAATTTTATCAAGCGAAAGGGTAGCAAACATAAGTACCAGAGACAGCAGCTATGCACTTCCTGAAAGCTTCTTAGGGATGAGCCCTGCTCAGTAACTCCGCCCGCCATGTTGCTGAGGACCTCTGCTCCCCCGTGCTGAAATCTATGTCTGTGTTTTGATAACCAAATAGAACATACAGAATTGTTTAGGGGCATCTGTTTCTCCAAACAAGAGAATATCATCATCTAAAATTGAATTTTGGTATGCACTTTTGGCAACACAAAAACTTGGAGAAACCTTTGAAATTCCAGTTTTGGTTGGAGGATGTCAAACATGCAGAATGAAATTCTTAAGCAGAGGTGATGAGCTGAGAGGTCTTTGCAAGTGGAGAGCATTTCCTAAGCAGGATCCCAGCTCCCAACAACGGCAGAAAGGCCCAGGCCACTCCATACGTCCTCAACATGGCTGGTAGAAATCTCTCCTCTGCACACATGGTTATTAACATGGCTTCTTTCTGTATGTGTCTGAGATTATGCCACAAACAGAAAAATGAAGCAATGGGCCAAAGCATGTACTTTTTCACTTAAAACGTGATTATTTTGAAATGCTAATGAATTTTAAACGTCTTCTTTAATGTTGTGTTTCCCTTGGCACAGATAAACATTGCTCATCAAAAAATAGTCAGTCATATAAGGTGTGAGTTTAGAAATAAGATCTTAGTTTGTCCATTTGTCAGTTTTTCTATGTATTTATCTAGCTCTTATCACCATGGTAACTGTGCATCTCTGGGGTGCATATCCAATCTAAAGCTTCTATTCAAGCCTCTTCCTCATTGCTTTACTTCTGCTGATTTCCATAGAGTTGGGTATTTTAAATGTATACTTCTTACATCTCCTGGCTGGATCCACAGACGGTGAGTTTAAAAACTCTAAACTGCACCGAGGCAGCCGGTTAACTCAATGTTAGAGCGTGGTGCTAATAAAAAATCTAATCTGCAATGTGAATATAAACTTAGAGGTTAATAAAGCTAGACAAACATAAGTTTGTGTGAGCAGGATATTGACTTACTTTTTAAATGGTTCCAGAGCTTGAAAATCAAATGTTTAGGAACTTGTCATTTCCTAAACATGCACTGTTTCTTAAAATGAAAGGGCATTTGACGTTTTATCCAAAGTCTTCTCAAAGATAGACAGAAAAACTTGTTTTATTTCTCAGAAAGTGAATCAATAGTTTTCTTTTAAACATCAAGGCTCCTGTTATAGAGGAATTTAATATCACCACTTACAGATGTGAAGAGGTATCCTCTATGGCCTCAGAAAAGAGGGTGATGGGATTGTAGTTTGAGATCGAAAGAGTAAGTTTAGAAACATGTAATTGCAAAGTAATATACAACATCACCTTAATGGAAAAAGCAACAACAACAACAACAGAAGCAAATAAATCTGCTTGAGTTTGCCAGGAAGGTGTGACAGTTACCTCATAGATTATAATTAATATCTAAATACAAATATATCAGTCACTGATGTTGCTTGCAATCTATGAAAATATCTAAAAAGTTGAGTCAGAGAAGCAAAATACTGACAATGCCCATCCACAGAGGTTCAGGATACAATATCTGTCCTTGTGTGTTTGTGAGTTTTAATCTTTTATGTAAGAAGAATGAAGAAACACATTATCTCTTTTAATCTTGATGACATTAAACATCCATTTTTCACAACTAATTTTTATTGTTCTTAATCTTTCCTCCCTGAAATGAGGCCATATGATTTCATATGTGATTTTTATAGTTTGTAGATGAGGAATTAATTCAACAGCACAACCAGTTCACTTCTCACTGCAAATTCATATACCGATTGTCTGGTTTCATGAAGCATTTCCCTGAGAAGTTTTAGTTATACCTGCGTCATGGATAAGGATCACTCCTGGGCAAAGAATTTTTAACTGAATAATGTTAAACCTGAATACAGGCAAATTTGGCAAGAAAGTTAAAGGCTGAGGGGACCAAATAGCTTTCCTAAGATTTCCCTTCTGATTTTTAAATGATTATTTGTAAAGTTCTGCAGACTTATACAAATGTAAAGCTAAAGAAAGGGACTAAAACATTTATATGGATTTGATTTAAAAGTGGAATGCATTTGCTCAAAGCCTTTGAGCTCAGGTGGGTGAACAGCTCCTCCATGCACAGATGTGACTTGATTCCCTCACTTCCACCCTTCAGGATCACCTGTTTCTTATTTCTTACTCAGAGCAACCCAGTGACATACGTATTTGTTTATTATTAATATTGTGTTCCGTTTCTGCCTTCGACTCTGTGTTTACGTGAGAATTACCTAGCCAGATAGAAAACAGACCCTCCCTCAGGAGAGAACTTCTCTCCCCTGTAGTTAATAGAATTTCTACTGGGATAAGCTACAAATGATATATGGGACATTCCTTAGTTTTATCTTCATATGGTAAGTGATATATCTGTATCTATATCTATCTATATATACACACACAACATATACACATATATATGTATGTATATGAATATATGTGTATATATATGTATGTATATGTATATATATACACACATATATATATAAGGGGGAATCATTGCATTGTTTTATGTGATTTTTAGCAAGTAATCTTTCTCATATCTGCATGAAGCAAGGTACCCCCTCTGAAGTTAGGTTCCTACTATCCCAAAGGGATTGGGAGGTAAGGCAATCCTATCCTTTATTCCTTGATTACATTTCAAAGGGATGGTTCCCAAGTCCTTGAGAAAAATATTCCTGGTTTGTGAAACAGTCAAGAAGCTTTTAAAGGTATTTGCATCTCAGAGGGGCAGATAAAAAAAATTATAATTACAAGTTTTTGGAAATAAATGCTCTAAGAAAAGAATACGGGAAGAAAAGCCCGTGGGGGTTCACCTGGATTCTGTAAGGACTGGTAAGCGGGAGATCTGAGGCGCAGAGGCAGGAAAATACGTCTATGTTTAGTGAAGCCCAGGGAAAATTTAGGGCCTTGTTGGACAAGAGAAAAATGTGGATAGTCTTTCTTTAAAAGTCATGGTGAAAATCCTGCTTCCGTCAACCTTCCCAGACCCCAGAGAGACTTTTTGCAGTGGACAAGCTCTAGAAATACGTGAGCAGTTCCTGATAATCTTGGAGATGTGCTTTGTGTATTAAAGACACACCTGTTTGTCCAGATGAACTGCTTTTTCGCTTCAGTCAGAAACAGGATCTTAGAGCTTCTATGGTCATAGCTAAAATCCACCCCCAAATGCTTATTCACCATCAACTTTGTGCCTACCACCTGGACTGAAGCTTGATGTGCCATGATCAAGAAGGTGAAATCTTTAACTTCTAGGCACTTACACTTTACTGGGGAAGACAAATGAGGAAACAGGTAATTACCATATACAGATTAATTAGTCTATAATGCCGTAAATTAATAGTTTATTTTTAGTAGGTGCTATGGAAGAACATAGGAGGGCCACGTAACCCAAATTTGGTATCAAGAACAATTTACTAGAGGGATTAATATTTGAGAGGTAAGTTGGTATGAATGATAGCAGGAACAAGGGAAAATATGCCAGGAAAGAGGAACAGCATGTCCCACTACATGAAATAATTATGATTAAATAGTGAAACTCAAATACGAAATGCAAACAGTAGAAGACCTTTAAAATCTTGCTAAGACATTTGTATTAAATGCAACAGTGATCCATTGATGAGTTTTAAGAAAAGAAATGATACAAATGATCTGATTTACACTGTAGAATTATCACTCTGGCAGTATAAAGGGAAAAGAAATCTGAGGGGGCCAATTCTAGAGACGTGGATAACCATTTAATGACTTTTGCAGTAAATCAGGCAAGAGGTAAAAGGTAATTTGTTATGCAAATTTTGGGTTTCTGGTCGATTAACAGTCATCAAGTGCTTAAAATTCAGGACTGCCAAGGGTGACTACAATTTCTAGAATCCATTGCTCTTCTATCAGCTAAATATCCACGGGGACCTCTCTTTTCCCTTCTCTTCACTATTTTTCCTCTCTTCTGAGCAATGCAGTCATAAAGGCATTTGGGGGGACAGAGTGAGGCAGAAATTATATTCCGCTATTGTTGAACTGAGTGTTTCATCATGCCAATTAAGCCCTGTTGGTTGGTTGTTATTTTTGTACAAGCCTTGCGTATCCTTAACTGATTTACTGCCTACTATTTCTATAAAACATGGAGGGAAGGGTGTTGAAATCATCAATAATAACTGAGGATGAGTCTATCACTCTTCACACTTTGGCAAGTGTTTGCTTCCTGTATATTAAACCTCTTTTTTAGGGGTGCATAAACCTTTAGGATTTTTTTCTGGCTTTCCCTCCCATTTTGTTTCTCTTTTAGGGATTCCAATTGCATGCATATCGGGATATTCAAGCCTGACGCTATGTTTGTTAGCACCTTTTGAGGATTTTATTTTCTCTTTTCATGGTAGAATGTTTAAATCTTTTTCTGAGGATTTTTTTTGTTTTGTTTTGTTTACAATTTTTCTCTTGTTTTGAGTTCACAAATGTTTTCTGTTATAACATCTAATCAGCTGTTAATTCTGCCCAGTGTACTTTTCATTTATGTCGTGTGTTTTATCTTTTTATCTCTAGTATTTTGATTGGGCTGTTTTTTGTTTTGTTTTGTTTTGTTTTTTGTTTTTTGTTTTTTTTATCTTTCATGTCTCTACATGCTCAACTTTTCACTTCTTAGCCTAAGGAACAGGGTATGAACACTATTATAATGCCCTTTATTATTCTATCATTTATATCATAGTTCAGTGATTGATTTTCCCTCTATGTATAAATCATGTTTTTGTTTGCTTCTTTGTTTCTTTGCATGCCTAGTAATTTTCATTAGATTACAACTATTGTGAATTTTTTCCTTGCTTGGGTGTTGGGTATAGTTAAATAAATAATGTTGAACTTTGTTCTGGAATTCAACTTACTTACTTAAAAACAGTTTCATTTTTCGGGGGGGCTTGCTTTTAAGCTTTGTTTTTTGGATTTTATCAACCTCCAGCCTAGGGCTGTTATGATTTGCCTGTGTCCCCACCCAAACCTTGTCTTGAATTCCCTCGTGTTTGTGGGAGGGACCCAGTGGGTGTTAATGGAGTCATGGGGGGAAGTCCTTCCCATGCTACTTTCGTGATAGTGAATAAGTCTCATGAAATCCGATGGTTTAAACAAGAGGAGTTCCCTTGCACAAGCTCTCTCTCTTTTTGCCTGCAGCCATCCATGTAAGATATGACTTGCTCCTCTTTGCCTTCCGCCATGATTGTGAGGCTTCACAAGCCACATGGAGCTATGAAACCTTTTTCTTTTGTAAATTGCCCTGTCTAGGGTATGTATTTTTCAGCAGCATGAAATTGGACTAATACAGAAAGGAAACTGCCTTTCCACTGCCTCTTTGTTCTATCAGGGCCCCTGGCCAAATGGACAGGGTCTACCAACATCACCATTGGATTTTCCCCACTCAGTTCACCAACTCACAGCAATTTTCTCTGGAAACACCCTCACAGACATCCCCAGAAACAATGCTTCACCAGTTCTCTAGGTATTCCTTAACCTGGTCAGTTTGACACCTAAAATCTTTATTATGTATTGGCTTATTTATTTCTAATTAAAAACACATGAGGTAGGTAGGTAGTTGCATGAGTCAGGGTTCTCCGAAGTAGCAAACCAACAGGGTGAGTGGTGTACTCTGTAAATCTCTAGACCTTTCTCTTTCATTGGGAAACTCCCTTCTCCCTGGTACCCCACCCTAAGAAGTCCAGGCACCTTAGCTGCTCTGTGCTCCCGACTCCATCTCTTCCGTTTAGGAAAGTGGCCAGGCTTCCTCTACATTGTCCTCCTGGTGAACAGGAAACCTCCTGCAGTAACCTGAAAAATTATAGGGCTTGACTCATTTGTAGATCTTCTTTCAAGATTGCTATCTTGCATTGACTGAATTCCAACTATGTTGTTTATTTAGTTCCTTCAGGTAAGAGAGTAATTCTGGTCCATGCTATTTCATACTGATCAGAAGCAGATTTCTTCACATCCATACTGAAATGATTGATTTTGTGTTTAACGCCTAGCTATGACTTTGTTTTACTTTTTCTCTGTCATGATTTTTTCTTTCCTGTCATTCCCTGTAATCTATTCTTACTGTATTATATATTTTATTCAGCATTATGCTTTTATTCAAAACAGGCTCTGTTTCTTTAAGTGTTAACTAAGAATTATTGTATAAGTTATATTCCAGAGATATTTATTGCATTTAATTCATATAAATTAAAAAAACCTTTTCTTTATATCTCCTTTACAAGAAAATAAATATATTAATGTAGACTAAAATTTGCTTCCTAAATATTAGGATGTAATAATTATTATGATCATAATTCTAAGTAGGAACTTCTCTCCAAACCAAATTAGGAGAACCATTTAGATAGTGACACATGACCATTTAAGTTCTATCAAAACATTTATTGAGCTCTTACCTTTTGTCAGACGTTGTTTAAAGTCTTTATTATGTATTGGCTTATGTATTTCTAACTAAAAACACATGAGGTAGGTAGGTAGTTGTATGAGTCAGGGTTCTCCGAAGTAGCAAACCAATAGGGTGAGTGTATGTGTGTATGTGATCTATTATAAAGAATCGATCCACACAATTATGGAACCAGGTATATCCCAAAATATTGGGATGAACCGGCAAGTTGGAGACCCAAGAGACCTGGTCGCTGATTTCCAGTGCTAGTCTGAAGTTCTGTGAACCAAGAAAGCCAGTGGTGTAGTTTCTTTCAGTAGTCTGGCAGGCTTTAGACTAGGAAGGCTAGTCTTTAGTAGGCTTTAGACTAGGAAGAGCTGATGGCTCAGTTTGCATCTGAAAGCAGGAACTTCAACTGATGTTTTAGTTTGGAGGGAATCAGATAGGAGGAATTCTGTCACCACTATTGTTGTATTCAGGCTTTCAACTGATTGGGTGGGGCCAACCCACATTAGGGAGAGAACTAGCTTTATTCCTTCTATTGATTTAAATGATAATCTTATCTTTAAAAAATACCGTCACGGAAACACCCAGCTAATGTTTGGGCAAATATCTGAGCTCCTAGTGACCTAGTCACGGTGACAAATAAAATTAACTATTAGAGTGGCATCTTCCCTATTTTATAGCTGAAGAAACTGAGTCACAGGAAGGTAAATTAATTGACTAAAGGTCACATAGAACATTAGCATTTGAGTCAGAAATTCAACCCAGTGGATCTGTCCCTAGTGTACAGATACTCATAGACTTGAAATGGTGCTACATCCTCGTTGTATGATAGATTTGTCTGGACATAACCCAACTGTAAATAACACCCATCAATGCATAGCTCTTTCACCATGTTGTGAAGTAGAAAAATGATAAGTAGAACTATTTTAGGTTGGGGACTATTTGTATAAATTTTAATTACTCTGTTATATTCTTCTTTGTAGAATTTCCTGGAGGTTAATTTTGAAAATGAACATTTATAGCCATGTCTTTTCAGAAGTAAGAAAATAAGAATTTAGACTTCATTGAGAATCATGAAAGGAGTAGTGATATTTTTTCGTGTAGGTGGACAGCTATAAAAATTTTCTTATCTCAAAGCTGACTGATAATTTTTGCTTGTAAAAATCTAGATTAACTCAATCTATTATTAGCATTCATTCACATTATTATTACAATGAGGATATTAGAAAAGATTACATGTTCTATAGAGGATCCTGGTCTTTTCTTTTTTTTCCCTGAGACAGAGTCTCACTTCTGTTGCCTGGGCTGGAGTGCAGTGGTGCAATCACACCTCACTGCAGCCTTGACTTATTGGACTCAGGCAATTCTCCCACCTCAGCCTTTCGAGCAGTTGGAACTACATGTATGCACCACCATGCCGAGCTAATTTTTTGTATTTTTACTAGAGATGAGATTTCACCATGTTGCCCAGGCTGGTCCCAAACTCCTGGGCTCAAGTGATCCTCCTGCCTCGGCCTCCCAAAGTGCTGGGATTACGGGCATGAGCCACCTTGCCTGGCTGGCGTATCATGTTCTTACTATTAACACAGTGCAAGAGTAATTTGTCCCAATGAACATGTTATTCTGAGTTCAATTTCGGTAATCAGAAATATTAAGGTCTAATTTGTATTCCTTGGTCTAATTTTCATAGTCAAAACTAGAATAACTGTGCAGACGGGCATAAAAAAGGAAAAAAAAAAATTATCAATGAGAAAGCAAAAGAAAACTAGTCTACAAAATGCCACTCTTCCCAGGTGAGATATACCTGGCAACAATATTATGTATAAAACTATATTATACAGACATATGGTTTCTGTCTTTTGGCCTATCCAAATGTTGATCTCATGTATTTTATGTGCAGTTAAATCTGTGATATCAGAGCATTTTGCTAATGAAATGTAGCTTTTTCTCAGCATCTTTCTTTTAATAGGAACTATCATAAAGTTCGTATATAAATTTAGGAAAAACTGAGCTTAAATAAAGAGTGAATATTATGTTTTACTGCAGTTCCTTCCAACTCTTTTATCCAATTGTGATTTATAGTTATCACTTGGTCTTTTTATTGAAATAATAAGTTGCTTACTTATGTTTAGGTAATTACTAGATTGAAATAATAAATTGCTTACTTATGTTTAGGTAATTACTAGATTGTTTTTCTTCTATTTTAAGTGACTGTACCCTTTTACAGTCTTGTACGCTTGCAAGTCACCAAAACATACACCCTTGTATGCTTGCAAGTCACCAAAACAAAAAATGAAATAAAAATATATGAACACTTGATGTCTTTCAAATACTTGCTATATAAGGCTTTATTGTCTATAAAACGTATTTTTTAAAATTGTTTTTCACATATTTAACTCATTCATTTGATATAACCTCTAAATTATCAATACATTTTGATCTAAAGGAAAGTATTATAAATATTCTAATTTAGCAAGGTTAAAGATCCTGATTAACATGGAAGGGAATATTGATGTTCAAATATACATATAGTTACGAAAGGGATAATACAGGTTCTAATCTGGCTATTTTTAAACACTTAATTTGCATATGCAAAATATGGTATTAAACTATTTAATACCTACTATGTATTTATAATAACCTTTATCAAGTTATAATTTACATTAATAAGATGCTCTATTTTGAGTGTATAACCCTATGTATTTTGACAAAGGTATACATCCTTGTAACTGCTCTCACAATCAAAATATTTTTTGTCATCACAAAAATTGCTTTTGTGATCCTTTGCAATTAATCCCCTAAACCCCATGATTCTCAACCCAAGCAACCACTGAATTACTTTCCAACACCAAAGATTAGCATTTTTATCCCAGAATTTCATAGACATGGAATCCAATAGTAGGTATATTTTGTATCTGTTTTGGTTTATTTAATCTGAGCAAAAATGTTTCTGAGGTCTCTCTGAGGTAGGAGGCAGGCAGCACTCATCTATGGACCAGATTAAAGACTGTCTGAAACTGGTAAAAGGTTCAGGAAGCACCTTTTGCTGCCCATCAGTACAGGGCATTCGCAGCAGTGCCAGGATAGTTTACCATTGCCATGACAATACCTGGAAGTTACCAACCATTTTCTAGCTATTCTGAATAACCCGCCCCTTAATTAGCATTTTGTTAAATGTGGTATAAATATGACTGAAAACCAATCCCGTGCTGCTGCGTTCTGAACACTGCCTGTGGGGTAGCCTTTCTTAACTGGAGCAGTCAGGGTGCTGCAAAACTGCTGCAGCCCCAATAACAGTGCGTTCTTTCACCACTGGCTCACTCTTGAATTCTTCCCTGGGCAAAGTCAAGAACCTGTCCTGCATCCTATTTGTGTTGTTGCATGTATTAAAAATCTGTTTCCTCTTTATTGCTGAGTAATATTTCATTGCATAAATATATGACAATTTGTCTGTTCATCTGTTGATGGACATCTGCGCTGTTTCTACTTTTAGGCTATTATAAATAATGTTGCTATGAACATTCATATACAAGTTTTGCATGGCCATAGTTTTCATTTCTTTTGGGTACATGTCCAGGAATAGAGAGTGCATGTTTAACTCCATAAGAAGCCCCATAGAGTCTTTCAAAATGATTATAACATTTACACTCCTACCAGCAATAGATGAGAGGTCTAGTGTCACATCTTCACAACATTGAGGTATGTGTTTTTAATTTCAGCCACACTCATAAATTTGTAGTGGTTTCTCACCATAGAGTTTTGACTATGATCAAATTAGACTAGGAATGCAAATTATCCCTTAATATTTCTGATTACTGAAATTGAACTCAGAATAACATGTTCATTGGGACAAGTTATGTTCCACTATATTAACAAGAACATGATATTCCAGCCAGGTAAGGTGGCTCGTGCCTGTAATCCCAGCAAGTCCCAACAATAGTATTGATCATCATGTGATTATTAGCCATTGGTATATCTTTTTGTGAATTTTCTACTCAACTCTTTTATCTACTTTTGCTATGTTACAGAGTTAAAAGAATAGTTTAAAATTGACTGATATATGACATGCGTTAGAAATAATTTTGCATATATTTTCTCACAATATGAGCATTGTATTTTGTTACTGTTAATGAAGACTTCCTATGAGCAATAGTTTGAATTTAGACAAAGTCTAATTTATTCATTTTTAAATGATTGCTGTCCTAAGAAATATTTGCCTGTGCCCAAATTACAAATATTTTCTCCTAAGACATTTTATCAAAGACTTAAATTTTTAGGTCTTATTTTTAAATCAATTATCAATTTTATTTAATTTTATAGATAATGTGTAGTTGTGTTTGAGATTCATTTATTTTCTGTATGACACTCCAATTATTCCAGCACCATTTGTTGAAGAACCTATTCCTTTCCCCTTGATTGACCTTGACATATGCACTCATTTATTTCTGAAATATTTATGATGTTCATTTTTTCTATATTTATAACTATTTAAACCAACACCATACTTCCTTTATTATTTATTGCACCTTCTAAAAATTCTTTATATTAGGTAATATAAATCTTCTATTTTTACTTTTTTATAAATTTTTTTAGCATTAAAAATCCTTTAAATTTCTGTATACATGTGTGTATATATCTATACAGGTATCTATCAATAATTTTACTAAAAACATCTTGCCAATTTCTACAAGGAACTGTATAGAGATTTTACTTAAGATTGCATTGAATTTATAAGAAACTGGTTACAATTGATATCAATATATATTTTTAAATTTATATTTTTTAATTGACAAATAATAATTGTATATACTTAAGGGATACAGTGTGATGTTTGATAATACAAACATTGTACAATGCTTAAATACGGCTAATTAACATATCTATCGCCTTGCATACTTATCCTTCCTTTATGGTGAGAACATCTAAAATCTACTCTTTTAAAGATATATGAGCAGTCAACAAACATATGAAAAAATGCTCAAAATCACTACTTATCAGGGAAATGCAACTCAAAACCACAATGCAATACCACCTTACTACTGTAAGAATGGTCATAATTTAAAATTTTAAATAAAAAGATGTTGGCGTGAATTTGGTGAAAGAACACTTTTACACTACTGGTGGGAATGTCAACCAGTAAAACCACTATTGGAAATAGTATGGATTTTACTTAAAGAACTAAAACCATTTGATCCAGCAATTCCACTGCTGGGTACCTACATAGAAGAAAAGGAGTCATTACATGAAAAATACACATGCACACACATGTTTATAGCAGAACAATTCGCAATTGCAAAAATATGGAACTAGCTGAAAAGCCCATCAACCAACAAATGGATAAAGAAAATGTTACATATATATAGATATATATATAAGGCTGAGTGGTATTCGATGGTGCATATATATATTGGTAGGATAATTAATTGCTGCCTCAATTTCTGAACTTGTTATTGGTCATTCAGGGATTCGACTTCTTCCTGGTTTAGTCGTGGGAGGGTGTATGTGTCCAGGAAGTTATTCATTTCTTCTAGATTTTCTACTTTATTTACATAGAGGTGTTTATAGTTTTCTCGGATGGTAGTTTGTATTTCTGTGGGATCAGTGGATCAGTGGTCTTATATTTAAATCTTTGATCTGTTTATAGTTGACTCACATATATGAAATGAGATATGGATTTATTATTCTCCTTATAGATAACCAATTTTCCATACAGCATTTATTGAAGATGCAGTGCTTTCCTTATTGTGTACTTATGGCACCTTTGCTGAATGTCTCTTGATCAAATGCACGAGTTTATTTCTGGGCTCTCTATCTTATTGGTCAATGTGTCTGATTTTATCCCAGCACCATCATGTTTTGATTACTGTAACTTTGTAATATATTTTGAAATCAGGTAGTGTGATGCCTACAGCTTTGTTCCTTTTGCACAAGACTGTTTTGTCCGTTTGAGATCCTTTATGGTTCTGTAATAATTTCTTAATAATACTGAGCCTTTCAATCTATGACCACAATATATAGTTTTTTTTTTAATTGAGTTCTTCTTTTCTTTAGGCATTTTTGGGTCACTGTATTGGCCATGCACATATTTCCTTAAACTAATCTCTAAATATTTAATGATGAATTTGCTATTTAAATATAATTTTTAAAATTTTATACTTTAATTTTTCATTACTTGTGTTTGTGTATATTTGCCTCATTTCCTGAGGCCTTGCTAAATTCACTTGTTACTTTTATATTTCTTCATTTTTATTTATTCATTAAGATGTTCTATGTATATAATCAAGTAATTTGCAAATAAAACACATAGTTTCTTCTTTCTTCTGTGCCCTTTATGTTCTTTCTCCAACCTGTTGCACTAACTAGGACCTCCATCACAATGTTAAATAGCGGTGATGAGAGTGAACCTCACTTTCCCGTTACTGCTTAGAAGAAATGTGCTCATTCTTTGACCAGTAAATGAGATGTTAGACGTAGGTTCCTTTGAATAACTCAATTATTAACTTAATGACAATCCTTCTATTCTGTTTTAGTAAGAGAACTTTTATCTTTTGTTTCTGTTTTCATCAAAATGGTAATTGAAACTTCTCAATGCCTTGTCTATTGAGATGATCGGGCACTGTTGTCCTTTACCAAGTTAAGATGCTAAATTGCTTTATTTAATTTTCAAATATTTTTAGGTTTTCATTTGATTATAATGGAATTAAATTATAAATTAGTAAGAAAAACTTATCAAAAATATACCCCAAGTACTTGAACATTAAGCAGCATATGTTTACATTTCATCCATCAAGTAAGAAACAAAAGGTATTAGGAAATATTTTAACCTTACAATAAAACACAACATTTCAAAATATGTAGGATGCAGCTAAAGCAGTGTTTAGAGATACATTTATAGCTTTAAATGCTTAATTTAAAAATCATGAAAGCTGTAAATCAATTATCTAAATGTAAATCAATGAGAGTACTAGAAACAAGGAAATAATAATAAGAGGAAAGTGAATATAATAAAACATAATCTATAGACAAATATCATTGAAATAAAAATCTAGCTCTTTGAAGCCATAGGCATTCATATCTCATCTTTTATATTTATAATTTATTTTATGTTTTAACCTAAAAAATTCTGAAGAGAACTTCAGTTCCTATGTATATTATTTTCAAGTAGACAATCTAGTTTAAAATTATATATTTCAAAAGCTGCCTCTTTATATGGTGCAGATTTTCTGATTGTGATTAAGTATGTATTGGTATATGTGCCACGTTATTACAATGTAAGCTGTTATGACTTCTATGAATCAGGATCTTGTTATGAAAATAGAAACCACTTTTAGGATTGCAGGTGGATTTTTTAGAAGAAATAGGTTTAAAAAGGGTTAGTAGAGTCAGAAAAACAAAAAGGAACCATTTGTGACTCTCAGGGATCTGACTTTATTTTAGCTCCTTAGCTAAGGAAGCAAACTTTCTTTTAGACTTCAGTAAGTCCATCTTTATGAACCTACCTTTGCTGAAAATGCGATAGACACACACATATAAACACACACGAACTGACACTATTGGTTCTGAGTGTACGCCAGGGCTCCCGATGCCCGATGTTATTTATTAATGCTACAGGAACTATGCAGTCAGCACGCCTCCTGATAGGACCACCACCTTCATGATGAAACACAAGCTCAGCTGCAACTGGAGAAGATGCTAAAGCCGTCTGTGGAATTAGAGTGTCCTCGACCTTCTTTTCACCTCAAATTTCATGTGCAGATCTTCAGTGAGAACTTAACCATCACTCAGTTGTCAAGGAAACCTGGAAATATAATTTGTAAGTGTATCAGTCAGTTTTCATACTGCTGACAAAGACATACCTGAAACTGGGAAGAAAAGGAAGTTTAATTGGCTTATAGTTCCACATGTCTGGGGAGGCCTCAGAATCAAGGCAGGAGGCAAAAGGCAATTCTTACATGGAAGCAGCAGGAGAAAAATGAGAAGGAAGCAAAAGTGGAAACCCCTGATAAACCCATCAGATCCCATGAGACTTATTCACTATCACAAGAATAGTATGGGAAAGACCAGCCCCCATGATTCAATTACCTCTCCCTGGGTCCCTCCCATAGCACGTGGGAATTCTGGGACATATGATTAAAGTTGAGATTTGGAGGGTGGGTTGGGGGGACCACAGCGATACTATATGAGTAAGTGTGCAGACCCAGGAAGATTATAGAAGTGTAGACATGAGCTGAATATCAATGGACAGTAATGGACTATGTGCTGTTTGCATACTTTGCACAAAATGCCTATCTGGGCAACTTAATTATGCTGCTTTTACTACTTTGTTTTGCCAACATTTTCAGCAAATCTTAAGGTTACATAACAACAATCAGTTATCTCTGATAGTACTTCCAAAGTTGATGGGCAACAGTATTAGTGCCTCATAATGTATTTTTGATTTCACTTCAACATAACATTTGGAAATGTTGCTGAAAAAAGTTAATTCATATTTGAATACTAAGCATATATAAAATATGTAATATAAGATTTGACTCTAATCTCATCAACAATCTAGTTTCTACCAATAAATGGCACATATATTTTCTTCTTTCAAGTGCCCCCGAGGTGCCTGTCACTATGAGGATAAAATCCAAAGTTCCTATCATGGCATGTAAGAAACCATGATGCCTGAGTCAACAGAAATCTCTAATCCCATGTGGTACCCTAACCATCTCATTTCCCGTGCCCTCTTTCAGCTCCCATATGGTAAGCCAATTTGTAGGGGCTTTTTCCTCCCTAATTGTGCTCAATACTCACATGCTTTTTTCCTGATGTTTGGCATTTCTGAGTCCTACTCGTATATTAAGGGTCAGTCATACATACTCTTTCAGAGAGGCCTTCCAGCCAACCTCATTTAAATGAAAGCCCAATTCCACCTCCAGAGGTTCTCTAGTTTATCGTTCAGCTTTTTTTTTTTTCCTTGTAGCACTCATCATTATCTGATTTACATTACACATTTTTTGCCTACATTTTTGTTGTCTCTTTCCTTACTGTAATGTAAGTACCACAAGGGAAATGTTTCATTTCTCTTGATAATTGCAGTTTCAAGTACATACAGAAGATTCTTGTCACAGGAAATCCATACACAGGTATGAACAATGATTTAAAGAATCGGTGAATATTTGATCCTCGCCATACCTACACATATCCAACTGTAGATATGATAGATACGGCAAGCTGAATACTCACAATCCATTTTCTCCTCCTTCCTTTCTTGAAATAATTGGTTACAGTGGTAATGATTTTAGCAAAATAAGACTTAATTTCCCAGATATCTTTGCAGTTCTGGTCATGTTCCACAATTCAGAGCAGTAACGTGTAAGTGGAAACCTGTATCTGTTTTCTGAGTTTCTTTTCATGTGCAGTGAAAATGGGAACGTTTCATTTCCTTATGAAGTGGTACCTATTCCTCTTTGTTTCTTCCTTTGATATCCTCCTATCTGATCTATAAATAGCAGGTTGGATGATATTATATAAATAGCAATATGTCTAAGGTCAGTCACCTTCGCAATAGCTGAGTGATAACTTAAATCTATGTTTTCCTGCTCCAATTTTAACTGAAGCATAAACATATATATCAAGATTCATCCTCACTACTGGAAACTGTATCTGTCGATTGCATTGAATAACAAGAATCTGAAGAGTAGCATATCCTGCAGACTAGATCAGAGAACCCATTCAAAGCCCCTTCCCCTTGCCTTCACTTATCATAGAAATTATAAAACTAAATCAATCAGCTTTTTAGACTCCTTTTCCAAACAGAAGTGGTTATGTAAAATGTACCTGGCTGAATAGCTTTAAGGGGAGGTTTCTGGGCTTGGCTCCCTTTCCTATCAAAGCTACAAAGACTCACAGCAAAAGGTATTAAGCATTTCAAATAATTTTTTTCTGTTTGAAGTGTGTGAACAACTCCTAAAGGTGTAGCATTCATTATGTGACTATGAGGATGCCCTAGATTGAATGTGTGTGTCCTCCTGCAATTCGTATGTTAAGACATAAAACCCCAAAGATGATAATATTCAAAGGTATAATCTTTGGAAAGTGATTAGTGCTCTTATAATAGAGATCCTCAAGAGTTCCCTTGGTCTTCCATCACATGAGGACACGGTAAGAAACCAGCTCCCTATAAGCCAGACTTGCCAGCCTCCAGAACTGTGAGAAATAAATTCCTGTTGTTTATAAGCCAGTCAGTCTATGGTATTCTCTTACAGTAGCTTAAACAGACTAAGGGGACAAGGGCCACAAGCTCAGGATGGCAGGGCAAAAAGAGAGATTCCAGGTCCCTGGTAGCATTGTTACTTTGCTGAGCCATGACCTGCAAACCCACAGAAAGTTTTGTTAGTCTTATAGAAGAAAAAGGATGCTTTAATTATTTGAGCCATTCTTGGTTGAGTTTTCTGTTATTCAAAGCTGTACTAAACCCTAACTGAACCAGAGTTCGTACTGAATACGATGTAGAACAGAGGTCACCTACCTCTGGCCTGAGCACCCGATTGAGCTCACTGTACTGTTAAAGAAAGTTTTCCTGTAATATAGAACATGTTTACATGAAATCTTGGGCATTTTGAAAATTTATGAGATCTCTTAAATGATTATGAAAAAAACGTGTGAAGTACTTGACAATATGAGCACTTTTAGTTACATAACCTTGAACTTCTCATTATATCACCAATAGAACTGGGTAACCCTGCATGTCTAGATTTCTTAGTGTCTCGATCTGTGTTAACAAAAATGCACTAAAGCACTAAAATAGTTTTTTCAGTTGTCTAGGAAAAATCAGATCATCTTGGTGAGCAAGAGGTATATGGCAGTTTATGCATTTCTCCTGATAATACTTGTAAAACAGTTTGAGAGTGCTGAGTGCCTTCAAAGCCTAATGCTAGGCTTTCAATTTTCAGTCATTTTTGTCAATCTAGGTGTATCTGTTTGGAAAGTGAAAATAAGTAAATAAGTAAATAATGGTACAAGAATATTTAGGAAATTGGAAATGAGACTCTAAATTCATATAAACACTAAAAACTAATCAATAGATGATATGCAGCATTTGCTGTGAAGCTGGAATGCAATTGCTAAAGCAGTATCTAAATGTATTACATGTCTCTGCTCGACAGTCTTTAAAGATGGCCATTTTTCCCTTCTTCCCTCCCTGCACGTGGAGGTTATATATCTCCCCTTAACCTTGGTCTGCCCTTTGACTTGCCTCTACTAATACAGAGCATTAGAAATGATAATCTTGTAGTTCTAGGTTTACCCTTTAAGAGGCCTGTCTGCTTCCTTCTGAAGAGAAGTCTTCTACAGTGTAAGAAATCCAAAACCCTAGAGACCTCCATATTGTGAGGAAGACCATGTTCACCATGTGGAAAGATCACAGATGGAGAAGAATTGAGAAATGCAAAGATCATATGTGGAGAAGAATTGACAAATCTCTAATATATGAGACAGTCAGAATCAAGTTCCTGGAAATATGACCCCAGTCGAACCCTCCATTTAGCTTCCAGGCATTTGAACCATCCAGCTGAGGTCTGAAGTCATATAGCTGAGAGAGTGACCTTCTTTGCCCTGTCCAAAGTGCTGACTGAAAGACTCATGAGAAAATAAATGGATGTTCTTTTATGTCCCTAAGTTTGGGGTAGTTTGTTAATGCAACAATAGATAACTAAAACATCAAGTTGTTACTTGTGTGTTAATATATCTTTGTTTAAGTAAAAACGAAGTCCAAGTGGTTACTTAAGCTTTTACATTTCACAACCTGGCATCTAGTTAAAGCTTCCCTGATAGTCTCCCAAGTGTATCCAAGCCACAGTGCATTGTTTTTAAATTCATATATTTGAATACAGGTCAAAGTTCACAAATCACCTTTGCAAAACATGTCTAGTAAGTTCACATGATGCTGCATCGGATGTCATAATCTTAAGGGCAACACATCGCATTAATTCCAATCACATTTCTAGATAATTTACTATATAAGCTTGCTCTGGGCAAAAATTAAAAAAAAGAAGAAACTATGATTCATACTTTTACATACCTCACAGTTTGTGGGGAAAGTTACTTTATTTAAACGTGATGCATTAAGAACCATAATAGTAACAGTTAGAAAGTATATTGGAAATTTTCAATGCACTTTTCCCAGGAATGCTTCTTCAAAAGTTCATCTTAACAGATCTGGTTAAATGTGTGCTGAGATACAAACCAAATAGCCAAAACTATTTTTACCAGAGTAAACACCTGACCCAAGCCGAATTGATTGGATTCTCAATCTTCTGGAGTTTTTATGAGGACTCAGGGACTTTGTAGGTCTCGTATGGGCTCATAAATCAGAAGGTTGTCAGTGTCTGTGCAGAAGGTGTTTGGCCCATGTGTTCAGAGACCTGGAGAAAACTGGTGTTCAGAAAGAGGGAATAAATGATGAAGAAAAATTTATAGACAAAATAACATATGGTTCCTAAGGGAGGAGAGAGAGGGGAAGAGAGAGAGAGAGAACAAGAGAGCAAAAGATATCTGCTGCCATCCCTTGTTTAGGTGCCTCTTGACACTAATGATAAAGCCAGTTGTGGGTTACTCAGTTAGTGTCCTTCTAGTTCATTTCCCCTTTTTACTTTAGCCAGCTTGAAGTAGTTCTCCTTTTGCATCCAAAACTTTATGCAGAAAATAGACACACGGGTAACAGGGAAAAAGTCTGTTTCTCTTGAACACCAAGAATTAAGACAAACTTGAAAAAATCCCGGAAGGTGACTTAGGCGGTCTAAGAAGATGGAGACATAACTGGAGGATGAAAGGAAAGTAGGATTAGAGGCAAGAAGGTGAGCAAAACCATGGGCAGTTTGAGAAATGCAACAGCTTCTGCATGACTGCCTGTGTCTCTGGGGGCAGAGGGCCCAGAGGTAAGGCTGAAAGAATGGCTATGATAAATTCGAAATGAATTCTAAACAGCGTGCTAATGAAGTCAACAAATTCTTTTTGGATTTGACTAGCCATAGAAGACAGTGAAGGTGATTGTATGACAATGCGGCTTCTATTTTCTTGTGAATATAAAGGAAAGGCAACTTATGAGGTTGATAACTTGAAATGGTCGATTTAACCAAAAGCACATGCTTTATGATATGATTGTGGTTATACATGCCTTCTTGGCCTTTGCATTCTGGGAACAGATTGGCTGGTTAAGAGAAATATTGCGCATTTTTCATGCAATATGTACAAACCAGTAATTTGCATTTTCACTCAAAGAGGCTAGTTGAGGGTTTTATTTATTTTTGAAGTCAGTAAATGAAGTAAGGACCAATTGCACTTCTAATAAAATAACTTATGTGCATCAATATGCTGACCTTCTTAAATGGCTACCACTCCTAACTGGGGTTATATTTTTTATGTCTGTAATTGTTTTTCCTTTTAGTATAGTAGAAAGAGAAAAAAAGTGTATACTTTCCAGGACACACACACATACACTCACACACATCCTGGAAAAATAACTAACAATGTGATTTCACTGAAGCACCTATTACCTGACAGGGTAAAAGTTATTTGTCATGTACTAAAACAATGTCCGGTATTTGCATATGGTTCAGTACCTATGAGTGATAACCTCCACTGTAAACAGCAAACTGGTCTAAAAGCACCATTTGTCAAATTCATCATATGCTGCATTATCTCCTTTTCTTCTTCTAGTTACTAACTTTGCAGAAAGACTAACAACAATTTTTTATAAATCTCAACATTAACCTCAATATAAATGTCCTCATTAGGTGAAGAAGTGAAAAGCACTGCAGAGTACTTGAGTCAAATTACGATCTAGTAATGTTGGCAATATTATTTATATTATTGGCAAAGGCTCTAATCTTTTGCTGACTTTAGTATAAAGTATACTTTAGTATGAAGTCAGCAAAAGAACAGCAAAATTAGACAACTTAGAGGTTCAGATTCAACTTAGCCTAACACTACAGTGTTTGATTAACAGCTATTATGTACAGAGATAAATGTATGCCCTGGACACCACAAAACTGTATTTGGTTCACATCAACTCTTTAAAAGAGAAACACAGTCTAACTTAGTTATGTTACTCTGTTATACTTTATGCCCTTTTCTCCCTTGATTTTCTTATTGTTTACTTCACCCAGACTTGAAAATGTAATGATTTTTGTTTGTTTGTTTTTTGTAGCAGACTTTTCCTATAGTACCTTACATTTTTCTTTTTCAACAAAAATGTTAAATGGTTGAGGCTTCACTTGATTATCTTCATTTTTAAGTTGTTAGGTCTTTTTAATTATATGTATTTTAAATTATGCAAATGACTCTTTTCATTCATATTTAGACATTCATTTTGTCTCTTCTCATTTTGCCATATTAACAGGCCCATATTTCTCATAGAGAAATTATAGGCTTTATACATTTATATACCACAATTTTTATGGGACAGATTGCTTTGCTACAGTTTCAATAATTTTATAGTATTTAAATGATATTTACTATGCCATATAACTCTAAATTATAGGAAAAATAGTGTTAATACCAAAATTCAAATAGCATGCATTTATAAAGCTATGCAAACAGATATTTTTATGATATTGTATTTCATGATTACTCCAATCATATATATATATACATATATATATTTATTTTTTTTTTTACCAAATTGATGAATTCAAGAGGTTATCAATCTCTATCAGAGCTCTGGCTGATTAGAGAGAATTAGAAACTGTCTACAAAAATATTTAGATAATATTAATGTCAAACTACTGCACATAAAAGCAGGAATAATGAATCAAATTCACAATATGCCTCAAACTCTGAAGGGCACTTGATAAGAATCTATCCACATATTTTCTTTTAAGACCTCTCATGAGGCACACTAAATACCTAGAAAAGCAAATCTAACACAATACTTGGGACTTATTAAACTTCTCATTGAAATTCACTGATTTTCCACAAAAGAATATATACTATAAGAAAAGACAGTATGATGTAGTTAGACATTATTTCTAAAATAATGAAAAAATAAACAGCCTCTAATTTTAGCATAGATGGCTAAGAAGCTCTGGATATTTTAATTTCAATGAAGACAAAATGTGTTATTACTAGAGATATTTAAAACTAGTGATGTAACATTATTGCTTTGCTTTATATAACAATAATACTGTGGCTGACACTGAAAAATATTATAATAATAAAAGAAGTTATTATAATATCACATTAATAAGTGATAGCAATGTGTTGGACACTGCACAAAATAAAACTACAGGCATTCTTTCTGCTGAAGAAATTTTTATTCTAAGAAAAAATAGCTACATTTTTATTTGCTTTATAGGCGTAACCTCATTTCTTTGCCACAACAACTCATTTTACATATGAAGAATCCAAAGTGCAGATAAGCGGTTACCTTGAATTATACATCAAGGAAGCGGCCAATAGGAGATGCAAGTGCAGGCCAGTCTGGGTTGATCATAATTAGACACAGAAAATGGTTCTGCAGACAATCAAAGAAGAAAAGACAAAAAATTAGTGAGACTAATTTGAATTTTATTTGATATTCAGTTTCCTTATCAATTACATTGGAAGATTTTAAGTTTCATAATCAAATATTCTCTTTGTGAAGAAATGAAGGCAAGAACTCACTAGATGACAAACTTACTATATTACCATATATAATATATATATATATAAAATACAGGATATATATGTAATATATATTATACATAGTATAAATGTTATATATATTTTATATTTATATATACACATTGCCTATATATATATATATATATAAATACAGGAACTTCTATGAAAACACAGGCAACAATATAAATACATAGATACAGAGATTTAAATCAGATAGCACATTGAGGTCTAAGAATAATTTTTTAAAAATTTTATAGTTGTGTTGAATATTATAGACGTCTAATCGATCAGAAAATTGACATTCTATCTAACATATGTGAGGAAGTCACTGACTTGTCCTGGGAAATATCTCTTGGTCCCAGGAGAGGAACGCACTCGTGTCTGAATGTGACATGAATACTGGCAGTGTTGCCTTGAGGATAAAGCCAGCATCTAAGGTGGAAGAGTAGAGGGACAGAAAGAACCCAAGTTTTTCAGTCTTTGAGTCTAGCATCTCTAAAAGTCTCTCCCACTGAATCTATGCTTCCAGCAATTTTTTTTTTCTGTAGCTATGAAATGACAGTATTTGTAAATCACACTGACATTGGTGACCAGCTCAGTAGAACCAGCTGCCCATAGCTGGCTCGGCTGCCCCAAGGCTGACAAGACAGTCCCCTCAGCACATTCTATTTGTGTCACAACCATGGGTCCTGAGGAACTGTTGTGCCATTGCCCCATTTGGAAGCTCTTCTCTGAACCACATAACATCAGGAATAAAAAACTAACTTATTGTACTGCAGTTTTAGTGATGGTTTCTGTTATTTGTAGCCATAACACTTCTACTGACAGAAAAACCTCATAGGATTTTGTATCAGTTTAGTATGCTTTTATCTGTAAGTAATTGAAAATCTGGCATGAGTTGCTTAAACAAACAAAAGGGTTTGTTTATTTTCTCATATATAGAGAAGTTAGGGTTAAGGCGACAGTGCCTCACCTGCACCACCAGGGTACTAAGCTTCTTCTCAGTCCTTTTTTTTTTTTGTCCCACTTGGGCTTATCGCTTCATGGTTTAAGAATCTTGGCTTCTGCCAATTCAGACACCGTGCCCATGTTTGTAACAGAAAGGAGGAGATAAATTAAAACAACCTTTCTTCCTGAAGCTTTTAGCTTTTTCTTTTCATTTTGGAATAAAATCATCCCCATAAGAGTTCCCATTCTATTTCTTTTATTCATTTTTTCTTTTTTTGTTTGAGATGGAGTCTTGCTCTGTCGCCCAGGCTAGAATGCAGCGGCACAATCTTGGCTCACTGCAAGCTCTGCCTCTAGGGTTCATGCCATTCTCCTGCCTCAGCCTCTCGAGTAGCTGGAACTACAGGTGCCCATCACCACACCTGGCTAATTTTTTGTATTTTTAGTAGAGACGGTGTTTCACCGTGTTAGCCAGGATGGTCTCGATCTCCTGACCTGGGATTACAGGCGTGAGCCACCGTGCCCAGCCTCTATTTCTTGTAGTGGAAGTTAGTCACATGTTCACCCCTTAGAGCTGTCAATGGGAGCAATTATCATGCTGAGTTCAGCCCAATCATGCTAGACGGGACACTCCTCCTGGAACCAAAGAATCTCCTTTTGCTACCTGCACAAATTTGGCTTTTCTTACAGGGGGAGCAGCTTTCCTCACAAGGGGCAATGATCTGTGCTTGCTGTGTGGGCTCTTGTGAGACTTCAGTGTATAAAGCCCTCAGCACAGTGCTTATTCTATGACAGCCACTCAATATGTGTTAGCTATTCTGATGATCATTATTACCACCGACATTATTAACAAGCTCAAAACACAACATTCCTCTCGGTCCTATGAAGACCAGAATATTATCTTTCATTTAAAAAAGTAGAGATGATGCTCACTTTTCCAAGTGCACTCACTTGTCCCACATTTTTACCTGGATATTAAAATAGTATATTTTGACTGTTTGAGTTCCACAGAAACTCATGTAAATGTAACTCTCCATTGCCTGCAGCTGCTCCCTATCTGGGGCTAACTATGTTGAAAATATCATACTGCCTACTCAGTCTCCAGAGTCTTATTCTGTAAGTGCCACACAACAAAACTCCAGAAAGCCCCTCTCTTGATGCCAATTTCCTTATATTCATGCCAGTCTTCAGCGTGCCATTACTCACATTTAGACAGGGCAATTTAACCGTTGCTAGCTTGAACTTATTAAAAAGCCCCATTATCTGTTGTGTATTAGCAAAGAGGACCAACACTTTCTTGATGGGCCTAACATATTCCATTATTTGGCATGCATTGTTTCACATCGAGGTGTCTGCCCTGTTAAAAGTGAATATGTACATAAAAGGTACTATTATTAATGAATACTGTAGTGTAGTTTAGTTAATTGAATTTTTAGTGGTTACCCTGTCTGCCATAATAGAGACATTTGGTGCAGAGGCAGGACTGACATGAAAATCTCACGGCCACTAAATAGAATGCGAGTCAGCTCAGGCTTCTCTGCTGGAGAGCCTTCTTCCATAGCCAAAGTGCAAATTCACAGGACTCAGTGCAGTCACAGGATTTGGTCCTGCGCACAGGAGGGACCACGACACTTAGGTTGTCTCTTGTTAAAAAATAATAAATTTTGGAAAAAAAAATCACAGGTTTTCCTCTGAAATGCTTTTTTTTTTTTTTTTTTCACTTCATGTTGGTTGATAACTCTCCAATTCATTCCATTTTACTTTGAATAATGGTATTCAAAGATCCTTACAATTCTAAAATGAAACACATCTGAGGCTGCCTGCCATGGGGATGAAACATGAAAAGGCATCTGAAACTTTTGAAATGGAAAATGGGGGGAAAAAAACCAGTGCAGATCAAAATGTTTTTCATGTTCAAAATTTTCCAAAGAAACAGACTTCCTGAAACTATTTTTCATAAGTGAGTTTTTGGTTCCAATTGGCCAGTATCAGGTAATAGAATCAAACATTACAATGTTTATTGCAGTTTCCAAAAAAATTGCACTTTTCTAAATACTTTTAAAGACTAAAGTTGCCATCAGCACTGTGTTACCATATGTTCCATTTAAAATGCATTTTTTATTCAGTGATTGAAAGTTAGATATCATTGTTTTGCTTTTGAACACTTATGAACATAAAAATGACTTGTAATGCAAACGGTCAATTAAATTTAGATATCGACTCACTAATATTATATTGTTGGGATGGTTAATTTTATGTGTCAACTTGGCTGGGACACAGTGCCAGGATATGTGGCCAGACAGTATTTTGAATGCCTCTGGGAGGGTGTTTTTTGATGTGATTAATGTTTACATCGGTGGCTTTAAAGTAGACTGCTCTCCATAACATGTGTGGGCCCCATCCAATCAGTTGAAGGCCTGAATAAAACAAAAGCCTGACATTCCCTGAGCAAGAGGGAATTCTGCTAGCAGGGTGCCTTCAAACTTGAATTACATCATCTGCTCTGTCTTGGATAACCTTTGGACTTAAACTACATATTTCAGATTTGCCAGACTCCTTAACTGCATTCACCATTTCCTTAAAAAATAAATCTCTATAGATATGTACACAGCCTATTGGCTCTTATTCTCTGGAAAACACTGATTAATACAATTATACATGTTGCTTTAGTCTGTATGAGGAAAACAAGTGACATTGTTTAGAAACTGACATTATTTCCCATATATAATCAGAACTTATTCAACCTTATCAGTATTCCTAAGATACTTAAACTAACATAACTTGCTATATTTGTACATATTGAATTGCCATGTTTCATGGATCTACAGATGAGGCAAATGTCTGGAGTGAATATATGCCGATAAACTTTCCTGGTTGGTAATATATATCAACATACTGTAATTTAAAATATTTATAATTTTTACTAGGAATTTATATCTAATAATTAACACAGAGAAATATTTTAAATTAAGGTAAAAATATCCATTACACATTTTTCATTATAATTTGTTTATTAAGATAAGACATGGTGATTTAATTACTGATTGTACTTTCTAGAGTTGGGATATCTACACAATTAATAATTGCTGTTCACTTTGCTAAAGATGAACATTTATCGATTAAGTGATAAAATGTATTGTGAAACAAAATAATGCATATTTCTGAGGAAAAAATCACACAGAGTAACACACACAGTTGTGACAATTTTAAGAGCGTTGTTTTTCAAAGCACAGTAGTTTCTTCAATCTGGAATATAAGCTAAATGTCTTTTGGGGGAAAACCAGTATATATATTTAGGAGAACGAATCATTCATTGGTTTGGAATTTTAATTCATGCAGATATGAATTAACTGCCAGCCATTTCTGCAAAATCTTGAACTATTTGAATAATCCTAATGCAGCATCCTGTTAAATAATATAAAAAGTCTTCTTATTTGGAAATAAAATTCAATTCAACTAAATCAAAAATATTTCTGTAGAGTCCCATATATCAAGTAAATATCAAGCTAGGCCCTGGGGATGCTGAAATAGTCCCAGACAATCTTTCAAGAGTTTACATTATTGTGGGGATAATAGGTATTCAACAATTAATATACCTAATACCCACATTCTCATTTGGGCAAGTATAAAAATAGAAAATTTCAAATATGTAAATTGGGGTCAGGGTGGGGGAAATTCAGGGACTTGTTGATCTACTGGGCATTGAAATCTCATGAAGCATGAAGTGAAAGAGGAGCTGGAATGTAGAACCTGGGAGGTCCTGAAAGAGTCAGAGTCTCCTGAGTGCAAGAAAAGAGGAAAATGAGAAGAAGCTCAAAAGTTCATCACAGGCAAGTCATCTAGCCCTATACCAGTTTTATAACTTGGGTGAATGGTTCAAGTTCTCTAAATCTTACTCTTCTGGTTGTTCAGTAAGAATAAAGAGAAATAGATCTTGTTCTAATGCCCCTAAATGCAACCTGAACAGTGAGTTTATCATGCATTAAGGATTTTCATTGTATTTATTTATTTTTTAATCATGATAAAAATGCTAAACATGAGATCTACCCTCTTAACACTGTGCTGTATCCATACAGTGGAATGCTGCCTAGCAATACATAGGCGCGGGTATTAGATACATATGCAACCTAGATGAATCTCGTAGATTAATAGCACACTGTTGTGTTGTACGCCTGTTAAGTATACAAAACTGTGTTGTTAACTGTAGACACGATGTTATACAGCAGATCTCTAGAAATCATGTGTCTTGCAGAACTGAAACTTCCTACCTGTTGAACAGCAAGGGGCTAATACAGAAATCTCCCCACCTTCTTGGAACCACCATTCTACACTCCAAATGAATGAATGAAGCAAACATGGCATTTATTTACTAACCAAATGAATGGATAAAAAAAATATGACATTTATATGCAACAGAATATCATTCAACTTTAAACAATCAGGAAATCCTGACCCATGTAACAACCTGGAGTAACCCTGAGGACAATATGCTAAGTAAAATAAGCTAGGCACAGAACACACACTGCATGATTCCACTTATAAAAAGTACTTCCTTTTACTTTTTAAAAGTAACATAGAGCTGGGCGCAGTGGCTCACGCCTGTAATCCCTGCACTTTGGGAGGCCGAGGTGGGCGGATCACGAGGTCAGGAGATCGAGACCATCCTGGCTAACACAGTGAAACTCCTACAAAACCGAAATTAGCCGGGGGAGGTGGCGGCACCTGTGGTCGCAGCTACTCGTGAGACTGAGGCAGGAGAATGGCGGGAACCCGGGAGGCAGAGCTTGCAGTGAGCCGAGATGGCGCCACTCACTCCAGCCAGGGCGACAGAGCGAGACTTCTTCTCAAAAAACAAACAAACAAACAAAAAACATAGAGTAAAATTGACCCCTTATGTGTCTAGTTCTATCAACATTAAAACAAGTATAGATTCATGCAACTATCCCCAGAATGAGGATTCAGAACCGCTCTAGTACTCCTCTGACTTTTGTCACAATCCTGGCCTCTTGGCAACCCCTCATTTGTTTTCAGTTCCTATAGTTTTGTTTTTTGAGAATGTCGTCTACATGGAATGATGAAATATGCAACCTTTGAGAACTGGATTCGTTCACTCGTCATAATCTCTCTGAGATGCATCCGTGCTGCACGAGTCCATGAACCGTTCTCAAGGATTGCTAAGTAGTATTTCCACTCTGGGAATGGGATACCTGTATTCCACTAGACGGATGCGGCACATCTGGTGTATCCATTCACATGTTGAAGGACATTTGGGTTGTTTTCAGATTTGGTGAATATGAATGGAGCTATGGTAAACAAGTTTTTGTGTGAATATGTTTTAAATTTATTTGGAAATATGCCTGGGAGTTGTATCGCTGACTTACATGCTAATACAGTATATGTTTGTTATAAGAACCTGTACAACAACAGCTTTCCACAGTGACTGCAATACTCTTCATTCTGACAAATACTACCTGAAAATTCCTTTTGTGCTACATTTTTGTTGGCCGTTCAAATTTGTTGTTATTTTGGGCATTTAGTAGGTTTGGAGTGGTATCCCACCATGATTTTAATTTGCATTTTCTTATTTGTCACCTATATCCTCTTTGTTGAAAGGTTTGTTTGTCTTTTGGCTATATTTTAATACTGCTTTTTTTCATACCACTGATTTTTGAGTATATATTTTCATACAAATACTCTTTAGGATATGTGATGTGCAAACATTTTCTCTCAATCTGTAGCTCATGTTTTCAGTCTCATAATAATGTCTTTTATAGACCAAAGGTTTTTAATTTTGATGAAGTCCCAATAACATTTTTTCCCTTTGTAGATCACACATTTGGTGTCACATTTAAAAACATTTTGGCTAAATTAAGGCCATAGTGGTTTTTTTATATGCTTTATTTGCCTCAAAATTATATGATTTTCCTTTTAGATTATTAGTCCATTTTGAGGTACTTTTGTATGTTATGACATTAAGCTTGAAGTTATCATTATTTTATTTTGTAGATAAAGGTCCAATTTTTTTTTCTAACCCATAGGCTGAAAAGTCAATCTATTCTCCACTGAAATGTCTTTGTAAATTTGCCAAAAAGCTATGTGCTATATTTGTGTGAGTCTATTTTTGGACTCTATTCTGTTCTATTGAATAGAATCTATTCAATTCTCCCTTCACCAATATCACACTGTCTTGATTACAATAGCTTCATAGTATGTCTTAATATTGGGTGATGTGACTCCTCAAATTAATTCTTATTTTAAAATTATTTTGGCTGTCCTAATTTCTTTGCCTACCCATTACAATTTAGAAATTGCTTCTGTACAGTTAAAAAAAAATCTGCTGGAATTATGTTTGGAATTGAATTAAATGTATCACCTTGAAAAGTATCTGTGTAGTTTCTATGTTGTTAATCTTTCAATTCCTGAACACTTCAGGTCTCTCAAATTACATGTACCTTTTTTAATTTCTTTCCTGAGTGTTTTGTAGTTCATTTGGCATACAGATCCTGTACATGTTTCACTGGATATATGGAAAATTATTCCTTTTTTGGAGTAACTGTAAGTGATATTGCTTTAAAAATCATGTTTTAATGGCTTATTTCTAATATACGAATGTAGAATTGATTTTTGTGTTCTGACCTTGTATCCTGCAACCTTGCTAAACTCACATTAGTTCTAGCAGAATTTTTATACATTTCTTGGGATTTTTTTTACATAAAAATGGTCATGTCTGCTGTGAATAGGGACAGTTTTAATTCTTTATAATGAATACATCTTTCATTTTTTTATGCCTTACTGCACTACCTAAGATTGCTGTACTAACTTGAATAGGAGTGATGAGAGTGAATAATCTTATCTTCATCTTATACTTTGGGGAAAGCCATTCAGTCATTCACTATTAAATTAGATTAGCTGTAGTTTTTTTTTTTTTTTTTTTTTTTGGCGGGGGCGGGGGTGATTCCCTTTGTTAGATTGAGGAATTTCTCTTCTATACCTATCTGCTGGGAAATTTTGTACCTAACAGATGTTGAATATTTTAAATGTCATTTTTTTGGATCAATTAATAAGATCATGTGGACTTTATTGGCAGGATGGATTAAATTGATTAATTTTTTAGTGTTAAATAAACCTGCACTTCTGAGTGGAACCTTAATTGACTATAATATAATATTTTCTTAAATATTGATGGATTTGATTTGCTATGATTTCATTGAGCTTTTTCTATGTTCATCAAGGATATTAAGCTGTGGTTTTTCTTTTTTTTTCTTCTCCTGATTTTAGAAACAGAATGTGATGAGTAATTATATATGTCAACTTGAGTGGGCTAAAGGATGCTCAGATAGCTGGTAAACATGATTTCTGGGTATGTCTATGAGGGTGTTTCTGGAAAAATTTAGTATTTGAATTGGAATACCAAGTAAAGGAGTTTGACTTTCGCCAATGTGGACGGGCATAATCCAATCCACAGCGGGCCAAAGTGCAAATCCTCTCTGTCTTCTTGAGCCAGCACATCCTTCTTTTCCTACACTTAAGTGTCAGAGCTCCTGGGTCCCAGGCTTTCCATCTTTGAGTGAAATACGCTGCTGGCTTCCTGGTTCTCCCACTTGTAGTGGGCATATCATGGAGCATCTCAGTCTTCATAGCATATGAGATAACTCCCATAATAAATCCCTTCTTACGTATCTTTATATATCCTACTGATTCTGCTTTTTCTAGAGAAGTCTGCCTAATACACAGAATAATTCTGACTTCGTTAAATGAGTTGGGAAGTATTCAGCTTCCTACTACTTGGAAGAGGTTATGTAAAATTGGTGATATTCTTTAAATTCATTAGAATTTGCGAATGAAATCTTGTAGGCCTGGAGATTCAGTTTTTGGAAGAGTTTATCCAATGAATTCAATATTATTATTAGTTCTAAGACTATTCAACTTATATATTTCATCTTAGACACATTTTTGGTAATTTGTAGATTTTGATAAATTGGTCCACTTTATGGCCAGCTAAGTGTTCAAATTTTTGTGCCTAGAATTATTCATAATATTTCTTTATTCACCTTTGAGTGTTTGTAAAATCTAGAGTGAGATTTCCTTTTGCATTTCTGATATTTGTAAATGTTGTCTTCTCTCTGTTTTTCTAAAAAGGCTCTTGCTAAAAGTTTGTCGAAGTATTAAAATATATTTTCTAACAATGAACTTTTGTATTTATTTACTTTTATCATATATTTGTTATCAATGTTATTGATTTCAGCTTCTACCTTTATTGCTTTCTTACATATGCTGTTTGTGTTTAATTTGCTCTTCAAATTCTATTATCTGAAGAGCGAAGCTTGCAACACTGATTTGAGATCTTTCCTATTGTCTAACATAAGCATATGGTTCCATACATTTCTCTATAGGCACTGTTTTAGCTGCATCGACATTTTCAATGTGCTGTGTTTTTAACCAATTGAAACTACCTTAAATTTCCTCTTGTGATTTCTCCTTTGACTCATGAGTTATTTTTAAGCCTGTTATTTCATTTACGCATTTGGAGATCATTCTTGATCTCTTAATGTAACAAATTTCCAATTGATTTCCTTTGTCACCTGCTGCTTTGGGACTCACCCAAACCTGGCTTTCTTTCACAAAACTTGACATTTAGGCTGTAAAAGTATTCCTAGATGTGTTATATCTTGCCCCCAAAGCACAAAGAAACATTTCTTTATCTTGTGGTGGGAGAAGTAAAAGGCAGTAATTTTTATTTTACTTTGGAACTACATTCCAGCGTATGCCTGATCACTGGAACCCCCCAAATTTTATGGATGCGTTCAGCCTTTGAATCTTTGTACAGTTTAATTTCCACCATGTAGAACACGTCCCTCACCAACATCCCTAGCATGCTAGCTGTGTCTTCTTTTCCTAATTCGCTTCACATGTTAGAATCAATGTGCTGCATCACTGTTTGTTGTTGTTGTTGCTCTGTCTTCATCTGGAAAGTGAGTCAGAAGGCGTGTTCATAGATGGGAATGGACAAAAGAATACACAAGAGGCTTTCTTTCTTAGCTATGGCGACAGGATATCATGTGGGCACAACTGTAAATGTATGTGATTGTCCATTCCATGACTATAAAAATTATTTTATTTTCTTTTTTTCTCGTGGGTGGGGAGAAGGGGTCTCAGTCTGTCATCCAAGTGGGAGTGCAGTGGCCCAATCTTGGGTCACTAAAACCTCCGCCTCCTAGGCTCAAGCACTCCTCCCACTTCACCCTCCTGAGTAGCTGGAACCATAAAGTGTGTGCCACCATGCTCAGCTAATTTTTTTCTGTACAGATGAGGTTTTGCCATGTTGCCCAGGCTTGTCTTGAACTCCTGAGCTCAAGTGATCTGCCTGCTTCGGCCTCCCAAAATAATGGGATTACAGGTGTGAGCCACTGCAGCCGGCCTATGCAAAGTATTTCTAACTCACTTTTCAGAATGAAGTAAACAGAATGTATTTATTATCTCAATGACTACATATTCTGTACCTGAGGTCATATTATTTCTGCTGTAGCCAAGTTGTCAGATCTCAATGTCAGCAGCAACTAGTGCGTGAGTTTGCTTGAATTTGACCTCGGATCAGTCTGTATTTATACCAGAGTATTCAAATGGTTTTTACAGACACCAGAATGGCGACTTTTAGAGAAGTGTGGACCATTTTTGTAGTCTGAAAACATTCAGGGGCCATCTGCCCAGATAATTGGGGGCATCTGCCCAGATAATTGGGGGCATCTGCCCAGATATCTCCATCTTCTATGTCTTCATGCCAGATTTTTAAAACCAGTGCCCTAGATTTGCTATAAAAATTGCTTTGGCAGGGATTTCGCTATTCTTTGTGTTCAGTCACTGGGATTATTAAATACTGGGATTTACCCTTGGCTTTCTTTGCTGTGCCCTCACAGGATATGAACACTCTGTAACAAAACATCCCTCTGGTTTTCAAAACCGCTTTTCTATTTCTGTAGTTTACCTTCAGCCTTTCTTTATCTTTTCAAAGAGCATCAGTGATGATTAGTAAGAGGCACCAAATTCCATTATCTTATACCTACTATTGCCTTATTCAATTTAAAAATCCTGCTAGTGCATTCATTTCTACAGAAAGCTGCTCTCAATTCACCATTGGCAAGGTTTTAACAGTGGGACCACCCCTTCCTTCCAGGGTAAGGTTTGAACAGTGGGGCCCGCCCCTTCCTTCCAGGGTAAGGTTTGAACAGTGGGACCGGCCCCTTCCTTCCAGGGTAAGGTTTGAACAGTGGGACCGGCCCCTTCCTTCCAGGGTAAGGTTTGAACAGTGGGACCGGCCCCTTCCTTCCAGGGTAAGGTTTGAACAGTGGGACCCGCCCCTTCCTTCCAGGGTAAGGTTTGAACAGTGGGACCAGCCCCTTCCTTCCAGCGTAGTTATGTGTCCCACCTACTTGAAGTGATGGGGCTCTTCATTACAAACTGGCCGCTCATGATCTAGCTCCAAAGCTTCATCTATCCTGTTTCTCAGACCCTGTCAGGTACCAACCGCTGCAGTGTGGGCTCTCCTCTCCTTTGAAAAAAAAAAAGGAGAAAGTCTGTTATGCAGTCCCCACCATCCTCAACCAATCTGATGGGCAGCTCGGAAGACAAGCAAAATGTCTGAGCTTTTCCACATTTGTCTCACAGACAGCAGATGTGGGCAGCCCAGGAAACGTGCTGCTTTGGGCTAGCAGCTCTCTGTAGTTGACGCCAGGCTCGAATAAACTGAAAGCTAGCGGGTACTATGTCTGTTTACCACATCCCTCACAGCTGGGCAGCAAGTGTTTCTTTATAGGGTAGCTAGGTGGTACCTTTTGTGTCCATTATGATTGTGATGGTTTGTGTTAATTCCTAAGACATTATTTATGACTTTATGACTCTTATCTATCATAATTGTCTTTCTTTCCTTTGCCTTTTTTGTGTTAGTTGATCTTTTGCTTCATTAGTTTTCTCCACTATTTTTTATCTACAATTTCAGATTCGTGAAAGTTGTACTTTTTCTTTTAGTGGTTACTCATGAAATATTGCCATACGTATTTGACATTGTGTAACTTTAATGAGTATCTCATTTCCTCCCCAGACTAACATAAATCCCTGCAACACTAATTCTTATCATATTTTGCAAGTATACATGTTTTTTTTCCTGACATTTTATATATGTCCTTTTTCATTTTATATATGTCCTTTTTCATCACAAAAAGTAGAGCAACAGTATTGTCTATTATTATTATGGTAAATGTGTATTTATATTTACTATTTGATGCATCATATTTTTCACCATTCTTGCATCTCCTGCTTTTGTTCTGGTGATACGTTCATTCATGGCAAAGTACGTCTTACTTAAATTCCTTTGGTGAAAATAGAAAAATGTTAAATTCTTCCAGTTTTTGTTCTTTAGGATTATCTTTATTTCATCTTCCATTTTTAAAAGACAATTTCTCTGGATGAGCAATTCTAAGTCAACAACTGTTTATCTCCAAGACCTGGAAAATACTATTATTCTGTCTTTTGGATCTTACTGTTGCCACCAAGAAGTGTACTAGAAACCGTTTTTTAGGTGATATTTTTCTCTTGCTAATTTTAAGCCCTTCTTTATATCTTTTGCTATTCCAGAATTTTAATACAAGGTTTTTGTGTATGACGTTTTAAACGTCTATTCTACTTGAAATCCATTATACTTCCTCATCAATAGTCTCTTGTTTTTCATTGGTTCTAAAAAATTTTTAGTCGTTATATCTTCAAACAGTGCCTCTCTTCCAGTCTGTATTTTTGATGAGAACTCTACTTCACTTTATGTTAAGCCTCTGAATTCTAACCATTTCATCCATAACCTTACTTTAATACTTTACTCATTCTTAAATATTCTGAAAGTTTCTTCAAATCAAATTGTCAGTCTCCTAATTTATTATCTAATCATTATTTTCATTTTAAATTAGTAGATTTTTTGTGTTCAAATAAACGTGATACTTTTCAAAATCTCTTTCCTCTTCCTTTGTGATTTTCAATATTTTAATTTTTTATTAATATTTTTAATTTTTTAAAATTGGTCTTTTTAAATTTTGTTTTTCTGAGATATAATATTTTACATATTTATAGGGTACATGTGAGTATTTGTTACATGCATAAAATGTGTATAAAATAAGTTTTTAAGCTCTCACCTGTGAGTGAGAACATGAAGTATTTGCATTTCAGTGACAGGGTTATTTCACTTAACATAATGACCTCCAGTTCTATCTATGTTGCTCCCAGTGGCATAATGATATTTTTATGGCCAAATAGTATTCCATTGTGTATGTACACCACATTGTCTTTATTCATTTGTTTGTCGATGAACTCTTAGATTGATTTCACATCTTTGTTACCATGAATAGTGCTGAAATAAACATGCAAGTGCAGGTGCCACTTTGATATACTGACTTCTTTTATTTTGGATAAATACCTAGTAGTGGGATTGTTAGATTATATGGCAGATCTATTTTTAGTTTTTGTTGTTTTTGTTGTTGTTGTTGTTGTTTTTGAGACAGAGTCTTGCTCTTTCCCAGGCTGGAGTGCAGTGGCGCCATCCTGGCTCACTGCAAGCTCCGCCTCCCGGGTTTACGCCATTCTCCCGCCTCAGCCTCCCGAGTAGCTGGGACTACAGGCGCCGCCACCTCGCCTGGCTAGTTTTTTTTTGTTTGTTTGTTTGTTTTTTGTATTTTTTAGTAGAGACGGGGTTTCACCGTGTTAGCCAGGATGGTCCCGATCTCTTGACCTCGTGATCCGCCCGTCTCGGCCTCCCAAAGTGCTGGGATCACAGGCTTGAGCCACCATGCCCGGCCTATTTGTAGTTTTTTAAGAAGTCTTCATACTGCTTTCCATAGTGATTGTACTTATTTACATTCCCACCCACAGGGCATGTGAGTTCCCTTTTCTCCACATCCTCAACAGCATCTATTATTTTGTCTCTTTATTAATAGCCAAACTTACTGGGGTAAAATAATATTTCTTTGTGGTTTTGATTTGCATTTCTCTGATGATTAGTGATGTTGAACATTTTCTCATATACCTGTTGGCCATTTTTCTGTCTTCTTTAAGAAATGTCTGTTTATGTCCTTTCCCTACTTTTTAATAGGATTATTGATTGATTGATTAATGAGTGTAGTTACTTGTGTGTTCTGGATATTAGTCCCTTGTCATATGAATAGTTTGCAAATATTTTCTCACATTCAACAGGTTGTCTTTTCACTTTGTTGATTGTTTCCTTTGTTATATGGAAGTTTTTTAGTTTACTATACTACTATTTGTCTATTTTTGTTACAGTTGTCTACACTTTTGAGATCTTAGCCATAAAATCTTCGCCCATATCAGTGCCCTGAAGTATTTTCCCTAAGTTCTCTTCTAGTAGTTTTATAGTTTTGGATACTACAGGTAAGTCTTTCATCCGTTTGGAGTTGACTTTTCTATGTGGTGTGAGACTGATCCGATTTTATTTTTCTGCGTATCAATATCCAGTTTTCCCAGTACAATTTAGCAAAGAGGGGGTCCTTTCCCCATTGTATATTCTTGGTACTCAAACCAAGAAGTCAAGTCCATTTAAAATAGCTACAAAAACAAAATGCCTAGGAATAAATCTAAAAAATAATGTGAAAGATCTCTACCTTGAAGAGGACACACAGAAATGGAAAGACATCCTGTATTTATGGAATGGGTCAATTTATATCATTAAAATAACCATACTGCCCAAAGAAATATATAGATTCAATGCAATTCCTATCAAAATACCTATGCTATTTTTCATAGAAATGGAAAAAAAATTATAAATTTTGTATGGAACTGAGAGCAAAAATAACCAAAATAATCTTGAGCAAAAGAACAAAATTGCAGGTATCACACTAGCAGATTTCAAATTATATTTCAAGGCTATCCTAACCAAAACAACATGGTATTGGTATAAAAACAGAAGCATAGACCAATGGAACAGAATGGAGAACGCAGAAATAAATCCTCATATTTACAGCCAACTGATTTTCTATATGTTTATTTTTAAATATTGAATATACAGTTATTTATTAAAATATGTGTAACAAATTCCATTTCTGCACTTCTAGGTATGTTCTATAGTGAGAATATATTGTTTGTTCTTTCCACTGACTCCTATATATTATAGATTTTTTCTTTTGTGTTTCATAATTATAAATTAGAAATTTATATTTACTCTCTTGTAATTTGTAGAAATCTTGCGGGAAGAAATACAGGAGGCTTCTATTTAGCATGGAATTATGATTACCCATACCCTAAGCAAGAAGACGTCACCCACTTGGGTACACTCATACTTCATAATGAGTAGAAACTTCTGTTTCATTCATCATCAAATCTACAAATGCTCTTTCACCATCAAACATCCTTTCCCTCCTGTTACAACAGGAGACTTTTTTCCTTAAGATCATGTCCTTCTGGTCCAAACTGGTTTCAAACACAATACTTCAAGTGCTCTAGGAATTTATAGATTGTCACTTCGTATATATTCTGTAACAGCAAAATTTTTCTCTCTTTTGAACATTTCTATCTGCCACAACCTATTAGGTCATAATCTTTTTATAGTCTCTCCTAGTTTTTAAAAATCTATCTCAATAATAAGATTGCTTGGAGACCACATTGCTCCAGTCATGTCTGGTTTCTGTCATTGCTGACCAAAATGTTTCATGCCAAAGTTATTAACAGTAAGCCCATTTTCAAATGCAACACAAACATATTTTTTTCTGTGAAACGAGTGTTATACTTACTTAGGCCCTCGACAATAATTCACAAGCCTACCACTCTCTATTTCACAAAACTCTATTTTATTTGTTTGTTTGATTACTTTGGAGACCAGTTTCCTGGATATTGTTTCAATGCTTGGAACTTTCTCTAATTTTCTCTACAGACTATAAATGATAACAATTCTAAGGGCTTCATTACAGACATCTTTTTCTTCTGACTTTGTCTTATGTGATCACATCCATTCTTACATTTAAAACATGTTGTCTATGTTCTAGAAAGTTCTCCAGGACCAATTTCTTCTCTGAGATTCAGACTAGCATTTTCCACTGTCTTTTCAAAATTTACCTTGTATATTTGATGAGCATTGCCAATATAGTACTTAAAGCATAAGTACATCTCTTTATAGTTCTTCTCCCCCAGTGTGCTCCAACTCAATAAAAGGCACTATGTCTTCTTTTTAATTTTTTTTTCAAATCATTAAATAAATAAAAACCTAGGGGTGATTCTTAGTTTTATTTATCTAAACATTATATTCAAATCTATTGCTAAATCTAGTAGTTTTCCTTATACATATTTATAACAATTTCCACTTTGTTTCATCTCTACTACCACTGTTGTGTGTAAAGATACCTACATGAATCACATAGTTTATCATTAGGATAAACTCTGGCTTTGCTTTAGTTCTTGTTACATTGCAACCATAGTCCATATTGCAAGACTTTAAAAATGTAAACTCAATTATGTTACTTCATGCTTTAAAACCCTTCAAGGATTTCCAATTCCCGTTAGATTTAAGTGAGAATTTTCAGCATAGCTGAGGCCCTGGATGATCTTATGTTTTAGATATCCAAGTTCATTTCATGCTATTATTGCTATTCATCTCTTACATTTATCACGTCTCAGAGAGGTCTTCTTCTATGTTGTCTAAAGTAACCTGCCTTCTCTTATTTGCATTAGTATAACTTAACCTCAACACTATTGTCAGCTTGGACTGGATAATTCTTTCATGTGGGGGAGTTTGCTGTGCATTTTAAGATGTTTAACTGCATCCCTGGGCCCTATCCACTAGATGTAAGCAGCATACACCCACCTCCCATCCCCATTGTGACAGCCAAACTCTCCAGACATTATCAGTATCTCTGGGAAGCTAAATCACTTTTGCTTTAAAAACACTGATCTAGATTTTAGCAGCATGTGGATTTTCTTCATCAACATTGACATATGTATTTGGTAGTTTACTTTTTAAAAAGATAAATGAATAAAAGGAAATACCATTATTCCCTGAGAATTAAACTGGAAAATTAAAAATATTACCAAGCGGATATGTGCAAAGCTGACCAAAAGAGACACATTCTACTCCCAGCAAGCAAAAATGATGGTAGCATTATTAATTAAATTAACATATTTATAAAGAAAGCTGTACCAATATGATTAAGAGGTGATTAGCTAAGAAAATGTTAGTGCTGAAACTTTTTTTTTCAGAATTGAAGGTGCTCTTCTCAAAAGACTTAATGTAAAATTAAAACAATTATTTTCTATTTACAGCAAGAATTATATTTCAAACTAATAAAGATTTATTTCACTTATCACTTCTAAATTTAAAATGTGACTGAACAATGAAGATCCACTTCACTTGATAGTACTACACACTAATATGTGTTAAATACTTTCAATGTACCCAAATAAATATAATTATCCACAAAAAAAGCATATATGTCCAACCCTTCAACCCCAAATAAAGCATATATGGATAATTTTTGAGATTACTGAATAATTAGAACTAGTAGTATTAAGAAGCCTGAAAGCATATTGCATCCTGGCATCCTGGAACTTGGCAGAGTACACAAACAGACAAAAAAAGTCTACAGTATACAAAAAACATCACCTGAACATATCTATATAGAGTGGATAACACTAACATATCAACTTTTCAGTATACCTTTGATTAATATTTCAACTCTGCTTAATTTAGTCTTCCCTGCTTTTTGCAACTAATTAACTCAATCACCTTCTACATGAACGACATCTGCAGGAAGTTGTCAAGTGTCAAAAGCCAAGGTTAACACACAAGGAATGTTTTCTTTGCCACATATAAGGAGACCTTAGTTTGATTTTTCTGTTGCAGATGAAATACTGTTCATTTATGTGTTTTAGTAGAAATGTTGTCTATTGTGTGAATAGGAAGGACTGTGGATAATTTCCTGTATTTGCTGCAATTAATAGAAACATATATTCAAAGTCTCAAATAGCCACATTTATGTATCAACCATAAGATTTTCTGCTACATGTAGAGTATTATTTTAGCTAAATATTTCTTATCATTTTATTTTTCTTTCTTTTTTTTAAATGTGTGAGTTAGAAATCCAAATTTTATAGAGAAAATTTTTATGAATCACATTTGGACTTTGATTATTCCTGAGGTTATATGTCCAACGCCTCAACCTTAAAATAAATAACATGGTACGTTGTAAATTTGCTTCAGATTTAATGTAAAACCTCATTGTTACAGTAAGTTTGTGACACTAATTTACCTTGAAATATGGGAAGGTAAGGGTTGGCAGTGGGTCTGTAAAATACTGGTTCAGCTATGCCTGCGCTCTTTTATCAACTGTCAATCTGAAAGTATCAACCCTTCAAGATGAATCCTGAGTGGCCACTCAGAGCCCAGTGGTCATTATAGAGCCAAGTGACCATTTGCTAACTAGGGGGTCACACATGTTCTCTGAGGTCCCTGAATACCCATACCTTTTAATCTTTGGAACGTTCATGACTCTCCTGAACCAACCAATCATAGCTCACCTGCCTCAGCCCATCAGAGATCAGCTGTATTAACCAATCAGAACTCATCTGTGTCAACCAATCAGAACTAAGCAAGTTTCCATCCCTTATTTGCATAAACAGACCTGATTGGGAACCTGGAAGGAAGTGTTTGCTGTAAAATCTGTCTTGGTTTTGTTCTTTGGAAAGCATCTTTGTTTTACACCAGAGCCTGCATCTCCCTGGTTTGCAAACTGCTCACTGGAGTAATGTCTTTCCTCCAAATTCCTTTTAAGAGAACTTGTGTTCACAGACCCTAACCAGATCTCCTGGAAACCTGCAGTTGGAATTTACTGGCTGGAATATAACTGTGAAGAGTTTATGTGCTGGTCTGTACTCATTTAAAAATGCTTTAGGAAAGTCATTCCTGTTCAATCTAGATTGATTATTATAAATAAATTTGAAATTTCTGTATTTATGAGGTACAATTGTCAGAAGAAAGGACATATTATATGGAATTTATAGCAATATGGCTGTCAAGTTACAAAAAAAGGACCCCAAAACTAAGTGACTTCCTTGTATCCATCTCTGCATTATGTGATTTATCTCCTCACTCAGAAAAAGGGACTTCAGAAAGCCACATCGAATGAACTCAGCGTGTATTGCTTCACTGTCTTAAACTTCATGAGTAAATTTTGTTATCTAATAAGACTTTAGTTTTATGTGAGTCTGACAACGAAGCCTTTTGTGGTAGTACAAAAGATATATTTTTATGTTAATCTAAAAGCATCAGCTAAGAAAGAATACAGACACACACACAACACACACAAACATACACACATGTAAATACATAAATGTGTCTATCCCCATAGAATTTGATCTCTATTTGCAAGGAGTTTTCATTTTTTAATCTACTATAATTTTATGACATGAATAATAATATGGCCTTTTATTTTTCATCAATACTCTTTTTAGAAATTGAGAAAAGTAATTATCTTTTTATTTTTCATTTTTATTTATTCCTTTTTAATATGTCCTCATGTTCCTGATTGTTTCTAGCTTTGAGTCTATTGTTAAGTACATGGTTTCATAGTCACAATTTCTAGCCCATATTTAGCCTAGTACTAGGCTTACAGTTTCCTGTTATATGATATTAAATGGTCGGTTAGCATCACAGATGCACCAATCATAGCATATCCACAGAAAATATGAAAAGGCTGTTCTGCAAAGGAGAATAACAGTGACATTTTCCAGCTGTGCTAGTACTTTCTGGTATGTTATTGCTTTATTTTACTTTTTAATATTCCCAAATTAGATATTGTCATTTGAACAAACAGCAGTTAATATTTGGTAATAATAAAGAAAACGGAGTTTTTCAAAGTATCTGGAAAGAAAATGAAATGGTTCTTTTGAAGTATTTCAATATTTCTTTATATTTAAGGGTATATATTAGATTTAAAAATTATTTTCTTCTCTATCTTCTTTAGTTCTTTTTGATAAATAAAAATAATAAAGCAGATTTCAAAGTATGTACAATTTACTATAAAATACTAAAATAAAATTTATTTTTGAGAGAAAATGAAAATACATGTGATTAAATTAGATATACAGTACAATAATAACATGTAAATGTGTACTGATGATTATTATGTGAACAGGGAAATACTTTTATACATATTACCAAAATTTGACTCCCCATGTAAGAAAAAGTAGCTGAGCCAGTAAGATGTAGGCTTTAACGTTATGACTCGGTCTTAGGCAGGAATAAGCCTATGATAGAAAGATTCTTTTGGTGTAACAACTTCAGGAGCAAGGGAACTGTCAAGAAGTAATTGGTTTTTTGGAGGACAGGAGTGTGGTGGTGGTCCTAGGAGTGGCCGAGAGCTGGGTTTGTTTTTAGAGAAGGCCTATGTATTACACACACTGGGTTCAACATAATTAAACTTTTATTGTTCTGATGATGTTTGAGTTGGAATCAGCTTTATTCCACTTCCCTTTAACCCCTTGCTTTTTTTTTTCCCAACCATCACAGAAAATGCACGCCCAGCACAGCCAAGTAATAGCAGACAATAAGTCAGTCATTAACACCATAATCCATCACTCTCTACATTCGATTTCAAAGAGCACCAGGATCATATGAGCATCCTATTTTGTAGCCAGGAGTAAAACTCTAGAGAAATGAATAACCCATTTCCACATGCTTCTGTTTTATCCATGCTCTCTCAATAAAAATACGTCTTTTCCAGTTTGTTTGAAATATAGGGGTAAACTTGAAAAGAGTCAGGTAAACTAGCTTCAGGTATCTCAAGTTCATTCAGAAGCCATCATACCACAATATGACTACATTTGTATGAATGTTTTTATACATTAATTACAGTGAGTCCGGTGGACTTAAGGTTGTAAGATAATAATAGAACTTGTGCAATTGATTATCTGAGGTCAAGCGTTATCCCATATCATATAATTACTAATATCTAGTTTTATGCCAAAAATCAATTTTTGACATAACCTCTGGAAGGCATACTTTTTCTGTGAAAAAATATAGAAGAATAGCTTAATATTGGGCACTATAGTCCAGAAACATCTTGAGACGACAAGAACTTAAGATATACTAATTAGACAAAAAATTAATATACAAGACAACTAAGTCAAGATTATTTCATGACTTCTAACGATCACCGTGTTAGTAATATGTTAATTTTTAAATGTTCATGTCTTATTTTTCTACACCCAGTAGTTTAGTGTCTTTATTTGCATGCCCCGTGATGAGTTATAGCACTTATTTATTCATTTTCTTCCTCCCATTTATATGTGGTATTCATTTTTTCCATTTTGTTCTTTTTTTATTTCAGAAGATTTGATTATTGTTATCTTTATTAACCTAGAGAGTTTTATAAACATTGTTATTGCTAGCTTTAACAGAGGATAAAGGGGGGAAAAGGGCTTATTACACATTCAAAAACATTTTACCAAAGGCTGAGAAAGAGAAGGAAAGAAAGTAACACATATGTAGTAAATTTTTATTTTAGAGATGGAAAGAAATGAAACTAGATTCATGTACATTCAGAAAAAAAAAAAACCCCAGTCTCCTGTAGTTCACTCACAAGGATACCACAGAGACTCAATACCAAATAAAAATCTAGTTAATTGGGTCTTCCAGAAATAAAATAGAAGATAACAGAGAAAGAGCATCAATAATTGTGGGGATCATTCGTGAATGTGAAATATACAACACCATTTTCATAATCCTTTTTTGTTTATTTGCAATTTAAGCTTTTAAATATCGCAAAGGTAGTTTTTCATAGTCTATCTCTAATAAAGCCCATCCGTATTGTCCTTGATATGTTCTATAATTAAAATATATTGTTTGTTCTTTCTATTTACTCTCACACATTGTAAGCTTGTTTCATACTTGATTTATAATAAATTAGAAATTTGTATTGATTTTCTCCCAATTTGTGAAAATCTTGGATAAATAAATAGAAGATATTTCTATACAGCAAGGATTTGTGACTTCTGGTACCCCAAGCTGGTGGGCAGGACCAACTTAGGTTTATGCACATTCCCCTGAGCTATGTTAACTTCTATGCACTCAGTTTTAATATAATTTTAAAAATTCTGGGTTCCCCATGCATCTAACGGAATACATATTAATTTCCCATAATAAAGAATACTAGGGTTTGGAAATCAAGACCCATGGAACCCAAGGAACCAAGGTGCCGAGTGTGGAAACTCACTCACCATCACTTCCACGCCCTGTGCTTCCTGTCCACCTAACTCTGAACTCTACAGGGTTAAGAATTGTGGCTCCCCATGAGGGCACTCCCTCATCGGTGGACAGGCAAGTGGTCTAGTAAAGGACAGCTCTGGCTGCCTCCTGGACACTCGGACTTCAAGGACATGAGGGATGCATGTGGAACCCTAAGTAGCTGGTTCACTTAGTCAGTTCAGGTTTCTCCCTAACCAATTTTAGCTCAATTAACATATGCAGAAAGCCCAAGTTTGGGTCACTCTACCTGGGAAGTCACCAAGAGCTAATAGCAAGGGTGAGAGGAGTTAAAAATATGTAATGGAGGAGGGAGATGTTGAATATGGTTTGTGACACTGAGGGAACCTGAATTTTGTCCCAATAGTCTCTCTCTCCTTTATTTTACGCAATGAAGAGACCCCACATGAACTTTGAAGAGAGACCCACAGGAACTATGAAGAGAGACCTGCAGGAATTATGAAGGGTGTGTTCTTTGCAAGTGGGTGGGGCATCAGGTCTGTGGGGGAGGGGTGGATGGGAGCAGCTGTAGAGATCCAGCACTCAGATCTCTTCAGAACAATCTACAGCGAACAGTGTGGGTGCCCACTTTCTGCTTTGGGATTCAGCACAGCCTTTATGCCAAGGCCATGACTGAGTGTGGCAAAGATGCTGTAGCTGGGCCGGGCTGCCCGTGGGAGTCACTCTTACAGCAATCTTTGCTTTGGGATTTCTTGTTGGCCTGCCTGGGACCAAGCTTTGTCAAAGCTACCCTGATCCTGAGTCTTTGTGTTCTGCTCTCTCCTTCCTTTCCTTTCTCCTCCCACAGGCATCACAAGAGCACCTTGGCATGGGGACTTTCCCTGCCTGTGGACACTCCCATTTTTCTTCACCCCGTGGAGGCTTCTAAGATCTAATTCCAGTTCAGGCTCAGCTTCTGCTTTGTGGAAGATCTGAACTGACCCAGTTAGGAACAAAGATCAAGAGGCAGGAAATTTTAGGACATTAATAGGAGATAATTGAATAAAAAATCGTGAGTCATTCCAGAAAGGAAGGAAGGTAAATGTTATGATTTGGCTGTGTCTCCACCCAAATCTCACCCTGAATTGTAATAATTCCTACATGTAAAGGGTCAGGTGGAGATAATTGAATCATGTGGTGATTTTTCCCCATACTGTTCTCATGGTACTGAATAAGTCTAGTGAAATTTGATGGTTTTATAAATGGAAGTTCCATGCATAAACTCTCTTGCTGCTGCCATGTAAGATGTGACTTTGCTCCTCCTTTGCCTTCCACCATAACTGTGAGGCCTTCTCAGCCATGTGGAACTGTGAGTCCATTAAACTTCTTTCCTTTATAAATTGCCCAGTCTTGGGTATGTCTTTATTAGCAGTGTGAGAACAAACTAATACAGTAAAAAAAGGAGAATATTAATGAATAAAAAATATTTCAGGAGACAAATCAATAGACTGGAAGTTGAAGTAAGGTCAATGTACTTTATATAGTAGACATGGAAAATGTAAGTGTATAGATAATTTTTTAAATGAGAATTTTTATTTCAATTTAATCATCTGCATGGTCCAGAAGCCACACAAGTAACAAAATACCCAGTGCCCTTATACCTTTTACTACTTTGTAGTGGTAAGTAATACTTTTATTTTGGTTAAAAAAAAAAAGATGCTGATCATATGTACACTTTTATCAAACTGCCTAGAGTCTAGAGCTAGAGACCAATGTAGAAGCGTATAATTTAAAAGTGCAGCACACTAGAATCCCAAATGTACTTAGAGTTTAGCAGGAACCCTTCCCAAAGGGTTTGATGTGGGCCTTAAAGAGTCATTATAAGTTCACTCACTAAATATGAGGTATAGGTGAGATTCCTGGAGATAATGGGTGGATGATATTTTGAGCTTACAAATGGATTCTGGGGGTAAACCATTTTTGGAGTTACTATTTCAGTTTTGTGACAAGGCCACAAACACATTTGAGTAACAACAAAAAAAAAGGTAATATACTTTATGAACACAAAAACTTGACAAGATTTCTGTGTTCTACTCTTAGTTTTATGACTCTTTTATATTCAGGATATCTCTTAAGCACACTTCTTTTTCAACAGTTGTTGTTTGTTCTCGCTGAAGGGCATTGATGAAAAGTGCTCTTTATGTACAAAGGAAAGAGCCAGCATCCTATGAAATATATTTTTCATGATCTACAAAAGGTATACCAGAGAAAGTAGTTTAACCATTTAAAAACAGAGTAGTTCTTTCTGTCACTGAGTTCCAAGAGAAACCACTATACTTGGGAAGTTCTGTGCAGAACATGGGGAAATAATATAACTGTAGTGTTGTTAATCTATCCTCAAATTCCCTGTTCTGCAAATGTTCATCTATTCAAATAATCTAAGTAAAGTTAGGGCTCATTGTATTTTTTTCCATTATAATGCCTCAATGCATTTCCAAAGATTTTTTTAAATTATAAATTTGAATTCCAGCTGTAATAAAACATTCATCTCCACTAACTGAAAATATTGCAAATTATCTTGCTCTTACACTCTTCTTTTCAGGAACATAATGGAGTTTGCATTTGCTTATGCCATGTTCTCCAGTCTGTTACAGAATCACTTGAAACGAAAGTAAAGCAAACTATATGAAACAGTAACTATTAGTATTATTTTTTAAAAAATTAAGTTCCGGGGTACATGTGCAGAATGTGCAGGTTTGTTACATAGGTAAACATGGGCCATGGAAGTTTGCTGCACCTATCAACCCATCACCTAGGTATTAAGCCCAGCATGCATTAGCTATTTTTCCTAATGTTCTTCCTCCCCCACTCCACCTCCTACAGGCCCCAGTGAAGGTTGTTCCCATCCCTGTGTCCATGTGTTCTCATTGAGTAACTATTATTTTTAACATGAAGAGCAAATTGATGCGAAATATAAGATGTCACTGAACCAAAATGATAACATTTTAATTGATATTTTGATTTAAATTTCTATTTTTATTCTATTTATGTTTATCCAGTTTCTAGTTTTAGTTATAATTTATATTTTACCTACTACTAATAGGCCTGCAATATATATGAATATATGCACGTAAATTTGTATGCAGGTTTGGGTGTTAAAATAAAAAGCAAATTAACAACTATACAAAAATAATAAATGACCAGAGTTATTTCTAAATATGATTAATTTATTTGCTTCTTTGATGCCAATATTAAAAAGGAATTAACTTATCCTGCATAGCTTTTATTGAAAGACCTTCCATGTTCTGAAAAGAAGCAAAATTTACTTTTGGCAATGAACTCTGGAAAGGATTCATCACACACATCCTTACAAAAAGGATACTATGATACAACCCATTAAAAATCCTGGTAAATGAAACAAAAGCCAGGATTCTTTACTATTGGCAACCTGATTAAAAACTGTATGTTGAAAGTCAAAAAACCTGGAACAACGGATTCAATATTGAAGAAGAAGAATGAGGTTGGAGGACTTGAACTATCTAATTTTAAGACTTGGTATAAAGGTTACAGTGATCACACAAGACGGTATTGTCAAAACGATAGCACATAGATTGATGGAACAGCCCGTAAATACACCTTCACAAATGTAATCAACTGATTTTTGACAAAGGCATATAGGCAAGGCAATGGATAGAGGGTAGTCCTTTCAAAAAATGGTGCTGGAACAACCGGATGCTCATATGCAAAACAATTCACGTGGACGCAGAACTCACTCATTATACAAAAACGTAAGTCAAAAATAGATCTAAACATGACAAAGTAGATCTAAGTGTAGTATGCATTTAGAAATGACAAAACTTCTAGAAGAAAACAGAAGAAAATCTATGTGAACTTGGCGTGGGCTGTGTTTCTCATTTCTTCTCCAAGTATCGTTGCAACACACCCTCATCACTCCGTGCTCTCTGGACACATCTCTTTCTAAAAAATCTGAAATATTCCCACTAAAGAGTCGGCCAACATGAAACAAATAGGAGCAAACGAAGAAAAAATGATACCACTAAATGGAGTATCCACCAAACCCAAATTCCAGGTTTTTCTATTTCTATGAATGTTTTGCTTTTGTGTTTCTGTTCTAATAATAACTGAGCTATATCATTTTCTCAATTCTCACTTTAAATTGAAGTATAGGAACTTTGCTTCATGTCTTGAGATACTGGATTTTTACCTTGAACACATCAAAAGCCAACCTGAGTGTTTCCTCCCTAATAGATAACCCTTTTTTCTGCCTGAGTAACTGAATGCTATGAGCTGAATTGTGTCCTTCTGTTCTCCTGTCCCCATCCAAAATTCAAATGTTGAAGCCCTAATTCACAATGCGATGGTATTTGGAGATGGGGCCTTTGGGACTTAATTAGGGATAGATGAGGTTATCTGGGTGAGGGCTTCCAAATAGGATTTATGTCTTGGTAAGAAGAGGCTCTTTCTGCTTGCATGTATTGCTGCAAGGAGGCTATTTGAAAGCCAGGAGGAAAACCTTCACTACAAACAAAATCTGCCAGCACCTTGATCTGAACTTCTCAGCCTTCAGAGATATAAGAAATAAATTCAATTTTGTTTAATCCACCCAGTCTATGGCATTTTGCCATGACAACTTGAGCTGACAAAGACACTAAGGAGCTATGTCTTTATTCTACAGTTTTCATACTTTAACCAGAATATGTTTAAGTGTTGAGTACTTAACTACTCTGTTTCTTTTTTGATGTATGGCATTCCTATTAAATCTATATAGACTTATTCATTATTTCCATTCTAGACACTTTTATTTGCTTTTTATGTAAATATTTTTCTTCTTCATTTTTTTTATCTGTTACATAAAAAAACAGGACCTGTGCCTTGATCCACTTTTCTTTGTCTTCCATATCTGTTATGTTTTCCACAATATCATTAATTGTTTTGTCTTTTCTCTGCATTCATTGAGATTATATTGAAAATATTCTCTATTTCAGTAATTAAAACTTAGCTATGCCTATTTGGCAGTAATCATTTCTATTAATTTTTATTTGTAAAATGTTTTTTGGACTTCTATTAATTTCATTCGCTCTAAACTATCTTTTTTATTATGTTTATTACAATACAGCTATAAGAGATAGTATTTATTTAATTGTTGATATGATTTAATTATTTTCACAACATTAAACACTTGAAAATTTAATTTATTTTAGGTTCATATTCATCTTGAATGGATCCTTTGTCTGTATTTTCCTACCTCCCTTATCTTTTTCACTTGTCTTTTTGTTTTCTTCTTTTTCTTCTCTTTTTTATTTCTTTCTTATTTTTACTTTTTAATTTGCCATGTTTACCATGACATAATTGTATGCATTTTATATTTTTCCTATATCTTTCTACATTTTTATTAATGAAGTGAATAACTCTGTCAGACTCCTCTGTTCATATATATGGTCAAATAATATTTATTGACTCTCCTGAAGACTTATCTAAAAAATATTTCTATCTTTCCTTCTGAACTACAATTTGGTAATCTATTTTTCTGTGTCTTGAAAGTATGCAATATCAGTGAGAGAGATAACTCAGTTGGACACAGTTATAATCTTATTTCTTTTGAAATTATATATAAAAGCAAAAATTAATACTTCTGTTATTGGAATAAGTCTACACAATTTAAAAGAAATTGCATTTCATTCAATAATTTAATGTCAATTCCTGATGCTTATGCTTTCATTAGGGATGATGAAAATAAATTTATTAATATTCCATATTTAATTCATATCATCCTAGTAGACAGGTTTAAATCCTTTAGGCAAGGTAGGGCATAAGGTAAAACTATATTTCTGTCTGAAATTCCAAATTTAGAAACACTAATGAGCATTCTTGGGATATTAGCTCATCAACAGTGTTTCCAGGGAGTCAAAGAGAGACAAAAAAAATGTTGCCTTGTCTCTCCTTGAAGGATATATATGGATTTTCTCTCTTTTTTTGCCAAAAGCTTTAATGGTTTATTGCACATACTTTTGTCCCTTTACTTTATATATTCAATGTTGAGTTTTGTCATGACTTATTGTTTGTTGTCTTGTTTTTCTTGCTGTCAGGTATTAGAAATAGAGTATTCTATTAATAGGTTTTAATCAGTATTTTCTGAGAGAAATGCTACTGGTGATTTTTGTTTTTTAATCCAGGGATAAGGAAATAATCCTCTTAGTTGTCAAACATAAAAAGAACAGATTGAAAAAAGAAGCTCACCTAAGATTTCTCTAAGATATTAAATATAGTTTAAGGTTGAAGGAAAACATTTGTCATCTAATAATTCATTGTTCATTAAAATGATCATATACATAATACAGTTCTGAGGCATGATTGCATACATTAGGATTAGAAATATTTACCTACCCCAAATCATTATCATATTTTCTTATGTTTTCTCCCCCAAGTATTATTGTTTTACCTTTTACATTTATATCAAAGCCTATTGATTGTCCTAGACATTTAAAATTTAAGTTTCTGTATACCATGTGAAAAGAGAACAATTTTTTTTTGCACGTGGATATTCACTTAACCCATTACCCCATATTGTTTATTAAGAATACCATCTTTTCCCCACCGGACTATCATGCAATTTTGGCAAAAATCAGATGTCTATTTCTGGACTCCCTATTGGGTTCCTTTGGTCTTCCTGGCTGTTTTTAAACTGTTATCTTACATTCATGTGTTGCGGGAAGTCAGGGACCACGAATGGAGGGACCAGCTGAAACCATGGTAGAACATAAATTTTGAAGATTTCATGGGCATTTATCACTCTCCAATCAATACTCTTATGATTTCCTATGCCTGTCTTTACTTTAATCTCTTAATCCCACCATCTTCGTAAACTGAGGATGAATGTCACCTCAGGACCCATGATGATTGTGTTAACTGCACAAATTGTTTGTAGAGCATGTGTATTTGAACAATATGAAATCTGGCACCTTAAGAACAGGATAACAGCGATTTTCAGGGAATAAGGGAGATAACTTTAAAGTCTGACGTAGGCCAGGTGGAACAGAGCCATATTTCTCTTATTACCAAAAATGGGTAAGATAAATATCGCTGAATTCTTTCCCGAGTAAGGAATATTAATAATTAACAGCCCTGGGAAAAGAATGCATTCCCAGGGCGGGGCCTCTAAAATGGCCACCCTGGGAGTGTTATGCAGATGTAGATAGGGATGAAACATGCCCTAGTCTCCTGCAGCGCCCCCAATTGCTAGGATTAGGAAATTCCAGCCTGGCAAATTATAGTCAGACCAGTTCTCTGCTCTTGAACCTTGTTTATCAATGACAATGCATGCACAGCTGGACATGGAAGTTCATTAGTGATTCTAGTTTCGCCCTGACCTTGTGATCCCGCCCTGACCTCCTGCCTTGTGATCTTTTGTAGCCCTTAAAGCATGTCATCTCTGTGACCTACACCCTATTCGTGCACTCCCTCCCCTTTGAAATTTGCTAATAAAAACTTGCTGGTTTTACGGCTCAGGAGCATCATGGAACCTGCTGACATGTGATGTCTCCCCCAGACACCCAGCTTTAAAAGTTCTCTCTTTTGTACTCTTTCCCTTTATTTCTCAGACCAGCCAATGCTTAGGGAAATAGAAAAAGAACCCAAGTGAAATATTGGGGGTAGGGTATCCCCGATATTCATGAATACCATAGCTTTATCATGAGTGTTAAAATATTGTAAGTTTTCTAGATTATATTTCAAGATTACCTTTTATTTTCATTTCATACATCCTGTTAGTATTAGAATGAGATTGTTAACTTTCCAAAAACCATCATGAGATTTTGGTTAGAATTACATCAAGTCTATAAATCAAACTGGAAAACCTTTTGCTTAAACTACATAGCTGTAAGAATGAAAAAATGGTAAAGCAACACATGGGTGAACCCTGTAAACTCATCATGGAATAAAATCAGTCAGATATGAAAGAGTATATTCCCTCCACTTCAATAAAGCTCAGTAATAAACAAAAGTTCATCTTCTATTTTAGATGTCAGGAGAGTGATTATTTTGGAAGGAGGTAAGGATGTTAAATGGATGAGTTTATTTAATTTAGTGGCACACCTATGGTTAGGAATTTTCTGTATGCATACTAACTTTTAAAATCTTTACATTGGCAGGGCGCGGTGGCTCACACCTGTAATCCCAACACTTTGGGAGGCCAAGGCGGGTAAATCACGAGGTCAGGAGTTTAAGAACATCCTGGCCAACATGGTGAAACCCCGTCTCTACTAAAAATACAAAAAATGAGCTGGACGTGGTGGCGGGCAACTGTAATCCCAGTTACCGGGGAGGCTGAGGCTGGATAATCTTTGAACCTGGGAGGCGGAGGTTGCAGTGAGCCGAGATCATGCCACTGCATTCCGTCCCGGTTGACAGTGAAAGACTCATTCTCAGAAAAAAACAAAAAACAAACAAACAAACAAAAAATACCACCACCAACAAAACACTTTACATTAAAAGTATTTGTTTAAAAAAACGTATTTTCTTCTTAATGGAAAACCTCACAATTCAACGAAATGCTCCAGGTAACCAAATTGTACATTGTACATGACATTAAAAAATTCAACAACAAAAAAATGGTGGCATAGATTAATTGGTGATGGACGTTGTCATGTGCGTCCGTGTGAAGAGACCACCAAACAGGCTTTGTGTGAGGAACATGGCTGTTTATTTCACCTGGGTGCAGGTGGGCTGAGTCTGAAAAGAGAGTCAGGGAAGGGAGATAAGGGTGGGGCCGTTTTATAGGATTTGGGTAGGGAAAGGAAAATTACAGTCAAATGGGGGTTGTTCTCTGGCGGGCAGGAGTGGGGGTCACAAGGTGCTCAGTGGGGGAGCTTTTTGAGCCAGGATGAGCCAGGAAAAGGAATTTCACAAGATAATATTATGGCTTAAGGCAAGGACCGGCCATTTTCACTTCTTTTGTGGTGGAATGTCATCAGTTAAGGCGAGGCAGGGCATTTGCACTTCTTTTGTGATTCTTCAGTTACTTCAGGCCATCTGGGCTTATACGTGTAAGTCACAGGGGATGCGATGGCTTGGCTTGGGCTCAGAGGCCTGAGAGATGTGACTTAATAGGAAATAAAGGAAATAAAGTAATTATTGAAAAAGGTAAAATGTAAAATGAAAATAGCATAAATACTAATGTAAAGACTAAGATCATAAGTATGGAACAATAATTAAGTACATCTGTAACATTTAATAAAAGGCAGTCTTTAAAATAATTCAAAGATTAAAATATTAAGCATGCACATTTCATTTTTATTAAAAATAAAATCGATTTTATTTATAAAGTTTTTTTTATAATATCTGTAATTTGAAAAAATAGATTGATCAATTAAAAAGGAGAATATAAAATTAAAACAAATAAAACGTATATTTTTAAAATAATTAGTGCCTGGGTCATGGGGTAAGAGGTGACACACACAGCCTCAGACAGCCTTGATGCCAAACAATTGCTACTGATTATTTTCTCCAAAGCCCCTGGGTAAAGGCTGTTCACAAACAATGGGTAAGCTCGGAGTCAAGTCAAATAAAGAGAAACCTGTGAGTAGGATTTTCTAGGAAGCTGCCCTCAGGTCATATTATGACAATTAACTGGGAATGGGGCTTTGAAGGGCTCCAACCCTGTTCTGTCCCCTTCAGGTGGCTGCAAGGCTGATGATTTCACTGTGATTGCGGAGGCTGATGGTTTTCAATGCTTCCACTAAGTTGGGGAGTCTGTGATGGAAACAGGGCAAGTAGAACTGCCAGCAAAGCTCTCTCTCTCCATAAGACTCAGTCGTCTTTTCTTTAGTAAATGATCCCCAGATTTTTGTGAGCCTTTGGTTAATATTTTGCAATACTTTGATTAGTTTTAAAAATTCTGAAAGCATTGATCTTGGCAATATTTGCCAGTGATTTTGCTTTTATATAGAGAGGTATTTTTGCAGATAGTACCTCTCTAGTCCTGTGGACAACGCAAATAGTATTTATCTTAAGACTTATTTGTTTGTGAAGATTTAATGAAAGATATTTGAATGTGAAAATTTTATAAAATAATCATAATTGTAAATACTCATAAACACTGGATGAAATAGAAAATGCTATTGTTAACACATTGTGAGGTTTTTTGTGTAAAAATTTAGATGAATAACCTTAGGTTTTCTTTTAGTAGAGTTTTAAAATGGATTTGACAAAGAAAATCATTAAAAAGCATGACATGTATTCTGAGGTACTGAAAATTATCTAAGGCTGTGGGACAGATATGACTAATACAATGGGAAGGAATAAAATATTAAGGAGTAAAATATTAAGATACTTCTCTGTTCCTGGCAATCGTCTTGTTTTGGAGCCTCTTGGACTTCCCAGAGCTATAGAGAAAACGATTTTTGCATGTTTCAAACACACTTGAGTAATGTAGATTCCAAACCTAGAAATGAGTTCAAACTCCCAGGGGTTTGAGTTCCATTTACAGTTGGCAAAAATGTACATTTTTTTTTTTTTTAGAAAAAGGTACTGTGAGAAAAGCAAATTCATACTACCTTAGCTGTTGAAAAATGTGATAACTGCTCTTTTGAAAGATCTTGAGGCTGCATAAACCACCTGCTATGCAGCTCAGCATCACCATGAGAAATAGGGATAAAAGAACACAGAGGATCGGAGGAAAGCTGAAAGCTTAAAACTCTCTGCAAATTGGAATCCGGATAAGAAGGAAGGAAGATGGTATCCAAGATAAGACATTTTGCCTCTGTAAGGGATAATCCCCAGTTCCAAATTACCTTATGATTTATTTAAAAGGTTGAAATTATCCTTTCTGCCCTAGGTTTATTAGCAAATTTAAGTAAGAGAGACAATTTCCAAGCCAAATAACAGACATACAAAAGTATATTTTAAAACCTTGAAAGGTGAAAAAATGAATTTATTCTTCTGCTTTCATCAATGACCACTTATTCCAAAGCAAGTCCATGAGGTAATATTAAAGATACAAGAATGGCCATATCTTAATAGCCTGGAACTCACAAGACTATCTTCAGACGGAGTAGCATTTCCTTGTTGTTTATCAGCTAAAAGTACTGACTCACACTATCCTAAGCTACATCAATTAAAGCAATGAAATAAATATGTTATAATCTCTCTGCAATTACCCTTAAACAAAGCATATATTTATACTAACCCCAGATTATTAATTCCTTGATTGACAAAGCTTTGCTTAAGAGTGTAAGAATTGGCAGGGCATGGTGGCTTACTCCTGTAATCCCAACACCTTGGGAAGACGAAGCAAGCGGATCATGAGGTCAGGAGATGGAGACCATCCTGGACAACACGGTGAAACCCCATCTCACCTAAAAATACAAAAATTAGCTGAGTGTGGTGGTGTATGCCTGTAATCCCAGCTACTCGGGAGGCTGAGGCAGGAGAATCGCTTGAACCAGGGAGTAGGAGGTTGCAGTGAGCTGAGATTGTGACACTGCACTCCAGCCTGGCGATAAAGCAAGACTCGTTCTAAAAAAAAAAAAAAAAGTAAGAATTATAACCATTAGAATTCCTGTAATACTTTGAAATGATTCTTAAATAAATTTAAATTTTAAGAAATTTAAAAGTAATTGATGATTTGCTTCTAGCTGAAAAAAACAACCCAAAACTCACAAGTATAAAACCAGGTACAAACTGCTTATTCTTAAAACTTCTACTCCAATATTGCCAAATTAATATTTGACATAAATTTCTACAGTTTTCTTTCTTTTTCTTTCTCTTTCTTTCTTTCTTTCTTTCTCTCTCTCTCTCTCTCTCTCTCTTTCTTTCTTTCTTTCATTTTTCTTCTGTTCTCTTCAAACTGGTAGCCTCATCCGTAGTCCCTACCCACAGGTGACCTTGCAAACAGTAGTGTTCTGGCTAGACTTTCTTTGTGTTTCCCAAAGCCTCTGTTTGGGAAAGATAGGTGTAGCATAGAAACAGAGTAGCTTGGAAGGTTTGTTTGCCTGTTTTCCATCAGAATAGAGAGAGTTTCCCAGTATCTGGGGAAGAAAAGGAAATGAGCAATAGGCTTGTCTCTAGAGTGTTGTACATTCCAGTTCAACATTTTGAAAGGTCTCCAAGAGGAGAAAATGACACCATTGAGGAATGACTTTATCTAGGAAAATGAGACTGAAAGCACAGAGATCATATAGGGAAAAAAGGTGTTTCCCCAAGCTTACTGTAAAGACAATCAGTAAGATCTGAACAAAGCATCATTTCCACGCCAAGACTCATATATTAATGTTCATAGTAGCTTTGTTTGTAATAATTCTAAACTTTAAACAATCCAAATGTCCACCATTAAATGAATGAACAAGCAAAGTGGTATGTTCAGTACAGCAGGTAGCTAGTCAGGCATGAGCAGGGCAGGAGAGGGCCCCACCCCACCGCAGCAGGAATGTCAGCTGGGCCTCAGGCAAAGGTCAGCCAGTTGTTACACTGTCTCTCTAAAATAATAATTGTTTGCAGCTGGTGTCAGGGAACGGCAGTTTCCTAAGAGATGAGAAACGTCTGAAGCTGGTCATTAGCAGCTTCCTGATAAGATGTCATAGCTGGGTCAGTGGGCTCCGGCATGTGTATTAAGAGGCAAAATGGCAGAGTTCAACTGGTGTATGACCTCCCAGGGACGTTCGTTCTACGGGTAAAGGGAAGAACACCTCAAGTGAGCCGATGCACAGCTCCAGTAAACACACTGTGCATGCTCACCTCCCAAATGCTAGCAGGCTACGGTGCATGTGAGCAACTGGCCCCAAGGGAAGAATCAGGGAAGAAGGGATGCAAGATCCCAGAAGTGTGCAAATGTATAAAACCCCAAATCAAAAGGTCAAGTCACACATTTATTTTTCAACTTGCCCACTTGGCCCTCTTTCAAGTGTACTTTCTTGCTCTAAAACTTTTTTTTTTTTTTTTTTTTTTTTTGAGATGGAGTTTTGCTCTGTTGCCTAGGCTGGAGTGCAGTGGTGCAATCTTAGCTCACTGCAACTTCCGCTTCCTGGGTTCAAGCAATTCTCCTGCCTCAGCCTCCTGAGTAGCTGAGATTTCAGGTGTGAGCCACCATGTCCAGCTAATTTTTTTTTTTTTTCTTTTTTTTTTTTTAGTAGACACGAGGTTTCACCATGTTGTCCAGGCTGGTCTCAAAGTCCTGACTTCAAATGATCCACCCGCCTCAGCCTCCCAAAGTGCTGGGATTACAAGTGTGAGCCACTGTGCCCTGCTAAAACTTTTACCTAAACGCTCCCTCCAGCTCTAAGACTCGCCGTGATTGGTCTCTTTTTCTGCCATATGCCCCTCAGTGGAATTCTTCCTTTTGAGGAGGTAAGAATTGAGGTTGCTGCAGACCCCTACAGATTTGTCACCACCAACATATTCGTACAATGAAATATGAATCAGCAATAAAAAAGAATTAACTATTCATACACAGTATGGATGAATTTCATAATAATAATAAATTCCTCCATCAAATGTGAAAATTGCTGTCATCATTCTTGTAGTTCTGTTTCTTATGACGAACAGGTGTCTTTCTTCTCCTACAAATTTAATATTATTCACTTAATGTTTACTTGATGTGAAATGATCACTTGAACACTAAATGCGGTTATGGTATTTTTAGTTTAGCTAAAATACATGATCTAGAATCAGCTGGCTCACTGTGATCATGAACACAGGTGCAAACACAAGGACTAGATTAATGTATCAGGACTAAGGTATTTGGTGGTCATTTCCATGATTCAGAATATGCTTAAACTGTTTTATACTCAAAACAAAAGCATAAAATTAAAAAAACTTCTCAGAACTCTTAGAAGAACAATAGTACATCATTAGAATGCAATTTTAGAATCAGTGTTAAATTGAGACAAATATGCATATAGTCAGAAATGTATGCGTTTAAATCTAAACTCCACAACAAAGAAACTGCATAAACTTGAGCAAGTTATTTAAATTCTTTGAGAACTGTTGTCTTTATCTGTTAATGAATATAGTATTATCTATCTCATAGGTCATTTGAGTGAATTAAGCTAAATAACCTATAGCCTCACTTTAGTGTCTGATACACAGTACATGCTCAATAACCCATATGTTCCTTTATTTTCTATTAAATAAAAAATTAGGAAGGTCAACTTATTAGGGAAAAGTTAGAAAGGCAAAATTATTAGGAAAATATTAGGTGGATATGTGTTTTCAGTTTAGTGCAAGGTTATGCATCTAGTATTATTTACAGACATTTCTAGGTTCAAACTTACTAACCTGCATATTAGCCCTAAGAGCTATAATTTCTTTTTACAATTATGTATTTATTTAAAGTATTATAGTTTGACAGGATGTATACTATGTTTCATGTAATATTATGGCTTCTTTCAGTGGTTCCTTATTTTTCCATTTTATACCTAAGAAATGATTGACAATTAAGTTAAACTTCAAAATAAGAAATTAGTTTTTGTGGGATAAAATTTAGTCCTCCTATTATAAGCAAACTTACCTATTCTTATTATGGGACATTAGTGATATTCTTTGACAGGTATTAAAAATATATACATATATACACACATATAAGTATATATACACATATATGTATACTATATATTATATATACATATAAACACACATATTATATATACACACATATATACATTAGTATATATACACACATATATAATATGTGTGTATATATGTATATATATTTGATACCTGTATATATACACACATATGTGTGTATATATATAGAATATATATACATATGTGTGTATATATATAGAATATATATACATATGTGTGTATATATATGTGTGTATATATACTAATTTTGTTTTACACAATATATGGTTCTTATCCAGAAAGCATATATATTTTAATTAAATGAATTTTTTTTGCAATTCTCATGAATAAAACTGAGTGAAGGGCTTTATAAAACACACAAAAATGTGTTCCTCTGAAGACTGCTGAAAATAAGACAGCATATGTCATAGAGAAGAGTAGCTAGTTTCCAGAAAACTGACTTATTTCTGTCTTTGTTCTGTTGAGTTTTGTCTTTGAAAGGAGGATTAGACTTTAAAATGAATATTGAACACCAGAGGGAAAAACAGTTAAGGTGAAGTTAACTTCTTATTTTTTTGTGTGGAGTCAAGGAGGAAATAGTGAATGAATGTCGATATAGGCAGATTTGTAGTGGTGTAATTGTTTTTAGACGTCTAATGTTTGTTTTATTACAATATTTATTTATTGGAAGTAATAAAAGTATTCATTTGAAAATTGCCTTTATGGGCAAATATTACATTTAATGGTTATATTGAAATGAGTGTGTTGAAATAAAACAGAGTTCTTGTGACAAATATATTCAGGGTGTTAAGAAAAATTAAGGTTCCATTATTTAGGGTCTAAATAAGAAGAAATAGCGTCCCTAAGCATGGTCTCCATGATGTTTCTTCATGAAGTCCTTTGGGCAATGATAGATTAGTAACCTGGTTACAGGAATGCTTAAAGCAATCCCTAATGCTATAGTAATGACAGTGGGTTTTCTTTCTGGACATGATACGGACATCACTCTTAGCTTTAGGACACAATTTATCTTTTCCTTCCAGTAGTAGGTTGTTACCAGATATGAAATAAAATAAAGAGTCAATTAGTACAGTTAGACCTGGATTTTCTCAATAACTATACGTAATTGGAAAATGTATTCAGCCTCTCCAGGCTTCTTTTTTTCTCCTTACCTATGTAAAATGGAATAATCTCTAAAAAGATTTGTAGGTCTAAGATTCTAAGTTACAGACATTTTCACGATGCTATTCTAAATCACAAGTGCAACACCAGTACGGGTCCTTCAAGAAGCATGCACCAAGATGGAATTAAACTTGTAAGAAATGCTTTTGGGTATTGCCCTAGGAAATGAAACAAGGAGGGAAGTAGAGTAGGCTACATTAGTTGTCGGACCATGATGCTGGCCAGACTTCTATGCAGGAAAGTGGGATTGTAGGTTGTAGGATAGTTCTAGTAAAATCTTGGCAAGGCTATGGAGAATCCTTGAGCCAAAGTTCCATGTTCAAGGAATCTTCTGTTTTACAGGAAAGGCTTTGCCTTACTTACCTGGTGTGCTCAATCACTGGTTAGAGAACAGTTCACGCAAAGCATGACCTTGATGTGATGGCAGTGATGGATTTGAGCACAGTAGCTAGGCCATTAATTATGCTCCTTGTATTAGAAAATATGAGAGGAACACTTTCAAAGTTGACACAATTGCTATGGGTAGAATGTATAGTTTTAAAAAATAAAGTTATAGCCCAAATATACTAATGAGCTAATAAACACAGTATAGGTGTGAACCCAAAATTTTCAGAGACAGGTCTCAATCAATTTAGAAAATTTATTTGCCAAAGTTAAGGATGGCTTTGTTGCTACAGCTTCAGGAGGTCCAGATGACATGTGCCCAAGGTGTCAGGATGCAGTTTGCTTTTACACACAATACATACATCAATGCATTTAAGATTTGCATTGGTTTTATCTGGAAAGGCAGGACAACTCAAAATGAGGGCCTCTGGGTCATAGGTAAATTTAAATTCTTCTGATTGGCAATTGATTGAGTTATTATCAATAGAATGGAATGTCTGGGTTATGATAAGGGGTTGTGGAGACCAAGGTTTTATCGTGCAGATGAAGCCTCCAAGTAACAGGCTTCAGGGAGAATGAATTGTAGATGCTTATCAGACTTAAGACTTTGTTGATGTTAGTGCTGGTTGACGTTTCCTGAATTCCCAAAGGGAGAAGGATATAATGAAGCATGTCCAATATCTGCTTCCCTCATGGCCTGAATTCGTTTCTTTTTTTTCTTTTTTTAAATTTTATTTTTGGTTTAGGGTACATGTGAAGGTTTGTTACATAGATAAACATGTGTTACAGAAGTTTGTTGTACATATTATTTCATCACCCAGGTAGTAAGCCCAGTATCCAATAGTTATATATTTCAAATTAACTTCGGAATTTTCTTGGGCAAGAGAAGGGGTCCATTCAGATGGCTGGTGGGGCAGTTAGAATTTTACTTTTGGTTTACGTAGGTATTGACTTATATTTATTATAAATTACAGTCTTTGGTCAATGAGTGAGAGGTTGTTAATTTAGGGAATTTTGGATACTAAAAGTTCCTCTTTGCACTAATGCTTATTCAAGATGTTATGGGAGACAGACAAGGTTTAACCTGGTAAAAATTGTAGGTAAAGTCATATGCTAATTGCATCTATAAAATTCTAAACTCTTGATTCACACAGTAAACATTGAATGGAGAGAGAAGAAAGTTTATAATATATGTTTTCAGATGATAAATTCCTCCTCAGATGTTTTACGTTGTATTAAAATATAATGGCTTTGATAGACAAGGTTTCACCTCAATTTTCGTATTTGGTTTCATAGCCTGATTGGGAAGGAATACTTAGACACTCTTCTTTTAAACTGTCATAGTTACTATTAGCAAGTATGTGATGTTTCATTGCTCAAAATAATTCGTTTGAATGATTTGGGCAAAAATAACTTTGATTATAAGGATTAATTTTTTATTAAGCAAAATCCTAACTGGAACAAGGCAATGACTTTTATATTAATTTTGACAGGTTTTCTAAATGCCATTTCATTACAGTGAAATGTAATGAAATGCAAGTATTTCATTTAATACAACGACTGATTCCCAAATCTTACAAGACATTTTGTATTATTTTACTCATTAAGTAGCTATTAAAATATGTGATTAGACATTGACCAGGCACCAATTGAAACTGCCATCTTTATTAGAATAGATCTGTCTTTTAAACAGCTAGTTCTGAGGTCTATTAATATGAAAGTTCTTAATCATATTCTTCTCTAAAACTATTGTCCTTTGGGATACTCTAACCATAAGTCTTCTAACATATAATTAATTTTATTTTTAAATATATGAGGCTTTTGTAATTTTGCTAAAAGGTTTGTCTGATATGTACTGTATAGTGGGATTATATAATATGAATGATGTAGCTTTTCTATTTTTTTGGGCAGGGTGGCTATTATCGATAACTATACAAAAATATTTCACAGATTTTAAAAATTTATGTATTAGGTTACAACTTCAATTTATCTTTTCCATGATGTCTAACAATATTTTTGTTAACATTGAATTATTATGGTAGCATCTGTTAGTTTTTTAAAGGCATTTTTGTACATACTATAACCAATTTTTTCTAAAGACTTTTTAGAAATGTTTTTTTAGAAAAGTCTGTTTTTCCTCATTTTTCACATATTCTTCCACACACTCAAACTGATCACCATCTCTTTAACAAAACTGCTTTCACTAGGCTGATTTTAGACATATATATTTGTGTGTACATATATATGTATGTCTACATGCATATATATATGTCTACATATATATGTGTGTCTGTGTGTGTGTATATATATAGCATGTCATTTTTAGTGTACTTCTAAATTAAGAGTAGAATAGTAAGCTCTAAGGTTAACTACATTCCCTTTTCATTTTTATTAAATAAAATAAACTTAGAGAAATGCTGAAAGAATGAAAGCACAGACTCCCCTATATCCTTCACCTAAATTTCACAATTGTTAATTTTTTACTTTGACAGCACTGATCTTTATTTATTTGATTTCATTTTAATTAATTAATGGATCAAGTTATCTTTTTCTTTTGGTGCTGGACAATGTGCAGCAGCATCAGGCTTTATTCAATTGGTGCAAGTTGGAACACCTTGCTGACTGCTTTGGGGCATTTTCCTGCATCGTCCTAAGCAGGGACACCAGCCACGAGGGCTGCATTCACTGAATATATGCAGGTACACACTTCTGTGTCTCCTGCCACAGCCTATCTGCCAGACTCCCAATATATGTTTCCATCCTGCTCAATTCAGCATGTCCAAGACATTATTCATCCTACGTTCCGCAAGCCAGTCCTGCCCAGTGTTATCTCTGTCTGTTGTCATCTTTGTCCTCCCCATCACTTAAGCTTTTTCCGTGTTTATTTCCATGTGCAATTTATCTTGAGTGTTGTTGATTTCAGTTTATAAAAACATGTATAACTTTCATCTTTTCTGGAAGGCAGAGTTTGTCTCAAGGATGAAATCATACTTCATTTTGGAGATGCAAAACAAATATGAAGATGAGAGGGAAGGAGGTGAGTTAGGGAGCTCTGGGAAGCCATGTGAGTCTGATATTGCTACTTTAAGCTTAGCTTCTAAATAAGCCCACAGAAGCACAGGTCACTTGACAGGTATTTGCCTGCTAGTGGTTGCTGCACAGGCTTGAAATCATATCTGTGAGTAGCACATGAAAAAGAGAAAACAGGGAATTGTTGACTTCAGCTGCCTCCTGTTCCTACTTCCCCTTGACCAAATTTTTCTCCATGTGGATTTAAATCCCCTGTAATTCCAAAGTGCAGCATGGGTCACTTTTTGAAGCAATATGGGAAACCAGACATCCTGGACAACTTTTAGTCCAAGTTGGAAAGTAACAGAGGCTGCATGTGTCACCTGTTGGCCTGAATGACAGCCCACCGAGGAAGCCGTAGCGCTATGGGGCAGATGACTGATACCTATTATTTTCTACGTGACTGTAGTGATGCCTTTTTCAAAATGCAGGTCTGATTATGTCAAAAACTCTCTTGTAATTACAATAGCTCTTGACTAAGGATCAAAATATTATTGTGGCCGGTGTTGGCTTACTGTTCTAGGGACTCTTCAGTGTTTTCTCACCATGGCCAAACCTACCCTCTTTATACTCACTGGTCCTTCTCTAGCAACTATGTGTCCTATACTCTATAATCCTGATGAACCGACTACTTGCTTCGTTACCTCCTGCTTTTTGTCCAACACTCAGCACCTCACCATCACTTTCTCAGAGAAATTTTCTCCCAGTCTTTCTAAACTTCGGTCCATATAGTCTCATTGTATGGCCTTATAGCACAGCATAACTTTCTGTGATATTATTCTCAGAGTTTCCATCTTATATTTATTCGTAAAATTGTTTAATCGGTTGCTTTCTCCAATTGTTTAATTGGTTGCTTTACAATGATGAAATTACAAATGTCATAATATAATTATAAGTTTTATAATTAAAGAGGGCAAATCGATTTGTTTAACCGTTCTGTAATTCAACATGGTTTCACCATTGCCCAGAACAACACTAGAATCCAATATATATGTTTGAACTAATAATGAAAATGATCACTTTAGAGGGTAAAAACCGAGATGATGTACTGAGTCTTCCTGAGAATTAAAAAGAAAACTCTGAGCAAATATATTTCTCACCATGATTTATTTAAATTACTAAATAAATAAACAAAACATGTTTTATGTATTTTTTCCAAATTTTGCATATGCATGAATGACAATAACAGAATATAAACATGCCAGCTATTAAGGTACCAAAGTAATTCCAGTAGCCCCAGCTATTGCTTTAGAGTAGGATAAGTAATATCTTATTTTGATTTCATTGACCTTAGAGTGAGTGTTTCCAGCTAAGAATTTTAATTGAAGCTGGTAGTTGGTCAATCTAAACAAAATACAAGTGTTCTTTTCCTTTAACTTTAGAAAAAGAAAATTTCAGACCAATAGGTAATATTTAATGAAACTGTTGTAAAGAATTGGTTGCTGCCATTGATTTTTCCTAGCAAAATGCCAGTATACTAGTAGGTATAATTTAAAGCAATTTTGCTGTATTGTATTCTCCATAAGAACTTTTCCTCCGTCTAAATAGAAATTGGGTTTCAACCAGAAAATAATCTTTGAACAAATCATATTTGGAAACATATTCAAGGGAATAAAATTGATAATATTTTGGACTTAATATAGTTCGTCTGGCTTTTGAGTATGGCTTTATATGCCTTTTTGTATTTATAGCTATATTTTCTCAACCAAAATTGGCATTTAACTCACTTGAAATAACAATGGCTTGAAAAATAAACCTTTTTAAAGTGTGTGTTTCCTTCAGACAACTCTAAACATTTGGAAAAATTCATGACTACCTTCTGAAATAAATGCAATAAAGAAAAAACGTGTTTGCCATATTTTATATGGTTAAACATTATGTGTTTGGAATTTATAAGAAGGCTTAGCTTGACTCAGAATCATATCCTGACTAGTTAGGATAGCTATTTCTTGCCATCTTCCATTCATTCTCTTACAAGTTGAGATTTAAACCATGAATATATGAGCATTTAAAAGATTATTTACCATAGGAACTGTTTTTATATAACCCAATGTTTATTAAACTTTAAAAACAATTTTAAAATTTAGTCATTTTGCAGAAATAATTTGTGGAGTAAGGCATTAACAGTATGGACAGTATTTGCATTGCAAATAAATTTGAGTACCTTTAATAGTTTTACAGTTTAATATCAGAGTTACAGAAGATATTCTTTCTTGTCCTTATACTTTTTATTTTAATCAGAAGCACAGAAGTGAACTGCATTTGCCCTCCTATTTTTTCTTAAACATGTTGATTTTGAAAATGATGGAAAATCAGAATTAAAATACGATTTATTTTTTCTGCATATGAATATGAAGCACATAGATATAAACACACAAATATAGTACTATTGGAAAAGAACGCATGGAGCCGTTCTACTCACATGATTATTCATATCATGGAATTCACAGTCATCATTACTCTTAATAGGACCCAAATGTTAGCGATCTGATGTTGAATACCACCTTGAGCTGTTCTTTGAGGATGTTTTAAAAAGAAAGCAAGATGATTTGGGGATGGTTAATGAGAACAAAAAAAAGTTGGAAAGAATGAATAGGACCTAGTATTTGATAGCACAATAGGGTGACTATAGTCCATATTAATTTAATTGTACCTGTTAAAACAACTAAGAGAGTGTAATTGAATTGTTTGAAACACAGAGGATAAAGGCTTGAGTGGATGAATACCCCATTCCCCCTGATGGGATTATTACACATTGCATGCCTCTACCAGAACATTTCATGTACTTCATAAATATATACACCTACTATGTGCCCATAAAAATTAAAATTTAAAAGGTTTAAAAAGTGCAGGGTTTCCTCCTGAAGAATCTGATGAAAACACAGAATTGTTATTTTCAGATTCCACATAGATCCTTATTTCCTTGTCTTTACCAGTAGTCACAGTAGTTGTTAAGTGTGTATTCTAATTTTGTGCCATTCTGATCTGGACTTTTTGTGAGTTTTCGATTGCAACTCCTTAAAGGTTGATGGTTATTTAAACAATAATATTTGTTTACTTTAAGCGTACTGAGGATTTACTGGATGGCCAATGGGTTCTACCACACACTGTCTCTTCTTAACCTGGAAAGGATTGAGTTTCCCTTTGGCTCTGCAGACATCACTTTAATCTTACTATTCTTTGTCATCTGAATTTTTCTTTCCCCACCGCCCAACCTGTGACATTAGGAGCAAAAATATATATCAAAGTCTAAGCAGAAAATGGTAACCCACTGAAAATGCCACGATACCATAGCTGTGCTATGGCATTTTTCCATTGGCCAAGATGTAGTTTTTCAGGAATATCTTCCTGTGGATTACCTAAGCAAATCAGATAGTAAATTGATTATACTTATCTTTTTAATTTCCATTTGTGGAAATTATTTTTTGAAGTCTTTGGTTCAGAGATTCCCAAATACTCAAATTTCCTTATTTTATTGCGCACATCTTTCAGTTGCTATGATACAACAATGCAATTAATTGATGCGGTGACGTGAGCTTCTTTTGAATTCATAGGCCCTGACATCTAGTGTGCATTGGTTTAGAGAAAGTAAACAGAAAGAATAATCCTAAAGTAAAATAATTGATAAACATAAACAATAATAAACTAAGATTTTTTAAGAGACAGTAAAATAATAAGGGAAATCAAAACAGTGAAATGAAAAATATAATAAAATAAAAGATGAAAATGTCTTTTATATTTGGGCATCATTTATTTTTCCAGTGTAAATGACTGATAGCGAATCAGCAGGCTTTGGAGAATACAGCTACCTCCAATTAATTTTCGTGTCTTTCTTAATGATTAGAGAGAAACAATACTTGAAGCAAATGACTAGGTACTCTTCTTTCAATGCTATTGCATAATTCTGAGTTTTACTTTTTCTACATTCCTTTCATCAATTTCTTTTATTTTGTCTGTATATGTATATAAATATATAAATATGTATCATGTGCTTCTAAGAAAAGCCCAGAAAATGTAACACCTTATCTTGCCCACATTTTTAACTTTTCCTTCATAATGTAGGCTGTGTTTTGGCACATGGCAGTACTTCATTGCACAGAGTTAACACCATTGCTCTTATGTTATTCTGTCTTTACCATTGTACACATTAACATTCTTTAACTAACGATTATATACATATCTACTTGTATCTATTTCTAATTAATATTGGGCTTATTTTTCTTTATTTTTAAAACGTCTTTATTGGATATGTTATTGTATTAGTCAGTTCTCATGCTGCTAAAAAAGACATACCTGAGACTGGGTAATTTATAAGGAAAGAGGTTTAATAGACTGACACGTCAGCATGGCTGGGGAGGCCTCACAATCATGGTGGAAGGCAAAGAAGAAGCAAAGGCACATCTTACATGGTGGCAGGCAAGAGAGTTTGTGTAGGGAATTCCCCTTTATAAGACCATCGCTATCACAACAACAGCAAGGGGAAAGACCCACTCCCATGATTCAATTACTTCCCACTGAGTCCCTCCCACATGTGTGGATTATGGAAACTACAATTCAAGATGAGATTTGGGTGGGGACACAGCCAAACCATATCAGTTATGTTCAATATTTTGAAAGGGATAATATTTTCTAGTAGAATTTTATAATAAAAAATGACCAGTTGTCTAATCACTCTGTATACAATAAACCATAGAGAACAGCATTAAAATTATAAAATAGCAAAAAGAGTTGTTCTGTAAGCATACTTAATTACTACACAATATATTGACATAACTATACTAATATATTACAATTTGAAAATACATTCATATATGGAATATTTTGAAAAGTGTCCTCTGATAGATAATAAAATGTAAGTTAAAATGTTTATTGCAATCATCTAGCAAAAATATGAATCAGACCTAAATTAGGGCACCTTTACTAATAATGGAAATACAGTCACCAGAATCATTGTTGGGGAGAGGTAAGTATTGTGTACACATGCACTGCTCACATTCTCTAACACTTGTACATTTCTAACACTGAAAAGTCTCTCGTGCTTCTTAAACCAGAAGAAAAATGTGAGACATGAGGAAAAGTGAACAATGTTGTGCTCATGAGGAAGGTATTGACTCTACTGCTTCTGAAGGCAATTTTGAGGGCAATTGCAGCCAAACAAGTCAGCAACACTGGTATTCAGGACAAGCCACAGCAGATATCGTGCCCTCTCTACAGCGTCACAATTCATTATGTGGCTCTCACAGGTCAGTGTCATCAATAAAACTCACCATCTGTATTTCCATCCTAACTAGATTCTTTTTGTGCTAGCTGGGTGTCAAATTCGTTTGCCTGAGTGCTGCTGGAGGAATATATTCCTCCAGCAGCCATTTATCTATCACCTTCTAGGTGTCAGTCACTGATTCAGGTATTGGGGGAACAGCAGGAAACAAAATAAACAAAAACCCCAGCCTTTATCTTATTATGGGTGAAAGGAAACAAACAATAATAAAAAAGAAAATTCATGGCCTACATTGTACCCTGCATTGTGATAATCATATATCCGTCTTCCAAAACAGAACAGGAAAATGCAGTGCTTTTTATCTGGGAAAGTCTTATGATGCGCAAATAAATCAACGTTTTAAACAATATGAAACTGCAAGAAATTACAAATTCCCACGTTGAAAATTTTAAGCATTTTTTTGTTCAGATTAGCCCTCAATTTTGATAAGAACAGAGAGGTGAATGGGCCGCTGGCCAGCTAGAAACCAGATGATGGATCAATGAAAATGGTGTAAATCACTACCACTACTAGTAAAACCACTATGTACATGATTTTAGTACTAAGAAAAATTTTTATCAATTAAATTAAAATTGGAACTATACACGCTAATATATCAATAATTTTGTCTGACTTGGTTTTGCATATTTTTTATGAATAGTAAGAAAAAGTATTTAAATGTAAACATCATTATATAATAAAGTGCTCTCCCATTACTCTTTGGCAAAATTTTATTTTAGTTCCAGATAGCCTGAATTTAAATATACAGAGAAATATTTAAAATATAAGTCAGTTTTATGTATTTTTATCTATTTCCAAACCCCTCAGAAGAAAGAATTGAATTTTGGTGTTATCTTAAGTATTATTTGAACTTAGATCTGCAGTGTTGATAGACTACAGCTAACCTACCCTCCTACCACCATTTCCTGTTGCTCTCTCACTTTGTATGTCGAGTGTTCTGTTTGATCTTCCTGTAGCTTATGGTTGTTTTCTGAAGAAAGAGTCTCACAATTCCCAGTTCTGTCATTTCCATTTTTGCAATGTTCTCACTTAAAAAATGATCTTATCAAAACTGCAGAAGTTTAACAAAAACTTCATTTTCAAGTACAACATAGAAAACCTGAGAATTCCCTCCTGGTGCAGATTGCTGAGATATTACACCTCAATATTTGAGTTAATAGTGACCACACTGAAAAACTAGGCAATGGTAAGACTTAGGAGGTATCTTGATGGTGAAAAATAATTTTAGCTTCATTATAATATTCTATGATCTGAAGCTTTTCTGCACTAAACTCTTTTATTATAAGTAATAAAAAGAGATGATCCAACCAACATTTTAATGGACTGATTCTACATAATTGTAGCCACATTTCCAATGATGTTATTTCCTTGCAAGACAGCATTCAGTTTTACATGCATTGACTATCACTTCAAGTACTTTGCTACATAATAGCCTAATTGCATAAATTAGTATGGTGACTTTATTGCTTAAACAATTTTAGCATTTTTAAATTATTCAATTAAAATTTAAAGGGATTACTTGGAGTAATCCTTTTTTCTGTCTAATGTAAATTTTGGCAATGATGTTAATAATATTAGTAGCATCTACCAGTTATTAAACATTTCCTAGTTTTCAGCTTGGAGTCACTATATTATTTCCTAGGACTGTTACTGTCCAGCAACCCTATTATCTCCACTTTTGAAATTAAAACAAAAGTTATACAAAGAAAAGTAACATTTACAGACATCCAGATAAAGTGATCTAGAAAATACAAACCTAACAGCGTGAACTTTGAGCCTGACTTCAAAGTCTGTGTCCCAGCAATGTCCTCTCTACATTCCTCCTCTAGCTTTCACACTTTCTCCATTTATACATATCCAACTTGGAAGTTACAGAATATTAGATCAAAGATAGCAAACGACATGCTCTTCCTTGACTTCTTTTTCCTTGTTCCAAGCTTTTCTTTAGGGCTGTATTGAATTCCTTTCCAGCTCTGAGTTTTTATTAGTGGGGCAATTTGTACTTTCCTGTGGACTCAGCATTTTTCTCAGAGACAATTCAACCCACAGAAGCAAGTAATAAAATGAGAAAAAAAATTCCATCTTGAGTCTTTTCCTTTGTTATAGATCAATAGGTTATGCTGTCCCACAGTTATGAAAAAGGTTTCTTGAACTTAGTTTCAAAATGTTTTCTTTTCTTTTGAAAGCAACTGATAAGCAACAGTATATATTTCCATGTGAGGGAATGATGGGTGATGTACACTGTAATCTTTCCCTTCTTTGAGAACAGCACTTCTTGGGAGGGGAAGAGTATTTTTCCCCCACAATCTTACAAATTATGATTGTTTCTTTTTATGCCAGTACTCAAAAGAAACCCTGGAAATGATAGCTTTACAGATTTAGAAAATAATGAATAGAGCCTCCAAGAGAGGAATCCCAGGGGTAATGTTAGCTCACTTTAATGATGACATTTGACAGCAGTTTTTGTTTAGTATGAGGTTCCCCTGGCAACTCTTTTATTGAAAAAAAAACTGGAAATGGCAGAAAAGTACTGAAACACGCATTTTTATTGAAAGCATATGGGTATTTTTAAAATTATTTTCTTGCTGCTTTTCAATGTAGCCTAGTCATTTAAGGGAATTAACCATTAGCATTAATTTGTGCAAAGCATAGCTGCTTTTTCAAGGAATTAAGTGATTCAGGAAGTGATTTGGCTTTCAAAAATTTATTTGAACATATTTGGTTCTTCCTTATGATTTGGAGTATGTTAAAAATGGAATGTTGTAGTGCCCTCATTTCCAATTCCATGTGTGATAGTACAGGTTCTTAAAAATTGACTGAATATGGGTTCTAAATAATAACTGTGGAATGCATACATATTAGAGAGAACTTAGCATTTTCTTTGAACACTGGACCACTATGATGAATTAGTTTTCATAATTTTAAAAGAAGGTGAAAATGATTAATGAGCAATAGAAGCAAGTGTTGCATCGTAAAAACTAAGTCAATGTTTTAATGAAAATATTAAGTCTATATTTAATGACACTATAAACCATAGTATAATAGAACATTTCCCAATTACATTCTATTCAAATTTCTTGCTGGTATATCATCAATCTGCATGTAAAATATGCTTACTGATGCCTAAGAAAGGCTGGCTTCTTATAGCATGTAGATGACTCTCTAGAATGTGTATATTATTGAACATAACAGTTGAGTTACATGCTCATGAAGATTCAGTTGCATTTGTTCAAAACCTGATTATGTCGGCTGACTTTGTTATTGCTATTTTGAAGTTGAGCTGAATATTTCATAAGTTTATTAACTATGAATGCAAGAAGAGATAATTGTTTCCATGAAAATTGAGTAGAATGTATCAGAAAATCAGTAAATATGAATCTCTCAAAAAGACACCTTTTGATTAGGTGTTGAAGAGACAAGTGTAAAGTTTTTGGAGAAAAATATAGGACGATTCATCCAGATAGTGTTTTTTTTTTTACTTCTGTTATTTTAGGTTTTAAGCAAATGTATGAAGACACAGTTGACATTAAACATACACACACACACACACACACACACACACACACACCAGTGAAAGCATCATTGTAATGAAGCAAATGGAAATATTCATTATAAAAACTTGTTTTCTTCTATTCTTGTATATAGTCCATCCTTTTCCCTTTCTTCACTTCACTTTTAGAAGTAAACATATGCCACTAAAGATTAATTTCCATCTTAACAGTTTTCTTTAAATGGAATAATACAGCTTATGTATTTTTGTCTTGCATCTCTTATGGAACATATTATTTTGAGATTCATTCATGTTTTGTGTAACAATTATTTAATTTGATCATTTTTATTGCTCTATAGTATTCTATTGTCTAGGTGTATCATAATCTGTTTATCCACTCACTTTTTGTTGGTTATTTATTGTTTACAGGTTATTACAAATAAAGATGCATTGAGCATTTCTGCACAGGTCTTTGTGTGCCATGTCCTGTCATTATTCTTAGACTCATGTTCCTGGAGTGGCTGCTTCATGACAGTCACATGTTTAGTTTTATTTATTTATTTATTTATTCTTTGTAAAATAAATTGTCCATGTGTTTTCTGTAGTTCGTGACATTTTACATTCTCACCAACAGGGTATGGCTTTCAGTTCTTCCATATCCTCACCAGTACTTGGTATGGTCTGTCTTTTTAATTATAGGTATTCTAATGCAGATTTACTGACATCTCATTGTGGTTTTGATTTTCCTTCCTGTAATTACTAATGAAGTCAAGACATATTTCCATGTCCTTATATGCTGTCTTTATATATTTGGTAAAATCTCTATTCAGATTTCTTGCCTGTTTCATAATTGGGTTGTTTACTTGCTTATTATGGAATTTTATACATCATGGGTTCATATTTATCACATGTGTGTGTTGCAAATATTTCTGCCCCTCTCTGGCAGGAGTTTTTATTTTATTTTGAAGAGCCAAAGTTTTTAGTTTTGATGAAGTCTAATTTGCTATATCTTTTCTGTTAAGAATCATGCATTTGGTGTTATACTTACAACATATTTGTCTAACCCAAGGCCATAGGTTTTTGTTTCTGTTTTTTAAATCATTGTTCTAAATTTTAAATTTAGGTTTATGATCTTCTTTGAGTTTATTTATGTAGGTATGATGTATGGATCAAAATTCATGTTATGCACGTAAGTGTCCAGTTTTTAAGTAACATGCGCTTAATGTCATATTCTTTCTCTATCATATTGCGTTGCAGTTTGTCTAAAACTCATTGTTCACATACGTATAAATATGTGCAGAAACTGTATTCAGTTTTGTTTATCTATGAACTAACTTTATTCCAATACCACAAGCTCTTGATGAGTGTTGTTTCATTGCCGTCTTGAAATAAGATCATTTTAACTATCCAATTTTGTTCTTGTATTTTACATCTTGTTTTGGTTATTAGTTATTTTAGGTCATTTCCATACAAATATTAGGATTATTTTTTAAATGTCTACCAAAACAGATATCTATCTGTCTATCTATCCATCTATCTATAGATATATTTGAGCAGAACTGACATTTTACCAATATCGAGTCTTTTCTTATAAAATCCTAAATTAGATGCATCTTTTCTTTTATTCAGTTATACTTTAGTTTCTCTCAGCAAAGTTTTACAGTTTTCCTTGTATATATCTTGTACATCTCATGTCGGAATTACCTTTAGCATTAAGGTTTGAGAAGGTACAATTCTCAACTCCAGAAAATTCCTATGTCTAGGTAAGGATCCTGGATTGAGAAGGAGTAACACATAGAAAGTTTTAAGAATATTTGAGTTGATGCATCCTAAAACACTGAAACCACAGATTTCTTAGAATCTGTCAGGCCTCCACAATAGCTCATCCCTGTTTAAATGCTCATGACCTCCTCTCTCTATGCCAGCCCTTCTTGAAGACAATCAAACTGTCTCTGCCTTGAAAGATCATCTGTGTCCCACTCAGGACCTACAGAGAACTTTCTTCATGACCAAGAGACCAATAAAGTGTTGGGGAGAAATTAATTATATACTGATGAAGCTTCAGGACCTAGCCAACAGGTACCAGCAGGAACCAGGAGATGATATCAAAATGAATTATGTGGATGGTGAATGAAGGTGGCAGAAAATGATGTGGGAATATGGAGAGATGATCTGTGTGCGAGAGTCCACCACAAGATTTCACAATGGTCCACTCCGTCAAAGACACCAAGCAAATAAGAACCCAAGATCAAGAAATGACACAAATGTGTTGATGGTTTGGAACAACAAACAAGCTCCAGAGAGTGGGAGAAAAACCTGACAGAGTTCATGGGGCCTGTTGTATTCATGAAGTTATTAGTAGTAGTTCAGGAGTCTGGTGCATGTAAAAACCTTCTCTCTAAATAAAGGACAAGTAACTTCATCGGATTATTAAGAAAGAACAATCTTGATAAGCCAATTTAATTTATGGGACAACATATTCTACACTTGCCAATATTTTTTGACCCATTTACGAGGTGATAGACAAAGTTACCACTTTTGAGAGAGGACAAAAAAGGAAAAACATCTGCAACAAGACCAAGTTTCAGTAGAAAATCAGCTCAGCCATGTAGACCATATAACCAGATAGATCTTATAGTATACTAAAGATTGTCTGGTCGGAAAAGATTCCAGGTGGAGATGGTGGCAAGTCTAATTAGGAGAATTTCAAAGTAAACACTTAGGGTTTTGGATTAAGGTTACTACATTCAAACAAACAAACAAACAAAAACAGCTTTGGGACTATTATCATTGCATATGACTGAGAAACCCTGATTACAAAAAACAAACACACACAAGAAGTGGCACAGGTGCTTTCAGATAACACACCACCTGGAGATGGCCAAGCTATTATAGGAAAAGCATAGCATTTTTGAGCTGCAGTGGAAGCATCAGCTTGGAGATAAACACCCACAATAAAGAATATCCTGCACCAGGTGGTTGCAGGTACACTGAAACTATGACCTTTTTGCCAACCCTTTGGACCAGCTAAAAAAATATTGGCATGTGACCCTAGTGAATTTCCATATCAAACAGAAGATCTGTCCAGCTGAGACCTCAAAACCTGCCTCATAAATGCATGAGATATAATAAGTCAGCTATTTTGAGCTGATTAATTTTGTGATGGTTTGTTATCAATAGATACCCAGAACAGAATATGGTACCCGGAAGTGGAATACAGCAACGAGAAAAATAACATAACATCATTGACATTGGGATCAAGAGGCTAACAGAAGCTGAAAGACGCTCAACAGGGCTCATGGTGGAATCTGGATGGACTTAAGGGAACTGTTGGGGAAGACATAAAGGAGACTGTGCAAATGTTATTGAAGGCTGGAGGAAAATGGAACCTATTTTATACTGTGGGGAAGTTTGGCCAATGACCACAATCAGCGGGAGGATAAATAGAAAAGGTGCCTTATAATTTGGCTGGGAATGTTTCCAAGAAAGAGGCAGACAGTGTCAAATGGTTTCTTTTAGCTGTCTGTCATAAAATATGAGGGCACAGAGATCAGCCCGCGAAAGAATTGTACAGGTTTTATGGAGAATTTAGAGGAAATATAAAGAAGTGAAGACATGCTAGGTGTGAAAATAAAACTGCTTCTCATCCTCATTTTCTTTCTGGAAAAAAAAAGAAAACTTCCTCAAAGTCATAAATGACCTCAGATACAGATCCCAAGGATCTATTTGTAAGACCCTTTGTTGATACCTCAGAAAGACCTAATAGGGCTTCTAAGAGTCTTAAGCTCACACATACTTCATAAAATGTTTAAAATAGACCAAACAGATTCTAGTAATCCTAAAGGTATTTTCTCACTGTATCTATTCTCTTACCTAAAAGTAGTTTAGGTTTCAAAGGTATTCACTACCTTTAGTTAAATAGAAACAAATGTATCAGTGAAGCACACAGTTTCAGCATTAATAACAGGTTGGTCTGAAAAGGGCAGATGGAGTTCAAAAGAAACAGCCATTTGGACCCTAAAACTTCCATAGAAAGGAAGCCAGCCAAAGAGCCTGATCAATTAAAAACACTGTTGTTTTGTTTGTCTTATTGAAAAGGAAGGATGACAGGAGCAAGAACCAAATGCAGCAATGCATTATTCCCAAGGACACGGCTGAGCCCTAATGCAGGAACTACTGACCTCTATAGATCGGTGGTGGCTATATCCCTTGTGATTTGCCCTTTTTCATAGAGGATATCTGTTACAATGATCCTATACCCATCTGTGCGTTGGATTTTGGACACGGGTGGGGAATATAACTTATCAATCTACGGGTTTCCAAATAGAGAGGAACTAGACTATGCTTGTGGAGTTGTTTGTGAAGGACCACATGGATCTTATTTACACACCACAGTCCCAGACTTGACATCTATATTCTGGGCTGAGACTTTTGAGGGATGTGAAAAAGAGGAGGGTAGTTTGCTGGTAGGAGAAATGTAAATCATCTGTGGCCAGACTGTGGTATATTAAACATGGTCACACACACTTTGTTATTCTTCCCATTGAATGGTTAACTTTCAATCTCCTCCCCCTTGAATATGAGATGGATGTAGCCTGTTGCTTGACCAATAGAATGTGGCAGAATTGACATTCTGGAACTTCTGAAGTTAGATCATAAGGAGGTTGAAGTTTCCACCTGGGTTTCTTAGAACATTCCCTCTGTGATGCTGGACCCACCATGCCGGAGGAGCCACAGGTTTGCATCCTGTGTGAGAGCATTCACACACCCCAACTTTCCAGACATTTACGCCAAAGTGTCCAACATATGAGTGCAGGCAGCATGGACCTCCATACTAGCCCTCCATCCAGCCCACCGATTCACCTAAGTTGATGTTATTTGGAGCATATGGGTTGTATGTTTTCTCTCTAACCTTTCTGTTGTAAATTTCCCCAAGAAAGGAAACCAAATAGAATCTTGGAGAAGATGTTCCCAGTTGGGGTGCCTTACTAAAGGAAGTTGATCCAAAATGCACAGGGGATGGACTGTGTTGGGTGCTGTGTCTGACCAAGCAGATTTTTACTTCTCTTGGAAATATGAGTGTGAGAAGTCAAGTGAGCCGTTATCTAGGAATTTCCCTGAGATAAAATGTACTGCCTCCTTCAAGTTTCAGGCGCCTGCTCAGTGGTCATGTATCTAATGATGGAGGATGCAGGAGTGTGAAGGACAGCTCCATTTTCTCCATCTGCCTTTGTCATACAAATATGAAAGATGGCCTTGAGGCTAAGTATCATTTTAATGAAATGGTTTCTTTGTAGGCACTTAGTGATTGCTGTTTAACTCTAATTTGTTTTAAAATGTTTAATAATAATTGTTGGATAAACCATGTTGAACCTATATACACACATCTTAGTTTGCTCATTGTGGTTTATTTTAGATCATTTAAAGAAAGGAAATTGAAAATGTCCCTGAAACTTTTATTTAAGTTAGTGTCTAAAACACACTGGTATATTTTTACTTACACAGAGTACATGTTTAGAATAACTTCTCATTTATCTAAAACACTTTTCAGTGTTATGATTTTCTTCTCTCTCCCAAAATAATTTTGAATCACCTTCCACTTTAATTAGGAGCATTGTTTCTTATTAACATATATGTAAGACATTATTATTTAAGAACACAATTACTTTTTCTCTTCAGAGTTCGTGAATAAGCTACACTATGAATATTTTAACTTTCTCATAGTCATCTAGGATTTAGTGCAGGATAAATAAAAAATATGTGGATTACCAAAATACTTCAGAGGTCTTCCTGCTTCTCCTCTTGCCTCTCTATCTTCTACTCTCAGTCTAGTAGGCTGAGGCTCAAAACGTAAAACAGACTCCTCCTCTTGTGTAAACTCCTCCTGTGAGTCTCTGTTCCCATTCAGGAGCAGTCAAAGTTGTAACCTTGCTTTACTAGGCTCCTTGCAACTGGAGCCAAATCACCTCTGTCCTCAACCCCTGCTTCTCCTTTCTGCCAACTGTGCTCCAGCTTCCCTGACTTCTCCTTGTTTCTGGGACAGGAACCACCTTGACTTAGGGCTTTGTTCCAGGTGTTTCCCTGCCTACAGTGTCGGCCTCCCAGCTATTCTTTACATAAATTCCCTCACTACCTTCAAGTATTTTATTCGAATATCTCTTCTCAGTGACTGCTTTCCTGGTGGTATTTCCTGCCTGCGTAACACCCGCAATCACAATGTTTCTTTCCATTGCCTACTTTCTCACACATGGATCACATTCTAGTATCATGCATCGTTTGTGCATATATCCTGGATGTTGATTATTTTCCCCTTGTCCTGCCATAATGTACGAGCCACAGGGTCAGTAGTCTTCATCTTATTTATTGATATTGCTAGTACCTAGTAGCTGTTCAACCAGTATCTGTTTACTGAACGGCTCAACATTGGTATATATAATACTAACATTTCGCACATGCCTCATAAAATGTTTAAAATAGACCAAACAGATTTTAGTAATCCTAAAGGTATTTTCTCACTGTATCTATTCTCTTACCTAAAAGTAGTTTAGGTTTTAAAGGTATTCACTATCTTCAGTTAAATAGAAACAAATGTATCAGTGAAGCACACAGTTTCAGCATTAATAACAGGTTGGTCTGTAAAGGGCAGATGGAGTTCAAAAGAAACAGCCATTTGGACCCTAAAACTTCCATAGGAAGGAAGTCAACTGAAGAGCCTGATATATATATATATATATATAAAAATAATATACCCCAGATTGTAAGCAGTGTGGCTATAGGGGATAGGTCTTTTGTTGTTAAAAGTCGTAGATTAAGACACATATAACACACGTAATTATCAAGAAAGGCTCTGTCATTATTCCCCAAGCATACCCAGGTAAAGAAACAGATTTAAAAGGGCTAAAAGGCTTTTCAGATCCATATAGCTAATCATGGGGAAAAGGTAAGAAGTTAAATATATTTTTAAATATAAATATCTAATTATTGCCATAAGTATTTTGTGTTAATTAGAAAATAATCCAAATATTAAAAAATATGATAGGCGATACATAATTTTACCAATGACAGAGCTGACTTCACGTTTGGTGGCAATAAAATACTAATGTTGATGCTTTTCAATATTAATAACCACTTGAGAAAAGAAAGAAAATCTTTTTTTTTTTTTTTGAGACGGAGTCTCGCTCTGTCGCCCAGGCTGGAGTGCAGTGGCGCCATCTTGCCTCAATGCAAGCTCCGCCTCCCGGGTTCCTGCCATTCTCCTGCCTCAGCCTCCCAAGTAGCTGGGACTACAGGCGCCGCCACCACACCCGGCTAAGTTTTTGTATGTTTAGTAGAGACGGCGTTTCACCGTGTTAGTCAGGATGGTCTCGATCTCCTGACCTCGTGATCCGCCCGTCTTGGCCTCCCAAAGTGCTGGGATTACAGGCGTGCCACTGCGCCTGGCCAGAAAATCTTCTAATATTGTATATGCATCAATTTAATATTGTGGGTCACATAATTTGCAAAGCACTCTTTCAGGTCTCTCAATGAGAGGCGTAATTTTTACTTTTACTTTCTTCTGGAAAAATGCTAACATTGCTCTAATGCACATATGCACTAATAATACATTATGAAATACTGAAAGCACTGACTAACTAATATCATGTTTGGAGCTGAAGGAGCCAGGAGCAAAAGAATGCAAATTAAAGCCATTATTTCATCCTTATTCTGTATCAACAGGAGAAGACAAGTTAAGGCACTGCCATTTGGAGCCAAAGGTTGTACTTTTTGTGGGCAAAATTCAGTTGTGATTTTTAACATGATTTAATGATATAGATTCAACAACAAATCATATTCTGGGTGATTATTTGAAATTTAAATACTAAATTTATTAAAAATTGTACCTGTAATTTGTAATAACAGTGCAACCCAGGTCAGTTGAAGTTTTTGGTTCAAAGCTTCACTATTTTGCTGAAGCTAGATTTTGTTGTATCCATCGTTTGGGAAAATATAACTAATTGGAAATAATCCTCAACTAGTTATTGTTCAAAAGAAACAAGTTGAAGAAATAAAAGATGAAATATATGACAGGTAATGGCCGGGCGTGGTGGCTCAAGCCTGTAATCCCAGCACTTTGGGAGGCCGAGACGGGTGGATCACGAGGTCAGGAGATCGAGACCATCCTGGCTAACATGGTGAAACCCCATCTCTACTAAAAAATACAAAAAACTAGCCGGGCGAGGTGGCAGGTGCCTGTAGTCCCAGCTACTAGGGAGGCTGAGGCAGGAGAATGGCGTGAACCCGGGAGGTGGAGCTTGCAGTGAGCCGAGATCCGGCCACTGCACTCCAGCCTGGGCAACAGAGCGAGACTCCGTCTCAAAAAAAAAAAAAAAAAAAAAAAAGATTTAACTATGAAGACACTTAGCAATATTTCATGTTAAAGAGAATTTAAACAGGTGCTCTTGCTTATGACGTAGCAAGGTGTACTGAATACATGTACAAGAATCTTGAGGATTGAGTTCTCTAATTATTCCTGTTTTGATGATGAGGAAACACATATCATATGTAAAATGATGTGCCTACTGTGCATGTCTATTAAATTTTAAGGAGTTCTTTATAGAGTTCTAACTTATTCCAAAGCTTATAGACATATCTTTTCAATTTCTGCACTGCCTCTCAAGAGAAATACTGGATTCCAAATGATTTCAAAAAAAGGGATTCAAGATTTCATTTTAAAAAGTATAAATATTTTGTGAAAAAGGAAGAAAAATAACTTCAGTTGTGGCTGTTTGTATAAACACAAGTGTTAAAATTTTGTTTGCTTTTAGCTTACCCATGTTCAGTCTTCTTGGAAGAAATAGAGTTTAGAAGTATAGAGGATAAGGTATTTTCTCCTGCCCTCCTAGGTTTTTAGCATTCCTGAGATAATTCTTCATTGTGAAAAATAATTCATGGAGAATTTTTATAGCCTTAAATGTATAAGTAAAGACAATGATAATATTTAAAAAAGGTTCATAAAAACTTTAATAAAAATTATCTGGCAGTTATTTCTACATTTGTTGGCTCTCAGCTGGTTAAAAAGCACATGACAATGAAAATGAAGACACTTGCTCTCAATGATCAGGAATGTACCGTATCTGTAGGGTGATAATTGATCTCAGAACCTCTGAAAACAGTTCTAAAATGAGAGAAGCCTTCTCTCATTTACTATATTCTTGGAAAATGGTTCTGCCACTTCTGTTTTCTCTTAACTAATGTGAAATTACATTACTTTCTTTATTTTTCATACCAGTGTCTATTTTATTTTTTGTTCAAACATCTTTCTTAATATTTCTTTCTTCCTATGACTCTTCTTTTCTTTTTCTTAAACTAAAGCAAGCATAAAGAGAGGGATAAAGAAGCCAGGTGATTGAGGGCAGGTAAAAGGGTTGTTTAATAAACTGTATGAAAAAGTATAAAAATTAAATAAGATAATATTTTCTATCCCTTTATCTTATTGAATATTACAGTTTTGCTCTCAAGACCTGTGCAAATCATTACAAGCTGATGTCAGTATGCTTAGAGTGGTCAGAAGAAACCTGAGTTTTAGTATCTGTAGCAGCTATGCATAAAGTACAGTATTTGTGCATTTCTGTGTTTGATGAAGGTCAGCTATTACCTGAATCTTTTAGCGTGTTATCTTATTCTGACTATCTGGTTTCCAAACTTACCTATGACTGTAAGTGGTGACAGTAAACTGGAGAATGCAAGATTTCCACCACATATTCTGAAAGCTGAACTTCATTGATTAGGAAGTGTCAAGACAGATTTTATATTCAGGGATTCTATGGTATTTTAATGCTTTGTTGAAATGTACTTTCCTTTTGAGTGCTGCAAATTCAGCATGTTTAACAGTGCCTGATTAAGAAAAAGCCTAAGGAAGCCCTAAGGAAAATCAAACAATTACACAGAAAAAAATATTGTTTCACAAGTTTCAAAGTTGATCATATTTTAAGTTTTGATGGAATCTTTACAAGGGACAAAATTTAGTAATACATATATCAGTAAAATCTATTTAATAAATTATTAGAGAAAATTTTGAAACATCGGTTCAGAGGGAACATTTGATATCTCTCATCGTTCTGCAAAACCAAACTGTGAAACTAAAAACTGGTTCAATTAGGAACAGGCTGTCAGGGGTACTAGAATGTGAAAAATGTGTGTGCATTTTGTACAATTTGAAAGAAAAAATGTATTCTGTTTATGGAAGGAAAAAAGGCCTCAGAGTCTCTTCTTCCATGAAGATAAAGATAGTTAAGGTCAATCAAATTATTGAGTATTTAAAGGTTATTTTTACATCTATTCCCTCTCTACTTTGTACATTAGATTCCAGATAGAGCAGTAACACATGAGAGTGTAGGAGATGGTTGTTTTAGCGGGGAAAAAAAACTCCAGAAACAAAAACCAAGTTTTCCTTTGTTTGATATTATATTTAAAGCATATTTTCTTACTGTGGTTGAGAAAAATCTAGACAGAGAAGTTTTGGGGGTTAACTCTTATGAATTAAAGCATTTACAGAAATGCAGAATAAAACAGTCTAAATTTTGGTCTGAATATCAATTTATTGGCTCTGTAAATTTGTATTTTTTCAATTTTTTAAATACTTGATTGCAACGTTAATTTGCTTCTTCTGATTTATACATAATAAGACTTCTGACTTCCTACTAAATGACATTTTCTTCTACCTTACCACGTGTCTACTATATGTATGCATATATACATATACACATATATTACACATATATACACACACACAGACATATTTCAAACCAATGTTAAAGTTCATAAATATTATTTTGTATGCTCTCAAGACTCACCCATTCAATATTCCCCAATAAACCTTGGATCTATTCTCAAGATTTCTCTCTACCTGAAAACAGAAACTGTATTAGATTTGTACACTGAATTCCAAATGCACCTCTGTCAAAATGCATGGCTTTTTTATTGTTGTTCAAATATTTCAAAGTCCAGCTGTTTTTTTTAAATCAGGTTGTATTTATAGAAATATTCCAAATATATTCACGGTTTCTAGAGACCCTACATCCAGATTTCACTAATGTTAACGTCTTGCATAACCAAGGTGTCCTTATCAAAATTAAGAAATTAGCATTACTATGATACCATAATGAAGCTAAGGGCTGTGTTCTGATTTCACTAGTTTTCCCATTGATGTCATTTTTCTCTTCCAGTATCGAATCCTGGAATTCACATTGCATCTATTTGCCTTCTTCTATATGTTTATGTGTCTTCTATTCTTCTCTAATTTGTGGCAGTTTCTCAGTTTTTCCTTGTCTTCCATGATATTGGGACTTTTGAAAAGTTGCGGTCTGTGATTTTTGTAAGATACTTCTCAATATGGCTGTATCCGATGTTGTGTCATGATTACCCTGGAGTTATGGGGTTTTGGTGATAAATACCTTAGAGGTGAAGTACTCTTCTTATCATGTCAGATCAGGGAGTGCATGATATCACCAAGACTTTTACAGCCAATGTTCAACCTTAATCACCTGGCTAAGTGCTGTCGGGTTTCTGTACGGTAAAGTCACTCTTTGTCAGCACTTTGAATAGTATATGCCTGTGTGGGTGTTTGTTTGTATATGTGTGTTTGGTTTTGGCATTTTTTGTTTTTGGTATTTACCCTGCTTGGTTTCCTTTAGGCTTCTTGGATATGTGTTTTGGAGTCTGTTATAATTCAAAAAGTTCTTGACTATTATTTCTTCAAGTATGTTTTCTGTCTCATTCCCTCTCCTCTCTCTTACTTCTGTGATGCCAGTTTTGCACAGGTTACACAGCACTTTTATCCCACATTTCTTAAATTCCTCTATTTTCTCTACCCACTGTTTTTTCCTTTCAACTTCAGTTTGAGTGATTTCTGCTGACTTGCTTTCAAATTCACTGAGTCTTTTATTTTGTCAAACCTACTACAAAGGAACACTTCACTTCCATTACTCTATACTTTCTAGCATTTCCATTTGATGCTTTCTTAAAGTTTCTTTATCTTTGCTGAAACTACCTATCTAATCATTGATTATGTCTAGCTTGTCCATTAGATTTTCTAATGTCTAATTATAAATATTTAAAATTTTCTACCTGATGGTTTCAACATCTGTGTCACATCTGAGTCTGATTCTGATCATTGCTTTGTCTCTTTAAATTGTTCTTGCCTTTTGGTAGGCTTTTTTATTTATTTTATTTTATTTTATTTTTTTGGTTGTTGTTGTTTGTTAAAAGCCAGAAAAGTAGTGCACAGGAGAGCAGGTAGTGAAGTGAATATATTTTCTTATTGGATATCACTTTAGTGTAGGGGTTTGAGTTAATATAGTCAGAAATTGTGCTGGGAGTGAATTTATCATTAGATTGGCCATAGGCACTGAATGTCATATTCTTCCAGTGATGCATTGTTTTTAAGTGGCACTTGTCTGGCCTGGTTTTCCAGAGAGTTTCTTTCTTTCAATTTCTTCTCTCTACTTGGCTCTTCCTCCCAGCCCTGTAAGCCTATGCACTACTCTCCAGAAAGAATGTGTCTCTTCGAAATCTTCTAACTGTGGTGATGTGGGCTGGGGACAGAAGTCATCCTCTGATTTTCTGATTAAGGCTTAGTCTTAGGCAGCCGTTGCGTACCTGGGTCTCAGGGGTGTGTGTGTGTGTGTGTGTGGTCTACCTGGGTTCTCAAGTGTGTGTATTGGTTCTCAGGTGTGTCAACTCCCAAATGCTCCTCTTCGCACTCCAGCTTCAGTGTTGGGCCTAGCACGCATTTGTGCCCTTCTTCCAGGTGTGAAGTTTTGATCTTCCTGTCCCCTTCCACCAGCCCCAGTGAGTTTCCACTCAAGCCTAAAGGCAGCAATTTTTATTGTTACAAATTTTCTCTTTTTTTGTGAATGGAAATAGAGCACATGGATCTTGGGAGAAGTTTCAGCAAGGGCTGCTTTTCTACCCCTCTGGCCCTGCCCAACACTCAGAGAAGTTTTCCAGTGTCCTCCCCTCAAGCACCTTTCTCGAGAATCTTCTTAGTGAGCTGCTGTTTGTACTCACGGTGGAAAGGCCTGCATGATCACGAGAACACTTGGGTACCCACGAAGCCCAGGAGGTTCACACTCTCACACTACCCTGCATTTGGCATACAGCAATTTGTCCATTTGCGCTGCTATAACAAAATACCTGAGGCTAAACAATTTTTAAAGACCAGAATTTTATTTCTCAAGATTCTGAAGGCTGGGAAGTCCCAGACCAAGGCACAGCATGTCTGTGGTCTGGCGAGAGACTGCTCCATCAACGCTGTCTTCTTCGGCTGGAAGGCAGAGGGGCCAAAGGAACAAGTGCTTTGTCATCACATGGCACAAGATGCGAAGGACAAAAGGGACAAAAGGTGCTAAAGTGAGTTCCCTTCAGTGCTTGTATATGGCACAAACCCTTTCATAAAGGCAGAGGCTGAAGATCTAATCATTTCCCCAAAGACTCCACCTCTTAATACCACTACAGCAAATATTAAGTTTCAGTACATGAATTTGGGGAGCATTCAGACCATAGCATATAAAGTACTAGTTTACCTCAGCTGCAGAAAGAAACAAAAGGACAAAAAACAAAACAAAACAAAACAAAACAGAACTCACAGATCAGGTCATTAGAACAGCAGACATTTATTTTCTTCCAGTCCTGCAGGCCAAAAGTCTGACAGCAAGGTGTCTTTAGAATTGTTTTTTTCTGAGGATCTCCAGGAAGCGTGCGTTCCATACCCTTCTCTGAGATTCTGGTGGTTTGCTGGAACTCTTTGGAGGTCTTTGGCTTGTGACATCATACCCCTCAATCTTCACGTGGTATTCTCCTGTGTGTGAGCTCAAATTAGTTTTATTTTTATAAGAACACAATTCATACAGATTAGGGGCCCACTTTACTCCATTATGACCTCATCTTAAATAATCATATATATGGTCGGGAGCGGTGGCTTACGCCTGTAATCCCAACACTTTGGGAGGCCGAGGCGGGTGGATCACGAGGTCAGGAGATCGAGACCATCCTGGCTAACACAGTGAAAGCCCGTCTCTACTAAAAATACAAAAAATTAGCTGGGCATGGTGGCGGGCGCCTGTAGTCCCAGCTACTTGGGAGGCTGAGGCAGGAGAATGGCATGAACCCGGGAGGCAGAGCTTGCAGTGAGCTGAGATTGTGCCACTGCACTCCAGCCTGGGTGACAGAGCAAGACTCCGTCTCAAAAAAAAAAAAAATTACTCTATTTCTAAATAAGTTTATATTCTGAGTTGCTAGGGCTTGTGGCTTCAACATATGGATTTCTTGGGTACAAAATTCAATCTATAACATACAAGATCTGTCAGGATTTGTCCCAAGTAACCAAATTTATACTTACTTTTCTCTGTGAGTACCTATCTTTCTCCAAAAATTACCCTAGTAATTTGTCTTGAGACATTAGCACTCCAATAGGCTCAGAGAAGTTATAAGTTTATAGTTTGGCCAACATTTTTCTTGTCATAAGTGTGAATACAATGCTCTTTCTAGTTCTGTATCTCTGACATGAAATGAGAACTAAATCATTGTATTTTCATTTCTAAAAATGGGTTTTGAGACCTAAGAATGTTTATAAAAATTTTACTTTATTCTCGATAATATCGTATTTGTAATAAGTTATTCATGCCCTGGATTGACATTATTTACCTAATTTTAATGCTTACAATTTATGATGTCTGAACAAGGAAACTTTACATAAGATATCTTGAAAATTTTCTGGATCAGTAAGCATTTAATAAATGCTCAATAAATACATATTAAGAATATAAATGCTATCAGACATAGAAATGAAGAACAACCACCATAAAAAATCACATACATGCTGCGTAAATGTGCATATACCTAGATTATATATTGCCATGATTATTTTTGAGGTATGGTTGACTTTTTTTTTTGTCTGCATTGATATCGATGAACATAACAAGACAGCAAAACAGAGAAGATAGGTTAGTTTGTAGAAATTTTATAGTTGTCATGACAAGCCACGGAATGTTTATTCCTTTGTAAAGGAAACATTTTAAACCTTTGTGATAAGTCTGCCTCATTTTGTAAACACAGGACCTGTGGACCCTCTGAACAGATGACTGGCTGATATTTTATATAAAAATGTGTGTGTGTGTATACCTGATTTTTAGTGCTCTCGTTGCTGTAATGCGACAAAGGTTTCAGAGAAGCACCTGACACAGTTCAAAATATTTCCAAAGATTTACTTCTCTGGGCAGGCATCATGATTTACTACCGCTGTCAGCTAGAGAAAGCGTCTGTGCCCACCAACACAATGCAGTTTGATACCATGCCCAGAAATGCCAGCACTGGCAAATGTCTCTCTTCAAGTACTAGACCATTATTGTGTAAGTTCCCCATAGAGCTGTTTTCTAAATGGTCTGAGAAAGTACAGTGGGAATGGCTGAAAAGAATAAATGTTTCTCTTCTCCTTGTGGTTGGCAAGGAGAAAGACCAGCTTGTTAAAAGATGGGTCTAAGAGAGTGAAAAGGAAATCATCTTCCGTCACCATTTGCATTTTCCTAGATACTCTCAGCAGGATTTACTTTGCACGTGTGTCTGTTTGAACTGTGTAAGCCCCTCATTTCTTCATTATCAACACACTCGGAGTTCTTGCAAGAGTAGGAATTAATATTTTTTAAAGATTAAATGCATTTATTTTGTAAGCTTTGTGCATGGAAAGCTTGATATCTTACGTAAAGGAGATCGTAGGTGTTTTTGATAACTGTCATTTAGAACACCCCTTTAATGCTGAAGTCGGAGACCTTGGAAAATGACTACAATATGTACAGTTAAACGTGTGTTCTATCATATATACAAACATGTGAGGTGAGAAAAATTGAATACAGGTGTTCTTTGCTATTATGAATGACTCTGCTTTGCCATGGTCATATTCTATATTGTGTATTATAGTTGCTGTTTCATGAAGAGATGTGCAAATGGTTAGGTAGAAGCCACAGCCAAATATCAGGAGGAAGTGAGCTTATCGAATTAAAGGCCTTGCAGTGTTCAAATTGCCTTCATCCCTGCCTTTCTGCATCTCTCCTTAATGATATCCCAGATAAAAGGTACATTCATGTAATAAAATCCAGGCCAGTCCAGTTCAATTTTAAATGTAAATCTTACATTTCATTCAAGTGTCTTCTGCTTTCCATCACAGGAAGAATAATTAGGAAAACCAGAGGAGACTAATATTGAATTTGAAAATATTTGCAGAATTAATAGACATTCTGTCGTATTTTATTTTTACACACTTGGACAGATGTGGTTAAAATAAAATGCCCGAGCTTAGATTCTTATAGCAAAACAAGACCTGAATTGTCTTCCAATTCATATTCCTCAATGTGCAAATAGGGAAAACAAAGTTCAGAGAAATGAAGTGCATTCCTTATGACATACTTCACAATAGAGGCAACATTGGGAATACTGTATGATCTCTATTGATATAAAGGCATTTGATTAGTCTCCACTCTTCACAATCTTCCGGACCATGTTTTAGATCCATTCTCTTTTCAGCTTGATCTATTCTACATTTTCTATTCTTTTACGCATTACCCTCCCCCTTTTCCTTATTCAGGGCCAAGTTTTAGATTGGCACAGCTGGAAGTTTAGTTAAATTCAGAGGAGGTGGAAAACACAAGTAAATGCATTTGAGAATAATTCACGCCAGTGTTCTCACAGTTGGAAAAAACAGGTATAAATATGAAAATGAGAAAGGCTCATTTTCTGTAGCCTAGTGTCAGATTTTAGTTGGAGGTATTATCCACACTCAGGGTGTTTAAACAAAATTTGGATTATATCTAGTCTATACATATACAATTACCTAGATGCATTTTTCGGTTTATATGTATATGTATTTGTGTGTTTATATTTATGTTTCTTAACAAAGTCAGCTTAGGGCAGCTAGAAACAATAAAATCCTGGGAGCAATGGGTATAATTACCATCCAAATCTTGGTTTATAAGTACCATTCCCTACAAAAAGAACCAGATCTATTTGAAGAAATGGCTAATCCTTAGGCTTGGGTTGGAAAAATACAAAATGAGTCTAGAACACCTGGTGCTGGAAAGTAAAGCAGTTATGAGAAATTGATGATAAATAAAAATCTCTCACTCCTAATTCTCTAAGTAAAATGATTTAGATAGGCGTCCTCCATGTCCCTTGAATTCAGATTTCTGTCAATAAAGATGATCCTTTGGTATTGAAAATCAGACCTTACAGAATCAAGGTAAATAGCATATATTAAAAATGTATGTATTTTCCACATTATTTTACAGCTCCAGGACTCCTAGTGAAATCAAAATCCAACTCTGAGTATTCTAGAGGCTGTATCAGCAAATGTATACTAAAATGTGGCATTTTATTATCGATATTTTTAATTAGCAACACTGGGAGATTGCAGGTGTTAACTGAACTCTACAGAAGTCCGCAACTGCTGACTGAATGAAAAATACTCTAGACAATTATTATTAGAGAAAAGTAAAATCTATGAAAATTAACACATACAGATCCAGAGTTGCTCCATCTCTGTGCCAATGATTATCTAGCCAGAACAATTATTTCTCTTTTAGATAAGGTTTTAAGTTTTAAGTACTTTTAAATATGCAGAAAAGTTGCAGAAATAACACACACAACTGCTTTATAACTAGCATGTAACTTGCTGATGAGTTACCCCTTTTCTCTCAATACATCAGTGTGTATAAGAACAAGGACCTTCTATTATCTATTCAGAGGTCAACTTTAAATTAAGTAAATGGAAATCAAGCCCCTATTACCATTTAATACACAGAACCCAACTTATTTCGCCAGTTTACTCAAACACATCATTTTTAGGTCCAGGATACAATGCAGGGTTATGGTGACAAGTCATGATTTATGCACTTAAGCCGTAAAACCACAAACATAATAATGCAATCCTCTCAGTGCGTGGTATTAGGAGACATATAATATGGATTTATCCCAGGGAGTTAGAATATGTCATTTAAGATGGTGTCTGATATTTTTTCACTGTAAAGAATATATTAACCATAATGTTGAAAGTACTACATAATAATGATGTGCCAGTAGTATGTATTTTGTGTGGAGATATCTTTAAAATATGAAATTGTTCTGAATCTCATCAAACTTTCAATCATCACTTTTAGCATTATTGATCATTCTTGTCTCAATCTATGATTACAAGGGTCATTGTTAAATGATGATTTTCTAATTTAGTTCTCTACCCTCATATTTTCTTAGGCAATTAGCAGAAGTCACATGGTGCTTTCTGGAATTTCCCTAGTGGGATCCATGAATTCATGGGGTGCACTTTTGATTTTCCACATTATGTAGGGTAAAGTTTTGCTAATTATTCTGTCAGTGCAAAACTAGGTTGTCCTTATCTGTAGCCTAAAAGAATTGTTATTTACACACCATTTTCTTGTATCCTTTTAACTTCTGTTTTCCAATCCAAATGCCAAAGCTGCATGTCTTACCTCAGCACCTAAATTCTAAGCACCAAATTATATTCTAGTTATCTAGTGTTGAATTACAAACTACTTTGAATGTTAGCGACTTAAAATAAAACAAAGCTGATTCTATTTCACTAATATGTAGTCCAGGAATTTGGCCAGGGACCAGGTGGGCAATTCTTCTGCCCCACGTTTTGTCACCACAAAGTAACTTGATGGTATGCAGCTTGAGGCTGGATTTGCAGGCTCCAAGATGGCTTCACTCACAGAGCCTAGTGTCTGTAGAAATGTCAGTTGGCTGGGCTCAGATGGGCCACTCTCCCTTTCCACATGGTTGGTCACCAAAGTTCCTGGGCTGCTTCTATGACAGCTCAGGGTTCTAAGAGTGAGTATTCTAAGGAAGAGAATCAGAAAGTTGCTAATATGTTAGCAACGGGTCCAAGAAAGTGGAACGGTGGCACTTCTGCTATGTCTCTTCCACATATACCAGGTAATTAATTTTTGAAGATGAGGAAATGTAATTGGAAACATAATGCTGCAACAACTGAATGAATGTATAAAAATAAACCTCAAACACAACTTCACATAATATAAAAATTTACTGTGGATAATAGACTTATACAGAAATCCCTCATTTCTAGGAAGCATAGAAAAATATGTATTTATGATTTAGGGGTGAAAAAGACTTCTTTATGTGCCATAAAAAAATCATAAGAAATGATAACTTGGAATTGATCCAAATTTATAATCTTTATTCTTCAATATACATAAATAGGAAAATCAACAGCCAAACTGAGATTCTAAGTAAATTTTACCATACATATCTTACAGATATTGCATCTAGGATATATGAATAACTCCTACAAATTAACAATAAAAATGTAAACAATCTCCCACCAAAAGACAAAAATATTTAAAGAGACATCACAAATGAGAATCCATACATTAAAAGAAGGTTAAACCTCATTCATTATTAGGGAAATAAAGATTAAAATCATTATGAGATACCACTTCTTAAAACTAGAATAGCAAGAATTAAAAACACTTTAAAGAATAACAAATTAAGTCCAATGTAAGCAGAAAACAAGAATTAGAGCAGAGATCAGTAAAACTGAAAACAGGACATCAATAGAGAAAATCAGCATAACTGAAAGTTAACTTTCTTAAAAACATATAAATTTATAAGCATCTAGCCATGCTAGCTAAGACAAAAAAGAGAGAAGATATAAATTCCTAATATCAGAAATGAAAGAAGGGTCTCACTACAGATCTCATGGACATAAAGAGGATAATAAATAAATATTGGGAACAACTCTGCACTCACAAATTTTATAACCTAGATGAAACCTAGATGAAGATGAAACCTTCAAAGACACAATATAACTAAACTCATAGAGGAAGAAAAAGATACTATGAAGAGACAAATTTATAAAACAATTAGAATCAATTGTTAATAACCTTCCAAAACATAAACCACCACACCCAGATCAGTTCACCAGTGAATTTTCCCAAACGTTTAAAGAAGAAATTATACCATTGTTTTTTTTATTTTTACAATCTTTTACAGAAGACAGAAACAGAAGAAATACTTTCTAACTCATTTTAGGAGGCCAGCATTAACCCAATACCAAAACCAAAAAAGTCATTACAAGAAAATAAAACTAGAGATCAATATATACCATACAGATAAATGTAAAACTATTAATAAAATGTTAGCAAGTTGAATCCGACAATGTATAAAATAACTATACACCACAGCCATGTGGGACGTATCCCAGGTATTCAAGGCTTTTTCAACATTCAAAAATCAATTAGTTTAAGCCTTTACATCAACAATTTCAAGAAGAACAACCACAAGATCGTGTCATTACATGCAGAAAAACATTTGACAAAATTCAACACTTATTTACATACATACGCATGCAAAGTTGAAGCAAACTATGAATGACGGGAAATAATTCCTAGATAATGCAATAAGAAAAGACAAGGAAATTAATGATATACAGGTAGGAAAGGAAAAATAAAACTGTCTTTGTCCTCAAAAATATTCCCTATGTAGAAAATCCCAAAGAATTGGCCAAAGAGAAATTCTTGGAACTATTAAACAATTATAGAAAGATTGTAACCATTATACAAAGATTAATATATGAAAGTCAATCACTTTGCTATACACCAAAAATGAAGATGTAACATTTAAAATTAAAAAGGCATTAACATTTACATTAGCACCTAATAAAATGGAACGCCTTTGTATAGATCTAACAAAATACGTACAAGATGTATCTGAGGGAAATTACAAAATCTGATTGAAGGGGAACAAATAAATAAATAATTAAAATATTCAATTTTCATAGACAGAAAGGATCAATAAGGTCAAGAGGTCAGTTTTTCCCAACTGTATCTATATATTAAACACAATCCCAATTAAATACCAGCAGGGTTTTTTTTTTTTTTTTTTGTATATCAACAAACTGATTCTAATGTTTGTATGGAAAGACAAAAGACCCAGAATAGCCAACTCAATATTGAAGAAGAAAAACAAAATCAGAGGTCTGAAATTACCTGACTTCAAGACCTACGAGAAAGTTTAAATAATCAAGACAATATGGTGTTGGCAAAATAATAGACTAATAGATCAACAGAACAAAATAGGGAGCCCAGACATAGACCTGCATAAATATAGTCAACTGATTGACAAATAAGCAAAGGGAATGCATAGAGCAAAAGAAGACTTTTTGCCAAATGGTGCTGGGACAACTGAATATTCGCAAGGAAAACAGTTAATCTGGACTCAGAACTTACACCTTTCACAAAAATTAACTCAAAATAAATCATAAACAGAAACATAGTATGCAAAACTCTAAAACTTGTAAAGTTAACATCAGAGAAATCCTGGGTATTTTACTTATGATTTTGACTTTTTAGATAGAACACGAAGGGCAAGATCTATGAAAAAGACAATTGAAAGGTGGGACTTTATTAAAATTAAAAACTTCTGCCCTGTGAAAGACAATGTCTAGTGAACGAGAAGATGAGCCACATATTGGGAGAATATCATTGCAAAAGATACATCTAAGAAAGGACTGTCCTCCAAAACATACAAAGATCTCTTAAAACTCAACAATAAGATGACAAACAACGCAGTTAAATGGCAAAGACCTGAAAAGACACCTCACCAATGAAGATATATAGATATTAAGTAAGCATATGAAAACATGCTCAACATCATATGTCATTAGTGAATTGCAAATTAAAATGACAATGGGAATGGGATCGGTGGCTCACGCCTGTAATCCCAGCCCTTTGGGAGGCTGAGGTGGGTGGATCACGAGGTCAGCAGATCGAGACCATCCTGGCTAACACGGTGAAACCCCGTCTCTACTAAAAATATAAAAAAATTAGCCAGGCGTGGTGGCGGGTGCCTGTAGTCACAGCTGCTCAGGAGGCTGAGGCAAGAGAATGGTGTGAACCCGGGAGGCGGAGCTTGCAGTGAGCCTAGATCGCGCCATTGCACTCCAGCCTGGGCGACAGAGTGAGACTCCGTCTAAAAAAGACAATGGGATATGATTACTCACCTATTAGAATGGCCCAAATCCAAAACACTGACGCCACCATATGCTGGCAAGGATATGGAGCAACAGGAACTCTCATTGATAGTCAGACTACAAAATAGCACAACCACTTTGGAGGACACTTATGCGGTTATTTACAAAACTAAATGTACTCTTATCGTATGACCCAGCAACCACACTCTTTGCTATATTCCCAAATCAAGAGAAAACGTGAAAACATATGTCTATACAAAAATCTATATATGGATATTTATATCAGCTTTATTCATAACTGCCTAAACGTGGTAACAATAAAGATGTCCTTGAAAAGGTGAAGGGGAAACCAAACTGGCACATTCATGCAATCAAATATTAGTGATAAAAAGAAATTAGCTACCAGCTACAAAAACATGTAGAAGAACATCATGTTACTGCGCAAAATAAGCCAATCTGAAAATCTACCGAATGATTTTAATTATATGATATTCTGGAAAAGGTAGAACTATGGAGACAGTAGAAGGATCAGTGGTTGCAAGGAATTAATGGGGAGGGAGAGATGAACAAATAAAGCACAAAGGATTTTAGGGCAGTGAAACTCTTCTGTATGTAACTACAGTGGTTGATACATGTCATTATTCCTTTGCCAAAACCCATAGAATGTACAACACGAAGAGCAAACCCTAAGGTAAATTAAGGACTTTGGGTGATAACGATGTGTCAGTGTTATTTCATGAGTTGCCACAAAGGTACCCATCGAGGTTCAGGATGTGGATAGTGGGGCAGACTGTGTGTGCGCTTGGGGACGGGTGTGTATGGGAAATTGCTATTATTTCCATTCAGTTTTGCTGTGAACCTAAACATACTTTTTAAAAAGTTTATTAATTTAAATACAGTGTGTAATATACACATATATATGTGTGTAGTATACACACACACACAAATATATATGAAGACTGACAATATCACATGTTGGTGAAGATGTGGAGCTACGTATAAATTGTTTCTGGGAGTATAGAAATCATGCATCCACTTTTGAAACCCATCTGTCATTTTGTTATAAAATTAAACACGTGCCTTCCTTATGACCTAGCAGTTTGGCCATTGTGTATATGAACAACAAAAACAAATATCCACAAAACATCTGCATAGTTATGTAGCTTCATATCACACTTGGGCAAACATTTCTTTCATAGCAGCTTTGTGTTCCTTTTTGTATACCCCTCAGTTTAAAAAGGAATAACTTGCTGCATAGTCACACAATTAAATATCACTCAACACCCAAAAAAACCTGAAAAATAAATATGAATCATTATAACATTATCATAGTGCACAAGGTAGGCACAAAAGAAAATGTGCCACATTATCCCATTTATACGAAATTGAAGAACAAATAGAACTAGGCTGTGCTCATCGCAATCAGATTAGTCATCTACAAGAAAGGCAAGACTGACTGAAAGGAGGCAAAAGGGAATTTTTGGTGTCCTTGCATTGGCTCTTTCTTTTGCCTGGAGTGCTCATCTCCTGGATTTCTACGTCCCTAATTCCTTCAGTTCATTCCAGTGTTTGCCTCAGCAAACCCTTCTTAAAAAGGAGAACTCGAACAAGCTACTTTAGTGTTGTTTTTTTAATCCCTGTGTTTTTCTCATACCTTGTCTTCTTTCATAAAACAAAATGGGCTTGTTTTTAAAAATAATAATAATTTTTTTTGTTTATTGTATATTCCCCAGAAATCATAAATCCCTTGAATCCAGGGTGCTGGTTTCTTTCCAGTGCATCCTCGGGACAGCGTTGACACATAGCTGATACAGAAAGTCATCTCCCAGCTGGGCGCGGTGGCTCAGGCCTGTAATCCTAGCACTTTGGGAGGCCGAGACGGGTGCATCACGAGGTCAGGAGATCGAGACCATCCTGGCTAACATGGTGAAACCCCGTCTGTACTAAAAAATATAGAAAAAGCCGGGCGAGGTGGCGGCGCCTGTAGTCCCAGCTACTCGGGAGGCTGAGGCAGGAGAATGGCGGGAATCCGGGAGGCAGAGCTTGCAGTGAGCTGAGATCCGGCCACTGCACTCCAGCCTGGGCAACAGAGCGAGACTCCGTCTCAAAAAAAAAAAAAAAAAAAAAGTCATCTCCATAATCTCATTACTGATTCTGATGCAGGGCTACTCTTCTTTCAGAGTCAGTAATCTCTCCCCTGTCCCCGCTTACTCTGTTGTTTATTCTATACCTTGTCTACACTCTGGTGTCTTTATCCCAACACTCTCACGGCTTCAAATGTCTCCCCTGTCAAAATTTTCCATGTCCTCCTGTCTTCGAATTCCCATAAATGACCCTGAGCTGCGGGTTTTCCTGGGACTAGCTCCACATCTAACTCTTTTAGTTGATTCACAAAATATTTCTGGACCATATGTATGCTAATGGGGGAGCTAAAAATTAACACAAAATACGTAAGTTAGAAGAATTTTTAACCAGAAAATGTTAATATGTGAGACTGAAATAGTACTTATTCATTCATAATTTAGTATCTTAAACACTATGGAGACTTTTTGCTTTACATGTTTCAATTAATATATTACTAATATATGTGAAAACATTTTATCTTAAATGATTCTAAATTAAAAATGAGAAATTAATTTGCTGTTTAACAAAGTCTAATAATGCATTTGTCCTAAATATTATGTCCTTTCCATCTATATGGACATGGAAACCTTCTTCCACACACACACATTTGATTTTGTTTGGAAAGAAGTACTGCTACTTTTATGTAAGTTTTGCCACAGATTCAAACTGATTTAGATGAGATTTACTTAAAAACCAATAGACAGTATCTATATTACAATTTCTTACTCTTTTTTTTCCTTTCCTGTTTTTCAGTTCCATCCCTCTGAGTCGTTGCTCATCAATCATACTGGGAAGCTGACTTTTATTCCGCACACTTCACCACTAACTGCATTAGAGAGCTGAAAAACTTACTCAAAGTTTAGAATGTGATAAACGTAATCAAATTGCTCTAGTCAAATTCTAACAGTGGTGAATAGATGACACTAATTACCTTTTCTTATTATGCTACAAATGTGGTTTACTCCATCTTTATTCATGAAGAAATATCATGCAACCCACCGAGAGGACTGCAGCAGGATGTAATATTGGCTTATTTGTTTCCTTAGTTTTACTTCTTTCTTTACCAGCATCCAAAAGATGAAATTTTAAGCTGCAATATATTTATATGCAGTAGTTTTTTACCCACTTTGGAAGATAATTGCTACCCAGTGCAAAGCCTCACAATTCTGCATAAACAAGTGCTTTTGAAACTCCAGTAAAATGATATAAACTTTTTTTTTGTGGTGGTTGGCACTTACTTTTGTTTCAGAGTAAGTGATATATTTTTTTTTAAATGAGTTAACACAGAAAAAAATGAAGCATGTGCTTAAAAATGCATCGAGATGAGAGAAATTGAACCACTCATTTCAGAAAAAAATATGGAACTATGCCACAGTTAAAGTTTTTTCTACATTTTTACAAGTGGAAATTTCTCACTAATTCACCTTGAAACTAGTTCATAGGAAATAATTATTCAAACTTGCTTACATGCTGTCTGGTTGAAATAATTTACATACCTATTTCCAGTGGTCATAGTAGAGCCAAGTTTCAAAACCTTGTCACCAGATGATTACATGCTCTTTCCATACATCAAATGCTGTACTGGGGATGATTATCTGTGAAAGTTTCTATTTTCATTTGTCAGATAACCAGAAACTATTTTGTTTTAATACTTGCCAGGTTAAACCAACCTCAGTATTTTCTCATAAGTCCATAAGGCTTACTTACGATACTAAAGGTTAGGACATGAAAATATTAAGCAGAAGTATGCCTATAACATCCTAAGTACAATATAATATTAATTGATTTTAGAACCACTAAATTCTTCACATTACAATGGAAAGTATATCTGAAATTCAATAAAGAAGATCTAAATGAAATGAAGAGTTTGGAAGTTAATATAGACATTGAAATTAAATAAATTAAAGTGTTTTAGGTTCCTCCCAGAAGTAATCAGTATAGGAATATAAGATGTGAACCATGACTATAACTTATAAAATGACCTGCAGCATAGGAAAAGCATATACCTAATATGCTCAGGAAAATTCACTTCTATGCCTGATGTCCTTGTTTAAATATTGATAACACTTCCTTTCAGTTTTAAAAATGGTCTGGTTAGGATGCTAAGTTGGGCGGACATACTACTTATAGACAATTATAATGGAATTACATTCCAGTCTCAGAGCAAGTGAAGCCTTAGAAAGGATTTAAACAGATAACTCCTTGACATAATTCATATTGCTGTGTGGAGAATAGATTGGAGACAGCAAGGCACGGAATGAGTTCAAGAGTGGCTATGGCACAGCTGGCAAGGAAGAAGGTGGTAAGGAATGAAAATGGACTACGGAAAGGCTCCAGATCTTATAATTCTTTAAAACCATGATAGGTCGGGCGCGGTGGCTCACGCCTGTAATTCCAGTACTTTGGGAGGCTGAGACGGGCGGATCATGAGGTCAAGTGATGGAGACCATCCTGGCCAACATGGTGAAACCCTGTCTCTACTAAAAATACAAAAATTAGCCAGGCGTGGTGGTGGGCACCTGTAGTCCCAGCTACTCGGGAGGCTGAGGCAGGAGAATCACTTGAACCTGGGAGGTGGAGGTTGTTGCAGTGAGCCAAGATCGTGCCACTGCATCCCAGCCTGGCAACAGTGAGACTCCATAAAAAAAAAAAAAAAAAGAGAAAGCCATGATAAGACGTTTTGGTTATTTCTCCCTCTTACCTTGAGATAAAAATGTTGTAAGGCATTAAGTAGTTTATTTCAAATATGAGATTTACATTTCTTCTAATAATTTATCATTTTGCATATTATAGTGGTATAAGGGTGGACGGAGGAAGAGCAGTTGGAACCAATTGTGATGCTGCAACCAAGAACAATGAGGGCATAGACTGGCAGGTGACCATGGAAACACATGAAGGGTTTGGCAAGAGCGTTGGAGGCAGAGAAGTTGGATATATTAATGGATTCAGGGCAGCATGTGAGGGACGCATGGATTTACTGCATCCCTCACAAGGGATGACTCCTGGGTTGCCTGACTGAGCAGTGAGAGGGGTGTTATTTATGGAATGGGATAGGCATGTGTAGGATTTACAAAGAAAACGTCTAGTTCTGTTTGTAAATATTAAGTTTAGGACGTTTTGAAGTATCCAAATCCCAAGAGCCAATTGGATGTACAAGCCTGGTGATGAGAGAATTCCGATATAAGGATACAAATGTTGGCATTATTAGAATATGATATTCAAAGTCCTGTTGCTATTTTCCCTAGATTATAAGTAACAGATTTTTTAGAAAAAATACACTGGGATACACTCTCTGATGGCAAATGGATTTGGTAACCCCAGGACTTTTGCTTTGTGAAGGTGGATTAGTCAAAGGATCTCGATTTCCTGGCCCATTTGCTCCTCCCTCAAAATTATTTTAGTGGATGCTGCTCCATTGTCTGCCAGCAACTCTGCTGCTGAGGTAGGACTGAGGCCAGCCGCCCAGTGACAGGAAAATTCTTTCTCAAATCCAAAATAATTTATTGTCAAAATCTAATTTCTTAATCAATATATGTTTCACAGATGGTTAAATACAAATAACTTCATTGGTATATATTGTGTACCCTTTCGATCTACAGATTTAGGTCTTCTGTAATCAGACAGACTTTCCTGTATTTTAAAATATATTTCCATTAAATGCCCTGTACTCTCTCCTTTAAGAAAATCAGAATGCCACGTGCTGGCTCTTTACCATTAGTAGTCACAAATCCAGCTCCTGTATCTAATCAACTTAACTTTTTGTTCTTCTCCTTTGCATTGTGGAAATTTTTTTTTCTCAAACCAAATTTCCATGTCACTGTCCTGGTATTTACCAGTATTTTTTTTTCTTTTCATCTTTATTACTTTCAGAGTAATTTTTGGCATTTCTATATAATTATATATGTGAGCACTTACATTTTAAAAATCCATTCCAATATCCTTTCTCCCATGGAATCACTTTCTTCTTAAAACCTGTGCCTCCTTTATTTTCCTTGACATAAGGATGGATATTTTGACTATTTTCAATTTGATGGAATAAGTGTTATTCAAAAAGTATTTATTTATTTATTTTTAGAGACAGAGTTTCTCTCTGTTTCCCAAGCTGGAGTGCAGTGGCACAATCTTGGCTCACTGTAACTTCTGCTTCCCAGGTTCAAAATATTCTCCTGACTCAGCTTCTTCATTTGTTTCTTTTATTGGCTTTTTTTTTTTTTTTTTTTTTGAGATGAAATCTCGCTCTGTCGCCCAGGCTGGAGTGCAGTGGCGCGATCTCGGCTCACTGCAAGCTCCGCCTCCCGGGTTCCCACCATTCTCCTGCCTCAGCCTCCCGAGTAGCTGGGACTACAGGCGCCGCCACCACGTCCGGCTAATTTTTTGTATTTTTAGTAGAGACGGGGTTTTACCGTGTTAGCCAGGATGGTCTCGATCTTCTGACCTCGTGAACCGCCCGTCTTGGCCTCCCCAAGTTTTATGGGCTATTTTAACTGACATTTTAAAAGCATTTTATGTCCAATTTTCCCACTATTAACATATTTTTAAAACATTTAATATTCATCCACACTTTGCTTCACAGTATTTTGATAGACTTTCCTTAGCTATTTTATTTATATTCTTGTGCACTATATCAAACTTTTTTGGTAGATAGATTATCTTATCTATTGTGTTGTTCATATGATTCAGGTAGATAGGGGGCATCAAAAAATTTAGTCACTGTGTATCTTTCCTAAATATTTTCAAAACCATCAAGAACTACAGTTGCTGACTTGTAGATATATCTCACACATTTTAGAAGTGCTGCCTCTGTTTAGATGTTTCCTGTTACTGGGATTAAATTTAAATTTTTCCAAACAGACAAGGGAAAAGCAGGTGTTACTATAGTATGTACGTGGTAACTTTCATAAGTTAGCTTATCTACTAACAGAAAAGAGTCTATTACTTAAATATCTCACATTTTTTGTTACCACTCTTTGAGTCTTCTGTCCAACTGTATTTCCAAATTAAGAAGGTTTATTTTTACCAAATATTACTATTTTCTAACAAATTGATCAACTCTCTCAAGAAGTGTTATGTGTTAATAGTTTTAATACTTTTGTTTTCAAATTTTATCTATTTTTTCTAATCTTTCCCAATTTTGTAGTATGATATTGAAGCCATTTATTTTTATTAACACTTATTTTGTTGTATACATATTAGCTGGGTTTATTTTGGCAAGTTTTATGCAAGCTAAAATTTGTAGTTTTGCATTTTTTGCAGTCATTTTTCATAGAAGACTTTTTCTAATATTTTCAGGTATTCATAGCTTAAAAAGTCATACCTAGCTAGAAAATTTTAAATAAAGCTACTTTAAATAATGAAAACCAGTTTAATGTATTGAGAACATAAATATTTTAACACAAAAAGTAATGCAGGTAAAAGTCAAGATAGACATTCTACAGATGTATAAAATATAAAAGAAACAGACATTTTCTACAATACAAATACATTGTATTATATAGAATTTTTCTATAATACACAAATATAGTACAACAAATAATAGACTAATTTTCTAGTACAAAATAAATAAATCAACCCAAGTGTTTCAGATTCAAGTTATATCTGGTTAGAAATGCGAAACTGCTTATTAACACTGTATAGAAAGGTTCCAACTTAGCATGCTGCTATAGTAATGTGATAAGTGCCCAAATATGTTAAGGTTATAAATAGAATCTTTATAAAATACCCAGATATACAGAAAGATTAACCATATATCATTATAAACATTGAGCTAAGTTCTTAATGTTTTAGGAAAACAAATATTTATTAAAATGTTGTAAGAATTGAGAACTACAACAGCAAGAAAACTTAAGCCAAACGAAAACACAAATACATTTGAAAAAAAATGTCCTTCAAATATACTTGGACTTTGGTAACAGTGAACTAAGACATTGTGTTAAATGTAAGTGTTGCAGTCTCCTTACTACTTAGTTTAGTGAGGTCTGAGTTCTTGTCCTACAACCAAGAAAAATAAGGCATGCAGACACCAGAGAGTGAGTAAGGCAGAGTAGGATTTACCAAGTGACAGAAAAGCTCCCAGCAGTGAGAGGGACCCAAACAGGGTTGCCAAAGGGGCTGAATTCTGGGTCTTTTATGTGGCAGAAACAAGGAGGTCTTCTGTAGGTTCTGCCTTAATTGGAGGATAAAATTCCCCTCCTTGGCGTTGCAACTGTGCATGCCTGGGGTTGTCCATAGTGACTTCATCTTGGTTACCCATGAGTGCCTAAGCAAAAACCATGGGGGGTAGCTAAAACCACAATGCTAATGGCATTTTAATGAGTTCAGGGTAATTTTAGGACACCCTCCATCCTTGTCTGCACCTGGGTGGGTGACTGGAAAGTCTCTTTTGAGCAGACATCTTGGTATAAAAAGAAGTTCTTGGCCACATTTCCTCCTGCTAGCTGCAAAACAAGTTATATCTGGTTAGAAATGTAAAACTGCTTATTAACGTTGTATAGAAATGCGTTCCAACTTAGCATGCTGGGGCATGCTACATAACAGGGGCAATGCAGTGCGGTCTTGCAAGCATTGTCTCTTCCCAGACCCTCCCTCTCTATCTGCCTAACCGGCCTCTACCTGCCTCCTCTCTCATAAGCCTTGGTAATTAGTGACAGAAAGTGACCAAGGACAAAAGCTACTGCAAGCTTGAGTAGCAAAATTTGAAATTTCTGAGTTTCCTGAGATTATTATTTTTCAAAGACAGAACATTCTTGCTGTTGTGAGTGTACTCTTGAGAGTGCTGTTCCTCTCAGAAGCTTACTAAAATCTACAAACTACCTAGAAAAATTCTACAATGAAAGGTTGGAGGTCCTGAAATCTACACAGAGTTATTTTTTAGGACAGCCCCGTAGTAGGCTGTCCTTAGCAGCAACAGTGACTGAAATCTTGGGCTGGCTTGCATCTGTCCGTCAGGGTCCTACAACCCACAGAAGTAAATTGTACCTATACTCAGAGCAACTGTTCAGGTTCTGCAGTGAATTCTTACCAGGTAGTTCTTCAACAGATTCTTGTCTGGATTCCTGAAAACACCCAAGAGCGTTGAGAATTCAATGCTCTTCTGCATGGGCTGCCTTTCGCCTTTGCCAGTTTTCTGCAAAGAAGAGACGAGTGTCCCTTATTATTTTCACTGTGTTCTGGTTGTCTGAATAGACATCTTGTAGATTGCTGAGTTTCAGAAAGTCTGTGTCTTGAAAAATATCACCCTAAAATGATTATGGAACAGCATTTAAAAAAAAAACTGTTCTCACAAAATAAATTTCTCATAAAAATGTGTGTTATGACTTAATCCTAATATCAGCAAAATGTTACGGAGATATGATAGAATAATTTCTAAGAAATTTTTGGCTGCAATTTTCATTAATAATGGATCCTCAGGAGTGTTGTAGATGGAACAAAATTAAATATTTAAAAGGTGAAGAAGTATAATACCATCTGCCATGTTTAAAGGTTCATATTTATTTAGTATTGTTAAGAAAAATGTGAATAATGTAGAGGAAGTTATTTTATATGAACAGTGAGGTTTTATATACCTCCTTGACTTTGTCAGGAGAGTATCTTTTAACCCAGTTCTGTAATGGGAAGAACACAAGATGCTTTTAGCTCACAGAGTGAAGGGGACTGGCAAGTACCATGTATTAATCCTGTAGCTCCCAAGACAGTCTACCTGCACTTTCTCTTGCCTTTATTCACAAAACCACTCTGTTAGCATGTCAACAGAAAAATGGAGAAAGTGGTAACATTACACATTCCTGTTGTAATCAGCAGTGAAGCTATTCTTATTTCCTGTAATACATTTACAAGAGTACATAAAAAGTACAGAAAGATGATAAAAAGATACATTTCTGATGATTCTTTCCCTCTTGAGAAAGCAACATGTTGGCAGTTTTAAAAATAGCCAAAATTTTTCTGAGATAATAGAATTAATGGTCAAATATCTGCTCCAGGGCTGCCCCACCTCTTGTTATTGTTGAATCAGAATACATCGGTGAGTGAACATGACTCTAGGCCTTCGAGTCAACTAAAATCCCCTGGGAAAGATGGGATTAAAAGAAATGAGGACAGGGCCGGGCTTGGTGGCTCAAGCCTGTAATCCCAGCACTTTGGGAGGCCGAGACGGGCGGATCACTAGGTCAGGAGATCGAGACCATCCTGGCGAACACGGTGAAACCCCGTCTCTACTAAAAAATACAAAAAACTAGCCGGGCGAGGTGGCGGGCGCCTGTAGTCCCCCCTACTCGGGAGGCTGAGGCAGGAGAATGGCGTAAACCCGGGGGGCGGAGCTTGCAGTGAGCTGAGATCCGGCCACTGCACTCCAGCCCGGGCGACACAGCCAGACTCCGTCTCAAAAAAAAAAAAAAAAAGAAGAAATGAGGACAATGTAGGCTTTCTCCCTCTGTATGGCATGAACTTTTATGTACTTTAGAATTCTGATGTGTAGTACGGTGAGAGTGTACCATAAAATGAGCTTGGGCTATCTACCTGCCCACGAGCTGATGAAAAGGTTTCTCTCTGGCATGTTCAAGATCAAGACTAATATATTCTGTCTCTCCCAATGTTACTGTCTTTGCCATTCTCTCTCCTTCGTCATGGATTGGAAGGTAATATATTTGACAGAAGGTGTCTGGGAACACCACTGTCTCTGGAAAGGGCCAGTTCTGGGCCATCTTTTGCTTTAGTGGTAAGGTGAAATCCAAGTACCAGTTATTATGTGATTTCAAAGCGTCCAAAAATGAAATGAGCTGTAGCATTCATAAGAGCATAACTGACTAAATATTTTAAATAAACAATGGAAAAGAAAATAAACTGTATATTTGTTATGCCAGCAACATAAAATAAAACAGCTCTGCTGTATGTTAATTTTTACATGTTATGTGAACTCACTTTTCAATAGAGTGTGATGACATTTACGTCTCTCTAGAGCGAGACATGACATTTAAGTCCTGAAAGAAATGTCAAAATTGTAATATTAACAAAAATACATGGTAACACAAAATACAGTCTAAGGAATTAAATTTTATAAAGGGATACCTATATTTATATAAAAAACATAGTTTTCACTTTAGCTCCTTCCCCTTCGAAAAAAACAACCATTTTCCCATGAATTCTAGATTTTACTTAAGTTTAAATTACATTTTAACTCATAGATATTTTAGTGTAACTGAGAAATGTCTACCTTCATCGTGCCTTTTTTTTTTTACAAATATAATTAATTGTCAATAATTGATTTAGTTGGTAAAAGAGCAATTTTCAAGGTGATTTCTGGAAGTGAGCTCGCGGGTTAGGACTGGGAAGCCTAGTAATAAAATGTAACATATTGTGTGTGTGTGCATGATACGGGTTGGATATTTGTCCCCTCCAAATCTCATGGTGAAATGTGACCCCCAATGTTGAAAGGGATCTGGAGGGAAGCGTTTGGCTCATGAAGGTTTTGGTGCCCTCCCCACGGTGATGAGTGAGTTCTTGCTCTGAGTTCTCTTGAGAGCTGGTTGCTAAATAGAGCCTGGTACCTCCTTCCCTCTCTCACTTGTTCCCTCTCTCACTTTTTCCCTCTCTCGCCACATGACACACCAGCTCCCCTTCCCTTCTACCATGACTGAAAGCTTCCTGAGGCCCCACCAGAAGCTGAGTAGATGCTGGTGCCATGCTTGTACAACTTGCAGAACCTTGAGCCAAATAAAATTCTTTTATTTATAAATCACCCAGCCTCTGGTTATTCCTTTATAGCAATGCAATAAAGGGTAACACGCAGTGGTTTGCATGAGTGTGTGTGTGTGTGTGTTTCATTTCTTTTTTTCTTTGCTCCCCTGACATACTTTTAGGCTTCTTCAGTTAAGCACATCACAAGGATATTGCTATCTTCTTCCTCTCCCTTTTTGGTCATATCAATATGAACAGAAACATTTATTGACCTACTACAGTGTACTGTGTTTGAAGTTTTTAAGGTTTTATTTCTTGTAATTTTTACAACTTTGTGATGAGTTTCTTATCATTTCCAAGCTTATGTCGCAGAAGTTAACGTTAAAGTTTATTGATCTTGTGTGAGAGAAAGGTAATTTAAGCAAAATTCTCCTAATTCTTGAGAAGCTAGAGAAGAATGCATATTCTGTTTAGCATTATATGAGAAATTTAAATTTAAGTACCAGTTCAGATTTATATTACTTCATAAACATATAAGTCATGTTAGACTTTGAAAATCTATTTTCACAGATTTATGTATATATCTACTAATTGGCACTTTAAAAGACAAAAATAAATTCTATCTCATTTAAATCCTTTCCTTGAGCCACTGAGATATGCTGCATGACGTTATATATCAATATTCTTGGTATGACATATAATTTACTGAAAAAAAATAAAAAGGATTCCGATATCTCCTGAGAAAAAACTGATGTATTGAAAACACTTTAGCATTAGTAGTCATTCATTATATTTTTAAATACACTAGTTTTAAATGTATTTATAGTGACTTTTTTTTGTAAAAGATAAAAACTTTAGTATTTATTTTTAGAAAAATTTACCCTTTAAATTATGACATAAAATCTTAATTTATATCATCTATTCAAATAATATTGAGGTGTAGCATAAACACTAAAAATAGATTCACAGAAGAAAGTATAAGTTAATATTTTTATAATGAGGCTGTTCTTCCTCTCCAAGAGAAGAAGGAGTAGACTGGGATCCACCGGCACCCCCAAGTAGAACTAGAAAAGCCACACAACAGATCAGACTCATCTCTATAAAACATCATATAGCTGCTGAGGTCACAAGCATGATAGGCCTTTGGTGAGGGCAAAGTTGACCCAATTTTCCCATAAAACTGATGTTTATAGTGTCTTTTGGATAAGCATAGGAATTAACCCTTCTAGTTTTAAAAGTTATGTTTGTCTTATCTGAGTTATTTTCTCAGATGAGTTACTAGCCGGAAGTCCTCCCAGATAATATCAAGGAGCTGAAACTCACCAGATCACTGCCTTTGGACAATGAGAATTCAGAACCCTCACCCATCAGGACTGCCAACGTGATCATCTGCTTCCTGTTGACTAATTCCTTCTCCTTACCTCTTCCTAATTTCTGTTTTCCTGCATGTAGTTTTTTTCTGCTATATAAATCCCTAATTTTAGTCTATCAGGGAAATGGATTTCATGATAATCTCCCATCTACTTGGCTACAGCACCCGATTAAAGCCTTCTTTCTTGGCAATAATGGTTGTCTCAGTTATTGGTTTTCTCTGTGGGAAGCAGAAGGGCCCAGACCAAATCCCTGATGTTTTGGTAACAAGGGATGAACCTCAGAGAAGTGCACTAACTTCTCCCCATGCTTTGGGTTGGGAATCACTGACCTTAGGAGTCTGAGGCTCCTGACTGCACTGGCTTTGCACAGAGCCACTGCTCGGGTGAGAGCCACTTTGTAGCATGTTTGGCAAAGATGAGGTGGGCCTTAGCACAAAGGCAGCGGTTCTCATGGAAAGTTTGAAGAATTCTTAAGGTCCCTGCTTGAGTGTGCTCGTGTGCACATGCAGATCTGTGGGCACGTGTGTGTCTATATATGCTAAAGCCTCTACAACTCAGTATCTGAAATGCAAAGTTTACAAAGCTTTTGAAAGAAGCACAAGTGTATGGAACCTTCCCAGTCTTGCCATTGAGCCTCAAGTTATTGCCCAGTAGACTGGATTAAATGAAGGTGGTGATGAATTAAATGTGACAGTTGAGGGAGAGGGAGGTGTCAGTAAACGTACCTGGATATTTACTTGAGAAAAAAATGTGCGTGAAAACCAGAAGCATCATTTGGGGTGTATCATCAGGATTTCAGAGTTGGACCTCACAAATCGGGTAAGCGTATAAAACACCTGAATGTTCGTATCAGTGAGGTGGTGGAAGTACGACTCATGAATGTTAAAGGAAGAGGCTTCAGATAAATTGGTATTCTATTAGCATATTCATAGAATATAATTGTGGGAATGTATTCATAGGAGATTACCTAGGGGAAAAGATGGGACAGTAATGAACCCCTAAGGAATCTGATATTTTTATGTAAAGAACAAAAGGATACCCTGACCTGTAAGTTCCTGAACAGATGATAGAGTGGTGAGAGGCGATTTTTAATTGTTTACAGCTCTAGACAAGCTTTGTGGCTATGAAGGTGAGTTAAAGTGACTTTAATGTATTGAATTTATTTCAATTTATTTAACTTTTCAAACTTCATTTTTTATATTAATTACACGCAGAGGTAGTGCGGTTGGAAGCAATTTTATTAAATGACTGGGAAAAGCAAATTAACTGAAAGAAATTTGGAAATAAGTGCAAAACTACATAGGTGTGAGAAAGTGTAAACTTACAACTCAGATCAATTTGACAATATTTTCTAAGTTTTAAATTAAAGGGGGTTTATCAACTCTTCAGCTTTACAGTGTAAGGGAACAAATGTCTGTATTTGTGAAAATCTGGGATTGATTTTCAGGCAGTTGCATGTTCCATATCCTCCTTTGTATTAGTAAACTTCTGTTACGTGGAACAGTGAAGTACCAGTTTAAAAATAAAACAACCAACAGCAATAACTGCAACAATAAAAACAAACTTTCCTTCCCAATGAAGGTAACAATGAAAGGCGTAAGGAAATAATTTACTAATGCTTAAGAATTTGGGGAAAATTTACTGACTCAGGGAGAAGCTGACTCAAAGGTCTTGTTCCCATGCACAGGATGGTGGAGGGGCAGCTGCCCTGCTTAAGTCATGAAGGTTTGAACCCCACCCCAAGGCTGAGAGTGGAAAGACAAGGGACATTGTGTTCTTGGTCCTATGTGGATTCATACAGCTGTAGCTGACTTCCAATGGACTTCTCATTATGAGAAAGTTAATAAACTGAAGTCATCTTAGTAAGCCATTAATTTTCTTAATTCTGCATTAATTCATAACTGCTTGACTTCCAACCTCTGTGATCTTGTGCAAAGTATCTAACCACTGCGTGATTCAGAGACGCATCTGAAGATAGGATACGCTCCACGTAGTTTCTACAGTGATAAACAGAGATAATGTGCTTGAAATCCCTAGCACTGTGCCAGCCAAAAGTGAAGTTTCAGATATTGAAATAAGTGATTAAAATTTAAGGAGGGGGTGACAATCATAAGATGTCTACCATATTGCGGTTTTTAAAATACGCTGTACAAAGATACTATAAATAAAATAAAAGTCAGACCAGAGTGGGGAAAGTTATTTGCAACCAACATGACAAACTATGGATTAGAATTCAAAATGCAGAGAGCACCTACTGATCACAAATCAAATCTCAAATAGAATAGATAAATGAGCCAAAAATATAAATAGGATGATTCTATTTTCCTGAAAGTTATCTTGGGCAAATTTTAATGTCAAACATTGCAATTTTATTTAACTGTGTTATGAGCACATCAGTCTTTAATATCTTTATCTGATCAATATCTTATAGTAAAAGTAAATATTACTAGTTGGCAAGAAAGATAAGTGTTTTTACAAATATTAAAAATGTACATGAATCTGGACTTTGGTGAATAATGCTCCCTCCACCTAAAGCTAGCTGTGTCCTGGAACCTACGAATATGTTATTTACAGGATAAACGGGACTTTGCAGACGTGATTAAATGAATAATTTTGAGGTAGTGAGATTATCCCGGATTATTTGTGTGGGTCTGTTGTTATCATAAGTGTCTTTATGCAAAGAAGGCAGAAGAAGCAGAGTTGGAAAGAGAAGATGTTAGGATGGAAACGGAGGTGAGAACAGAGAGTTTTGCTATGATTCTGATTTTGAAGGTGTAGGATGAGAGCATGAGCCAAAGAATGTGGGTAACCTCTAGATGCTAGAAAAAGGCCAGGGAATGAATTTTTCCCTAGAGCTTCCTGAGGGAATCAGCCCTGCCAACACCCTGACATTAGTCCAATAAAACTGATTTCACATTTCTGACCTCCAGAATTGTAAGATAACAAATTCATTTTGTTTTAGCCACTACAGTTGTGCTAATTTGTTACAGCAGAAATATGAAATGCAGTCTCCTTCCTGAATTTCTGTGGCACAGCTTCATTGTCTGCAGCTGTATCGTATCATCTGCAAGAAGTGGCTTGTGCTCTCATCCATCCAGATATTTTTATTTATTTTTTTTAAGTCTTATCAACCCAAATGCAGTTTAAAGACCTTAAGGCAGACAATGTATCCTATATTTCTTGGTATAAAATAAGGGTGCTGATTAGATATATTTCATATCTATACTTTTATTTTCTCATTTAAACATGTTCTTCAGCAGCACTTACCTCCAAGAATCTTTTTCTCGGACAATGAGTTATCATCCCCTGGAACCCATGTAAAATTCAGTGATCAGCTTAAAATTTCACAAATAATTTTCTTGAATCTTAATAAATAATAGTAGTAAAGTTTGAAACGTAGGCTTTGTTCTGGAAAAGAAAAGGGACTCTCAAACTCCATCAACTGCTAATTAACATATCCAGCTTGGCACAAGAAGGTAGAAGAAGTTGTGTGGGAGGACGAAAGGGAGGACACTGCGGTCCCTGAATAGAGATAGCACTTGTCACTACACACGTGACAAGAGGGCCCCATAGTCACAGATTCTGTAGACTAGAAGGTCAGGTACTTGTTGGAGGATGCTGACTAGGCTGCCATGGGGGACAGGGTGGCCAGGCGGCTGTTCTCAATGCCTAGCCCTGGTGCCTACACATGACCCCCAACATCTGGACAGGGCATTTCAGAGCACAGACTGCAGAAGCACCAGCCCTTGCGAGAGAGCTGTGATGCAGCCCCTTGAGAAGAGCAGGGACTTGGACTACACATGGCTTTTCTCCTAGGAGCATCAGCAGGGGTTCCTGATGACATTTTCAGAGGAGCAGGGAGAAGGAGAAAATCTGAAAAACAGCTGAGAAAAAAAAATAGCAAAGTTATATGCAATGTAAATTCCTGTTAGACATCTTTGGTTGTCTTACGATATAGAAAAAGTATGTTCCAAAATGAATCCGCTGTTTTAAAATTGTCTCATCTTCTCCGCACCATCCCTGCAACGGACATTTCCCACTTGTCTAACATTTCCTAAGTGTCATTTTTATCCACTCTGTCACCCAACACTGAGAAAATAATTATCATAAACCACTTGCTCAGTCTGTCTATCAGACCGTCTCAACATCCCTTCTCGACTGTCTCCTTTCCCAGAAGCCAAGGGCCTGCTTTGAGCTCCCGCTATCTCTTGAGTAAATTATTCCAAGTGAACCTTGTTAAGGCAATCTTTTCTATGTCATCACAAAGCCCTCCATTTATGATACAGGTAGATTGTAAAGTAGCTCCGAACCAAAGTGAGCCGCATTCGGTCACTCAAGAGTATATTCATCATCTCTCTGAATGACAGCTTTAGAAATCTTCCTCCAATCTCTATCAAGTTCAGCGTCTCTATGTCGAAGAACACAGTGAAAAGTATAAAGAGAAAAGGTGAGAAATAATGGCAAAATGTGAATGTACTTTTCAGTGAGTAATGAAGACTAAAAAATATTTAATTGCCTGAATTCAAATTTATTTTGATAGAGAATTACCATATGTAGGAGAGTTACATATCACATAACTACATTTGTTGTGCAGATATACTTGGCTCCACTTAATAGACTTTTCCCATAGAACAAAATGTAAGGTACAAATATGATAAGCATATCCTTTTTAGGGACAAAGAAGTTAATAGGGAGAATTAACCTCAACAAAAATAAAATTAAGTTTTCAAAGAAGATGGCTTTTATTATAAACAAACACACACTTTTATTATAAATACAGTTCTACTTTTAAAAGTACCTGTCTACTTCATAAACACTTTCCTACCTCAGACAAAAATATTTTAAAATTTCTCAAACTGTAAATGTAACAATGTATCTTTAACCATGCTTTATTAAAGAAAAAAGCTCTTCTTATTACTTACGTAAATGGGGAAGACAGACACTGATGATTTTGAATCTGGAACACAGCTCCTCGCATGACATCTGGCCTCAAGCAGGTAGAAAAAAACCACTCTGGAATAAAGTATACTTTAATTAACTGCAAACACTTCTCAAGGCCATCTTCAAACACTTGCACTTCATTGCAAGGCAGAGAAAAGATAATTAATAAAAGAGTCTCTCTAGAAAATAAATTAGTCAGAAATAATTCTTTGTTAAAATTTTTGGCACTGATGACATCCAATGTGACAGGAGTTGGCCGCCTCCACCTGCTGTTAGTCTCAGTCTCTGCTCCCAGGACACTGTTCTGAGATTGTCGTGTTCCTTCCATCCAAGCAAGAAAGCAATAATCAACAACTCCATCGAGTAAATGGAAGTGTGAATAGCACTGGATATGCATGAATAACTGGGCAAAGTAACTCTTTGCACCTGCTCCTTTTTTGTATTTCATAATTGACATCAAAGGCTTATAAAGGCAGTGCTTTTTCCCAGTGATTGCTACATTGGTGTTCACTTGCTCTTTCTATTTCATTAGAAGTGGAAAAATGTGTTCACATTTAATGACTATCTACCTGACTCATTAGTGTAGTCACCTGTGATGGTAAAATCCTGTTGGGTTTATTAATAAATTATTGCTTATCAGGAGGAATAACATTTACAGTCACACTAAGTATAATTTGTCTTGAGCTCCAAGAACAATACAAAGGATAATGGTTTAGTGTGTCCTAAGTTGGTTGTGAATCTATTTTCTATAGAAAAGGGTTCACGTTTCTAAAAGTGGTCTTAAGACCACTTAAGTGGTCTTTTCTCACTGATACTACATTCAATACACACACACACACACACACACACACACACACACACAGCTCTTTCAACATGTCTCAAATGTAATAGCACTGAAGAAAAAGCAGAAAATTGAACAAACCCATAGAGACAAATTCAGTACAAAAAGAGTTTGAAGGATTTCAAGTAATGTAAAAACCTACAGAATCCCTACCATAAAGATCCCCAATGTATATAAATTAATCATAAGAAGGGAAAAAAAACATGGCATCTAGAAATTTGTATTTTAAGAAAAAGCCTCAATGAAAAAGTAATCTTCTTTGGCAATTCTTACTACTAAAGGCATTGAATTTGATAGATGTTGTAGAAATTTACAAGAAAATTAGGTGTTCTAAAACAAGTCGTGCTTCAGTTTTCAATGTCTATTTTGAACTATTTGCCTGGCCAGGTAATGAAGTAGAATAGCAGCGGGGGCACTGGCATGATGAGTTAAGCTGTAAGATCATCAGTGGAGACATGTATCACTGTGCATCTAACAGTATATTGCCACCCTATGTATGCTTCCTAAGACTTCATCCTGTCTCCTCATGAGAAACATAAGTTGAATAAAAGTGAGAAAGGTAGTGCAGTACTTGGTCTGCTATAACCAGTATGGTTTAAAACTTATCATACTTGGGGTATTCAGAGGAAAGCTGAAGGACAGTAAGATGGAGCTAAATGATTGAATACATACTTTAACTCTGGAACTGGAGTAGGAATGAATAATGTCTTGTTTAAAAGGTGTGAATGTGGGAATTGGAGGTTAAGGAAACCTGGTGTGCTAACGTGTAAAAGAGGTAGTCAAATAACAGAGGCCCTTGATTGATGAGCTGTTCACATTGTCCTTGTCACTCAAGACTCTTTACGGATTGATTAGAATTTTCTTTGATTAATAAAAATCTCAAACTTTTTCATTGAAAATGTACCTATTATTCCTTTCCTTTTGATGTTTGTCTTCACTTATTCTTAGTGGTTGGGTAAAATGTCACCTAATTGGAGAAGTATCCCTGGGTGTCCTTCCCAATAGAGCATTCTGCAATGATTCTCTGTCACTGCTCCTGGCTTTCCTTTGCTCTGCATTTGCTTTTTCCGGTGTTTCTTGATGGTCTACAATGTACATGCCACGAAGGCACAGACCTTATTCTCCTTAGTCAGCACTCAGTGCTCAGCATTCAGCAGAGTGACTGGCACTTGACTTGTGTTCAATAAATTATTGATTTTAAAAAGCAAAATAAATACTTTTGAATAAAGAATAGATAGCAACATATTAGCTTCCTAATAAGTGCATGAAAAGTCACGAATTTTAAGGAAAACGGATCAAAGATATATAGAAAATATAAGTAGATCGAGATCTGTTAAAAATAAAAATAACTCTTTCAAACGGCTTCTCCCATAAAACTCTCCATACTCAGATGGTTTTATGAGTAAATTCTTGCAAATTAAGTGAAATCGATAACTCCCATGGTGTTTGCATAGTTCAACAGCACACAGGAAAAAGATAGCTTCTCAATATATTTATAAAGCAGTGCTGTGCTGGCAAGGAGAGCACATAGAGAATATTTCACTTATAAATATTGATACAAAGTTGTAAATAAAACATTAACACATAGAATCAAGTAAAACATCACATGAATAATACACCTAAACAAACAGGAATTATTCTTTTAAGATAAGAATGATAGAAATGGTTTGGAGCTACCAAATTAACTAAATGTATTTTATAATGTTAACTGGTCAAAATAAGAAATATATAAAAATTTTTACTGATGCCAAAAAGGTCTTTCTGACAAAGTAATCCACTAACATGTGAATCGAGGAATACTTTCTTAGTAAGCTGGGAGTGCAGGCCAAAGTGCAGAAGGCTTAATGTTGAGGCGTGAGAAGCATGCAGATACAGGAGCAGGAGGAAGACGGAGATTTCCTGGTCTTTGTAAAACCTTTAATGGTGTTACGAAATTTCTCACCAATTCAAGTAGACATATGAATGACTAAAAACAAATATGATACATACAGGAGTACCTTGGAAATGTTGTGGGTTTGAACACAATGAAGCGAATATTGCAATAAAGAGAGTCACAAGAACTTTTTGGTTCCTCGGTGCATATAAAAGTCATGTTTACACTACCCTGTAGTCTATCGTGTGCAATAGAATTGGGTTTGAAAACCAATGTACGTACCTTAATTAAAAATACTTTACAGTGCCCTGGGGCGGTGGCTCACACCTGTAACCTCAGCACTTTGGGAGGCTGAGGCAGGCAGATCATCTGAGGTCAGGAGTTCAAGACCAGCCTGGCTAACATGATAAAACAATGTCTCTACTAAAAATACAAAAATTGGCCAGGCATGCTGGTGCATGCTTATAGTCCCAGCTACTTGGTAGGTTGAGGCAGGAGACTTGCTTGAATCCAGGAGGCAGAGGTTGTAGTGAGCTGAGATCATGCCACTGTGCTCCAGCCTGGGCAACAGAGCAAGACTCTGTCTCAAAAACAAAAAAACACAAAAACAAAAAAACTTTACTGTGTGAGTCACATGTATTTTTTTGGTTTTTCAGTTCATACATAAGTATTGTTTACACTATACTTCAGTCTTTGAAGTGTGCAATAACATTATGTCTAAAAGCAATTCGCATGCCTTAATTAAAAACTGTTTATTGCTAAATAATGCTGACAATCATCTGAGCCTCCAGAGAGTCGTAATCCTTTTGCTAGTGGAGGGTCTTGCCTCAATGTTGGTGGTTGCTGACTAGTCAGGGTGGTGGTTGCTGAAAGCTCGGGTGGCTGTGGCAACATCTTACCATAAGGTAACTGTGAAGTTTGTTGCATTGTTTGGTTCTTCCTTTCATGAAAGTTTCCTCTGTAGTATGTGATGCTGCTTGATAGCACTTTACCCACAAAAGTCTTCTTTCAAAATTGTAGTCAATCCTCTGAAACCCTGCTACTGCTTTATCAACTAAGTTTATGTAATAATCATTTTTTGGTTATAATTTCAACAATGTTTACAGTGTCTTCACCAGGTGTAGACTTATTCTCAAGAAATCACTTTCTTTGCTTATCCATAAGAAGCGACATTTCATCTGTCGAATCTTTATCGTAAGACTCAGTAGTTCCAGCACATCTTGAGTCTCAACTTTCAATTCCAGTTTTCTTGCTACTTCCACCACGTCTGAAGTTACTTCCTCCACTGAAATATTAGACCTCTCAAAGTCATACATGAGGGTTGGAATCAACTTCTTCCAAACTCCTGTTCATGTTGATATGGCATCGAGAATGGTAAACTCCTTTTTTTCCTTTAAGGATATATTTTTCCTTTTTAAAAATGTTCTACTGTAGTTTAGATTCAGGGTGTAGATTTTCATTTTTTTAAAAAATTCCAACTTTTCGTTTAGATTTAATGGGTAGATGTGCAGGTTTGTTACATGGGTGTATTGTGTGTTGCGAGGTATAGGGTAAAATTGACCTCATCACCCAGGTAATGGGCATAGTACTCAATCGGTAGCTTTTCAACCCCTGGCTCCCTTCCTCTCCTGCACCTCAAGAAGTTCCTGGTGTCTATTGTCACCATCTTTATGTCCATGTGTACCCAATATTTAGCTCCCATTTATAAGTGAGAAGACGCAGTATTTGGTTTTCTCTTTATGCATTAATTTCCTTAAGATGTGGGTCTTTCACTGCACCCATGTTACCGCAAAAAACATGATTTCATTCTTTTTTATGACTGCATAGTGTTCCATAGTGTATATGACCAATCCTAGGTTGAGTTCATGTCTTTGCTATTGTGAATAGTACTGCAGTGAATATATGTATTCATGTGTCTTTTTGGTGTGATGATTTGTTTTTCCTTGGGTATATACTCAGCAATGGGATTACTGGGCAGAATGGTAGTTCTTTTTTAAGCTCTTTGAGAAACCTCCAAACTGCTTTCCACAGTGACTGAACTAATTTACATTCCCATCAACAGTGTATAAGCACTCCATTTTCTCTGCAGCCTTGGCAACATCTGCTATGTTTTGACTTTTGAATAAAAGCCATTCTAACTAGTATGAGATGGTATCTCACAGTGGTTTTGATTTGCATTTCTCTGATGATCAGTGATGTTGAGCATTGTTTTCATATATTTCTTGGCCACTTGTCTGTGTTTTGTAGAAGGTTTTCAATTTGCTTTGCCAAGACCCATCAGAGGGATCACTATCAATTGCAGCTATAGCCTTACAAAATGTATTTCATAAATAATAAGATTTGGAAGATGAAATTTCTCATTGATCCATGGGCTACAGGATGGTTGTTGTTTTTGCACGCATTAAAGCAAGAGTCATCTTCTTGTATATTTCCATTAAGGCTCCTGGGTGACATGATGCATTGTCAATGAGTAGTAATATATTCAAAATAATCTTTTTTTTTTTTTCCTAAATAGTAGGTCTTAACAATGGCCTTAAAAATATTCAGAAAACCATGCTATAAACAGATGTGGTATCATCTAGCCTTTTTTGTTCCATTTATAGAGCACAGGCAGAGAAGATTTGCAAACTGCTTCAAGGCCTTCTGATTTTTAAAATGGTAAATGAGTACTGGCTTCCATTTAAAATCACCAGCTTCTTTAGCCCCTAAGAAGAGTCAGTCTGGCCTTTGAAGCTTTGAACCAGCCATTCACTTCTATATTCTATCTATGAACGTCTTAGTGGTGTCTTTTCCAAGAGAAAGCTGTTTGGTCCACGTTGAAAACCTGTTGTTTTATGGAGCCACCCTCATCAATGCTCTTAGCTAGATTTTTCTGGATACCTTGCTGCTGCTTCTATATCAGCACTTGTAGCTTCACCTTGTACTTGGCCATCCTTTCCTTAAACCTCATGAACCAACTACTACTAGCTGCAAACTTTTATTCAACAGCTTACTGACTTCTCTCAGTCTTCATAGACTTCAAAGGAACCTTGCTCTGGATTAGGCATTGGTTTGACGGAATGTTATGTCTGGTTTGATTTTTCTAACCAGACCATTAAAATTTTCAATATCAGCAATAAGGCGTTTTTCCCTTGTGCGTTAACTGGAGTAGCACTTTTCATTTTCTTCATGAAGTTTTCCTTTGCATTCACAACTTGGTTAGCTGTTTGGTGCAAGAGGTCTAGCTTACAGCCTATCTTGGCTTTCAAAATGCCTTCCTCCCGAATCATTTCTAGCATTTGATTTAAAGTGAGAGTCATGCTTCCTTTCATTCGAATACATAGAGGCCATTGTAGAGTTACTTATTGGCTTAACTAGAATATTGTTGTGTCTTAAGGAATAGGGAGGCTTGAGGTGAGGTAGACGGAGAATGGTTGGTCTGTGGAGCAGTCAGAACACACAACAGTTATCACTGAAGTTTGCCATCTTATGTGGGCATGATTCATGAGGTCCCAAAATAATTACAATAGTAATATCAGTGATCATTGATCACAGATCAGCATAAAAGATAAAATAATAGTAAAATTATTAAAATCTTTTGATAATTAGCAAAATGTGATACTGAGACATGGAGAGAGCACCTGCTGTTGGAAAAATGCTGCCAATAGACATGCTGGATGCAGGGTTGCCATAAACCTTCAATTAGTAAAAAATGCACTTCTCGGCAAAGTGCAATAAAATGAAGCACAATGAGGCATGGCTGTATTTTAAAATGACAAATCAATAAAATATAAACATGAAAACATGCAGTAATTAGCATATTTACAAGTATAATGTCCTAAATCAATAACCTTCTCATATATAATAAACATAGGTCAATAATAAAAATCCCATTCACAATAATAACTGCAGTGTAAATAAAAAGAAAGCAAAACAAATGGGCAACATACACAATCATGTGAAAATGTGCACAGGGTGAAAAAAATGCATAAATAGATAATATTTTTGTTTCAATTATGAAGCATTTTAAGCATTTTTCCTAAATTTAAATAAATTTCAATGAGAATTACATAATTAAAAATAGTTGAAAGCTTCATAAATTTTGAAGACTAATCATCTCCAGGCAATTAGGAAAGATAGAACGTACGAGAAGACATACCGCTCTACCAGCACTGAAATACCAGAAAGCCAATTATGATCCTGAAGACAAAATCCCAAATGCCATAGTCCCAAATGTTGAAATCCTGAGAGATGAAAATCCCAAAATATAATTCTGGAAAAAATTATTTTAAAAATTATTCAAAAATATGCATTTACATTTTTAAAGGAGATTTATTTAAGAAACATATAAAGACACGGCAGGACACTTCATAGTCCACTTTACACAATAAAACAGGCAATAATGCCATACATATCTCTGCAAGCATAAATACCAAAGTATATTAATGAGTCACACTGGTATAACAGTTATGAGCAGATGAACTGTATTCATAAAGAAATAGGTCAAAAAGAAAAATGTGTTAAGTGTATATCATTATGGTTGATAATTGTGTGCACCTAGCTTTATAACTTTGTCATTTCTGAAGTACCATGATGGACAACCTGTTTTTTGACAAGATTGATCAAAAACTGCAGTGGGTCGCCACTGCATATGCAACCATCCAAAGAGCTGAGATCTCAAGAAATGTATCTGTCACAAATGTGGATGTAGACATTTCTTTATTTATTAATTTTCAATGCTTTAATACATACATATACAATGCTCACACACAAAGTCCACATTGTGCAAAAAAAAAATGCATAAAACAAATTAGAACTCTCTAAAAGTCTTTACACAATTTGTGCATCCAGTATAGAAATAAGGCAAAGATGAAATGCAAAGCTTAGTGAATTATAAAATATAATGTAGCCAATGTAAAATAGTGGGACAAAAAAACTAAGTAAAGGAAAAATAAAAAAGGATAAAAACTAAATAAAGGCTAAAAAGAAAATTCAACATGTGAAAAAGTGTATTATAGGAATAGATTATAAGCCATTGCATGAAGGTTGTCCATAACAGCTGGCTGACTTTCATCATCATTAATGATTTTTGAAGTCTTACATCATGATGAATAGCTGCTGTTTTTCTTTTGAGGCATAGCTCTCCATGGAGAATATGTTCACATGCATTTTCTATGTGATGCTACTCTTTATGGAATCCCATGATACAGTGACATGAACATTTCCTATTAAATTTTGACATATTATTTGCCATGCTTCTGTGTTGTTTTGGGTGAAGAGAAATCCTTCTGCATGCTCCTATCTACAGGCCACAGATTTGGTGGAAACAATACTGGTGCTCAAACAGCAACATCATTGCATAAGTGTCTTCTTAACCTACATTGCACATAATTATTTCCTAATTAGTCAGTAGCTTCACTGATTTCTTCAGGCAAATGTAGCTTTAATTCATTAAAAATTCTTGGAATTTCATCAACTGAAAGAAATGCCAATGCAGACAAATAATTCATTTTAAAACTGAAATTTTCATTGTGTCAGTCCACTCATCTGAGTTTTCCACTAAATGCAAATAAAGATAACTAATAGTTTCTCCTGACATGATGCAACTATCCTATGTACAACCAAAAATGCACTAACCAAAAAGGACAATCGTATGCTGTTTATCAATGCAATGCAAACATATGATTTGTACTAAACATATTTTTAAATTGAAGAAGTTAATCACACACAGGTTACATGTTCTTATTTATGTTAATGAACTACCTGGTTGAATGCTCAGAAAATTATCTATTAATCGTTGGATATATAATTTCAGGGATTTGTTTCACTTTTATTTTTGTGTTCTAGTTATACTAATTGAACATTTTTACCCCAATAGTTTGTTTTTAATAAGACATCAATTTTTTCCCTTTTGTGTAACAAAGGTGACTAATTTTCATTAAAAGATATAATTCACTCAAAATTTTTCTTTCTCAGTTTTGATTTTGATTCATTTGAGTGTAGTATTTTTAAAATATATATTTTTGAAGATTTGGCATAGATGTCCATTAATCAGATGTTGATTGTCTTGTATTTTTCCAAACATGGATATATAATATTCAATATAATCTATGTAAACATACAAATTTTCACCATGGAAGGAGTGCTCTTTTTTTAGTTTTAGCATTGAATGGGTAATATTATAATATTCAGCAGCAAAATGTATAAATATGAAATTATATGAGCAAGATAATTTTGAATTTCAGCCTTTATGATTTTCCTAAATGTCAAAGAGAATTTGGGTTTAATATTAAAATTACCAATTAAGTGTGTTTTGTGTCAGCTACTTTGCATAAGAGATCTCATAAAGTCTTCACAAAAGCAGTTTGGAGTAAGCATTAGCATTCTTATTCTGTGCAGTTCATAGTATAGAGCTGTTAAGGCATCCGAGCAATGTAATAAACCATGGAGCTGGGGTAGGAATTCAGGTTCATTTGACTCTATTCACAAGGATTGCTAATGCTGCATAATGCCGCTAATATGCAGAAGTGAATGTGATGGCTTATCACATCACGTTAGGAGATATGTAAGAAAAAAATATAGGTGTAGTCTCTTAACCCCTCAAATAAAGGCTGAATTGACACTTAAGAATTTATAATGGAATAATTTAAAGCATTTTTCGGGGTGATTTAAGTCTCTTCTCAGTCTCTAACAACCTTGGTATTTGAACTAAAAGGCAAGATGCTAAGGAGTACTAAATACAATCAACACCATACTCTAAAAATGCCTGAATTTGTAGAACAGAATGATATGGATTGGTATGTAGCTCAACTCCTTAATATTTTTCAATCTTGTGAAACTTACTGATCAAAATTCCCTTAAAAACAAGATGCAAGAATAAAATCACCAGAACTCCTACCACTCCAGATACACTCCTGTGGTAGATGACATGGTTGTTCCTAATTCTTTGTTTTCTCATCGTTTAATTTTGGCATATACCAGGAAAGCAGAGATTGTATATGCAGTTTTCTCTGACTAATGTATTATTAAGAGACAGAACATGAACCAAATAGTAGATTTAAATATGTTTATGTTATTTTGCTTTCCCTCTTCCACTTCTACTATCTGCTATGAGAAGAACAATCCCTGGAGAGTCACTCTGTCAAGTACCATGAAGACACAGAGGAAGCAGACCTGGCCCAAACCCCAATTGGTAGGCAGGCAAAGCTGAGCTCACACATGATCAGACAAACTCCAGACAATGGAGACCTGTAAGTAAAACACAAAAGTATTGTCATAAACCACTAAAGGTTCTGAGGTTGCCACACAGCAATAACTAATACATGGACTCTTGACCTTCTGTTGACTATCCCATCATATATTTTGCTAGATGTGTGCCCGTACAAATCCACAACAACATGGTCAAATTTATAACTTAAAATAATTGTGTATAATTTTCTTCATTATTTCTATATGTGAATCTATATAAAATATATTACGATACTGCTTTCAGTTATTCTTTTCTTTATTGTCTTTATTATCTAGTTTATCATCTGCTCTTTTTTTCTAGAAGATTTAATGTAAAGGTTCAGATAATATTTATTCCTGAGAGTGTTAAGGGGTCATTTCTGCATGTTTTTCACAAACTAGAGCAATTTGAGATAAACAATATTGCAACATATGTTTTTGTAATTCTACGTTAAGAATGCAATTTACATATTACATGATAGGGCAAATTTGTTTTATACAATGTACAAGGAAATCAGCAGAACTTGTAACTAAGAGCCTCTCTACAACATGACCTAAACAAAGCAGGTGAATTTGCTGTTGGTTGTTAATATTAACTCGTCACTCCACCTTTTAGTGTGTCAAATTTTCCTGTTGCAAAACTGGATAACATGAGGACTTAGGTAACTCTCAGACTTCACCTGATGAGTGTACAGGCTTTTCTGCAGTTATGATTTTCCAGTAACTCCTAATTGACTTCTGTCATTGGCATAAAAACATGGCAGCAAATGTGCACCACTCCAGATAACTTTACATCTGAAAGTTATTTTGGAATATTTGTAATTCTTCAGTGTCTGTGTCAGGTTTTCAGTTGATGACTGATCAGCACACGGGTGGCAGGAAACTATCTAAGCTGGGTAAACATCACCCAGACGATTAGAAGGGAAAGTACTCTAAGCTCACACCGGTTTGGCAGAACACGTGTTCCCAAAATCCAAAATGAAATTCTCATAATTCACAAATCTCTTAATTCTGGGGCATCAGTTGCAATTCTGTGTCAGAGAGATACATAGGATGGCAAATTTCTACATTAAGAAGCAGTGAATGTGGGCTTCAAAAGTGAAATTGTTACAATTGCATTTGTGTCACAAGACAGTTCTAGCTGCTGCCTTATCCACACAAGTATTTACTTTCCTGAGCCCCGCCTGTGCAGCTGCTGCATCAGGGCTATGTTCCTCATTTCTTCCCCAGGTATCATGGCAGCACACCCTCATCCGTCAGGGTTCTCTGGGCATGCCACTTTAAAAAAATCTGAAATAGTCTTACCATATAGTCAGGCAACATGAAACAAGCAGGATACAATGAAGAAAAAATGATGCCACAAAAACGGAGCACCCACCAAACCCAAGTTCCTTTGGCTAGATTTTAGCTCAAATAATGCAGATTAAGAAACAGTGATGTCTTTGTGTGTGCTATATTATTGCTGATATATTTTAGCTGCTTTAATTACCAGGCATTTCATTGTCATTAAGGGTGAAACTATTGATGAAATTTATGTATTATGGGTCCACTTACCAGCATTTCCTGAACAGGATATATTAGTATGAATAATATCAAGAAGTAAATATTTCACAAAATATGTATTTCCAAAAGTATCTCTACTTTATATTATGCAGAAAATATTCCACTATATCATATTTAATTAACTAAACAAATCTCATTTTATGGAAGAAACAAAATTTTCCCTTTTTGTTGACTGTAATTTGATACTAATGTACTGCAACAGTATACTTCTCTATAAAGAAAATCTCATTTTAACTTTTTACACGTAATTTCTTTGAAAAGTGGATTAATTGAAAGACATGCCAAATTTTGAGTTTTCAAAATGTGTTGAATGAATTCCTAACAGTTGGTGAATTCTTAACAGTTCATTCTCTAAAATATTTATGCCAATTAAGATTCCCACTATTTGCCCATTCTTTTAATTCTGATTATTAGTTATTTTTTCCACATACACTTTTGACTTTCTTCATATGCAAATATCTCATTAATTTTTACATTTATTTAGCATTTTTTGCTTTCTAATGAGATTGAATATTTTGTTCTCTTCTTTTATTTTAGTTGACATGTAACACCTGTACATATTTATGAGATAGTGTTATTTTGATATATGTATAAAATTAAAAAATGTTTAATTTTCAAATAAGAGAAATTAGTACATCCATCTGCTCAAACATTGATCATTTCATTGTGTTGGGGACATTCAAAATCCTCTCTTCTAGCTATTTGAAAACATACAATAAAGTATGTTAACTATTAACACCCCTACAGTGCTATGGAACATGAGAACTCGTTCTTTCCATTTAGCTTTAACTTCGCATCCATTAACCACCCTCTCCCCATCCTCCCCTCCCCGCTATGCTTTCCAGCTTCTAATAACCACAATTGTACTCCCTACTTCTATGGGCTAAAAGTTTTTTTGGCTTCCATGTATGAGTGAGAACATGCAATACTTGTGTTCCTATGCCTGACTTATTTTAATGTCCTTTGGGCTCATCCACGTTGCTGTGAAAGAAATAGCACAATGTGGATTTCATTCTTTTATGGCTGATTATATTCCATTGTGTATATGAACTACATTTTCCTCATCCTTTCATCTGTTGATATACACATAGGTTGATTTCATATCATGGCTATTGTCAATAACGATGTAGTAAACGGGGGGTGTAGATGGCTCCTCAGTGTACTGATTTCCTTTTCTTTGGATAAACAGTAGCAGGATTGCTAGATCATGTAGTAGTTCTACTTTCAGTTTTGCTTTTTCCAAGATCATTGCAGCACACCCTCATCCATCAGAGTTCTCTGGGCATGCCACTTTTAAAAAATCTGAAATAGTCTTACCCAATAGTCAGGCAACATGAAGCAAGCAGGATAAAATGAAGAAAAAAGGATGCCATAAAAACGAAGCACCCACCAAACCCAAGTTCCTTTGGCTAGGAACTCGCTCTGTCGCCCAGGCTGGAGTGAGTGGCGCCATCTTGGCTCACTGTGAGTTCCGCCTCCCGAGTTCCCGCCATTCTCCCGCCTCAGCCTCCAGAGTAGCTGCGACTACAGGCGCAGCCACCACGCCCGGCTAATTTTTTTTTGTATTTTTAGTAGAGACGGGGTTTCACCGTGTTAGCCAGGATGGTCTGGATCTCCTGATCTCGTGATCTGCCCGCCTCGGCCTCCCAAAGTGCTATTTTCAGTTTTTTGAGAAATCTTTATGGTGTTTTACATAATGGCTGTACTAATTTACATTCCCACCAGTGGTGTTTAAGAGTTTCCTTTTCTTCACATCCTCACCAATGTTCGTTGTTTTTTTGTCTTATTGATAATAGCCATTCTAACTGGGGGAAGATGCTGTCTCATTATAGTTTTGATTTGCATTTCCTTGATGATTAGTGATGCTGAGCTTTTAAAATACAATTTTTTGGCCGTTCGTATGTGTTTTTTGGAGTAATCTGTTCAGATACTTTGCCTGTTTTTTGGTTGGAACATTTCTTATTTGTGAATGATCATGTCTTCTGGTTATGTTCACATTTTTCTCGGGAGATTTTTATCTTTTCTGGTTAATCTTTAAGAGATTTTAGAAAACGTTTTCAAGACGAAGTTTATGTGCTTCTAATCTTCCTTTTATTATTTCTAATGATGTCTTTTATTTTTAGTGTTCTACTAGGTATTTTTGAGCCACAGAAATGTGTGCATTTAAAGATTTAATGCAGTGAAATCTAACATGTTGTGTGGGGCTTTTGATATTGCTATTATTTGTTTTGTTTTGCAATAGGTGTCATTTTTGCAAAGTCCAACTATATGGAGAATATATTATCATCATTCTCATTTTACTATTGACTTCTATGTTTATATGGCAGATTATATCTGTTTATAAAATATTCCATATTCTTTGATATTTAGCAACACAAGATTTCTTGTTCTTTTCATTCTTGGGGTTCAAGCTACCTGTCATTTCTCCTCTATCTCAATATTCTTATGTCAATGATGAAGACACTAATTGGCTTCTCCTGGAATATATGCCCATACATATGACAAGTTATAGTTGCCAAGGGGGTTGATTTAAATGATTCAACATATGGGGACTTGGAGTCATCCCTATATCAAGAAAGGAAAGTTATTTTATTTGCACAAATAACATAGTACAGTGAACCAGCAAAGGATGGTGGCCTAATAAACAAAAACGACAACAAAAAATAATTTTAAAAATACCTGGCAGAAAAAAAGCTCATGTTACCTACATATAGCCACATTTTTCATTCCTGTTGCTACTACCATAGTTTAGTCCTTTATGATTTTTTACTTGAATTGCTTGGGCAACTTTCAAAATGAGATTACTGCCTTTTGACCTTTCTCATCTGATTTATTTTAACACACTCAGGCCAGTATGACATTCCTAAGAACACGAATCTAATAATGTTGTTTACATGGCTGAAGTTATTTAAGGTACTTCCATTGTTTTTAGGAAAATGTGAATTTGTTTCCTGGAAATAGGAGGCTGGTTTTTAATTCAGTTCAGTTTATCTCTTCTCTCTCCTGTGTTAAATCTCAATATCAAACTATACCAAAATTCCTAGAATTATCAGAGTAGGACCAGATGCTTCCCACTAACTAGTACATGAACATGACCCTCCATAGAAAAGTACTTTAAATGCAATTTATTTTTTCTGCCACAGTATCTTGAATTAACCTTAATAATGGCATTTATCACAGTCTATGATGTCGGCTTGCTTATATTCCTCTTCAGAATGTAAGTTCTTTGAGGGCAATGACTGTGTTATTCATCTTTGTAATGAGTGCCAAGTGGCTATTGTAGAGTAAGGACTCAGAACATGCTAGTTCAGAGAGCACATGCATGAACTCGGCGTGAAGATGCCCACGATTGGGGAGAACAGCTGTTCATGGTATCGAGTCTCCATGAGGGCATCTCCTCAAAGTCCCACTGCAGTCTCTCCTCCCCTTTTTTTTTTTCTCACCACCGAAAAGAACCATTTACATGATACATGAAAATAGAAGAAGAAAATAAACAGGCTAGCATATTCTTTTCTCAACACTCCTTTCTCTCTCAGTTCATGATCCAGATGCCTATCTAGAATGCACATTCCCGCCTTCTCTCCACCATAGAGCAGGAATGTATCTGCCTCTTCAAAGGAGCTATCAGCTTATCTCCCAGGCAGGTTTAAAGGGAATAACCTTGGAATCAAACATCCTGCTCTCTAATTTTACCAATTAGACTTTTTGTTTTCCCACTCTTCTGATTCATGTGCTTGTTTTTCAATCCTTTATGAACTCAATATGGAAAAACAGGTATTATTTTGTAGAACCCCGAACCCAAACATTTATGTGCAAATTTTCTCTGATTTTGACAAGATCTTATAAAAATTCAAAAATAACTTTCAAATTTAAGGTAGTCTAGGGTGGGATACATTTGCTGGAATGTTTTTATTCCATACCTTTCTTAATCTTTTATTTTATACATTCTTGAAAGCATTTCTGTTTGTGGATGTAGATGTTGCCGATCTTACCACCTGCATTCTTTTTCTCTATACCTTATATTCAAATTCGACTGGAGGGTTACCTGGCTAAAAGACAGTCAACTCCCTGTTTAGAAGGGCACTTGTACTCTAGTCAAGTCACTTATAAGCAACACGAATGATGACTTATGTACAAGGAGACACTATTTGGTGTTTTGCTGGGTAAAAGGTAACTGATCAGTATGAGGATGGATAATGAGTGTCTTACTAGAGAGTGATGTGATTGATGTCTATAAGAATCATAAACAACCAAACGTATTAATGATTCAAGCTCATATTCAACTTTCTATTTTGAAGGCTACCATTTCCATAACTTATTGTTGTGTATTTATTTAAACCTAAAAATATATTTACATTTTGCAGATAAATTTTCTGTTACAGTCCAAATTCAATGTGGAAGAAAAAAATTGAGAAGAGTCCAAATGACCAAATCCCTCAATTATGGAACAGTTCTTTGGTCAGACAATCGATGAAAATAAAAAGGAAAACTTGCTTGTAGGAGACATTTGGTGAAAGTGCCGTACTCGATGTTAAGAGGGGCTCAGAGTAAAAGTAGATGTGGGAGTTGAAACTTAACGAACGAATAGCAAAGCTCTCATCTCATTGTACATCGGGAAAGCACTCATACAGACCTTGAGTGGGATGATAAATTAAATCACTAGCATTTTTTTTTTTTTAATTCCGAAGATGTAATGTGTCATTGAGAAACACTACTGACCAGAATCAACAGAAGCAAAGAAAAACAGCTGTGGGAGGATGAATTCTTACAATGTCTGCTTAAGCACTGTGATACTCAGATGTCTAAGGTGGCCCGCATGACCCACAAATCCTTGTGTGACACCCTTGTGTAACACCTCCTCCCTTCGAATGTGGCAAAAAAATATATACAAAGACCAGCCAAATGAGAAAAACAATGACCATTTATCCTGTGCTTGCATAGCGAGAGAGTCAACCAACATTACGTGCATGTTGGCATGGATTCAAAGGCAGGCAGAGAAGTGCGAGAGCTTTGTAGTGAAAAACAGGACAGCTTCAGGCTTGCCATGATTGGAGGCTACTGGCATGAAGAAGCTGCAGGCCAGCTACCTGGAAATGGGACATCCTATAGGATTGGTTAGGAGTGTATATTTGTCTTTCTCTGGTTGATCCTAAGTTAGAACATGGGACAAAAATTATAGAAACTGTGAGTTGTTAAAGTTCTGGTCATTTTGAACCAATTGTTGCAAAAGTTATTGTTTAGCTTTCTGAATTGTCACTAGAGACAGCAAACTGGCTTCCCACAGGTCTGATTTATAACAGGCTGGCTTCCTGTTTTGTTTTGTTTTCTGTTGACAAACAAAATTGTATATATTTGTGGTGTCCAACATGTTTTGACACATGTATACATTGTGAAATGGCTAAGAAAGCTCATTAACTTATGCATCACCTCAAAGACATTTCTCTCCCCTGCGGTGAGAAAGGGGGCTGTTTTCTTGGTTGCTGCATATTGTGAGTCAGATTCTCTCCTTTTGTATATGAAATGGTCATTGTTTGTTTGAATGTGCTTCAGTTGGCTTTACTTAGAGACTTTCTTCTTACAAACAGAATAAAGCAAAGTTGGTGGAAGGTAGCAGATGTGATTAGATTGCCTTAGATTGTGATTCCATCTTGTTCACTGACTCTTTCTCTTGCTGGATGTGATGAACCAAGTTGTCCAGTTGGAGAGATCCACGTAGCAAGAAATTGTGGGTGGGCTCTGGCCTGGAGCCAGTGGGGAAATAAGGTCCTCAGTCCATCAGTCCTTCAGAAATGAGTCTTACCAAAACTGGTGGAGATCTTTTAGTTGAGCCTTCATAAGAGACCCTTGCCCTGGAGGATAATCTGATCATAGCCTTTTGAGAGACTCAGAAGCAGACAACCTCATTGAGCTATGCCTAAATTCTAGAAAAACTATAAAATAGATGCATATTGTTTTAAGTTCCTAATTTTAAGGTAATTGGTTACATAGTACCAGGTAACCAATGTGATACATAGAAGCATCACACTTTTGGAGTTTGAGATTCAGGTTCCAACTCAGAATTGCCCCTATCATGAAGTATTAAAGGTAAATGCATGTTTGTGTGTGCGTGTGTCTATACGTATGTGTCTGGAGTAATAATGGACTTTGTATATCTTAGCCTGATAACAATAAACATTAACTTAAAAAAAAAAACTAGCTCCTTTTCTTTTCACCACATCCTCATGTAATGACTTTCCAATTCAAAGGTATATCAGTCCATGCAGAGAAAATGTGCAAATCGTAACAGCAATGGGCCTTTCTAGTCATCCTAGTCAGATATTTCTTAGAGTAAATCAATAAGAAGCTCTTGCTTTTGACTTCTTTTCAGTTGGTTTACCAAAAGATGTGAATGAATTGATTGTTTTTAAAGACTCCCTGTTCATGCAACAGTTGCTTTTGTCTTTGTTCATAACAAGCTGTCACTCTGTTATCAACCGTAGTGGGCATATTTTTTAATTAACTTATAATTATCCTCTAGGCTCAATCATCTGTAGGATCTGACAAAGATAAGTCTTTAGGGCTTCAAAACAAAGGGCCATGATATAGAAACTGTGGTTTATTCAAACTGATCTGAATGCTAGTGACCCCATGTGTTTTTCTCCCCTCTGTTCCTTAATAGTTGATAAGTTCCCAGAACGTTACAGTGGGAGAGGAGGAACAAATAGGAAAACATGTTAAATATTGCATGCTAAATTTTGCAGCTCAAATCTTGAGAAACCACAGAATTTTTCTGAGTTTTTCAAGACATAGAGTATTTTTGTCCTATCAGGCAGAAATCATATTTTAAAAGAGAATACAGCATAAAAGCCTAACAAATGCAAAAGTAATTTCACTCTGAGAAGATTCAAGGATACAATGCAGTTTCGTTTTGACTACGATGAGTTCAGGAATTAGAGTGAGCACCTGGAGAAGGTTGTGTGCTGATGAAAGTTGTTTATAGAATTCTAAATAGATGCCCTTAATCGACAAAGCAATGTGATGGGCATTGTTCAGGCGTTATTCCATCTGACAGTGGAGCTGGCATATTTATGTTCATGTTTGCATGAGTAACAATATGATCCTAAGATGGGATCTTAGACAGAGAAATACATAATCAGGAACCAGCATCCCAAAGGGAAGTATCAGATAATGAAGAAGAATGATCCCCAAGAGATGGGAAACCAACAAGGTGAGCCTTGCACTGGCCACAGATTACAGCGTGAAGAAAGTGTCCAGGCTCCCTGTGCGGCAGGGACGGGAACCCAGGCACAGCCTGGCGGCATTTTCCCTGATTTCAGCAGATGGAACAGGGAGTCTAGGGAGGCCAAGGTGAGTTCACAGGGCGAAGTAGAGAGAGCTGTCAGTAAATCAGCTGTGTCTGTGTTGGGTTTTCAGTTGAGTACCAATGAGCATACGTTTGGGAGGAAACTATCTCAGCTGGGTAAAGCATCACCCAAAGGATTGGAGGGAAAAGTTCTCTAGGGTCACACCAGGTTTGGCAGAGCATGTGTCTGCAAAATCCAAAATGAAATTCTCGTAATTCACAAACCTCTTAATTCACTGGCAGCAGTTGCCATTCTATGTTAATCTGCATCCACACAAGAGATAGACACCACTAAAAGATTTAAGCAGGGGAAGTGTAACATATGAAATTATTACTTATTCTGGTAAAAGAATGACTATAAGGCATATGAAGATACTACATGATACCATATGGGCTGAGGGAGAGGACACTAAAAAAAGAGAATTTTGGAAGTGGGTTCGTTTCCTGAGAATGGATTTCAGACCTCTTTGCAGAAATTATAGTTGCAGCCCATTGACTGCTAGAGAAATGTACAGGTTTGGTAAGGCCAGAGCCAGCCTGAATTCCCTAGGCAAGAAGCAAGTAACCTCCAGAGCACAGGAAGGGTGCAGGTGACTTGCTATGGGTGACTGGCCATGGGTGGCTGGTGAAAGGGTGTTCAAATAAACAATCAACACTCTGGCAGCCAGGCTCCAAAGCCTACCAAGGGAGAGGACAGAATTGCATGTAACTTATCTCAACTCATGTTTCAGGAATGAAAGAGGTGACATCAATGCAAAATATACATATGTGTATGGACACAGATAAAGATCAAGATAGAACACACATAGGAGAATAAGAACCCTTTATTTTAAAAAAGTTATGCTAGGAAATCTGACAACTTACAGTAACATTCTCACCCAGAAGTGACTTTCCTCCCTGCCCTCTCTTCTCCACTCCTGTCCAAAATGGCAATAGTGCTGGCCAGAGTTGAGAAGCCTTGATAATAGATGAAGTTGATAAATTTCTTGAATAATACAAGCTGCCAAAATTACTCAAAAAATCTGAATAAATTCTTACAATTTATGATATCTGAATTATGTCTCAACATAGCTGGTAAAAAACACCCTATGAAATCTTTAAACCTCTACCTGAACTATCTGAATTATGTCTCAACATAGCTGGCAAAAAACATCCTATGAAATCTTTAAACCTCTACCTGAACTAAGCAAGTCAAGGAAGTTTTTCAGTTACAAGATCAGCACACAAAATCAACGCATTTCATTATATTCTCAACAAATATACATTGACACTTAAGACAAAATCATATATAATGGCACAAAATATAAAATACAGATGAATCTGGAGAAATATGCACAGACCTAAATACTGAAATACATGGTATTGATGAGAAACACTGAACAAAGTCTAAATAAAAGGAAAACATAATGGGTTTATTTATTGCAAGACTCTATTTTGTTAGGATATAAATTCTCTCCAGAATGAAGTATAGATTTATTGTAACCTCAGTAAACACTTTGCAGGATTGTTTTTGGAGAAATTGACAAAGTGATTCTACATATTACATGGGAATGCAAAGTTTCTAGCAGCCAAATCAGCTTTGAAAATGAACAAAGTTTAAGGCATTGCAGTACCTGATTCGAGGTTTATTAAGTCAGCTACTCTTCAAGACAGTGTGGTGGTGATGTTGAAATATTCTAATATTTTAGTGTTGTCACTCTACCTTGCAGTCTGGTAGTTAAGATTCTATACTTTCTCCCCCATAGCCTGTATTCAATTCCCAGTCAAACTTATTAGTGGATCAAAATAGAAAATATGGAATTGGACTCACTTATACATGTTCAATTGACTTTTAATAGTAGTGCAAAGGCAATTTAGTCAATAAAAATCATCTTCATCTTTCAACAAGTGGTGATAGAATAATTGTATGTCCACATGCAAAAAAATAATGAAGTGCAATTTATACCCGCACGCTATATACAAAATAAGCTAAAACTAGATCACAGACCTTAATGTAAATTTACACTTTTCAGTTAGATGGATGAATAAGTTCAAGAGATCCATTATACAACATGGTGACTATAGTTAATAATATATGATATTCTTAAAAATGCTAAGACGGTGGATGTAAAGTGTTCGCACCACAAAAGTGATAAACATGTGAGGTGACGCATATGTTAATTAGCTAGATTTAATCATTTCACAATGTATATATACCTTAAAGCATCATGTTGTACAAAGTAAATACATACAATTTTATCAACTTAAATACATAAATAAATAACATCATAAAACTTGTAGGAAAAGAAAAGAATAAATTTCCAGTGATCTTGGATTAAGCAAACATTTCTTAAATATGACAACAAAACTATGATCAGCTTAAAAAAGAGAACTTTTACTTCATTTAAATTAAGAACTGGCTGGGCGCGGTGGCTCAAGCCTGTAATCCCAGCACTTTGGGAGGCTGAGGCGGGTGGATCACGAGGTCAGGAGATCGAGACTATCCTGGCTAACATGGTGAAACCCCGTCTCTACTAAAAATACAAAAAACTAGCCGGGCGTGGTGGCGGGCACCTGTAGTCCCAGCTACTCGGGAGGCTGAGGCGGGAGAATGGCGTGAACCTGGGAGGCGGAGCTTGCAGTGAGCCGAGATCACGCCACTGCACTCCAGCCTGGGAGACACAGCGAGACTCCGTCTCAAAAAAATAAAAAATAAAAAATAAATAAATAAATAAATTAAGAACTTCTGCCCTTCTAAAGATGCCTCTAAGAAAATGAATAGGGTTTTAAACAGTTTTATTAAGACATAATTTACACACCATAAAATTCGCCAAATTAAATAGTACAATTCACTGGTTCTTATTATATTCACATAGTTGTACAACCATGATCACAGTAAGATGCTGTTAGAGAATTATAAAAGACTGACATTCAGAACACATGACAATCTTTCAAAACTTAGTAATAAGAAAACAAACTAATAAGAAAACAAACGAATAAGAAAACAATAAAACGTGGGCAGAAGTTTAAATAGTCTCTCTATGAGAGAGGACATATTGGTGTGAAAAAGCACACGAGCTTGGTTAAGATTTCTTAAGTAGATAATAAAAGGCATTGGCTATGCAATCAAAAATTGTGCTTAGTAAAATTAAAACCTTTTTATTTTCAAAGGATACCTTTAAACAATGAAAAAGCCATCCACAAACAGAAAGAAATGTATTTCTTACAAAGTACATGAATCTAAACTGCATAATGAACACTCACAAATCAATAACTTGCATGCAAACAACCCAATTAAAGATGGCAAAGTATTCAACAGCCTCCTCAGACAGAAAGATATACATATATATATGTATATATGTAGTGAATAAGTTTATCAGTAGATAGCCATCTCATTACTCATTAAGAACATATAAATTAAAACCACGTGGAAAACAGTCAGGCAGTTGATTAATAACTACATTATATAAGTAAATATACTTTATGCCCCAGCCATTTCAATCCTGGGTGTTTACTCAAGAGAAATTAATGCATACATCCTTGTGAAACATGTATGTGAATATTCAAAGCAGTTTTATTTGCAATAGTCAAACACTTAATGCAACCCAAATGTCCATCAGCAGGGGAATGGATAAACATTTATTAGTATACGAAAATATTGGAATACTTCTCAATAATAAAAAGTAACGAACTATGGATAAATACAACAGCAAATACGAATCTCAAAGTAATCATACTGAGCATTGATGCTATACTCCAAAAGTAGATATTCTGTGTAATTAAATTATGTAAGATACTAGAAACTGCAAACTAATCCATAACAGGAAGCAGATTAGTGATTTCCTAGTGTTAAAATAAATACTGTTTGTTTGTTTGTTTGTTTTGAGATGAAGTCTTGCTCTGTCACCCAGGCTGGAATGCAGTGGCATGATCTCGGCTCACTGCAAGCTCCGCCTCCCGGGTTCAAGCCATTCTCCTGCCTCGGCCTCCCAAGTAGCTGGGACTACAGGCACCTGCCACCACGCCCGGCTAATTTGTTGTTGTTGTTGTTGTTGTAATTTTTTAGTAGAGACGGGGTTTCACCGTGCTAGCTCAGATGGTCTCAATCTCCTGACCTCAAGATCCGCCTGCCTTAGCCTCCCAAAGTGCTGGGATTACAGGCACAAGCCACCGCACCTGGCCAAAGAAACACTTTTAACAAATTAAATTTAGCAGAGCTTACTTGAGTAAAAGCCCTCAGAACCAAGAGCGATACAGCTATCTCCATCCAACAATGTGGACAGGTCATATTTACAGACAGAAGAAAAAAGGCCCATAAACAACTTAACTGGTCACAGGTCTGCGTTTGCCTTTTATGGGCATGGTCTGATCAGTTGGCAGCCTGTGACTGGCTGAGACTCAGCTATTTGTTACGAGAATATACTCTTAAATTAGACTGCAGTTTGCTAATTGGGAACTCAAAGTACAGAGGCAGCATTAGGCCACATTGAACTTAACAGGAAGGAAGGCTGGTCTGGAAGAATGTCAGAAAATGATTACAAGGAGACAATGAAACTCTTGGGAGTGATCAACGTGTTCACCTTGGTTTTTGGTGAGAGTTCCACAGCAGTATTCATGTGTCAACACTTAACAAACTGTACAGTGGAACATATTTCAATTATATCTCAATAAAGCTTTTTATGTAAAGACCAATAGAAAGCCAGAGTTGTTATTTATAACAAAAAAACTTAAGGAATTTAAAGTTTGACACAATACTATGGATGAATTTTACATAGTATTAAGTTTCCATTTATATGATATTCAAAAACAGGCAATACTAACATATGGTGAAACAAATCCCAAAAATGTTTACCAGTAATGGAATGATCAAGAGGCTATTGATCAGAAAAATTATGGAACTGTATTTTGGGAAGCTTGAAATATTTTCATCATTTGAGTTGTGGTGCCATGGTATATAAATAAGTAAAATGTACTGAATTTTACAATTAAGATCTGTGCCTTATACTGTAAGTAATGTATCTCAATAAAAAAGAAAAAATCATTACCTTTATTTCCTTGTTCCTTATTACAATCTGATCTCATATCTTTTTGACCAAAGACTTACTGTATAAGAATACGTATTTTAATATAGTGCTGATATTAGATATTTTCAAATGTTAAACATTTTGCACATTTCACAGAACTTGAAAATATATTAAATATTTTCAAAATAGTAAGTATAATATTAATTACAGCTGGCTAAAGAAGGGTAAATCAAAAGAGTAAGTATTTTTCTCAATATAGTTCTTGGTCTAATATTTTGAAAATTCTAATTCCTTGTAAGTTTTTTGGAGCATGTACTTTATTTTATTTCCAAAACCTTCAAGTACAGTATACGATTTATATACGACTAGATTATTGTTGGGTAATACCTAGTTGATTTAGAAATTCTGCAGAACATTTAGTGAAGCTGATTATGGACGTAAGCTTTCAGTGAAATGAAGAACATATTGAAAAAAGTATCTATAGTAAGATGTGATATACTAAGCCATCTGCACAGACAGCAAAACCAAAACTTTTTCTTTATTTCACTGAGGCTTTGTTCAGCACCATACTTTGTTCATTTTCCCCCTTTTATTTCAGGTCAGAGAGTTCACGTGCATTGTTACTTTTATTTTTTAGCATTTGACTTCTATTTTTTTCATACTCTTTCTCTTCTTTTTGCTGCATTTGGCCAGATTTCCTATTGAAGAGTTTAAATAGAGTTGTAGAGGAATAACAGGAAAAATGGCTGAGATCTCATCACTTGTCAGATAAATCCCAGGGTGCCTCTGCTATATAACCAAGATATTGATTGATTTCTTTACTCCTAGAAGTCTGTGACATTACTGCACCACTTAACGCTCCAAAACGAAAAGTCTTTGCTTGAAGGTGCACTTCTGTTTCAGGTACATTTAGTAGTACCTGCGACTGAATATTACTTTGAAATTTGAAATATCATGCAACGAATAGCACTCCAAAGGGAAATATTGTATAACAAGCTTATGTGTAAAATATAATGTGTATATATCAATTATTTAATGCTCTAAATAACCAATTTACCTTTTTCTTATTTCTCCTTCATCCTATATATTTTTATGACATTGGATTAACTATTGCTTGCACTAAACAAAAGGTAACAGCATTGTATTCCATTCAATATTACTCTTCTCTTTGAAATTAATTCATTCCTGGCATATTTTAATAAACTAGATCTACTAAATGCTCCTAATTTACTGTGATTTACTTCTACAATGACTGGGCGTGGTGGCTCATGCCTGCAATCCCAGCACTTTGGGAGGCCTAGGCAGTTGGATCAATTGAGGTCAGGAGTTGGAGGCCAGCCTGGGCAACATGGTGAAACCCCATCTCTACTAAGAATACAAAATCAAAACCCCATCTCTACTAAGAATACAAAATCAGTTGGTCGTAGTGGTGGGCACCTGTAATCCCAGCTATTTGGGAGGCTGAGTTGGGAGAATAGCTTGAACCCAGCGGGCAGAGGTTGCAGTGACCCAAGACTGTGCCACTGCCCTCCAGCCTGGGTGAGAGCCAGGCTCTGTTTCAAAATAAACACAGAAATAAAAGTCATATTTCATACTCTTCACTGTTTCAAAATAAATAAATATAATATATATAGTTTAAAAGAAAATTGAAAGAAATTATCTAACCTTGTATTAAGTTTGTCCTTCAACACACGGTGAAAGCAATTTATTCAACGGACTTTAAACAGAACATGTTTGATGTAATTCCCTGTGGAATTCTAAATGTATACACACACACACACACACACGCACACACACACAAATTGATAGTTTATCTAAATGTAATTTATGAAAATTTAATTGGTACATGATTTATCCATGTATAATTTGTACATGAAAAACTGCACATACTTAATGCATGCACTTTGATGAGTTTGAATACATGCATACATACCTTACCATTGCCGCGATCAAGGTAATAAACAGAACTATCACCTCAGGTTTTCTGGTTTCCCTTTGTTTGTTTGTTGTTTGTTTTCAGTAAGAACACTTAAAATGATAGCTACCTTCTTAATTTTTTAATTTTTTAAGCACACAAAAATCTTATTTTTAACAATAGGCTTTATGTTATATAGAAGATCTCTGGAACTCACTTATGTAATATAACTGTAACTTCATACTCATTGAAGAAAACCTCCCTATATTCTTTATCAACATCCTTTGGTGACCATCATTCTATTGTCTGCTTCTGCAGAGCGGAATATTTTGGAGTCCGCATATAACAGGAACCATGCGGTTTGTGACCTTCTGGGGCTCATTCATTTAACGGAGCAAAACGTTTTCCAGGCTTATTAACGTCGTCAAAATGGTAGGATTTCATTCTTTTTAAAGGCTAAATACTATTTCATTATATGTATATACAACACTCGTTTTTAATACACTCGTGTTTATGGATATTTCGTGGTCTCCCTATTTTGGCTTTTGTAAATAATGCCACAATAAGGAGTGGCAGTATAGATACTCTTCAAGATTCTGACTTCAATTCTTTTAAATATATGCCATAAAGTGGGATTACCGGATCATATGTTAATTCCAATTCTAAATTATTGAGAAACACTTGTAGTGTTTTCCGTAGTAGATGCACTATTTTACATTCCCACCAAGAGTATACAAAGTGAAATTTCTCCACAACTTTGCCAGCACTTGTTATATTTCTTTTAAAATAATAGGCATCATAAAAGAATGTAAGGTGTGAGGTGACAAATATCTCATCATCATTTTGATTTGCATTTCCCTGATGCTTTGCAATGTTGAGCATCTTTTGTTATACCTGCTCGAATTTCTGACATATATAAGGAGCTCCTAAACTTAATTGAAACAAAATGATGCAATTTCAAAATGGGCAAAGAACTCAGATACAAATATTAAACTTTCAAATATATTTAATAGGCTTATTGTTACTCTGAAATTATTATTATATATATTTTGAAAAGTAAATGACTACAGAGATAATAGTAACATCAAGATTTTCTGTATAAAAATAAAAGACATATGAAATCTAGGAAGCTGAAACAGAAAACCTATAATCTTAAATCAGAAATTTCGAATTGAATTCGTGAACTCCTAGAATATAAGTTTTCTAATCCTGTTCACTAAATGCATTTAAAAGCAAATATAACCAATAGTAATGGCATCACTAGTGATCAGATTATTAATAACAACTTACATAATACATAGTAAAAACCAAGGCTTTTTGGAGTAATATCTGTTTCCAGTTCTCCTATAGGATATTTAGGAAAAGCACTTGGAACATATTTTTATTTACTATGAAATATATTTTTATTTAAAAATCTTTGAATTTCAGTTTAAAGTTTTTGAAGTTTTTTTACAGATCATCGAGCACAACACTTAATGGTAAGTGAGTGCTCTCACCAAAATCAATTACATGGTAATATCTTCTGCTGAAACATTTCTGGTGTTTGAGAACATACTTTCTCTTGGGGAGGCATATAATCCTGGAACATCTTATAAAGCAAAATATCAAGGAAGGGAACATAGACTAATAGGTCATCTTAAAAGCACACAAGAGCCTACCTAGAAGGTCTCCCACCGTCCTATGATGGCAAATTTGAACCTCAAAAAAATGAAGGGAAATGGGTTCACTCGTATTAGATACATGTTTATCTCAAAATTATAATGACTTCATAGTGATCAAGGCATGGCATATTATCAATCTCATTACTTATTTTGAAAGTCATTAAGTTGCCAGCTCATTACTTGAGAATTGATTAAAAAACATTAAGTTGCCAGCTCATTACTTGAGAATTGATTTTAAAAAAAGCATCTATCATGTCTTTATTTATATATTGTGTTCTCAATAGCTGAGTATTTGATTAGGGAAAGATTTCTAGATAGACTATTTCCAAAAAAAATGAAAAGATTAAGAATATTGAAAATTCACCATTTTCCCCATGCACAATGAAACGTAAATCTGTATGATGATCCTCAAAGATTAGGTACAAAACACTTAGATATAGTTATATGGGAAATTTTCTACTGAGGGAATCAAACTGACATGATCTGAATCCAATAATCATCATAGCGTTGGAATAAAATGAAAATAGTAAGACATTATTGCGCACCTAATTGATGGAATGGAAGATAGTCCACACTGGCTTGAGCTATTCTGTACTGAATTAAAACATTCTGAATCTAAGTAGCCACTAGGATTATGAAAGATAGAAGACTTAAAAGTATAGAAAAAGAACTATAAGGATGACCTGAGATAGCAATCAGCCAGTTAAAAATGTGAGACAATGTAATGGAAAAAATGTCCCCAATTTATCTAGCAAATCAACTGTCTGTGTGTGTTTGTGTGTGTGTGTTTGCAGAAAAAAATAATTTTGAATGAAAGAGGTTTAAGATCTGACTATTCTTTGTATAACCTGCTTGAATCCTAATTTGAAAGAAAAAAATTGAAAAACACGTTCTGAGACAGTCAACAACAATATAACTGTACTGTATTCAACCAGGACATTTGAATATGTACCAGTCATTTTGTTTTATTAAGTAAATTTTATTGAATCCTTATTTGGACATCATTAATGTGTGATTACACTATGAACACTGTTAATTCCAGCAATTCTTCATTAAGTACTTTATTGTAAGGCATACAATTACACAAAATGCACGTATACTGTTTTTTTCTCAGCACTCTATTACATAAAATATTGAGAACATTACAATTTTTTAATAAGTTGGGAATTGAAGATATGACTTAGGCAAGTGCATTTTTATATGTTTATACATTGCCATTCAATGAAGCTATTGAAATGATGCTGTATATTCATATTCACGAATATAAAATACCCATGAGTAAGATAAAAGGACACTGTAAAAAAATTGTATATTTTTTGTAAATATTAAATAATATGTGGTTTCATACATGTTGTATATGTCTAAAATGTTTGTTCCTTCGCTCACATTTAGTCATTTATTTAATAAATTTTATGGAGCATTACAATATATTATGCAAGTAGTTTAAGATATAGGGAAATCAGAACACAAACGTTTTAAAACATTTTAAACAGCAAATACTTTTTACGTTAGGTTTTTTTCTTTTGCTTTTTTAAGCAAAAAAAAATGTGGAGCAAAGTTTCAGGATTCTATGGTACCATTTTTTTGGAAATATTCTTTGACAAAGTATCATTTAATCTGTGATGAAGCCAGTTGGATAATAAAAGGATGAAGAAATTTTTTAGAGAGGGAATGGTATGTAAAAAACCTTGGACTTGGTTTGGGGTAATGTGAACGAACACAAGGAACAAAGACTTGGATGCAAGTTGTCGCTTCAGGAGGCACTTCAAGTCCTAGAAACAAGAGTGTAGAGAAATAAGACAGGGGGGCAGAAAAGCCAATCAAAGAATGTATTACTACCCTAGTATCCACTGTGGGCAACTGGAATTCAATCCCATTCGAAAGTCTCTTAGGAAAATGTGGAGAAATTGTCTCAAAATTGTTGCACTAGAGAAAGGAGGCTTGAGTATTTATTCATCAGTTTTCTGCCTTCTTCTGTTGAGGAGTACCTCCAGTTACCTTAACTACCCTGAACTTTCATGTTGCAAATCTGCAGCTAAGCAACATTCTGCATCTTCAGCAAAATCATAACAGATAAAAGCTACAATGCATGCTTGAAGAGAGGACAGAAGTGGAGGGACTTGTCAAGCATAGTTGTGCCAGAACCAGTGTGGTTAAAGGAATGTGGTGTTTGCTGCTGTAAACTCTCCTCTGTACCTCCCACCCTGCACTGCTCATGTCCATTTATGCTTTCTAAGTCTGCTCTATCCCTAGCTCTTCAAATCAGTGCTACTCTCAACAACTGAAAGAAAAAAGGGGGAGAAGGTTGTTGGGATAAACTGTAGTCTGGGTTGTTGCAACTGGCCCAGAAATTATAACCAATAACCAACATCTAACTCCTTCCTCCAACACCATGGTTGACCTGCTATTATTCTGGGATGCTTTCCTTTGTGGGTGAACTAGGCCTTTCTCCTAAAGATGGCTGAGATTTGTTTATCTAATCATTGGTCAGCCATTACTGTGATCATCACCAAGCAAGGAGACACCAAGACATGTTCTAGTATACTCCACATACCAGATCCTCTCCCTTGCCTCATTTTGAAGCAACAGTCCTAGTTCCTCATAATGTTCAATACTGATTTCCATACCACCATGGTACCTTTTTCCTTTGCCTCTTAGTCTACCAATATGAGTTCCTAGAATCGTCTACGTGGGAATCATAACTTTAGGTACAACCAAGTACTCATTGTGTCCCTTTGTAGAAGCATTCATACCCAGAATATACAACTCACCAAAGTCTAGGGTGAAGGGATGAAAACACATTTGCAATAAGTCGTTAGGAACAATGGTGAAAGGGGTCAATACTTCCTCCTTCTTTGTTTTCTGTTCTGTATATTTTAGCTAAAATATTAACAAAAAATCTTGGGACTATAGCAGCATATTTACCCTTTGGTTCAGCACATACACCACAGCTGGAGGATAGCATGCCAGGACTTTATGATGCTATCAATCTGGCACATTCAGTACATTGGTCTTATACGTACCATGTTTGACGCATTCCAGTGCTGTGGTCTCAGCACACAGCCATGTGCCAATTGTGGAATACGTTAACCTAAAATAAGTTTATTTTTCAGTGGAACTATTTGCCGGATCCAAAATACTGACTGCCAGTTACCATAAGTTCCCCCTCTCCATGTGGGAAAAAAAAAAAAAGTGTGCTGTGGTCAACCCAGCATTACGTGGTAAGATGGTCTCCCTAAGGGATGGTGCCCTTTCAGGTCTCAAAGTGATCGCTACTGCTATTGCGATATAGCATTGACATTGGTTAGGTGGCTCTTCCTGAAAGGAAGTCTGTGCTGCTACTCCCTTGAATAATATTCACTGCAACCACCAACGCCACATCATGCATGGGCCCTTGACACAAGCATTGGAGGCCAAGGAAAGCTCAGAATGACATCCACCAGTGGACTCATTTGGACGATCTGGTAACTGAGTGCTTCCTAGGAGACTGGGCATTGATGTGACCTTCCCATTCCCTGTACACTCCCATATGTCAATCCACACACCTCTTTCTCTGACATCAGTGTCCCTCATTTTTCAAATCTTACTCTTTCAAAGTCACAACAAAATAGTTCTTCATAGGTCACAATCCCAGTTCTATTCTTATCTCGGATCATGTCTCTTGTGGAGAATCGTGTTCACAGCTTGGAAGATTTCTCAGGAAGAGTTATTTCCCTTTTGTTATTTAGAGCCACTCATGAGTTAGGCCACAGTGCTGAATCAGTTCATGATTTTGCTAACACAAAAAATTACATCCATGCACCTGTGAATCATACCTGATACAAACTCTCTTCTCTCAGTACAGTGTAGGAACTACCATTATGACACAGATACCAGCAGGGTTAGAAATATCAATACAAAGTGACAGGTGTCATTCCGTATGCTTCCTTTTCATGTAGCTTTCTTGTAACTTCTGGAATTGCCCAGGTTTCATATCAAATGCACATTTCCTCTCATACAGTGTTTAGTTCCATCTCTTCAAAGCATCTGAGTTGTTGTCTGTAACCACATTCAGCAAATGATGGATGAGTATAGACACTTGGTGACCCATTGTTAGCTGCGCAGTTATTACTAATGCCAAGAAGCATGACAGCAGCTGTTTTTCATCACAAGTAGTTCCATGCCACAGAAGACATGGGCTTGCTCAGAAACTCTGAGGATTTTCACTGTGACTTTCTTACTGGGTCTTGTGTGAGAGCCCCTACAGTATCGAACTTTATCGTGCATAGTTATAGAATGACAAGATAATCAAGTATTTTTTAAAGAATATATTATTAAAGAAAGCATGAGAATTAAAATAACAACTGAGCAAGGTCACCAATGAGTACAGCTAGGGTAACTGTCTCAGCTTGTCCAAGATATTCCTGGTGTTGGGACTGAAAGTTCTATGTCATGGAAACCCTCAGTCCCAGGCAAACAGGTGTTTGGGTATCCTAGGTATGACTGTCCATTCCAAGAAAATGAAAATTAATTTAGAACTTTCTTTCTGAGACAGTCTCACTGTGTCGTCCAGGCTAAAGTGCAGTGGTGCGATCTCGGCTCATTGCAACCTCCACCTTCCTGGTTCAAGTGATTCTTTTGTCTCAGTTTCTGGAGTAGCTGTGACTACAGGCACGCACCACAATGCTGGGCTAATTTTTGTACTTTTATTAAGGACAGGGTTTCAACATGTTGGCCAGGCTGGTCTTGAACTCCTGACCACATGTTATCTGCCCGCCTCAGCCTCCCAAAGTGCTGGGATTACAAGCGTGAGCCACCATACCCAGCCAGTTTAGAACTTTTGATGGGAAAGAAGGCATTTTCCAGATCAGTAACTACACATCAATTGTCAAATACTAAAACGTAGAGATACTTGACATGACATGCTGTCTGCAATAAGAGCTACCACTTAGTTAAATATGTGGTAGTCTCCTGTCTTATTTTACAATAACCGTCTGGGTTTCGTAGCAGTTATGCAGTCTATTTGAGCAGGGATATTAGGAGGATTAGCAAGCTTGCAATCTCTAAGTAATCAATGTTCCACTAATCTCCGCAATTCCACTCAAGATGTAATACTGACTCTACTGTAGTGTGTTCTCCCTGGAAATTGGGGAAAATTACATCGGGGGAGGTGGAATTTTGCTCTTCTTACCAAAATGTCATCTATATTTTGTAAATCAATTGGAGTGTTTAGTCAGCGTCTAAGCATATCTGTCCTAATTATACTTGAGAATGTGGCAAATAAATATAAATTAGGTCTCAAGACTCATTGGACTTGCTTGAAGATGTACTTAGGCCAATAACTTCTTGATCCCTTGACCTTGAGAAACGTTTACTACAACTGGGGAGCATCACTGATGTTTAAAGTCACCAACTAACAGTATCAGATCCAATATCAATCCAAATACTCTTTCGATTTCTGGGTATTTCCCTATGCCCATCTAATTTAATAAATGATGTCTTAAAATACTAAAAATGATACTATTTCAATAAAACATTCGAAATAGTGGCAGGAGCTATAAAAAAATAGCATACATCCGAATGAAGAAAGCTCAACTATTATATGTTCTGAGAAAATAAGGATATAAAAAATGAGCTGAAAAAAAAGGTATTTTTAAAGAATCAGTATTTTATGATAAACCTAGAGTGAACAAACCATAAATACTGCAGTAAGAGAAAATGGAGTTGAAGGGAGAAAAATCAGACAAAATGTTTTGAAGTAAAGAAAAATATGTAAAGAACTCAAGAGAAATATATATATAATATATATGCACATATATATACATATATATGGAAGATGTGTTATGATCAATGTAAAATAAGCGCAAAAAATAATTAATAGAACAAGTAGTAAATGACTATATTATAATTTATAAAACAAAAGAAGACACGAATGTATTTTTGAAAGGAGATACCTTAAAACTCTAAAAAAAAATAAATGGTCAATTTTAATACAGAAAACAAAATTATAGTTGATATTGAAGTGCAAAAAATGTGAACACTGAAGACAAAAAAAAAATCGCTTTATTTGTTTATTTATTTTTGATACAGAGTCTCACTCTGTTGCCCAGGCTGGAGTGCAGTGGCACTATCTCGGCTCACTGCAACCTCCACCTCCCAGGATCAAGTAATTCTCCTGCCTCAGCCTCCTGAGTAGCTGGGACTATGGGCATGCACCACCAAGTCCGGCTAATTTTTTAGTATTTTTACTGGAGACAGAGTGTTACCATGTTGGCCAGGCTGGTCTTGAACTCCTGACCTCAGGTAACATGCCCGCCTCAGCCTCCCAAAGTGCTTGGATTACAGGCGTGAGCTACCACGCCAAGTCCAAAGTCACTTTAAAGAAAAGAACACAAGAGTATCTTCCATTGTTTAGCTTTGTTTTGTTTTTGAGGGATGTTTTTTATGTTTTTAGATGATTGAGTAATTTAATATTATGAACAAAAAGAGAAAATATTAATTTGAACTAATTATGAATAAATGACTCCAAAAATTAACAAAATAAATATTTCCTAATGTTTAAAAAAATTTTGAGAAAGGGGCAAAAATCCTGCAAATATACACACACCAAAGAACTGGCAAGGGGGAAATAACAAAACAAAAACAAAAACAAACAAACAAAAACAAAAAAATCAGAGGGAATCAGTAGATACCACGTTGAACAAGGGTATGCAAACGCATGTGAATACCTAGGTGAAATAACACTGTGGTATGAATATATTACATTTTAAAATGAATCCCAATAGAATGAGAAAGCTTTAAAAAATAATTTCCATAAAGCAAATTTCATAATAGTCTGCAAATCAGAGCAAACCAAATTAAAGTATCACATCCACATAGTGTTACAGGAAGTTTTATGAATTATGTAAAGACCCATGTAGTTTCCAGGAAGTTTTATGAATTATGTAAAGATACACATAATTTTACAAGAAGCATTTATGAATTAGGTTTTAATTATACTTATACTCTTTCATAACATTGTGGGTAAAAAGAAATGCTTCCAAATACTTGTTTGAAGCTAGCATGCCATTGACATGAAAAATCAGAAAAGATTGTACAGAAGAGACAATTTTACTAATAAATATTAGTAAATATATATAACCATTTTTTGACGTTGTCATTCATGATTACTGCATTTATACTGATTAATTTATGCTTTCAATACTTTGTTACATTTCTGCTTTTCCTAATATTTAAACTGTTTTCAACTGTTTTTATTTGACATAAATATTTATATCCAAAAATTTTATTGAGACGTATTTTAGCTATGTCCTACATGTTCAGATGAATTACTTTTTCATTGTTATTAATATTTTCTGGAAATTCCACAAGATATCATGTATTTCCTTTTGATCAGATTTGGTAAAATAATCTGTAGGCATATCAAACGAATTTACAAATGTTCATTAACAATGGCCAGCTCAATAAATTATGGTACTTTTACTCAAGTAGAATCCTCCAGTGGAACGTAGAAATGGTGATGTCTTTTATAAGCAGTCCGGGACAAATCTTCCAAGCTGTATTTCAAAGTAAAAAATAAAAACAATTACAAACTACAACAACAAAATCCAAGATGTTGAATGGAACGTTATATCATCCCTTTGTAGAAAAGCCAGGGAACATGAATTTACGTAAATATTTAATTGCATTAAGTAACGGACAAAATAAAAATAGTTTACTAAGAAGCAACAAAATGAATAGGGTACAGGGAACAAGTATGCTATCTCGACTTCTTTATCAATTTATTAGTGTTTATATAAAAATATTACATTTCATGGTAAAATAAAAACAATCTACAAAACTAAGATACGGCTGAATGAATGTTACTACTTATTGTTAATATAATGGTGACAAAGAAAAATGCAAATTTAACTAACTATAGACAAAGTATTTTTTTAAATTTAAGGGCATAACAAATAGCAAATGAATAGGCAAAATAAAGTATCACATCTAGAAGAATTATAACCACCTAAGCCATAAAACAGAACATAGGCATCTCCCAGAGGTGTTCCTCGTGTGCCTTTTAACATGACCCCCACCTCCAATCCTCACTTCCATCATCATGTTACTTTGGCATTTATTATTCTATATACAGTGTCTGTTATCGTGCTTCATTTTTCTCCTTAAACATTACGTTTGAGAATTTCATTTATGTTGATGTATATATTCACACTTGATTGAACGTCATTGCTATATTTTAGTTTATTGCAGGAGTATAAAACACTATCCATCCTGGCATTGGTGAACATCGGGATTGTTTCTGCATATGAATAATGCTGGTATCAACATCCTAGTACATGTCTTCTTATGCATGTATATTTCTGTTGGCTGTATTCCCAGGAATGCATTCTAGTTCAATGGATATGTGCTTGTAAGATAATGTGAAACCATTTTGAAACCCATATACCAATATATGCTCACACCAGTAGAATATAAAAGATTGTGTGGCACCTTATTTTTACTAATGTGGCATTATCAGTCTAATGTTAGCTATTCTGGTTGGATCTATAGTTGTCTTTCATGTTTTTTGAAAATTTGCATTTCTCTGATGATTAATGATTTTTATTCTCATTACAGGCTTATTGACTATACTCATATAAAAATAAATATATATGAATATAAATATATATATATAATATACATTCTTTTATGATGTGCTCTTCAAACCCTTCACCCATGTTCTATATTTTGTCTCTATTACTCAGATTGAGTTATTGGAGTTATGTATACAATCTGGATACAATCCCTTTGACAGTCATATGGAACAGGGAGTATCTTTTCCTATTGTAAGCCTTGTAATTTCAATCCTTTTATTTAGTCTTCAGATGAAGAGAGGCTCGGCATTTTAAAGTAGTCCATTTTATAAATCCCATTCTTTAAGCTCTATCCTTCTTGTTCCTCTTTAAAATATGTTTGCCAACCTTAATGTCATAAAATATTCTTCTCATTTATCTTCTTGAATCTTTGATGTGAAACATTTAGTTTTAGATCTACATTTTACCTGAAATTCCTATGAGGTAGGAGTCTGGCTGCATTCAGGAGCTCCTGGCACCAACGTGTTTGCTTCTAAATATTATTGACCACAAAGAAGAAAGCAGCCTCTTGAAAATCCGGTGAAGAAATATGTAAGTCTAAAACATATTGTCAGGCCTGCATCAGGGACATGTCGAACACCATAGGTGCCAGAATAAGGAAACAGAAGATAACTTGAAGCACCTCTTATTCTACACCTCTTATTGGTGTAGAATAACACATTTTGAACAAAAATAAAATAAATTAAAATATTAACTGCAATTTATCAGAAAACACAAAATATATAAGAACCTATCAATTTATAATGGTATTAAGATAATTAATTGTTACTTTCGTAGTGGGCTCAGATTTACTATTTTAAAAACTGGTAAGTAAAAAGATATTAATAGAATCAAACATTTATTCAGTCCTTTACTTACACTCTCTATTTTGGGGTTATTAGATAGTGGGTGGGAAAAGCTGACCTTGTAGAAAAATTCCAGTTATAAGTGAAGAAAAAACAACATGATAAAATTATAATTATAAAATTACTCCATTATAACAAGTGAAATAGTGCATCTAGTCAAGGTCCTAAGTGATTACTAAATCAATCAGACTGACATACATCAAACTGTCAGTTCTCACATCCATTGACTAATCATATCATCAGTAAGACCAGGACAAGATACATCTCATGATTTCTGATGTATTGCAGTTTAATAAGCTATATTGAAAGGAAAGTAATTCTAAAATCCAACTATCAGTTTGTAGCAAATGTAGAAGATAGTGGAATATGTCATTTGTCTTGAATTGGCACTATTAGAATGCAGTAAACCAAACAAAAAATGTGAGAGATTCCATGAGGCATATGACCTAATTTTTCAAAAACACAAAAACCATAAAAAGGGAGAGAAGATTTACAGATTTTTAGGATATATACTGATCAAAGCAGTAAGGATCTTGTTCGAATCCTGATTTAACTAAATCGACTGTACAGAAATCACTTTAAGACAATAAAGAACATTTGAGTAAAAACTGCTTATTATGTCAATGAATTGCTGTTAGCTTTTAGGTGTTCAAAAGCTATTTTCATTTTGTTGATAAAATATCCTTATGTGTTATGAATGCATAATGTATAGTTGATGCAGAGAATACTGTTATGTCTCAATCTTGTTTCATAGTCTCCAGTTAAAAGCAAAACAAAACAAAATTTAAAAAAAAACAGAAAACAAAAACAAACAAATGAAACAGGGAATCAGCAAATTGTTCACATATTTGAAAGTGGATGATGAGCTTGTAAGTGGATGATGACTTCATCGCAGTTCATTAAAAGGTCACTCTACTTTGTGTACCTTTGAAAATATCCATGGTAAAACTTTTAAAAATATTGGTAAATGGGTGGCTTCTGTACCCTAAATTGTTCTTCTACACTTGACATATTCTCTTCTATTAATTCTTGATAATAAAACAATCCCAAAGAGTTAGAACTCTTTGACACCTAACATGCTGAGAGCTGGGACTTTTAGTGTTGCCCTGCAATGCAGATAGATGGCTGAAATTACTAAGTACTAAATAATGTCTGCTCCCCGCTATATTAGTAAAGAAATATAAGTCCAGGCCTGGTGGCTCATACCTGTAATCCCAGTACTTTGGGAGGCCAAGGAGAGTGGATCACCTAAGGTCAGGAGTTCAAGACCAGTCTGGCCAATATGGTGAAACCCGTCCCTACTAAAAATACAAAAATTAGTAGGGCATGGTGGCCCACACCTGTAGTCCCAGCTACTTGGGAGGCTGAGGCATGAGAATCACTTGAACTCGGGAGGTGGAGGTTGCAGTGGGCCAAGATGATGCGGCTGCACTCCAGCCTGGGCAACAGAGCAAGGCCCTGCCTCAAAAAAATTAAAAGAAAAATGAAAAAAAGAAATATGATCACAAATTTTCTTCCTTCATTCAACCTTCTAACTCTTTGCCTATATATGTGTTAGGCACTGTGCTAGGCAGCAGGGGTAACAGGCCGTATGCTCAAGAACCTGGATCTCACATGGATCCTCGCATAGGATTGGGGGAGAAGGCATTAATTAGAAGGAGTTAAGTGACTTAAGTGAAAATGCCTAACGTTATGTAGATGTGATCTGATGATAGAGAGATTCCATCAATCTAGATTAAGCTGAGATTTGAATCTAGAACACAATTTTAAAAAATTAGAAATGCTATATGTTTCCTTATAATCTGATATGATAGATATGAAAGATTTATTTCTGATAAATTAGTTTGATAATTCAAATACTAAACATATAAAGTTTATAAAGTCTTATAAATCTGTGTAGCCTTCAATGTATATCATTTCCTATATTTTAAATTACTAAATCTATTATTTCCACATATACATAGACTTAGAGATACATTATGAATAGAACTTGAGGAAAAGTTTTGTTTGGGATATAACATAATTAAACATAGCCTTTATTTTAGAAAACTTATTGCAACATTAAAAATACATTTGAAGTTACAGTAAGCCCAACCCCAACTTCTGCCACCAGCCAGGAGTTAAAGCCTCTGAGTAGCACCTATCCAAATGTCATCAGAGAATTCTAAAGCAAATGCCAAGGTGAATCATAACCTGGAAAAGAGAATCTGCTTAAGAAACTGTGAGATTAGCTGATGTAGTAAATTGTAAAGATCATATCTCTTTGTGACCATTGGGATGAAGTGCCATAATAACATGGTAGAAAAAAGAAATGAAGATTTTTGTTTTAAATCTACTCTAGGGAAATATATGGATTGATCTCTTTGAGGAAATATAGTCCAGAAACTGATATCAGAAAATTCTTCCACTAAAAAGATACCTGCCATGAGCCCTAACATCATGGGCATGTCAGAGTAGGAAGCTCCAATAATTTGTTCATCCATTAAAGCAACCATTAAGTTGACAGAAATAGATAGAGTCAACTTTTTGGAATTCTGGCATCAAATCAAACACTGACACCCATGAGAGGAATGTTTAATGAAGAAATGAGCTGCTAAACTTTGGTTAGAAGGTGCATTTTTGCTTATAGCCTATTATCCCTCATGTCCCAGCTCAGCAAAAATTGCAGCCCCGGTTCCTAGTGCAGTTTTCTCGTACCAGGAGAGCAATACAGGCCTCGCTCTCAAAACAAGAAGAAGTCTGTTTTGACCTGTCTTGTAGTTCCCAAAAGGACAATTGTCCAAATAATCTCCAAATAAGTCTAAAAATAAACAAATGCATAATTCTCAAAAAAAAAAACATTAAAGCTAACCAAATTCAACAAAGTTGCAGAATACAAGATTGACACATAAAAATTTATTTTGTTTGAAATACTAGCAATGAACAATCTGAAAACAAATTAAGAAAATAGTTCTTTTACAATAGCATTAGAAGGAATAAAACACCTAGGAATAAATTCAACCAAGGAGGTTAAAGACTGGCACACTGAAAGCTAAAAAAAACAAAACAAAACAAAACAAAATTCTAAGATAAATTAAGAAGACCTAAAGAAATGGAAGGATATCAGGATATCCTGTGTTCTGGATTCACTGATTGGATGACTTACTGATTGGATGACTTAACAGTGTTAAAATGACAATAGTACTCCAAGTGATTTACGGATTTAATGCAATCCCCTATCAAATTTCTAATGTCTTTTTATTGTTAGAAATGGAAATGCTGATTGCCAAATTTATATGGAACTTCAATGGGCACTGAACCACAAAAAATATTATTGAAAAAGAAGAACAAGTTGGAGGAATCACACTTCCTGATTTTGAAACTCATTGCAAAGATAAATTAATCAGATCAATGTTGTACTGGCACGAGGATAGACTTATAGATCAATAGTATAGAATTGGCAGTCCAAATATAAAGCATACATCTATAATCAATTTATTTTTACAAGGTCCCAAGTCAATTCAGTGAGGAAATAACTGTCTTCAACAAATGTTTGCACACAGGCAGCTGAATATCCACATGCCAAAGAATGATATTGAAACCCTACCTCTCACAATACACACACACACACACACACACACACACACAAATCAACATGGATCAACTGCCTACATAAAAGAGCTAAGCTATAAAACTCTTGGATGAAAACGTTGAAGTATATTTTTGAAATCTTGGATTTCATGATGAATTTTTGGATATTACACCAAAAGCATGAGAAACAAAATAAACAAATGAATATGTTGAATTCATCAAAATTTAAAACATGTATACATCAAATGGCTTTATTAAGAAAGAGAATAGATAACATAGAATAATAGAAAACATTTGCAAATCACGTATTTGAAAAGGATCTTGTACAAAAATATATAAATAACTCTTATAACTCCTGAACAAAAAGATAAACTTTTCAATATAAAATGAAAAAAGACTTGGATAAATGTTTGTCTGAGAGATACACAAATGGCAAATAAGCACATGAAAGTATATGCAACATCAGCAGTCATTGGGAAAATTCAAATAAAAGTCAGAATGGGAAACCTTTTTATACTCACTAGGACTGTTACAACTTTTTAACAAAGAAAAAAACAATTGTTGGCGAGGATGTGCAGAAACTGACTCCTCCCACATTGCTGGTGGGAATGTCTGGTGGTTCAGCCACAGTGGAAAAGGTTTCGTTAGCTCCACAAAAGTTAAGCATGCAATTTTCACGTGACTAAGTAATTTTGCTCATAGTTATGCAACTCAAAGAATTTAAAGCAGGGAGTCCTGGCTAACACGGTGAAAACCCATCTTTACTAAAAATACATTAAAAATACAAAAAACGAGCTGGGCGAGGTGGCGGTGCCTGTAGTCCCAGCTACTCGGGAGGCTGAGGCAGGAGAATGGCGTAAACCCGGGAGGCGGAGCTTGGAGTGAGCTGAGATCCGGCCACTGCACTCCAGCCTGGGCGACAGAGCCAGACTCCGTCTCAAAAAAAAAAAAAAAAAAAAAAAAAGCAGGGATTCAAACAAATACTTGTATAAGAATGCTCATAGCAGCACCATTCACAATAGTCAAAAGATAGTAACAGCTCAAACATCCACTAACAGATCAATGAATTAACAAATTGTGTTATAAACATACAAGAGAAAGTTATTCAGTTATGAAATGGAGTGAATTACTGACCCATGCTACAATGTGTATGAACCTCAAAAACATAACACTAAATGAAAGAACACACATCCAAAAGGTCACATATTGTGTGATTTTATTTATTCAAAATATTCAAAGTAGATAAATCCATAAGACAGAAAGCACATTAATGGTTTCCAGGGACTGAGAGGAGGGAGAAGTGGGGAGAGATTGCTTAATGAAAATATAATTTTATTTTTGGACTATTAAAATATTTTGGAGCTTGATAGATTTGTTTTTCAAGCACATATCAAATGTACCACATGCCACTGAATTGTACGCTTTAAAATAAATATTTTTAGCTTAAGTGAATCTCATCTGAATACAAATTCTCTTTAAAAAGGCATCTACCACGTATATCCACTTCCTGATGTAGTCACGTTGGAAGCCCACAGTGCAGTGGGAAAATTGAATGGGATTGCATGTACAAGAAAACTGCCTTTGACAGCTTCTGAAAGATAATGGAGACCAAGATTCATGTCCATTTCCAAAACTTGGGTCAACATGTGTCCCTAGAAATCACATGAGAAATTGAAACTTCATTGTAAAAAGTGAAAAACTTAACAATGTCTTTAAGCAGCTTGTGGAGGCTGTTTATTCCCGGTGTATGTCATTTGGGTGATGTACTAGGTGCAATAAAATCACTAGCGTACTATAAAAAGTAATATATATCTATATCTATAACAAAGTGTTGCTTTGAGAGAGAGACCAAGAGAGTGAGACAGAGAGAAGAGTGTGTGTGTGTGTGTGTGTGTGTAATCACTGTCACTGAGTAAAACAAGTTCTGCCTTCCATTGCTTTAAAGGAATACTTAGTTTATTGCACAGATACTCAGAATATCGCTCACTTTGTTTCTATGTGGAACAACTTCTCTTGTTCCTCGACTTTATGATTATCAGTAGTATAATTACATAATGCTGTCATGAGAGAATAAAAAAGTAAGAAAAGAGAAAATTCTGAGTGAAGGGAAACATAGTGACGTTTTAAAACTTAAAAATAAAAAAGAAGAAGTGATAGAGAAAAAATAGAATGAGACAAATGACAGCTAAACATTTCAGTGGAACTTACTAGATAACCTGCTTTAGGAGAAAAGAATATTCTGGTAAATAAGTATTTATCTGCTAGATATTTTTCAGTGCACAAATAAATCTTATTACAATGAGCTAAAATAAACATAGTATATTTACCATCTATAAAAACATGAAATAATATTCATGGTTTGTTGATAAATACAAACTGTATGTTGGACCAAATTAAATCCAGAATTTAATAGCATTGCTTCCTAGATATTTTCTCTCCTTTTATTTTTACCACCAATTGTGTGATAGTAATTGCATATATGTTATACTGTTTCTTAAACATGAATATTAAACATAGGATTATTTAACATACTAGGTGTATTTTTATATAGGATGAGGCAAGTATCTATATTCTTTGTTTTTTCCAAATACACCTTTTTAATATTATATATTGAATACTTCAGATTTCAATAAATTGACCACATATAAATGATGCTCATTTGTGACATCTTCACTGATGTTCTTAGATCATTTTTTCCTCTTAACTATATATACAGTCTTTAAGTTGGGAATAGATAAGAGAAGATGACACTTTAAAACAACCAATTTTTAAAAAATTTTGCTCAGCTCGTGAGAAACCCACTTATTGAGCTTTTCCGCCTTTCCAGTTTCCTTCAAATGCTGAACAAGCATAGAATGGTCAGTGTTGAATTCTTCGGCAACTTCTCATGTATTTGTGAGAGGATCAGCTTCGACGATTGTTCTCAACTGGTCATTGTCAACTTCTGATGGCCAGCCACTATGGTCTTCATCTTCAAGGTCTTGTCTCCTCTGCAAAACTTCTAGAACCACCACTGCACTGTACATACATTAGCAGTTTCTGGGCCAAATGTGTTGTTGATGTTGCGATTTGTCTTTGCTGCTTCACGACCCATTTGAACTCTAACAAGAAAATTGCTCAAAGAGAGAAATGAAATATAACATAACCACATTTGTTTAAGAATGTATTCCAGTATCAAACCGCAAATTTCAACAACGCGAAAAATGCGAATTACTTTTGCGCCAACCTAATAACATGAAATACATAGAATATCTAATAGTACAATACTCAAATATTAAGCTAACATAAACTGATAAAACTATTAAATGTAAATATAGATAGCTTATATATATTTTCATGGGTGAAAAAATATACATGACCTAAAATTTGTCGGTTTAATTAGTTTTAAATGTACAATTCAGTGGCATGAAGTATATTCACTTTGCTGTGCAACCATCACCGCTGTCTACCTCTAGAACTTTCTTTATCTTGCAAAACTGAAACTCTGTACCTATTCAACAACTCTCAATTCCACCATATTCCCAGGCACTGGCATCTGGTATTTTATTGTCTGTCTCTATGAATTTGACTCATCTCATTTCCTCATATAAATGAAATCATGTAGCATTTTTCTTTTGTTACCAGCTTATTTCACTTAGCATATTGTCCTCAAGGTTCATTCATGTAGGAAGTGTCAGAATTCCCTCCCGTTTTAGGGCTAAATACTATTCTTGTATTCATAATATTCATGTACATATATTTATAGTATATCCATTCATATGCCGATGAACATTTGGTTTGCTCCTACCTTTTGGCTATTGTAGATAATACTGCTATGAACATGAGTGTAAAAAATATCTGTTCAAGTTCCTGCTTTCAATTCTTTTGGGAAGATATATATTTCTATAATATGTTTTTATTCACCTCTGATCAAAATTTAATAATCCCTAAAATATACAACTAAGCTGCAGAAAATGTATATTGAGTGCATGTACTTTATTTGAGAATAACTCTGGTTACTTGGCAATTCTTCCAAAATGATGACATATTTTTATAGATTTTCTTAGTCTTTTAAGTGCATTAGCTTAGACTCATTCCAAGAACATTCTATCAATACTGGCTCCTCCTGTAGTAAGACAATGACATATTCTTCTACACATATTTTACATTTAAAAATAGCTTTAAATTGCAATCAGAATATTCACATAGGCATGATATGTTATGAGTACATTTTCCAATTATTTGGATATCTTACTCCCTCTTAAAATCTGCAAATATCTAAAACAGTTTTATAAATATTAGTTATTTTTAAGACTTATCTGCATATAATCAAATCTACCTGATTTTTATTTTTATATAATTTTGTTATAAATTTTTCTCAATGGCCATGTTTATATTTTCCTTTAATAGCAAAGTACGTGATTTACTTTTCTTAAATGTAATTGAAATAAGCTTTAAATGTAAAAATGTACTGATATTAATGATTATTTATTCTATTTATTTATAGGTTTAATACTTCAAACTTGTCAATTGTTATTTTACCAGTTTCTTTAATGTTACCAGTAAATATTAACTGTTTATGATTTCTCTTCAGACTTAATATCTTAAAAATAATGTTGCCAAATTAAAACTGAAACTTAAAATAAAAAACAAGTGTGGCTAGTTTATTATTATTATTATTATTAATTATTATACTCTAAGTTCTAGAGTACATGTGCACAACGTGTAGATTTGTTACGTAGGTATACATGTGCCATGTTGGTTTGCTGCACGTCTCAACCCGTCATTTACATTAGGTATTTCTCCTGATGCTATCCCTTCCCCAGTCCGCCACCCCCTGACAGGTCCCAGTGTGTGATGTTCCCTGCCCTGTGTCCAAGTGTTCTCATTGTTCAATTCCCAACTATGAGTGAGAACATGTGGTGTTTGGTTTTCTGTCCTTCTGATAGTTTGCTGAGAGTGATGGTTTCCAGCTTCATCCATGTCCCTGCAAAGGACATTAACTCATCCCTTTTTCTGACTGCATAGAAATCCATGGTGTATATGTGCCACATTTTCTTAATCCAGTCTATCATTGATGGACATTTGGGTTGGTTCCAAGTCTGTGCTACTGTGAATAGTGCTGCAATAAACATACGTGTGCATGTGTCTTTATAGCAGCATGATTTATAATCCTTTGGGTATATATCCAGTAATGGGATGGCTGGGTCAAATGGTATTTCTAGTTCTAGATCCTTGAGGAATTGCCACAATGTCTGCCACAATGGTTGAACTAATTTATACTCCCACCAACAGTGCAAAAGCTTTCCTATTTCTCCACATCCTCTCCAGTGTCTGTTGTTTCCTGACTTTTTAATGATCACCATTCTAACTGGCGTGAGATGGTATCTCATTGTGGTTTTGATTTGCATTTCTCTGATGGCCAGTGATGATGAGCATGTTTTCATGTTTCTATTGGCTGCCTGAATGTCTTCCTATTCAGAATTGCTACAACAAGAATAAAATACCTAGGAATCCAACGTACGAGGGATATGAAGGACTTCTTCAAGGAGAGCTACACCACTGTTCAACGAAATAATAGTGTGGCTATTTTTTTAAAAATCTACAAGCATAAATATTTTCAATCAAAGGCATTCTGATACAAATTCTATTTTTTTCCTCCCATTTTTTTGTTTTAGACAGTTAACTTTTTCTTGATATGCTGGGACATTTCAATGTGGATATTGGGGGAAAATTACTAAATAGTGGTGCTCAAATTACATCTAGTATATTACAATACATTTTGAATTTGCTACTTAAATAGGCTGACATGTGGCAAATGAAATTTAATGTTGACAAATGTAGAGTAATGCAAATTAGCCTCAGATATAATAAGTTAAAGATTAAAAATTATAGGTAATTGACTTGATGCATGAAGACCTTGGAAAAGACCTTTAAGTGTTTACAAGCTTTCAGGAACCTTCTCACCTGAAAACAAACTGTGCTGAAATCGAAATACCTCAAGCTCTATATGAAGCAATGTTTAATTGGGTAACATGGTTCCAAATCGAAAAAAATTGTATTATTTTTCTGGCCACCTCATACATCTTCTACAGAGAAAAGTAACTTTATCTCACTGTAATGCTTTTTAAAATATTTAAACATAAAATAAAGCAATTTCCCTTATTAACTCTATTAACATCTGAAGTGCAATTGTAAGGGAAAGATCTAAAACTGTTGTTTGATGTCCTAGCATATAACTCCAATGCATATCTCTATTAGAGAGAGAGAAACTAGCAGATTACACAGTTTTTTTCATGCTCCACAATCCCTGGGAAGCCATCTAAGATACCTTACCCTTTTAGCCAGGTCAGGAACTTGTGTGTTTTCAGTTCAGTTCACTGTCCTTGGCATGAACATTAATTAGAATCAGTTACAAGTCATTATTTGGCTATAAAATACTTCCAGAAAAAAATTCACCTCTCTTACCCGTCATAAAAGAATGAAGCAGATACTGGAAAATCAAATGTTTTCTGTTTTTTCCATGTTACATAATGCTCACAGGCAAAGAAAGTGAAAGGTATGTTATTTTCCTTCTTTCAATTGTCTGCAGCTTTTAAGCTCAAAACCTTGGTCTGAAAACCTGTTTGCAAAATGTGTGCATCATGTTATACATAAATTAGCATTTCCTAATAGGTGATTGTTAATACTAAAACTTAAAATAGTTCATATATTTTTATGGGGAAGTGCACATATTTACATGATTATATACTAAATGTATTTAATTATTTTTAGGCATATGTAATTAAAATGGTACACATATCCTTACAGGAGCTCACTTCTTTGCCACACTATTGAATGTCTACAGAAGAGAAGGGGCTAAACAGTGGAGATGAACACTGTCCTGGTTACCTGAGCCACCCAGTTTACATATGAAATTGTAAATGACTAATGACTTTCAAAATAAATGTAGATGAGTGATGAGAATACAGTATATTTAATATTCCAAAAACAATTACAATTTTGTATTTCAACATATACCTTTATTCTTGGAAGTAAAAGAAGGGGAACTGTTTACAATTCTTCATAAGTCATACATGTATAAATATGTATGAGTGTTTAGAAACTATTATAACCAAAGAATAAATATTAAAACAAATAATAATATGATGTATATAAATATCTTTGTAACTATAAATATTATTAATTCAGTTATGAATTGCTCAGTATAACATTATAATTGAAAATGTAATTCTCTTTTATGCACATATTTACAGATGTGGATGGTGGTGAATATTACATATTCATTAAATATCCCTGAGAAAGCCAATTCCACATGGTATTCAGAAAGCTTAGTTCAAAGAATATGCTTTTTCCCTTTGTAAACATTCATTTAGTTGAATGTTGTGTCCATTTACAGTAGAATAATATTCTTCCCAACAGAGTGGAACAGAGTAGTGCTAATCTTTATTCATAAGGCCAATAAATTTGTTCAAAGAACACATCTGCTAAAGGGTAAAATGACTATGAGTAAGATGAATGGTGACTTTGTTTAGCTTTCTAGTGACAGCTATTATAAAAGGTTTAGGTTATTTATTTTTGGCTCACTGATAAAGCTTATGGTGTGGCAGGCGAAACACTAGAAAAAATGCTTTCAGAGTTGGCTTTATAATAATTATGTCCCCAAGAGTAAAAAAGTTACACACACACACACACACACACACACACACACACAAATACACACACACACAATTTCAATTATGCAAGGGAAACATTTAAAAATTTTTGTAAATTCACGTGTGATACTATGATTTCTTTTGGGAAAGTAAACCAACCATTCACAGTTTGTATTGCTTTGTTTTATTGGTAGTATACCTAGTAATTTTATTACCTTAGTTTTATGATACCTTATTCTGAGATGCATTATTCCATCTATTCAGCAAGAATAGCAAAATTCTCTTTTACTTCTAACAAGACAATCGAGACCTGAAAAGTTATGTAGCATTAAATAAAGAAAACATATTTATAAGTGGATTATGGGAAGGTAGTGTTGTCTTTAGAGAAAAATAATTATTTACTCCTTGTAATCCAGTTGGCCCTTCATAGCCACAGATTCCACATCAAAGATTCAACTAATTATGGATAGAAAATGTAGTTAGGCTTAGGACGGTCGTGTCTACACTGAACATGTAAAGACTATTTTTCCTTGCTATTATTCCCTAAATAATACAATGTACCAACTATTTGCATTGCATTTACATTGTATTACATATTATAAGTAATCTAGAGATGATTTAAAGTATACATGAGGATGTACATAGGTTATGGGCAAATACCATGCCGTTTTATAAAAGGACTTGAGTATCATCAGATTATCTGCAGAGGTTCTTAGAAATAAATTCCCATGGATACTGAGAGACAATTGTACTTTGCATAATCATTTATTTTTGGTTTCGGAGTTAACCACCTTTAATTATTGTAGCTTATATCATAGAAAGGCATTATAAGTCTTTGTCCAAATATGTAAACACATGCCTCCATCTCCTCCTGCAATTTTTAAAAATTTATTTTTTAGTTAGAGAGAAAAGCTGTTTTTCTTATGTTGCTTTTGCTTTAGAAATTGGTAGTTTGCATTTAGCTATTAACTTGTGCCGAATATTCTTAATGATGGACTTACGTAGAATTATTATTAAATCTAATTTTTCCTTATATTTTAAATGTAAACACAAAAACATATTTGAAAGTCAAACTTAATTGTTATATATTTGCTTTGTAACAGTAAATACTAAAATATTCAGTATTTTGGTCACAACATTCAAATTGTGAAAATCATATAAGCCAGTCAGTGAGTAGATAGTTTCCTGCCTGCTTTCAGTGAAGCTCTTTGGATTACTCTTTCTCTGCAAGCTTAATGTGAGCACCCTTTGTCTCTCTAGCTCACATTCACGCTGTCAGTTGAAAGGAATACCATCTTTTCAATATGCCAACTTAAAACAAGAATACATCATCCTGAATCACAGTGAAGAAATAGTACTCTAGATTCTTTTATAATCTCATTTAGGCTTTAATTAATTGTAGATGGAAAATCCAATCTAATCATATGTACAAAAAAATTATTTCAACTTTAGCTAAAATATTAAATTGTTGAATATCCTGTTACATCTTGATCAACAAAAGAATGAGAAGGTTGAAACAATGATTAATTTATTTTATTCCTTTTTATGTACTTTTGTAGAAATACTTGGTAGTTTTCAAATGAATATTATTATATTAGAGAAGGAGAATAAGACAAAAAAGGAAGGTAGGGAAAGATGGAGGGAAGGGAGTGGAAGAAACAGAGAAACGAGGGAGGAAATAAGGAATGAGGCAATTGACTATGATTATCTGTTCAAGAAAGTGGAAAGTTGGAGATGGATTGTAAAACAATGAACAATCTTGGAGCCATCTTTTGTGATTTATAAAGCCTAAAATCTATATTTACTTTAAAAATTATTTCATGAGTATGATATACCAAACAATTCATAGGTGATTTGTATACTGACACCAGAAAGTTAATGGCTGAGCAATTTTTCCATTTAAATAAATGAACCACACACATGCACATTTGCATGTACTTTCACACACACACAGACACACACACTCACACACGTGTGTGCACACACACCCACAGACCTTATCTAATTTAGGTAATAACCTCTTTAGAACTTTTTATCCTAAAATGATAATGAGAGGAAAGAGAGAAAGAGAAACTTACACTCTTGCACTTGTAGAAAATACTTCTCTTATTCAAAAATGCTAACTTCACAGGTCACCTTTCCTTTCTTTCTGCACATTCAAAAGAAGATAACTGCTGGGATTTTTACATGTGTCTGTATCCTCTCATCTGCAAATAATTGATAATTAATCACTTAACAACTATTTATTAAGTTCCTATCTATCCAGCCACAGGGTATATAGCAACCAATAAAATAAACAAAGCATCTCTTTTCTTTTTTTTTTTTTTTTACATTCTAATGACATGATAGACAATAAACAAATAATTTTAAAACTAAATCAGATGTTGCTAAGTGATATGAGGACAATCAAGTATGAAGGTGATAAATTTCTAATTGGGCTTAAAATTTTAACTGGTTGATCAAGAAGAAGTCATCGAATAGGTAATATTTGGAGAAAGGAAAACAAATGTGAGGCACGAAGTCATGGAGAGTACTGATAGATGAGTGCACCAGGAAGAGAAGACAAATGCATAGATCTTGAAATAGAAAAATATCAGGTGTAACCAGGGTACACGGAGTGGCCACAACAGTGTGGTAGGACAGTGGAAGGTAGTGATGTAAGGAATTAAGGGCAGATCATGGAGGAATTCAGGGATCATTGCATGGAGTTTGAGTTTTGCTCTGAGTGAAAATGGAAGGATTTACAGGTATGATTTGATTAGGAACGACATCAGTCGGAAATGATCTAACTCGTAGCTTGAAAAATGGCCAGAGGGAATAGTCAGAAATGAGATGAGGCATGTGACATTTGTGTGGCCCATTGAACATTCAAGTGAAAGGGTTGAATGCAGAATTGGATACTTGAGTCTGGAGTTCAGGGGAGAAGTTCAAGCTAAAGATAAAATTTGAATGTGTCTGTCATATTTCATTTTCAAAGAAAAAATATGCAATATCCATAAAAACTAGTTAAGTTGGTGTCTTATTTGCAAACATTGAATTTTTGCTTGATATATCCTATAATTTTCTCATTGAATTTAATGTAACTGCTTCTAAAACCTATAATTTTAAAAATAGTTAATTTAAATAATGAAGTGGACTTATATGTTGCTGGAAGACAACTTTTTTTTTTTAGCACTAGTAAATATTTGCTCTCATATAGTATGTGCCTTGTGAGAGGTGAAGACATAAAAGAAAACTTACAAAGTTTCACATCTCTATCGTTGTCCACTCAAGAAATACACTTGGACTAGTATGACAGTAAGGAAAACATAGTAACTATTGTTTAACATGATGCCTATGTTAAATCTTCATAACTTCACTTTGATTTTTAGTTGGAATATAAAATGTAAATGTTTTATAATGAAAGGTTTTAACAATTTTCAGAAATGTCTAGAGAACTCATAGGCAATATTTTTAACAGTAGAAACTTCACTTCCTTAATAAAATAGATATAAAATATATGTTTATTTCTTAATGATTATAATTGTTCATGGCTTTTGAAGGATCATTGTGTTCCAACTATGAATCTAACTGCCTTTTAATATTATCTTATTGATTGTTTGGTAGCCCTATAATGTAAATTCTTTTTAGTAATGAAAAAACAAATGAGATTTAACAAGTTTCAATAACTAACAAACAGCCCAAAGACGAATAATTGTTGAAGACAGGATTTAAACCAAGGAAGAAAGAAATCAGAGCTCATGCTCTAAGTGAGTTTTACTGGGATCTACTCTGCGTGAAATGGGATCCATTTATGACTTATGTGGGGAAGAAAGATCCTGTCTGCAAAAGAAGAGCAATGAAGAGGAAGTCTTATTCACTAGGAGGATCAGGATTAGGCTGAAAGTGAAGGAACTCAGATTGCTCAGGGGAAAAAAATGGAGTAATGACTAGGAAAGTGATGTATAGGAGAGGGAAAAAGTTCCATTATCAGTGCTTACAAGCAGACGACCTAAGGGTAAGCAAGTCTGAAAAGTACATTTCACAAGTTTGAATTTTAGAAGAATGTAAAAAATTTAAATAAATCTGGGATAATACATTCCATGGTTTCAGGTTTCAGGTTAAAAAATATAGCTTTTTTTTTTTTTTCTTGACTGCTGGCTTGGAAATCCATGTATAGAAGTTGAAATAAAGTTAAAATCCTTTATCTGTATTATTCAGAACTTAATGTTATTTAATGCCTAGGAAGAATGGTAAGATATTCTGCTTCCATTTTTATCAATTTATATTTGCTCAAATCTTACGCAACAGTTATGAAAAACTATATTTAAAGCTTTATAAAACATCTTGCTTCACATTATAACATTTCATTTTTATTCGATGATATCTAACTCGATAACACTTTCAAATTAACCTTCTAAATATAAAAGCAGTGTCCCAAAGTCTCTACAATAGAATTTCAGAGAATATTGAGCACAAATAAATAATTACCAGTTTCAAATTCTTGTTTGTGCCATTTTAATTTATTCTAGTTCGAGAAAAAGTATAGGAAGGTATCATTTTATACACAAATGTATCCTCTTCACTAAATGAAATTTGAATCTGTTTTCTAGTATCAGTGACCCATTTTAATGAAATCCTGTGATAAGCATGCAGTTATTACCTACTGTGTACAAGAAATGATTTTAGCCTCTGTGTAGCATACTACGATGAATGAGACATATAAGTTCAAATGCAAATTAATAATCAAAGGTTTTGTTTATATTAGCTAATAGTAAATCCTGTTTGATTTATTCCACAGTATAGATCCATAAATTCCATTTAGTTTGTGTAAATTCTTGGTGTGGGAAAGTATCAATAACATAAGAAGAGATACGTGAACAATGAGGTACAGCAAAAATTTGCAGTTGTAATTTGGGGCCTCAACTATGTGCTTTAACTCAATAATCTCTTCCTGATCTTCACTGGCCTTATGTTCAAGCAGTGAGAGTAAGTTCAAGATTGGTCCATATCCATGCAGAGCCCCATAGGGGTTACCTGCAAATTTAAGTAATTAGATACACAATATTTTGCCAACATTTTAAAGAAACGCCTTCAGAATAAGGAAGTAAAAGCTTTCTCTTCTTAAAAAGAATGCTTCCCTGTAGCTTCTTGATTCTTGTTACTTCCATATGGCTGATATTTTTAAAAAGAGCCTAAAGCCATGTCCCACTTCTCATGCCTTGGAAGACCAGAATAAAATTCAGGAGCAACAGAGCTCAAAGGAAAAGGTGTAGGTAAAGACTGACTTAGGTCTTACTGAAAACATGAGGTATGTTTTGCATGCTTTCTCTCAAGTTGGAGGGATAAGATACAAATATATTATGAGGCCAATAAGAAAGCTTCTCCAAAGTTTTTTTTTTTAATTTCACAAAAAATTAAATGAAGAAATTAAGCCTCAAGAAGAGAAAATGATGATTAAAGCCAAAGTTGATGATAAAAATTTGACAGTCAATTTTCTCAGTTTATCTTCATTTTCTGTGCGCATTGAGACTCAGCAATAGTGATTTATAATTTGCCAAATATTTAGAAATATAACAAGTTGCTTGTCACGTCAATGTTTAGAAATAATAATACCCTATCCAGGGAAATTTTTAATCACATGCTTTTAAAATATTCTTTGCTGAGTTAAGCATAATAAATGTAGATTTAAATTATCTTTTACTCCCATAGGATATATACAATTAGTACTGTTTAATAATTTAATATTTAAATTATATCATTATGTTTTAAAATAAATATAAAAACAAACCTATAAAGTGTATGTACTGATTTTTAAAATGTATAGTGTTTAAAGATATATGTGAATATAGATGAAATATGTATTACATAAGGAGGAAAAAAGAATGAGTGCATTTTCTTATTTGATAATCTGCAAATTTATTTAGAATCAACTTCTGAGAGAAACAATAGGATCTAAGTACTTTACTTTGTATCATCCACTATGAAATACATCTGATAAAAAATAAACAAACAAAACACCAGACAGGCAAAGATGAGAAAAATGTGCTCTCTGTATAGTTATGAAACAGTCCATTTGAACCCAAGATAGCCTAGATCCTGGATTTAGAAGATGAGTATTTGAAAGGAATTCAAGGAATTACAGAAAAATATGTTCAGATAAGTAAAATGCTATCTTAATCAGAAAAGAGTCAATAAACCTCAGCAGAGAAATTGAGAAGGAAGGAAGGAAGAAAGAAAGGAAGGAAGAAAGAAAGGAAGGAAGAAAGAAAGGAAGGAAAGAAGGAGGAAGGAAGGAAAAAAGAAAGGAAGGAAGGAAAAAATAAAGTCCAGAGCCAAATGCACAGTACGGCTTATGGCCATGATGGAATAATTGGGTCATGTATTGCTTCCCATAAACAATTCAAACACTGGGCAAATATATCTGTCAACTGCTTAAGACACTGTATAGTTATCAGCATAGCACCATAGTCCCTGAAGGGAGGCAAACAAATAAGGTGATATCTTGGGCTGTGTTGCATCTGTGCTTTGGAGTGTCTGTCTCGGTCAAGGTTCAGGGAGGGTTATTGCAAAAGGATCGTCACCTTTTTCCAGAGTGAAGAGACAGAGATCAGAGTTCAAGTAGCTGCTGCAGCTAGAATTTGGAAAGAAATCCACATAGGGCCATTTGGATTCTGTTTGTCTAAATATGAAGCCATACAGGCATAATGTAAAAATGTATAAAGCGAGTGAATAATAACCAGGTTGCTTCAAGCTAAACAGAGTCCAGAGATCACATGGGACTGGGATACTAGGGAGTTCCAACCAGCCAGAATGAACTGGCTTTTCATGGCTGTGGGCCCCATTCTCATTGGAGCAGCTGTGCCAACCTTGCCGTAGGTGACAAAGTGTCACTTCTTGACCCTTGCAACCCCAGAATCAATCAACCCCACAGAATTTAAAGAACCTACTTTGATGGCAGCAGTTCCTATTGCCAGTTTGAGTCACCTTAGAATTCCTCAAGGATACTGGGCCTCTTGCCAGGAGTATACCTCTCTCAGTCTTCATGGGGGAAAAGTCACATGAACAGACTGAGGGATGAATTTAGGGTGTGAGTGAATAAATCTTACACAATAAGTCTAGTCTAGCAATCCAATCTTCAGGAGTCTCTGGATACCTTCCTCTACATACTAAGACTGGCATTTGAGCAATTTTAGGATTCAAGTTTCAGGCAACTGACCAGTTAGTCATGACAACCACTCTCAGAATCTTTAACTCAACCAATGCACCCAGAATCCCTGCCTAGTAAACTTGTATCTCAATCATTTCTTCCTAATTCATTACATTTCTTTAACCACAGGCCAACAATTTTGGGATCCATTTTCATAAATGTACCCCAGATTTCTATCAATAATATTGACAGACATTTTGTTTAGTGTTTTTCACACATGCTAAGAGGTCACACCTACTCATCCTCTGAGTTAGATGTGAACTTTAATGGAGTTTTAGGTCTGGATGCAATGAGAAATGGTGAAGATGGGTCCTTAAGAGAATCAGATTTTCCTAGGAAGGCAACTAGAGTAGTGGTGGTGATTGCAAATTCTTCCTTCGAGAGTGGATGATTTCCTCAATCCTAGAAAAGACAGGGCTCTTCTATTGATAAAGTAGACTTGATAACATTTAGGGATTCAATATTCCCAAATTCAGTGGAATCTGCCTTTGTGTCTCTGTTTTCATATTAAAGGTCTTATTCCTTCCCAGCCAATGTTCTAATTTTAACATAACAGATTGTGAATTAAGTTTGTGTTTAATTTGACCACCGAGAATATTGGATCTGGCATTTCATTTTTACGAATTTTGACCATGAGGCTGGAGGAGACAGGGTTTCCTTTTAATTATAGAATTTTCTGATCTCTTACTTGGATGTTGAATTGGTGACAAAGATCTGAGATGAACATTTTTTAACTGACCTCTCTTACAAGAAATAACTAGTAAATTATATAATATTTCTTATTTTCATTATTCTATGACAACTACATTGCCACCTAAAATGTTTTACTTTTAATAATTTGATGTCATTATATGTATAGTTGATAAAATTAAATGACTGTTTTGCAACTGTATGACGTGCTCCTAGTGTGCCCTTTATCAATGGAAAAAGTGTTTTTTAATGGCTTTTAATGTACTCAGATCAGTTAACAAATTCCAGATATCTAAGAACCAATTCAAAAACCATTTTGTTGTTTTTGAGACAAGGTCTGGCTCTGTCATCCAGGCTGGTGTGCACTGGCACAATCTTGGTTCACTGCAACCTCCACCTCCTAGGCTCAAGCCAGCCTCCCGCCTCAGCCTCCCAAGTGACAAGAACTGCCCAAGACTGGGTATTTATAAAGGAAAAGGATTTGACTCACAGTTCAGGATGGCGGGGGAGGCTTCAGGAAACTTACAGTCATGGTAGAAGACAAAGGGGAAGCAAGGCACCTTGTCCACAAGGTGCCAGGAAGAAGTGCCAAGCAAAGGGGAGAAGAGCCCCTTATAAAATCATCAGATTTCATGAGCACTCACTAGCTAGCACAAGAACAGCAGGAGGGTAACCGCCCCCACGATTCAGTTACCTCCACCTGGTCTCTCCCTTGACATACGGGGATTATGGAGATTATAAGAATTACAATTCAAGATGAGATTTGGGTAGGGACACAAAGCCTAACCATATCACAAGGTTTGTGGTATTTGTCCTAAGGTTAAAAGATCTGATTTTATTGTATGTTTAATGGTTGCATAATAACATTGTCCTCATTCTCAGGAAATTCACTGAAATCATGAATAAGGTGAAAAATAGATTATATACAGTGTTTAAAATGTTTTTGATATAACCTAGTAGGGATGTCTACTTGTCAGCTAGATATAAAGAGCTTTACTCAGACAATAGCTCTGAACCAAAAATGTAGCTTCGAAGATTAGTTATATAGGTTGTGTATGAATAGAGAATTTATTGAGAATAAATATAATAGATTGGCTAGGATGAAATTTTGAATAATGACAAAATTGAACAATCAGTGTAAAGAAGAACAGCTAGCAGAGAAAAGAGGAAATACTAAAAAGTATGATTTGGTGAAAGGTAAATAAAGATGACTCAGAAATAAGAATAGGGTCAAGAGTGTTATAATTTTCTAACAGCTTAGGAAAAAGGAAAATAAGCGAAAGAATTTATTGCATTTAGAAACATGAAGGAAGTAGTGAAGTGAGCAAGAGTGTTTGTTTGATTAAAAAGTGCAGAAGCCAGAACGAAGGAGAGGCTAGAAAATTAGCAGCTACAAAGTTTGTGTGTTGATGATTCTTTGAGAATTTGGCCGGTGGGAAGGAGAGAAAGGAAGTAGAGAATATGTTTTGGATCATGTGAAATAGATGTGACCTCGAGGAGAAAAAAATGTTTAAATTGTATGCATAGGAGCCACTTACAGCCAGAAATTGAAGGTAACAAAAATGTGGAAACAAATGTAACTAACTACAAAAAGGAAGAGGGAATTCTCTGTATGAAAAAAGGTGAGCTGGAGGGAAATAGTAAAATGTTAAATGTAGATATCGAAAGAGCCAGTAGAAAGAATGAATTTGAAGATCCAGAGATGCTGGATAAGATTTGTATTCTAAAAATCCCTCAAAGGATCAGGAAGATTCACTCTTGAATTTAGAGAATACATAAAGAAGGAAAACCAAAAAGAAGCCTATTGTCGAGGTGATAGATACGAATTGATTTATTTAAGGCATTAAGAAATAGATGAAGGAAACTTTTACTAAAAAATTTCAGGGAAAATCTGACAGCCTAAAATAAATGTAATGTGTATGCATGTATATGTGTATGTGTTTGCATATATGCATTGTGTAAATGTATATATAGAAATCATTGTGTATGTATATATTAATGTACAAATATATGGATGTGTGTTTGCATATAATAAGTGTGTGGTTGAATAGCAGTTTGTGCGTATGTCCACTGCTTTCGCAGACTCTGGTTTCAATAGCACAAGATTAATGTTTTAGGCATTCTTGAATACGACATATAATACCTTGTGTTTGGGGCATATTTCTGCAGTAAATTCTTGTGGAAAGAATGACACCAGTGTAATTTACTATCGTTCTCAACCTGACCTATTTCTAATTGCTAGTTTCTTTTAAAGAACTTTTATGAAAGATCACGTTAATCGTCACAGAAAAGTTATTTTGGGCAACATCTTTAAATTAAACTAGTCTGTTCACATGTATTTTAACAAACCAGTCAGTTTACAAGGGAATCCAGTTAGACCAGGAGTAAGGGCATTTTGTGGTATTAACATAGTCAAACATAGGACAGCAAGCACAGTTCTTTCTGGCAACATTACTTCCTGCACCCCCACTGTGTGATAAACAATGGATAGTCAAGTCTCTGCCGCTTTCTGTTTGGTTTGGTTTTGCCTGTGTGATACTGGAATGTCTGTAAAGAGACACATGCTATTTGAACTTAGCTATTTGAAATATATTCTGAAAAATAAGTAGGTGCTCTTGGAAAGCCAGATCTAATTTTACAAAAAGATCAGCATGGGACTAGAATATATGTGCCCAAATATATGATAGCATATATTTTTATTTAACTATTAATACTAAACTTCCCAAATATACTCTTGTAGCCACGTAAAAATGGCCGATAATTAAGGTTTCTGTCTTACAATGGTGAAGGTGTGGGGAGTATGCGTAATTTTGAACATTAGTGATTTTATTTAACCTATGTTTACAGAAAATAAGTTACACCACCAGTCCACATACATAACGCTACGGGACATTAGTCCTGGTGTCCTAAATTATTTTCACTATAAAATCATTATTTATTAGTTATGTACTGTTTTAGGAGGTTATAGTCAATCATGTAAATGCATTACTACAAAGTGCGGGATAATTAGGGTATAGCACAGATGCATGATAATAAAATACTCGACAAATTCCTTGCTAAATAATAGTGTTCTTCAAAAGTTTTATTAAGATGCTGTAAGATACCAAGAACCAGATTATTTTAATAGGGCCATCTTTGTATTACTAATCTCTATCACAGAAATTCATGTCTTTGAGGGCATAGACTGCTAGTAAAATATACGATGCATAGTAAAGATTAGTCCATTTTCTCTATCCAGTTCTACTCTATTATTTTAAAAGTATTTCATTACCATTTTCTCAAAAATTTCCATATTTAAATTTCACAATATTTTCTTACTATGTATATGGTTACTTCAGTAATGAAAGAAAATATTTGGTAAATTTTGTTGATATTTTTACTACAGTAATGGTTTATGCTGAGACTTTATTGAATAGTTTTAAAGGAACATGCAGATATAAGAAAGAATAGAGACTGCACTGAGTCCAGTTTCTTTGAATATCACAATCACTATACTGATATCGATGCACTCCACTTAGGTTCACTCAGATTCGACTTGTACTCATTTGTGTGTATACATATACTTACTTCCAAACATTTTTCACTATTTTCACCATTTAAAAGTGCACAATTCAGTGGCTTCTAGTATATTCACGATATTGTGCAACTGTCAATGCTATGTAATACTAGTTCTATGCAATTTTAGTGCATGTGTAGGTTGCTGTATCCACCCCTGCAGCCAAGACACTGCACCATCCCTCACCCTCTGCTCCTTCTGTTCCTAACCCCTGTCCACCACTCATCACTGAATTGTTTTTTGTTTGTTGTTTGTATTTAAATTCTTAGAATGTATAATCTGAATGACTACTACTACTAAGAAAAATCATTTATTCTCTTTGTGATTCTTAGTCATTCACCTATCTGAGAATTCTAAAATATGTCTAGCAAGGTCATTTTCACTGGAAATTATTTTTCTCATTTTTACTTAAACCTTTACTGAGATTTATTATTCAGAGTAGTTAGCTTTTTAATCTATCAAATTTTTTTAAATTAAGAATTTGTATTTTAGCCTAATAAGAATCGTAAGAAGTAATTCCATATCCTCCTGAAATACTGCAATGTTCTTTTATTTCTGATCACAGTAACAAAATATTCATTATGTAAGGGACTGTTCTTATTATGTCTAGTTATTCAGATCTCTCTACTTTAGTTCTTCTGTAATTAACCCTTCATCACCACTGAAACTGCAAATCACCCATCAAGGCTGCAGCAATCAGATGAAGAAGTTGCAAATAGAACTAAAGGCCACAGCCTGCAAAGAAAACTTAAAGTCAGGTTTGCATCACACTGTGAACGATTACCGTGAAGTAATTAAGTTTTTTTATAATAAACTTCACATTTAGAGGAGTTTTAGGTTCACAGAAAAATTGAGCAGAAAGTACAGAGAGTTCTCATGTAAGGCCTGCCCCAACACAGGCATGGCCTCCCCCCATTATCAACATTCCACTCCACAGTGGTCCATCTGTTAGAATCCATATACCTATATTGACACATCATCATGCAAAGTCTACATTTCATGTTCAGGTTCACTCTTGGTCTTGTAAAGTCTAGGAATTTTAGTAAATGTATAATCACATGTATTCACCGTTATCATGCAGATTAATTGCACTGCCATAAATATTCTCCATGCTCTTCCTGTTCATCTACCTCCAACACATGGCAGCCACTGATCTTTTTTATTTTCTCCTTCATTTTGAATTTTCCAAACTATTATACTCTTGGAATAATATATTACGTAGTCTTTTCAGGTTAGCTTTTTTACTTAGTAATATATATTTAATTTTCCTCCAAGTTTTTTTTATTTTTTTTCGTGGCTTGATAAACCATTTCTTCTTAGTGCTGGCTAATATACCATTGTCCGGATGTACTACAGTTTATCCATTCACCTACTGAAAGACACTTTGTTTTTTTCCAAGTTTTGACAGTTACAAATAAAGCTGCTATAAACATTGGTGTGCAGGTTTCTTGTGGATGTAAGTTTTCAACTCATTTAGGTAAATGCCAAGGACTGTAATTGCTGAATCATAGTTGACTAGATTTTACTACCACTAAGCATAGAAACACTCATTAACTTTAGATTTTGACTCATTCGTACTGTTGAGGCAGAAGTCCTGTATCATGTTGGCTTTTTACTTTTATGGTTTTGAAAAATTACTTTTCTAGTAAAATCATACTTGTTATGTATACAATTTCTGTAGTATGTGTGCTCAACCCTTAGCTCTATTTTCGTATTATTGATATTCCTGTTATTTTATAGACAAATATATTTAAATATCAAAAGAAATAGAAAATTACAATTATGAAAAATATTAACCTCTTTATATGTGATGTGTTTTTAATTATACAGTACATACATAGACTGACATTTTAAATGACAACACAAAAAATTGGCCCTATACATCTACTCGTTTTCTCTGTACTTAAATTTTGTACTTAAATCATGTGCTGTGTTTGAGTCCTAGAGTATCTGAAACAATTTCATCCATTTAAATTTTTAAAAATTCTGTCATAATATTGAAGACACAATAAATATAATCAAAGGTTAGAAACAGGCCATCAGCAAAATAGGAAATTTGGCCATTAGAGCAGCAAAAATTTAGAAATAATGTCAATTTTAAGTATTAGCCAGCATATGGAGCAAGAAGAATACTCTCATCTTGCTAATGGGATTTTTTTTTTTTTCAAAACTTTTTAAACAATTACAAAAACAAGTTGGCATTCTATGGGAAAGCTGATTATGTGCATAAACTAAAACCCAGAAATTCTGAGGCTTACGTCTTCGAGTTGGCCTTCAAGTCTAAGATATTTACTGTCTTTTCCTTTACAGAGAAAGTTTGATAAACCTTTGATGTCTTGAACATGCACACAAATAAAATATATAAGGTTGTTTATTCCCCAAATTCCAGTTAATAGAGAATATTTGATTAAAAATTTATAGGTATTACGAATAAAATGGTAAAAAGATATTGTGATTTTTTTCACAAGAATAAAATGAGAAGGTGCAGAAATTTCTGTGTAGTATTATTTCCTTCATATCAAAAATCTAAAATTTGTAAACCAATACAATATTACATGTAGATAGATACATTCAAATTGTAAAGTTATGCATGATAATTATAAACACCAAATTTAGGATAGTTATTTTTACTGGTTTTAGATACTGAGTAGCTTATAGAAGGGTATATGCATGTGATATTCCCTAACATTTTACATGGGAAATCTTTCTTTATTGCCTTTACGACTGAAGCATAACTTGGATCAGCATTAAAATTTTAGGCCATACTTTTTCCAGAAACTCTGAAAAAATTACATAGGTGAGCCATGGATGTGTATAGGCCAAACACAGTGACAAAGTAAATACATTACCTGATTGACCACAGCCGAGCATTTGTATTATTTGAGAATGCTGTGATGAGACATTCGCCTAATTTGGATATGGTCCAATGGGATGTCCCTGGTTGTACCAGACATCAGCTGGTTGACTGTCCGTGATGGACTAAGACCGATTTCTTGTTTGTTTGGTTTGGTTTGGTTTGGTTTTAAGCCAGTTACAGAAAGTGTTTCCGTGTTGCGTTGCAGTTGCTGATATAAGAGCACCGGGTACAGAAACAACCCCAGACGAATGGCCTGATGCTTCTTTTGCTTGCATACTTTTGTTTCACTAAACACACGAGGGTTTTTAGACTATGTGAGCATAAATATCTGCATATTCCAATTCGTGAAAAGTAGTAACATACATTCACAGGAGACAAAGTTAACCTAGTCAGAATTTTAATTTGAAGTGGAAATCATTCTAGTATGGGTTGAGCTTATCTTTAGAGATGTTCCACCTGACTTAATATTTAATAATGTCTACAAGAAGTTTATGTTCTTATTCCTCAGGTACTCTAAATAATAAAACTTATATTTCCTGCCTGTTCTGTTTTATGCACTCTATGAATTATATTACTGTTGCTGTTATTTGCCCCAAATTATGAAGAAAAAATAAAACTTACCATTCTTAAAAATAAGTTTGAAACAGTGTGGTTAGACAGGTGGTTTCCTGAAAGGTCCATTATCACCATTTTTTCTTTAAAGCCATAGTCACATTTTTAGTGAGTCAGATGGCTGTACAGCTGCCTCCCATGCAGCCAGCTGTGGCCCTCTGAAGACTTTCAGGGAAATTTCAATATATGCAAAAGCGTCCTCTGTACAGGTGACTGGCTATGTCTTTTGAGAAGGGTGTGCTCTGCACTTAGCTTTAGTTCTCTCTACTGGTAGATGGACCAACAGGATGGGGGAGATGTGCACCAGCTGAGCTTCTGAGGTGTTATTTGTACGCTTGGATGGTCCAGTGCATCAACACTGAAGGAGACAGGATTCCTGACTCCATGTACCGACATGTTACCTGGAATACTAAATGTGACGTAAGACTAGCCAACTGAGCGCAATAGCTAAAACTTCAGAAAATGAAATACACAGCTGGCAAGATTTCACTCTCAATAATCTGTTTTACCTTGAAACTGATACATAGTTTCAGATGAAGCCATGCTGCCTTTCCATAGAAGCTTTAAAAGGGGATTTCACCTTTGGGTGTGCTCTCCAAGGCATACTAGCACTTAAATTAGCTTAAATAATTTATCACAGACAATAAATGCAATGCACATTTTCAATCATTCAATTGTAGGTTGTGAAAATGCCATTCTCGTGCACATACGTGTTTTTTAAACTTTTATTATAACCCCAAGGTAACATGCTTCAGAAAATATACTAATGATGTACTATTGTAAAGTCTCTTGTTTAAGCTCATCGAGGTTTTGACTTATTTTCACATCAGATTTAGTTTAATATCCACTTAATTAAACATCAGAAGAACCGTTCTTTTTATTATTGACATATTTCTTTCACATTTAAATTGTCTTCTTCCCATTTTCAAGAAACGTTTCATTAATTTTAATTACATTAAGGGAGGTAATTCAAGACACTGTTTTATAATCCTTGACATCTTTTCATCAACTTTCACTCTCATAGCTTTTACTTTCATCACCTAGAGTCTTAAGTAAATTCAATAAAACTATGTAAAAGTTTATGCTTTTCACAAAACTTATGCCTTAACTTACTTCTATTTGCTTATGTTTACTTTATAGCAGTGCAATGAAAGAAATGTCTATATAGGTCTAGGGTCTCAAGTTTATAGAGAAATAAAGTTTACTTATCATTATGGAAAATGTAGATGGAAATTTTGATAATTAGAAACATTTGTTTTTCTTTGACAAGGGCAAATTTGTAAATGCTTAAATTCATTTTTCCACGCATTTTATAACCCTAAATTAAAATGTTTACATTTGTATTGCCAAATTATTTACAACTGTGTTGTAACCACTGGAACTGATACACAGGTAAGTAACTACGCATCAGTACGTATACAGGTAAGTATTAGGTAAGATACCTAATTATATATGGGTAAATATCTATGTACTAGCTACAAATCTATGTGTATTTTAGTAAATCAAAGTTACAAATGATAAGAAGTGTTTGAAGCTCATACTTGGTGAGAAAATGTAGTATAGAAGTGGCGTCAGAGTTGACACATGAAGACCTGGCCTCCAGTCTTCCAGTAATGACTATTTAACTTTTCTGAATCATCTTTATATTAAGATATAAAATCATTATACAAACTATCCTCAAAAATATTTTACAGAGCTTGTGTCCTGAAGGTCTCCTGAAGTATACCTGTACAGTACAAGTGGAAGTGCTCATGTGAATTCATAAATATGATGATGCTTTTTCTTAGCCCTCCTGAAGACCAAGTACATCAATAAAACAGTGTCTGTGGCAGGGGTTCTCAGTGTTTGCATGGCACACAGATCCTCACGGGCTACTGTTCGATGACAATCCTGCACTGCTCCTCTGCTCTAATTAACTGCTCACTTCTATCTTCTGTTTTCCCCACATGACTCCTGCTGCTCCCCAAGCATCCTTCCCTTGAAGGCTGCTGCTGCTCTGCTGTCCGGAGTGCAGCTGTCTCATAATAGGGAGAGCTTCAGCTCCATTGCACCCATCGTCTCCTCTTTCACACACCTGGAAATTGTCAGGGCTGTGCACAGTACCTCATCAATGGGCAACACCCAGTGCCATACTTTCTGCTTCTCCAGGTGGTTTTTACCAACAGTAACTGAGAGTTTCACACCAGCATACCCAGATCCTTGTACACCATGTGGCACAAATGTAGCCTGCTGTGTACTGAGTGGTTAGAATGCTAGAACACAGAGCGCGGGCAACAGAGTTGCTGCTGTGCAGCCGCCTCCCACAGAGGCCTTTAACACATGCACTCCCCATGCCAGACAGACAAGGAGTCCTGTGTATCTTTCTCTCTGTTCCTCTTCTTGCTATGTGTCTTGTAACCGATAGGTGCTTGTTAGAGTTTGCACATTTTTTTTTCTTCTTTTCCGCTAGACACAAACTTGGGCATTGTTATTTATGAGTCTGGACAATACCAAAACTGCTACCAGAAATGGCTTGCTTCAGCCCAGGCCACAATGCCACTGCCCTGGATAACAGGGCCCCACATGACATGCACAAGTTGGGTTCAGTTATGCCTCCATAACACTGGGCTGGGACTGTCTCTGCTGCCTGTTATCTCCTTGGCCTAAAAACAAAATAGATCATTTTCTGCTGATATCAATTTTTATTTGTCTGTTGAAACTTTTAATTAACAAATTAAACATTATAAAATAATTTTCTGGATAATGTCTTCTGCTTAGAAACACATCTCGTGTGATGTTATAAACATATTCTTGTGTGTTTGTGTATGTGTGTCAGTGTGTGTGCGTGCATGTGTAGAGAATCTAGATACTGAGATTTTAATAACTGTTTCTACAAAAATTTAAATAGTCCTCTGAGCAATAATCTATCTTTGTATTTTTTTTTTTTGAGTCAGGGTCTTCCTTTGCTGCCCAGGCTGGAGTGCAGTGGTGCAATCAGGGCTCACTGCAGCCCTGATCTCTTGGTTTCATGCAATCCTCTGCCTCAGCCTCTTGAGTAGCTAGACCTACAGGCACGTGCCACCATGCCAACTGAGGTTTTTTCAGTTTTTCAGTTTTGCAGAGGGAGGGTCTCACTATGTTGCCCATGCTGGTCTTGAATACCTGGCCCGAAGCAAGTCTCCTGACTTGGCCTCCCAAAGTGCCAGGATTACAGGTCTGAACCACTGCACTGGCCTATCTTCATATCTAATTTGCCCTGAAATTTTGAGTATTTGCTATTTAACATGCTTCAGGGAAAAATGAAATGTTAAACAATTTGCAGAGTAAAAACAGTGTATTTGTTGTACTTCCCTTTAGTGACACATGTTAACCTATACATTCACCAATCATTTCACTGAGCCTTTTACCTGACATTTGACTCATTAAATTGTTTTACACTTACTCCCATCATAAAATATGTCACCTACTATTTAATAGGATCTCTTGTTCTAATTTTAAAATTTTCTCAGATTTTTCCAAAATTTCCGTTTTTATCTAGATGTGTTTGACATTCTCTTCACATTCATCCTACAGTAGTTATTTTCTACTAGTCAGGATGTAGGCTGTGTTGGTTAATACTGAGTGTCAACTTGATTGGATTGAAGGATGCAAAGTATTTTGCATCCTTCTGTGTATCTGTGAGGGTGTTGCCAAAGGAGATTAATATTTGAGTCATCGAACTGGGAGAGGCAGACCCAGCTTCAATCTAGGTGGGCACCATCTAATGAGCTGCCAACCTGGCTAGAATAAAGGAGGCAGGAGAAGATGGAAAGAGCAGACTTCCTGAATCTTCTGGCCTTCGTCTTTCTCCTGTGCTGAATGCTTCCTGCACTGGAACATCAGACTCCAAGTTCTTCAGCTTTTGAACTCTTGGACTTACAGTAATGGTTTGCCAGGGGATCTGGGGCCTTCAGCCACAGACCGAAGGCTGCACTGTCAGCTTTCCTACTTTTGAGGTTTTGGGACTCAGACTGGCTTGCTTGCTCCTCAGCTTGCAGGCGGCCTATTGCGGGACTTCACCTTGTAATTGTGTGAGTCAATGCTCCTTAATAAACTCCTTTTCATATACACATCTATCCTATTAGTTCTGTCCCTCTAGAGAACCCCAACTAATACACAGGCCAAACTATTTTTCAGTTCATTTTATAATATAAGAAATACTAGGGGAGCAATCCTCACATACAAGGCTATAAGGTTGAGAATTTTCTTACAACAAAATCCAGATAGTTTTTTTTTTTTTTTAATTTAGAAGTCAAGTTGAGAGGCCTAGAAAAGAAAACTGAAAGACAGCAGTCAAAGAGGTGAAACCTGGTAAATAACAGATCGATTTAAAAACAGTCTTATATGGTTTGGCTGTATATCCACCCAAATCTCAACCTGAATTTTATCTTTCAGAATTCCCACGTGTTGTAGGAGGGACCCAGGGGAGGTAATTGAATCATGGGGGCTGGTCTTTCCCATGCTATTCTTGCAATAGTGAATAATTCTCAAGAGATCTGATGGGTTTATCAGGGGTTTTCGCTTTTGCTTCTTCCTCATTTTCTCTTGCCACCACCATGTAAGAAGTGCCTTTCACTTCCTTTCATGATTCGGAGGCCCACATAGCCCATACATACTATAAAGCAACAACACTATCAAGTCTACAAAACACTTAGCTAACAACATGATGACAGGATTCAAAATCCTGCATATCAACACGAATCCTAAATGTAAAGTACCTAAACACCCCACTTAAAAGACATAAAGTGACAAGCTGAAAAAAAAGATAAGATTCAATCACCTGCTGTCTTCAAGGGACCATTCCCTTATGACGTAATGACATCTGTAGACTCAAAGTAAAAGAATGAAGAAAGATCTACCACGCAAACGGAAAACAAAGAGCACACATCACTATCCTTACATGAGATAAAACAGACTTTAAACCAGTAAAACTTTAAAAAAGGACAAAGAAGGCCATTACATAGTGGTAGAAGGTACAACACAACAAGTGGACTTAACTATTCTAACCGCCCAACATTGGGGCACCAAGATTCATAAAACAAGTTTTTCCAGGATGACAAAAGCACTAAGACAAACACACAATAAGAGTGGGGGACTTCAATAACCCTCTGACAGTGTTGGATCATCAAGGAAGAAAACTAATAAATTCTGCACTTAAACTGGAATTCGCAGAGACCTGGATGAGATTGGAGACTATTATTCTAAGTAAAGTAACTCAGAAATGGAAAACCAAACATCCTGTGTTCTCAATCATAAGTGGGAGCTAAGCTATGAGGATGTAAAGGCATAAGAATGACAGAATAGACTTTGAGGACTCAGGGGGAATGGGTGGGAAGGGTCTGAGGTGTAAAAGACTACATAGGGTGCAGCGTATACTGCCTGGGTTGTGAGTGCACCAAAATCTCACAAATCACCACTAAAGAACTTACTCATGTAACCAAACACTACCTGCTACCTGTCCCCAATAACCTATAGAAATAAAAATAAATAGGTATATTAATTAGTTAATAAACTTGACATTTGACCAATTAGACTTACTAGACATCTACAGAGCACTCCTCCCAGCACCAGAGACTAAACATTCCTCTCATCTGCACACAAAACATATTATAAAATTGACCACATGCTCAGACATAAAGTAAGTCTCAATAAATTCAAAAAATGTGAATCACACCATGCATACTCTTGGACCACTGTGCAACACAAATATAATTCAATATTAAGAATACCTCTCAAAACTTCATAAATACATATTAATTAAAGGTGCTCCTGAATACTTCCTGGGTGAACATTAAAATTAAGGCAGAAATAAAACATGTTTTAAACTAATGAAAGTAGGGACACAACTTGGCAACATCTCTAGCATGCACCTAAAGCAACATTAAGAAGAAAGTTTATAGCACGAAATGCCTTCATTGAGATGTTAGAAATATCTCAAATTAACAATCTATCTTAGCACCTAAAGGAACTAGAAAAAAAATGAACAAACTGAAAGCAAGGAAAATAAAATAAATAACTAAAATTAGAAAAGAACTGGATGAAATTGAGATGCAAAAAGCCATACGAAAGATAAATGAAACCAATAATTGATTATTTGAAAAAATAAAAATGATTGACCACTAGTTAGATTAACAAAGAAGAAAAAAGAGAAGATCCAAATAAGTACAATCAGAAAGGACAGATATGACATTATAACTGATCCTACAGAAATACAAAAGTTCTTCAGAGAATACTATGGAGAACTCTATGCATGCACATGCAAAAATCTAGAGAAAATGGATAGATGCATGGAAACGAACAATCTCCCAAGATTGAATCAGGAAGTTTGAAACCCTGAATTGACATATACTGAGCTCTGAAATTGAATAAATAATAAAAAACTTACCAACTAAAAATCAGTGAGCCAGATGGATTCACAGCCAAATACTACAGATGTACAAAGAAGAACTGATAGTCATCCTATGGAAACTGTTCCAAAAAGTTGAGAAACTAGGGATCCTCTCTAACTCATGCTATAAAGCTAATATCAGCCTGATACAAAAATCTGGCAGAAACACAAGAAAAAAAGAAAACTTCAGCAACTATCCCTGATGTACGTAGATGCAAAAATCCTCCACAAAGCGAATATAGCAGCACAACAAAATGTTGAAGCACCATGATCGAGTAGGCTATATTCCTGGGACACAAGACTATTTTCACATGTACTAATCAATAAATGCGATTGACTACATAGATGAAATTCAAAGCAAACACTATGCAATCACCTCAATAAACACAGAGCACTCTCAACAAAATCCACCATCCATTCATGATCAAAACCCTCAACAGGCTGGACACCAAGGGAACATATCTCAAAACTCTGAGACCCCTCTGTGACAAACCCACAGGCAACATCATATGGAATGGTCAATGGTGGAAAGCATTCTCCTTGAGAACTGAGACAAGACAAGGATGCCCACTCTCCCCACTCCTGTTCAACATAGTACTGGATTCCCAGCCAGAGCAGTCAGGCAAGTGGAAGAAATCAAAGGCATCCAAATAAGAACAGAAGAAGACAGACGATCTCTTTTCGTTGGTTATGCAATTTTATATCTCGAAAATATTAAAGACTCTGGCCAAAGGCTACTAGAACTGATAATTGATTTTTAGTGAGGTTTCAGCATATAAAATCAGTGTACAAAAATCAGTGGCAGTTGTATACACCAATAACATCCAGGCTGAGAGTCAAAGAAAGAACACAATCTCATTTACAATAGCCAAAAAGGAAATGAAATATTTAGGAATCCATCTAACCAAAGAGGTGAAAGATCTCTATATGGAGTTCTACAAAATATTGCTGAAAGAAATCAGAGATGACATGAATAAATTTTAAAAATTCCATGCTAATGAATTGAAAGACACAATATCACTAAAATAGCCCTACTGCCCACAGCAATTTACAGATTCAACACTATTCCTATCAAATTACCAACGTAATTCTTAACAAGATTAGAAAAATAAACTGTTCTATAATTCATATAAAAACAAAAAAGTCAAAATAGCCAAAGCAATCTTATGATGTTACTTCACCCCTGTGGATTCTTTCCCACAATCTATAACTTCAGTATAATTGTTGAAGAAAACACCAGACAATCTCAAAGTGAAGAACATTCTACAACTACCTGACTAGATTTCCTCATAACTCCCAAGGTCAGGAAAAACAAAGATCGAGAAAGTGTTAGAGACTAGAGGATCCTAAGGATACATAACAGCTAAATGCAGGAGTCTGGGATCATGTCCTGGAGAAAAAGATATTAGGAAAACATCTTGTTAAACATGCATAAATCTGGAGTTTAGCTGATCATTAACGTAGACAGTATAAATACTGGCATTTTAATTTTGACGAATATACCATGATCATTTAAGACAGTAATAATAGGGAAACTGGGTGAAATGTATGCAGTAACTTATAGAATTTTTTGCAGTTTTTATCTGAATCGAACTTACTTTAGAATAAAAAAGTTTATGTAAAAAGGAAAGGTGGAGTGGCTATATTAATATTAGACATATATTTCAGAGTTACAAATATTACTAGAGATAAACAGGGTCATTTCATGATAATAAATGGGCTATTCATCAGGACATCAATACATTTGATACATCTATTGGCTGACAGACAAAAATAAGGGAAGAAAGAATTAAATATTATGAATGAGAAAGTCTATTACTACAGAACATGCATTTTAAAAAGATAAATAACATTATGAATAATTTATGGCAATAAATTCGATAGCTTAGATAAACTGGACAAATTCTTTGAAATACAACTGACCAAAACACTCAACTAAGAACAAAATTAAAATTTAAGTAACCATATATCTATATTAAATCTAATTTTATTTATTTATTTATTTATTTATTTTGAGAGGGAGTGTCCCTCTCGCACCCAGCTGGAGTGCAGTGATGCGATCTCGGCTCACTGCAAGCTCTGCCTCCCAGGTTCATGCCATTCTCCTGCCTCAGCCTCCCGAGTAGCAAGTAGCTGGTACTCCAGGCGCCCTCCGCCATACCAGGCTAATTTTTTGTACTTTTAGTAGAGACGGAGTTTCACCATGTTAGCCAGGATGGCCTCGATCTGCTGACCTCATGATATGCCCCTCTCGGCCTCCCAAAATGCTGGGATTACAGGCGTGAGCCACCGCACCCGGCCCTATTACATCTAAAATTTTTAGTTGTATACCTTTACACATAAAAAACTCCAGGGCCACATGGGCTTATTGGAGAATTTTAACTATATATTGACTATTTAGTAGAATTTTGCAATATTAATGCTTTTTGTTTGTTTGTTTGTCTTTTGAGACAGGGTTTAGTTCTGTCACCCAAGCTGGAAGGCAATGATGCAATTACAAATCATTGCAGCCTTGACCTCCTGGGCTCAAGCAATCCTCTCACTTGACCCTGCTGAGTAGCTGGGAGCACAGGGTGTGTGCCACCACACCAGAGTAATTTTTTAAACAATTTTTTTGTAGAGATAGGGTCTTGCTATGTTGTTCAGGCTGGCCTTGAACTCCTGGCCTCAAGTGATCCTCTTGCCTCAGCCTCCGAAAGTGCTAGAACTACAACTGAACCACCACACCCAGCCAATATTAATGCCAATATATAGTAAATATTTAAGAAAGAAACAACACCAATTCTACATACAGCCTAAAAAAGAGGTACTGAATATTTCTTAACTTTTATGAATCCAGCATTAGCCTGATTAAACACATACATACACACCCTTGACAAATAAAAATAAAAAAACAATGCTACATAATAGGTTATAAAAAACAACTTATGTGTATAAATCAATGCAAGGATGCAAAATACAATTTTAGTAAATCTAATCCCACAATATATAAAAATAATAATACATTGTGACCAATGGAGAATTTTTTCCTGCCCATGAATCAATCAGTGTAATTCATCCTATTAAAAAACAAAAAATAAAAAGTCCAACAATCACCTTAATAGGTGCAGACAAAGCATTTTAGAAAATTTGACATTCATATATGATTAAAATTTCTCGGTAATCTAGAAATAGGAAGCTACTTCTAATCTGATAAAGGACACCTAAGGAAATGAAAAGACAGTGAATGTTAAATGTTCTCACCACAAAAAGGATACCTATGACAGCGAATGCATTTGTTAGCTAGCTAGATTTAATCATTCCACAACCTACACATAATTGTTGTACATGATAAAACATACAATTTTATGTTAGTTAAAATATATTTTAAAACCCCATAACTAACATTACACTTAATCATAAAAGACTGAACACTTTCCCCTTAAGAATGTAGGTGAGGGGTTTGGCTATTGTCATAGCTTATTCAACATCGTAGACAACTCAAAGTGAATGGTGGGGTTCAGTGACTGTGGCATAAACAAGGCTATAGTTATATAACACCCAAAATGTCACAAATCCAAAATAAGGAGAAATGACTGCATTTGTGAAGTAGGATGGAGAACCAGCAAGGCACATTACAAGAAAAAGTGAACTTCTTAAAAAATCAGCAGTACCCCTCACACATGTGCATATTGTAAGAATGTTGTATTTCATATATATTTTTAAAAATGTTTTTTCCCCATATTTCTGAATCTAGAACTCCTCAAATATTAGCAGGCTTATCCTTGTCATTTATTTTATGTCCATTATAATAAATATCTATCAATAATATAAGCATTATTAATTCTAAAATAGGATGGTAAAATATTATTATTAAACAATTTAAAAATACAGAATAGCACGATATTGATAGAGGGTTTTTCTGGCATGAGAAATTTGAGGCTATTTTATTTTTCTTTTATTTATTGACTCTTAGATTTTCTGCAATTAGCACATATAAAATTATATTCATCCACTTGATAGATATACAGAGGATACACACATTTACACATGCATACACACTAAGTTAAGGTGTCAGGCACAGTAAGAGACTTAAAACCTTCAGGATTATTCAGGCACAGTTAGAGGTTTAAAATTTAGTAAACTTTAGAAAACAAGAATATCCTAGCTTATTACTTAACGTAAAGGTAATTAAGGAGCACTAATAAAGTACTCCTAGTGTCCAAATGAACCCCATAAGAAATGGTAAATTTCACAGGAAAGGATCTGGAAAGGCTTTATGAAGGTAATAGTATTTGATAAAAATCCTGATGACTACAAAATTTTCATGCACAAAAATGGGATAAAGAGCATCTTAAGCTGTTGAAAGGTCATTTAGAAAAGCACAAGTGGGTGAAACATGAAATGCATTAAAGGAACAGTCTGCAGCCAAGTAATGTTCCTGTAGAGAAATACTGTATCATAATGTGTGATTCGAAAAATTGGTGGCCAATTTGTGGATGACCCTAACTGCCAGTAAGAGGAAATTACACTTACTTTGGTAGGCAATGGAGTTTAAATGCATTAGAACAAGTAAAAAGGAATCTGTCACTCGCGTACCTATGATGTATCACTATGTTCCTTTGGGTTAACCCTAGAAATAGAGCCTGAGACAGGGCTTGTGGGCAGGTAGTTTATTTGAGAGAAAATTCCTCAAGGAGAGAGTGAGGGAACAAGGAGGAAGGAAAACCGGTGAATTCTCCAGTTTGCTACTGCATGCAACTTAGGTTTCACTCTACTGTGACTTCTGAAACCCATGCAGAATCCTCCCAAGGATTGTCTGCACGATGAACGTGAGAAGGAGAAAATTACCAATCGACTCTCCGATACCCCCATTTGGTGGCATTAACATACCCATAGGTTCCTGCCGCACTTACTCATATGCAGTTCCTGCCTCACAAGGTGTTTGCCCTAAGGCAGAAGACTGAGCTGCATTTCGTGCTTGGAATAAGGCGTCCTCTGCTTGAGTTTGAGAATCCAAGGAATTTTTGATCACAGATGTGGGTGAAAACAGAAGTTACCTGAGAGATAGGACTCTATGTTCAGGGTTTTAGCTACCTTATCTCATTTGATCCCCAAAATAGAAATAGATATTATCTCAACTTAGGTTAAGTATCTTTGATGAAAACTAAACTAAGCAAAACTAAAAACTAAAGTAAAGGTAATATGAAGCTGTGCCACCTAGTGAATAGCTGGACTCTTGTTTTACTCTAAAGGAAAGTTTATATATGAGCAAAGTAATTGCATGATCAAAACTGCAATTAAGAAATGACTAGCCAGTATGTCAATGGAGAAAAATGCTTAAAAGGGAACCAACTGACAAGAGGGGAATTCATGAAAGATATTTGTATGTAAGCAAAAGGGACTGTATTAAATTAGGAGCCAAAGATTCAAATTTATACTAATTATTATTTAGCTATGTAGCAATGGCTAAATTATACAATTTATTTGTTCATCAATTTTCTCACTGGAGTCTACAGAGACTGCACTTGTGTTCTAATACCTGGCCAGTGCTGACGTTTCATGATTATGTGACTGTAATAATAACATTGAAAATGGAAAGTAGAAAGCAAGTATGAATGAAATTAGGGAAGTAGAATATACTGAATGCATTAATTGGATAAGTGTAGAAACAAAGGTGCCAAACTATCAAAATACAACTTGATTTTTAATAAGTAATATACATTTTGCTATCTCTCTGTGGGGGATTACAAACTTACAGTTCATGAGCATTGTCACATTTAAGCCACAAAATGCGTCTCTGATGAGGTTCTATTTTTAACCCATAGTCCATCTAACATTTTTAAAAATAGAATCTATTGGCCATATTTACATAACTAGTAAGTGTGAAAGTATATTTTACCATCTGCTATCATATCAGAGTCAATACTTACTGTTTTATATTGCTTCTAGCTTGATGCCTTTAAAAATTGGATTTGGTACAGGGAATAGAAACTTCGGTTTTGAATATATGTGAGTTCTAAAGACAGAGGATGTCAACTTGATTTTGACATGTTTATTTCTTAGTGCTACAGAGTAGGTAGAATAAAATTATGTGTTGTAATATATGTTTTGTAAAAACAAAATCAGAGGACTAAAATCTGGTGCTATAAATTAGCATATTGGTCACCACTCATAGGGTTAGTGACTGGTTGATGAGGGCTTCTAAGTGTTGTCATTTTTTGTTTTGTTATCTGAGATTTGGTTAAAAAGGTATTCTCAGTTTGAACAAATAAAATAAACTATGCTTTTATGATTTCTGCAATTGTACATACATATATTATAATACAAAAAGTTTTAAGAAGCATTTACTTATTAAAGTGAATTACCTGAGGGTTTCCACTTCCAGGAATATAGACAGAAAAAAAAATTGTTCCATCCCTCTTACTAAATACAACAAAAACCCTGCATAAAGACATCTATGCAAATAAATATGAGAAAATTTAAAACTGGGAAGAAGAGGGCAGACAAGTAGAGACCTTGGGACAAAAGGATGACATTGGTGTGGTTTCCCTGGATTTTTTCCCCTCATAGTGTCCAGAATTGGAGCTGAAGAAGCTCTTGGAAACTAAACGAATCACTTCTAAAGAATCTATGGGTCAAATAGAAAGTAAAGCAAAATTTTAAAAAAATTGAACTGAATAAAAATGCTACATGTCAACATTTGTGAAATTTAGCTAATGCAAAGCTGTACGAAAAATTCATAGAACTAAATGCAAATATGAAAAATGAGGAACTATTCCCTAAATAACATAAGCTCCCACATAGAGAAACTAGAAATTTACCCTCTGGTTGAAGAAGTCAGTGTCTTTCTTGAGGCCCTGAATACCGCTTATTTTTAAAAAATATTTGCATCGGCCGAGTGCGGTGGCTCAAGCCTGTAATCCCAGCACTTTGGGAGGCCGAGGTGGGTGGATCACGAGGTCATGAGATCGAGACCATCCTGGCTAACACGGTGAAACCCCGTCTCTACTAAAAATACAAAAAACTAGCCGGGCGAGGTGGCGGTGCCTGTAGTCCCAGCTACTCGGAGGCTGAGGCGGGAGAATGGCGGGAACCCGGGAGGTGGAGCTTGCAGTGAGCCGAGATCGGGCCACTGCACTCCAGCCTGGGCCACACAGCGAGACTCCGTCTCAAAAAAAAAAAAAAAAAAAAAAAAAAAAAAAAAAAAAAAATTTGCATCTTGGATTTTTGAGATACCAAATCTTCTGATTTCCTTTAGCTCTGGATTTTTGTTCAAATTTTCCTTATGCATTTTACATTTTAAAATCACCCCTTACATGTCAATATAACACAGAGCTTTGTCATTACTTTTCTTTCTGTATATTACAGACTACCTTAGTGAGAACGTTTGACACTGCTTGGCTCATCTCATGCTTGTGATGACTCCTGAAAATCTCCCTTTAACCTAAGATTGACTGCTGAGATCCAGATGTATTCTCAGTTGTTACTTAGAACCATCAGTGCAGTGTTTCATGGACATCTCAAACTCAGCTTTAAAAAAGCTAAAGTACCATTGCAGTAGTTTGCTAAGGTTGTTGAAACATGGTACTAAAAATTAGTTGGCTTAAACAACAGAAATGGGATGTTTCACAATAAATGGTCTCTGCAGACGAGAATTCCAAAATCACAGTGTTGGCAGGTATGGTTCCTTCTGAGGCATGTGAGGGAGAATTTGTTCCAGGCCTCTCTCTTTGGCTTGAAGATGGCTGTTTGCACTACGTCCCTTCCCAGGCTCTTCCCTCTGCCTGTGCCTCTGTATCCAAGTTTCCCCTTTTCATAAAGTTATCAGTCATGTGGCTTAGTGCCCATCCTAATGAGCTAATTTTAACTTCATTATCTCTGCAAAGGCCCTATCTCCAAATAAAGTCACTTTCTGGGTACTGAGGATTAGAACTCCAACATCTGAACTTCAAAGACAAACAATTCCACCCATAACAATCATTTTCCTGGAAAACAGGAAAGTGCCTCAGCAACTCCAGTGTGCACAGCAAGTGCCAGGATGGAAGGCGATGTGCTCCAGTTGAAGGACCTTGCTGTCCTTTCTCTGTATTTTGGTGGTATTCTATTAATACCTCTATCCCAGTGCTTACCATTGTAGTTTATTTTCTGTTTGCTTGTTTCATTATGTTTTTGATAATTGGAGATTACCAAAAACATCAACTATTGCCAGCTCTTTAAATGCAGCTATGATTTATTTTAATGTACATCACTGATGCCTACAAGAGTAGATACAACTCCATATTTTCTGAACACATAAAGTGATAAAGGATCTAATGGTTTGCACATCTCACAATGTATTTCTTACTGCAAATACACTAAATTCTCACCATTATCAAAAAATGCTATTTTATTGCATATCTTTATATATACTATGTACTCTGCTTAAAATATCCTTCTATAGCTATAAGAAAATTGTTTATCTCATTTTTTAAAAAAATACTGCAATAGTTATTAAAAATTTTAGTAGATATTAAATGTTCAATGTCTACTGAACAGTGACTGGTCTTTCTAGCACAAAGTTTATCAAATTTACAAATCAGTGATCGTTTTCAAAAAAACTAAATATGACTTTAATCTTAGGCTCTGCGTTTGGTTGACAATTTCGATTCACAGATTTTTAAATAAATGTACTTCCATTGTATCCAATTCTTAGAATAATCATAACTAAATATACTTTAAAAGATGAAATAATTATTCCTAATTTGGTCTTAATTTATTAATATTTTATTTTAGTCTGTGGGTATGAGAATACTGTCTTATATATTTATATGCATATCATTGTGCTTTTCCTAATACTGAACTAATTCTTAATGTACTTTTTTCAGTTTTGTGTATTTATGTTCATTGAAATGATTTGTTTTCTTAGACATATCTAAATAAAATAAGAAGGTAAAATACCAATGGCAGAACACAGAGTAACATATTTTCACCTCTCCTGATCTTTCTATGATTCATATATTTTATGGGACTATCAGACAGCTACATTTGCGTAGTTTAGTCTTCATGTGCAGTTTTTTTAATGGCCTAAGTCATTTCCAGTGGCAATTTCCTAGTAAGTGTTTACTTCCAGTAAAATGCTACTTCCAATGAAATAAGTCTACTGTGAAAGCTACAGGAAGAAATCAATATGAAATCAGTAAAGCTAATGTTGCATCTCTTTCGAGATGTTATTTTTAGCCCATCTCCTTTCTGACTTCCAGTTATAATTACAGAACTTACAATATTTTATATATTTCCCATATCAGAGTTATGGGATAATTTATTTGCCTAATAGGATAATTAATTTCTCATCACAAATGTAATTTCTTATGATGGTGTTTACTATAAAACTATCTTTAATGTTACCAGGAGCACATCCCATCGATTAGAATCTCATAATCAGCCTGGTAACAAAGGCATGGCACGACGTCTAGCAGCATCTGGTTCTAGGATGACAAACTATTGGCAGAGTATTGGCAAATTAATTTACTTTGTGCACCTTAAAATATGCCTAAAAATACCATACTAAAAGTGTATGTTAACATTTTGTATCTATCCAATCAATGGAAAGAGAACAGAAGGAGCCTGTACAGTATTAATGAGACTTTTACAAATACAAAGTCAGCTGCTTGACCAGCAGCAGCCTGACTTGAGTTGGTTACATCGTGATGGATCGATGATGAGATTTTAAGAGTCCTATTAACTCTCAGGCATAGTAAAAGAAAACTTGACTCCTTACTCTTTCCTTATAAACTGTAATCTACATTATCTACATTAGTTCAAATTTTATGAAACATTTAAACCCATGTGCCCTAAATTTATCTAAATGAAAGATACTTTCCACATGTACTCAGACTTCTTTGCCACTCTATTCACTACTAACTAACAAACACAAGCTTTATGTAAGCCATCTATAGTTTCAGCATTTCCTTCGTGTCCTTCTTCTGGAACAGTGCCTCCAAGTTCCTTCCAGTATATATTCATTGTGTTGCCACAGTGTTTCTCAGAAAAATATTATTGTAATCTTCCTGCTACATACAAATGCAAATATACCTCTCCTGATAATCATGAAAGTATGTATCGTAGTCATGGTAATTAATATTATATTGTACTTCACCATAGAGTAAATTTTATTCTGTTAAATATTAGCAGATATTCTATATTTCATTTAATCATTTATATTAATATTAACAGTATATTTATATTAATTATATTAATAATAACATTGTTAAGGCCGGGCCTGTGTCTTATTAATTGTTGTTTCAAAATTCATATGCTTTTGTGTGTATTTATATCTTAATGTACCAAATAATACATATATCTGCAATGATTTACATAAAATAAAAATATAGTAGTACTAGTAAGGTCGGTTAGATAATCTCATGTAAAATTGACTCTTCTTTCAGAAGTTATTCAAATATTTATTGTGCATCCTATTAAGACCAGCACTCTCCTAAGGTGTATAAGAAAAAAATGCTTATAATATAAAGATCTTCAAATTTCTATGTTTTACTTAGTGTCAAGATACAATCAGCAAATGAGAAAGTAAATTATTATGATTTAAAATGAGTGGGAATACTTTTCCCAATAAAACATATAATATTTAATTTATTTATTTATTTATTTATTTATTTATTTATTTTTGAGACATAGTCTCGCTGTCTCCCAGGCTGGAGTGCAGTGGCGCGATCTCGGCTCACTGCAAGCTCCGCCCCCCAGGTTCACACCATTCTCCTGCCTCAGCCTCCCACGTAGCTGGGACTACAGGCACTCGCCACCGTGCCCGGCTAAAAACATAAAATATTTTATATAGATATTATCATTGCCATAGCATTGGAAAATATTTGTAGAAAGTGCATAAAGGGAAAAATAAATGGCAAAAATGACAAGAAGCTAGAGTCTAAATGTATACCCTTTTTTTTTTATTTTTTAGGGAATTACAAACAATTTGTGTGTTCTTTTATTTAGTATCCAGAGGCTCTGAGAGATGTATTCTTCTTCTTACAAAACTGTTTGAAGTTTTGCTTGACACTCCCTATACTTTCTCTTAGGAAAAAAAGAAGAGCCTCATATCCTTACATAGAATAACAAATTAGGATGGCTTAGCCCTCTGGAACTGCTACAATATAACAAACAAAACTGAACATAAGATTTTCACTCCCACAAGAAGAACTGAAGGCAGTGAGGAAAGGTATTCCCATATGGCTTGTTACAGGATGTTTCCTTCCAGTACATTAATTATTTTACAAGTTGAGAAAACATATTGACAACTAACTCTACCAAGCATACTGCACCAGTCTGATGGAAATATTTTGGTATATGGGAACAGGTGCAAATTATTACATATTACAAATCCCAATCCTGAACCTGGTTGTAGAACTCCTAAAGGATATACAGTAATTCCTATATTTGTCCTTTACCATGTAAAGAGAGAACATAGTTGTGTCTCCAAAAACGTATTGCTTGTGTTTATGTTACAAACCAAATTGGTGACTATGTGCTTGCAAGTAATTTAATCTCTCACACATTTTAACAAATTATTTATTTTTTTAGTATTAGGAAATATATTAACTTTCCTTAGCTACAGTATTAATTTCTTAGGGCTGCCTTAGATAAAACACCATAAATTTAGTGGCTTAAAACAACTGAAGTTTATTATCTTCTCATTATGGAACCTGGAATCAGAAATCAGGTTTTCAGAAGGGCAGTAATCCCTATAGGGTTTCTAGGGGAGAATCTGTTTCTGTCCTTTTTGGCTTCTGGGGCTGCTGATTTCCTTGGCTTGTGGCCACATCACTCCAGTTTCTGGCCCTGTCTAAACCTCACCTTCTCCTCTGTAGTTCAAATCTCCTTCAGTCTGACTTGTCCTTAGATTTAGAGCCCATCTGGATCACCAAGGATATGGGTCTCCTCTCAAAATTCCTAATTTAATCACATATTTTGCCAAATAGATTGATATTCACAGGTTCTGGGGATTAGGATGTGAACACGTATTTTGGGGGCCACCATCTGTAAATGTTACTTTTTACTCAACAAATACAGCACAGCATGTGAATATGCACAATTTTTGTAAAAATGTTTTCTTTTCTCTTAAAGAAGTTTTAAGGAAAGTTAATGACAAATTAAATATAAACAAGAAAGCAAACCAAAAGTTTTCATGGGGTTTTACTGAACTAAAACAATATTCTCAAAATCGTCTAAAGCAGAAAATGTGTGGATCTTTTGTCCTTGTCTCTGCAGCAGTGGAGTTTCCGTTTTGTTACAATATTGATTTACTTAAAAGGAAAAGATGGAAGCGATCTCTCCTATTTTGCCCTCCTCTTTCTTCTAGATGACAGGTATAAATCCTTTGGCTGATTTTTTTTTCTTTTAATCAGAAATACATCTCAAAGAAAAAAGTTATCAAGATTGGTATCATCATGGTGGCATTAATATGTATTCCAGGCTGCCCCGAGGGTCTACTAGGGCACAGTCAATGTGTTCACACCTCATTGCAGTACCAGTGAGTTTTGGAATTTAAATATTAATCTTCCTCTAAGCATATACATTAAGATGTCTTCAGAAACGGATTTGCCTATTCTGACTGTCTATCTGTAGAATGTGAAGCTTTCTAGATCTTCTTGAATTGCTTTAATAATTTTCTATTAGTAAACACCCATAGGATATGGCTGCACTTCTCAGAAGTCTCAAAACATACATTTTTCAGTTTGGAAATAAACAAGATGACATTCTCAGGGTATATAGTGAGAAGGCTATAATTATAGATAGATCTCTTTTCCGAAATTAGACATTTTCTGAGATCCTTCTCAGCTGTTGCAAGTTATTACAGATTATTTAATGCAGTAACTCTCTAAGAGGGTAGTAAAGTAAAGCAAACTTTGAGAATGAGTATAAACTGAGTATTCAAAAAGACAATACATGTTTTCTGCTGTTTACAAGTAAGCTTGAAAACACAGTGTAAGAATTTGAATCACTTTCTAACTGCTAAACACTTTCCCAGTGTAACTTATGTGCATTTGAATATCAATATAGAAGGACTTATTTTAATGCTTTATCTATGTTACATATATTGTGCCTAAAATATCTATTTCTTATTTGAATATCTCTTTTGAAAAGATTTTTAAAATATCTTCCACCTTGTAATCCCAGCGCTTTGGGAGACTGAGGCGGGCGGATCACAAGTTCTGGCCAGTCTGGCCAATAAGGTGAAGCCCTGCCTCTACTAAAAATACAAAAAAAAAAAAAAAAAAAAAATTAGCTGGGCATAGTAATGGGCACCTGTAGTCCTAGCTACTCAAGAGACTGGGCACCTGTAGTCCTAGCTACTCAAGAGACTGAGGCAGAAGAATCGTTTGAACCTGGGAGGCAGAGGTTGCAGTCAGCCGAGATTGCGCCACTGCACTCCAGCTCGGGTAACAGAGCAAGCGAGACTCCATCTCAAAAACAAAAAACAAAACAAAACTTCCACTTAATCAGACTTGATAATTGATTATCAGTTGTTCAGTCATTACTCACAAAACTGGTGTGTTTGCCATGATGCAACATCTACTTACTCTCAGACTAGATTGATAGGTGTGTGTGTATATATACACACACATACACATTTATTGTCAGTATCATCATCACACTAATCAAAAGACACAGGGTCTAGTTTTTGGTGGTACAATAGGGCGATTATGGTTATCAACAATTTGTTGTATATTTCAAAATAACTAGATGAGTTGAATTGGAATGCTGTAATATGAAGAAATAATAAATATTTAAAGTGATGGATATCCTAATCACTTACTTTGATCATTACACATTGTATGCTTGTATCAAAGTATCACATGTACCCCATAAATAGGTACAACTATTATGTATCCATAAAATAAAAAATAAACAAATATTTAAAATGTTATAGGATCTGATGAAACACTGAAGAAAATGCTAGACACATAATATATGTCAAAAGAAAAGGAACCATTTCATTATTTTTCAGTACCTTGATTCATTTTGATATATGAAGAAAGCCAATACACCTTTTTATAAAAATGTATTTACCTCTAAAATATGAACATTTTAGCATTAAAGAAGGAATGCAATAAAGACAATTTTTTTTTTTAGTTTCCAAGCATTTTTTATTATATCACAATATTATCTCAAACTCCAAATGATTCTGCTATTATAAATAGGGAAGTTTACAAATAGGAAAATTAAAAGTAGTGCATTCCAACAGTATACCAACTGTTCACTTTTGTGCTTTTTTAAGTTCCATGAATAAAAGCCTTTCCTGGTGCATGGTCCTGAATGTATTTCTCAACATTATATTCCAATATACATGTATTACTTTTGATATTGACGATTTGAACCTCCTTGGAATTATTGACAATGAAGGGATGAGAGGCAATTATGGTTTTATTAAATATAGATTGTGTAGTATAGCAGCATTAGTAATAAAATGTTAAATCTTTTCTCACTGATATGTTATCCTACTACTATCACTTCAATTACAATGAGGATCTCTTTCAGCTCGACATTCTAGTCATTGCATGTTGACATTTGGGCCAACGCTGTGCTGTTTGGTTAGCGTGTGTAGCTTTATTACTTCTTGATTCTTAGTGTTTTTAGATCAATATTTTATCACCTGTTGCTTTTCCTCAGTTTTGTTTTCTGTTTAGCTCTTCTTTACTACTTATCCCTCCAGAATAATTTTAAACAAACTTCAAAAGATCTATGGAAATCCCTATGGGGTTGTGGCTGACATGACATTCATTTACACACAGATTTGAAAAGAAGGCCCTCATGTAGTTACTCTATGCATTAAATCTGCATCGATATGTAGTTTTTAATAAATTTTAATAAAGTGACATTCTTATTTTTTCTAAATATTATGCATATTTTATTAAATGTGTACTTTCTAGGCTTTGTTTGTTTCTATTAAAATTGGTATTTTGATTTCATTACAATGATTGTCTTCTGTGTATATTATATGCAGGAACCTGCTGAATCTATTAAAAGTATTCCGTTTGTTGCCTGGGGAAAACACCAATAAAGAAGAATAATTAAAATTGTAAACATTTGTACAGAAAGTGTGAAAATAGAAAATAAGTAAGCAAATTAAAAATTTAACAACAAAAATGAGTATGGTAAAACAGCTATAAAATATATAAACCTTAGCCAGCATCTCCAAGAAATAAAAGAAAGAAAAAGAGACAGTTTACTAAAATTAGAAAAAACCAGAGTATACATCTCTACCAGTTCTCCAGAAATTAAAATGATGAGAGAAATTATGTGCAAATGTATGTCAAGAAATAATATAACATAGATTATGCAATTTGTCAAAACTGACTCAAGAAGAAATAGAACACCTGAGTAGAAAAGTATTGAGCGAAATAAATTGAATAAAAGAAAAAAGTAGAGCTAACATTGTGTTCTCCGCACTGCTGTTACTGAGGTCTCCAGCGCCTTCTCCCTCCTGTGTAAAATGGCAACTCTTAAGGAAAAACTCATTGCACCAGTTGCGGAAGAAGAGGCAACAGTCCCAAACAATAAGATCACTGTAGTGGGTGTTGGACAAGTTGGTATGGCGTGTGCTATCAGCATTCTGGGAAAGTCTCTGGCTGATGAACTTGCTCTTGTGGATGTTTTGGAAGATAAGCTTAAAGGAAAAATGATGGATCTGCAGCATGGGAGCTTATTTCTTCAGACGCCTAAAATTGTGGCAGATAAAGATTATTCTGTGACTGCCAATTCCAAGATTGTAGTGGTAACTGCAGGAGTCCGTCAGCAAGAAGGGGAGAGTCGGCTCAATCTGGTGCAGAGAAATGTTAATGTCTTCAAATTCATTATTCCTCAGATCGTCAAGTACAGTCCTGATTGCATCATAATTGTGGTTTCCAACCCAGTGGACATTCTTACATATGTTACCTGGAAACTAAGTGGATTGCCCAAACACCGCGTGATTGGAAGTGGATGTAATCTGGATTCTGCTAGATTTCGCTACCTTATGGCTGAAAAACTTGGCATTCATCCCAGCAGCTGCCATGGATGGATTTTGGGGGAACATGGCGACTCAAGTGTGGCTGTGTGGAGTGGTGTGAATGTGGCAGGTGTTTCTCTCCAAGAATTGAATCCAGAAATGGGAACGGACAATGATAGTGAAAATTGGAAGGAAGTGCATAAGATGGTGGTTGAAAGTGCCTATGAAGTCATCAAGCTAAAAGGATATACCAACTGGGCTATTGGATTAAGTGTGGCTGATCTTATTGAATCCATGTTGAAAAATCTATCCAGGATTCATCCCGTGTCAACAATGGTAAAGGGGATGTATGGCATCGAGAATGAAGTCTTCCTGAGCCTTCCATGTATCCTCAATGCCCGAGGATTAACCAGCGTTATCAACCAGAAGCTAAAGGATGATGAAGTTGCTCAGCTCAAGAAAAGTGCAGATACCCTGTGGGACATCCAGAAGGACCTAAAAGACCTGTGACTACTGGGCTCTAGGCTATAGAAATTTTAAAACTACAATGTTATTAACTCTGAGCCTTTAGTTTTCATCTGTGTACATGGATCGCAGTTTGATTTGATCTTCTTCAATATGTGAATTTGGGCTCATAGAATCAAAGCCTATGCTTGGTTTAATGCTTGCAATATGAGCTCTTGAACAAATAAAATTAACTATTGTAGTGTACTTCTAAAAAAAAAAAAAAGAAAAAGAAAAAAGTAATAAATTGGACTTCACTGAAATTATACTATACCCTCCTTTAAAAATCTACTCTAGGAATGTTACATTTGTCCCCACAAAAATATCTGTATAAAAAGGATCACAACCAGCCTGACCAACATGGCAAAACCCCATCTCTACTAAAAATACAAAAATTAGCCAGGTGTGCTGGCAGACACCTGTAATCCTAGCTACTCGGAAGGCTGAGGTAGGAGATTCACTTGAACCTGGGAGGTGGAGGTTGCATTGAGCCAAGATCACGCCATTGCACTACAGCCTGGGTGACAGAGTCAGACTCTATTAAAAAAAAAAGAAAAAAAAAAAAGATCATAGCAGCTTTATATCTAATATGCTCAAACTAGAATAAGGCCAAATTCCATCTACAAGTGAATGGATAAACAAAAGATGGTATAGCCAGATAACAGAATTCTATTCAACTGTAAGTGGGAACAAACTATTGATACATTATGTGGATGAACCTCAAAGTCTTTACTCTAAATTAAGTAACAGAAGGCCAACACAAAAGACTACATATTGTACAACTCAATTTAAATGGAATCTCAAGAGAAGACAAATTCAGAGATACAGAAAGCCAGTCATCAACTGTCTAATCATGAAGCCGAAAGCAGAAATTACGCATAAATGCAAATGAAAGCAGCTTTGGTAGTGATGGAAATATTTTAAAACAAAATTGTTGTGGTGGTTGCACAACTCTACATTTGCTAAAAATCTTTGAATTTTATACTTACAATGGGTGAATGTTATTTCATGTAAAATATCACTCAACAAAGCTGTTTTTAAAAAGCAACAAACCCAGCATTACTACCCTTTTCTCCAAGGCCCATCTCCCATCCATTTTAAATAAAATATATTAGTTTTAAACATAAGTTTGAACATTAAAATGTTGGTGTTACTCATTTTGAATCAGGAAATATTAGTAAATATAATAATTTTTCAAGTAAAAATATTTCAACTGCAGACAAGTGATTCTTTGGTTTAAATCCAATTATTTTATTTAGTCACATATCTTATATTCTCTGTGATACTATGAGTTTTTCTTTGGAAAGGGAAAATATTAAAGTCCCAACATGCCTTAGAGCTGTAATTACTGTATGGGTCATTTTATCCATCCTTTTTCTTTTCAGATAAAAATCCCTTCAGAAACGTGGGTGTTGCAATTGTGCTAGTAACTTGAAATGTCATCAGTATGTAATAATATTCTTCAGGAGATATCATATGCTATTTTGGGCAGTGCTGTCAATCAAATCTGAAAGCTTTAGGAACTTTTTAACTTATTTTGGTTTTAATCTCCCAATGGTTCCCTTTTTCATTTATTAAGCAAGTAAGGAAATTTTATTTTTATTTTATACTAATCTTAAATTTTATTATGGCTTATAAGAGAAATGAATTTATCTTAACCTAGAAAATTATATTGATAAATACTATACTAGAATCATAAGGCACTATTTTATGGCATTTAGAATTGTAATAAAATTATGCTTCTTGAATTTTCATTGTACTGTAGAAAGACTTTTTGAATTAAAATTATTTTACTGTGTCACGCAATCTTTTAAATTAAAAATTGTGATAGATACATAAATTTCTAAGTATATAATATTTTCTTAGACTTTTAAGTAAAACTACCAGGAGGCAAAAAATGAAAATAAAAGTTACATGTAAATTTTTTAAATGAGTTTCTTAATAAAATTATTTGATATACTTAGGATAAAAATAACTAAGAAAATTTCAAGGACATAAACAGAATAAAATATAACATGGTTAGGAATGGGCAAGTGATAAGGTGCTCTTACTTGGTATAATTTTTTTAGCAATTTTATAGAAGATTATTACTTTGTCACTGCTTTTCAGAGTTATATTCATTTTTAAAGTGTATTTTATACTACCTTAAAATGTGCATTTTAATTATTTCATCAAAGTGGTTTACATGAACAGTTCTGGCTTAAAATGAGCATAGCAGATAGAAGTAAATGTAGTGGTAGAAATTATGGCAGATTTAGCATTAGATGACATTTAAAATGTTGACTTTTCCCTGTAGTATGTCATGATTTGGGGAAAGTTATTTAAACAATTTTCCTCTTTGAACTATTACAGGCAGTGTAGATTGAAGGCATTTGTTATGAGGTTGTTGTGGGAATTTGATGATATTATGTGTTTAACTGTGGTTTTTAAAGTATTATTTCAAATAAAGATTATTACTTAGCTTATATCCTAATTGAGTATGTCTGTCTCTTCACTATATACAACTGTCTTACCCACTTGTGACATTTTTTGAAAATTATAAATGACCTTTTTGACAAGTGAAAAACAAGTGCTGTGGTTTGGCTGAATCCCCACCCAAATCCCAGGTGGAATTGTAATCCCCAGTGCTGCAGGAGGGACCCGGGGGGGAGGTGATTGGATCAAGGGGGAAGACTTCCCCCTTGCGGTTCTCACGGTACTGAGTGAGTTTTCACGAGATATGGTTGTTTAAAAGTCTTAGCACTTCCTCTTTCCCTCTCCCTCCTACTCCACTATGGTAGGACATACTTCCTTCCCCTTTGCCTCCCACCCGGATTGTAAGTTTCGTGAGGCCTCCAAGCCATGCTTCCTGTACATCTTGCAGAACTCGGAGTCAATTAAGTCTCTTTTCTTCATAAATTACCCAGGTTCAGGTAGCTCAGTGTGAGAACGGACTAAAACAGCAAGACTGTGTGAAACCTTGGGTCCATATACTATCCTAGGTGCTTCCTCATTCTCTCAAAGAGTCAGGTTGGGAATAACAAATGGAACTCGAAATCAGGAGAGCAGAATCAGCAGCTCTGTACTTACTAGCTACATGCTGTTAGGAGAAGCCTTTCACCCTCACTTCGTCAGAATAAAGTGCAGAGCTTGGACAAAGTGACCTCCAAGATATCAGCAAGCTTATCATGTTACCTTCATATCATCTTCTCCCAGTTCTGTAAGGAGTGATAGGAAGTGTCGGTGAAGAGGTTTCCTTTAAAATGAAGTTATGGCAGTATTATGAGCCATCTGAAGTACTCTCCACAGGTCCCACATCAGGCCAAAGTTCATTTTACAGTGTAAGTGCGCTTTTTAAAAACATTTCAAATATCCTTTTGTCCCCTGAGATAAGTGAGAACTCTGGTGCTTTCAGAATTAATCAGAAGAATCTTGGTGTCTGGGAAATGATTGTTGTGTCTGTTTTCAAGAGAAAGAGGATGATTCTCAAAGCAATTTGCGTAAAATGATATTTTTTCTTTGTTTTTGACTAGGGGAGAAAAAAAGGTTTAGGTCCTTAAACCTCAAAATAAAAAGGAGTCTTTATAATGATTTCAGCATGAGAATCAGCAGGCTGCTGCCCCAGTTCCTGATGTCAAGGAAAATGCTGCCCAGAGAGACCTAGATTTCTGCTTCCTCTTTCTCTTGATTTTCTGAATTTCCTTATTCCAACCTTTATGGTGCTCCCTTTTGTGTTGCTTTCCTTTTAAAGTCTGGGCTGGAGAGGACAGAAAGTGGGGAAGGCCTCCAAATTTAAATTTTTTCTTTACCTGTTTCAATGATTAATGATGAATTTCTCCAAAGATGCTAAAGCTTTCGATTCTCTCATGTCAGACTGCCAGCCTAGACCACCCTAGCTCCCTTCTGCCAGCTGCCTCTCTTATGGTCCTTTTTGGAGTGCTGACCTAGGAGAGTAGTCAAGAAGGACACACTACAGTGTAATACAGCAGGTGTTGAATCTGGGATATTTTTCAGGTGAGTCAATTATTAATCTCCCTTTGGATGACCTGTTTCTTGGCTCTCAGGCCAGTGTTCAGTCATCCTCAACACATCATTTAGGAAGTGGAAAAGCCAAATGGTCATGAAGGTATGAGATTTGTCAATTAGTGTATGAAAGGAAAATCTCAGTATGTTTCCATATTCATGAATCTTATTTCTAATACTTGAGATTTTTTTTTTTTTTTTTTTGAGACAGAATCTCATGCTGTTGCCCAGGCTGGAGTGTAGTGGTGCGATCTCGGTTCGCTGCAACCTCTGCCTCCTGGGTTCAAATGATTCTCCTGCCTCAGCCTCCCAAGTAGCTGGGACTACAGGCAAGTGCCATCACACTTGGCTAATTTTTCTATTTTTAGTAGAGACAGGGTTTCACCATGCTGGCCAGGTTGGTCTCGAACTCCTGACTTCAAGTGATCCGCTCACCTTGGCCTCCCAGTGTTGGGATTACAGGTGTGAGCCACTGTGCCCAGCCTAATACTTGAGATTCTTAATATTACATTAATTTTAAATAATTTCTGGTGCTTCTTCATATCATGAGGCATCTTAAATATTATGATGCCTATAGATCTTAAGGCATACTAATAAAGTCCTGCCTTTAAAAATCACAATTTAATTTTCCTGACACCTTTGCGTTAATATCTACATTATGAGATGGATTGTGAGTTTGATTTTGTAGAAATGATCAGTCTGGATTTGTATTAAAGGAAGAATTAGATAACTTTTTTTCTCATGGTCCATAGCTTATTTCACATATAACTGCCCCCACTTTTTCCTTTATATTTTAATTTACAAGATCATCTTCACAGTCACTCAAGAGCAAAGCTAAAAAGTATGAATTCCGAATCCTGCTTTGCCATAGAATCACTACTTTATCTTGAGCAACTGATTCAACTTGCTGTGCCTGTATTTCTTTCTATGTAAAAATAGAAGACGTTGGCCAGGCTCAGTGACTCACGCCTGTAATCCTAGCACTTTGGGAGGCCAAGACAGGCAGATCACCTGAGGTCAGGAGTTTGAGACCAGCCTGGCCAAAATGGCGAAACCCTGTCACTACTGAAAATACAAAAATTAGCTGGGCCTGGTGGTGCGTGCCTGTAATCCCAGCTACTCACGAGGCTGCGGCAGGAGAATCACTTGAATCCAGGAGGCAGAGATTGCAGTGAACCGAGATCATGCCACTGCACTCCAACCTGGGCAACAGAGAAAGACTCTGTCTCCAAATAAATAAATAAATAAATAAATAAATAAATAAATAAAGTAAATTGGATGACTACTGCAGATGGTTGCCCTGAGGATTAAATTAGATAATAACATACAGCCCCAGTACAATGCAGTATGTGAAATGACTTTATGATGAGGTTCCTGTATGACCAGGGAGGTCCATACAGGCAGCTGCCTAGAAGACAAGTGGGTTCAGCTGAGCTCCTCCAATTCTGTTTCTGTCCCAGGACTACTTACCATATTCTAGAGACCACGTTCAGCTCAATTTGGGGAGGACTCAGTGTACAGTGGCTGCTCTGGAATTACAGCTACCATAGGTTCCCACCCAATACAATCACTCATTTCCAGATTTTACCTACACACTTCCCTTAGAAGATAAGAATTTTAGTCTTTCACTTTTGATACAACAGGGGGAGAAAATAATGGCTTAGGGTTTGTAGTGGGGACAGATTTACAAGTGGAAGACAAGGACAGTTACATATGACATTGCATCTACATTTAATTGATTGCAGTGTTTTACTGTATATGCTTAAAGGAATTAGAAGGCAAAAATGTAAAATTTTAAGTTTTACACAATGACTAGGTATTATTAGTGTCAGCATTATCATCACCATCACCTTCGTTCTTTTTCTGTCAGTATTCCCTGTAGCACACCGAAATGAGTCACTCCATTTTCTGAGTGCAATAATACATATTTTGTTTTATGTTATAAACTCCCCTTATTTTATATAGTTACAAAATTATTCATTTTGTTCATTGAAAAGTAAGATTTTAAAGGTCAGTGTCCATGCTGTATCTTTAAAACCCTAGCATCATTATGTGGTTTGTGACACACAGTTAATACTCAGAAGTATTTAGCAAAAAACAATAAATGTATCTGCCTTTAATCATTTTTGGAAATGTTGGTATGAAGTCACATAATAAATTAATAAACTATGTAAAATGTATTAAATATAAAATAAAATTAAGTCTAATTGACTATAGCTGTTAAATGCATCAACATACTTAAGATTAAAAGTTAGAAAATAATGTACATGTGAGACTACGTGAAGTGGAGATGACCAGTGGGTGAGACAAGAATGAGAGGACAAAGCAATGTGAAGTGATTAAAAGGCATTTCATGTACATAGGGCTTAAAGCTGACCTACCTTTGTTCGGAAGCTAGATTTTAGCCTTTGCTCCTCTTGCTCATGGATCTAAACCCTTTCAAAGATCAATGCTTGATTCCTCAAGCATAACCAGAGAAACAACAATTAAGAACACAGGCAAGTAAAAGTAGCTCATTAAGCCAATAAATAATAACTATTGTTTGTTGTTCTAAGCAATGAAATGATTCTGTTAAAGTTTGTTTCTCTAATAAGATCTTTTTATTTGCAGGGGTCAAGTCCAAGAATTATTTAGTAAATATACTGAACACTGTGACCTTCAAAATACCTTTGCTAAATTAATATCTATTAGCAAAATCTCCTGTATTTTCAGAACTGTCTCCAGTGAGAAGTTAGTCATTTAGAGAGAAAAAGTGATTTGAACTGAATGCAGCAACGCAAAGATGTTTCTGCTTCCATTTTAAGGCTTTCCAGATAGCACAGATCCACGGGCACGTCATTTAATTTACAGAACCCCTGACAGAAAGTATTTCTATAAAAATAGTTTTAATGAAAATCTGAGGAAACTCTGAAGGACTCAATTTTCATCAGTGGAAGACAGAATAAACAAATTTATTTTATAATTTTTTATTGGGAACTGAAGGAAAAGAGAGGATACACAATTAGAGAAAATACTTGAGCAAGCAGATAATTCTAAACACCCAAACTTTTTCAAGGATTCAAAAAATAAATATTTTAAAAGAGAATTCTGGGTTTATTTTCCCCAGCCCAGGGGATATGTTTTATTATTCTTCATTATTCCTTCCCCCTTAAGCCATTGTCACATCCCATTCTCAATGCCTTGGGGTACAGTTGGATATTACAGATTTATCAATGTTATTAGTTGATTTCATAAGTGAAACATTGTTCTGCAGTAAAACAGAGGAATGCTGTGTACATTCATTGAGTGTATTTTAGACAAATAGAGTAACAGTTTCAAATTTAATAACCTAAAAATAAGTCATGACTCACAAAAATGCTGGGAGGAAAAATAAACTATATTCACAAATTACATAAAGCAACTTTTGTTGTTATTGTTACTATTTTGACTGTCTTTCTCACCACTTGCATTTTCTTATCTGATAAAAAGTCCCAAATCTGCTTATGTCTTGCCTCCCTTCCCTTATTGTAAAGGTAAACTGAGGCTGGAGCCAAACCGGGAACGAAGACACAAGGCAAATGGCAGTGAGAATAGCCTTTATTAGGACTCGTGGGCGAGGTTCCTCGGTCCAAAGGCGTGGGCTGAGGAAGTCACGCTGAGGGAGGAGGGGAGGGGCTTTTTATAGCCCGAGAGGTAGGGAAGCTGGTTGTGCAAACAGGGCCTGGGGGGGTCTTGAAACTACTAGGGCAGGAGTTGAGTAAGGGTCATGAGGAACGGGTCTTTGGAAACTGTTAACCGAAACTGCTGTTTACGAACTTGTGGAATGCAGGTGAGCTGCAGGTCATGGGGGAGTGTGGTTGCCCAGCCGGAACTCTGATGCATGTAAGTCTGCACGTGTGTACAAGGCTGAAGGGAGTCTTTAACAAAAGGCCTGCTATGCTGGGTAATGGCGCCATGTTGGGTCTAGATTCCTGCCTAACACTTATCTGGACAACTTCTGAGCATATGGGTGATCCATATAAATGATTTACAGGGGCTTTATTAAGCTGGAAAAGCACAAAAACGTACAATAAATGTGAAAACATAAGCTTTCAAGTGCGGTGGGCTGTAAACATTTTTCCCGAGTTCTCTCTAAAGAACTTTGAAAAAGATTATGCCTTGCTTGCTTATATATTTTAAAGATTATGTTATATTTATAGATTATATTCAATCTATAATTTTGCATCATAATTTTAAATTGTCACAAAAGACTCTAATTTCTGTCATGAATCTTGACATTTAAAAATCAGATTGCCACACAATTCTCCCAAATGTTTCCAAAGGTCTATAAATACCATAGTGCCTTGATAGTCACCATCATCCATTTAAGAAATACTTGAGGAAGTTCTGGATTAGTATCAGAAATTTTGAGGTGATGGCAGAGCATCTTAGAGATAGTGGGAATGTGTCTCCCCACCTAAATAATGAATCTTCCTCGTATAACTATTTTGGAACTCTGAAATCTATTGAAGGATTTCAATTTCCATTGAAAGGCTTAGGCTGTACATTTTAGTTAATTTGGGTCCATTTTAGCTATGGCAGAGGGTTGTGCGTGTGTTCCTGGAGTAGCTTGAACATAGATGGGGGAGCTCAGTAAGGAACTGAGGTAGGTTAGCTAGTCTTGTCTCTCAGTTTGAAGCAACCATTTCAAAGATATCAAGATAAAGAATGTATAAAGAAAATGAAAATATCAATAAAGATATAGAAAATCCAAAAGAAATTTAAAAGAATTCTACAGCTGTAAAAGACAATAACTGAAATGAAAAATTCACTAGAAGGATTAAAGGCAGATTTGAATAGGTAGAAACAGGATTCAGAGAGCTTGAAGAAAGGGTAATTAAAATTATGAAGTCTGAGGAACAGAAAGGAAAAGATTAAAGAAAAGAGTACAGAGTCAAGGGACATGTGAAACAACATCAAGTTAACTGATATTTGCATTTCGGGGGTCCCAGAAAAAATAATATAGAGAGAAAGTAGCAGAGAAATTACTTGAAGAAATAATGGCCCCAAAATTTCTCATTTGATGAAAAATATTAATATGGACATCTAAGAAGCTCAGCTAACTCTGATTGAGAAAATCAGAGACCTACATTAAACTTAAATTTCAAAAGACACAAATGAAGAAAGAATTTTGAAAGCCACAGGAGAAAAGTTGCTCATCACATAAATCTCAGCAAATTACTCATCAGAAATTCTGGATGCCAGAAGGCAGTAGGCTAATATATTTAATGTGTTGAAAGAAAAGAAAGTCAACTCAGAATTATATATCTGGTAAAATGTTTGTTCAAAAGTCAGGAGTAATTAAGATGTTCTCAGACTTTATAAAGCTCAGGGAAGTCATTGCCATTAGAACAGACCTGCAGGATATGCTAACAAAAGTCAGTCCTGCAGGTTGTAATGAAAGACACTAGAAAACAAGTCAAAGCTGTTGAATAAAGAATGATCTCAGTAATGGTAAATAAATGGGCTATTACAAGAGCTAGTATTTTTGTTTGAATTATTTGTAATTCTACATTTCTGTTTTCTACATGGTTTAAGAGCCTAATACATTAAAAAATTGTTAATCTAAAAGCTGTTATTATTCTAACTTTGGTTTTTCTCTATACTTTATTTTCCACATGATTTAAGATACTCATTCATTAAAAACAATTATTATTTTATGTATTTGGACACATGACGTATAAACATAATTTTTTAACATAAATAACTGAAAGGGATGGTGGTAGAGATGTATAAGAGCACAGTTTTTCTATGTTATTGAAGTTAAGCTCCTATAAATTCAAATTAGAGTGTTACATAACTTTAGATTGTTAAGTATAATACCCATGGTAACTACAAAGAAAAGAGTTATTAAATACACAGAAAAGAAAATGAGAATAGAATTTAAACATTTTAATAGAAAAAATCAAGCTAAATATAAAAGAAGGCAGTGGTTAAATAAGAGAGGAAAATAAAGCTGTAAGAAGTATAGAAAATAACTATCAAAATGACAGTTGAAAGTCCATTCTTACTAGAAATTGCATTAAATGTAAATGGATTAAACTATCCAATAAAATACAAGGGTTGGCAAAATGGATAAAAATAAAACAAGATCCAATACGTGCTGTTTATAAGAGTCTCACTTTAATCCAATGACACAAAAAGGTTGAAAGTGAACAGATGGAAAAAGATACTCCATGTAAATAGTAACAATGACAACAACAACAAAAAGTATAGTTGGCTATACTAACACCAGACAAAAAAGAATTTAAATTTAAAAAATAAGAAACAGAGAACATCATATGCAATAAAAAAGTTCAATATAGCAAAAAGATGTGATAATTATAAACATTTAGATAAATAATAGACAATCAAAATATATGAAGCAAAAATTAACAGAATTAAAGGTAGATAAAGATATTTCTACAATAATAGCTGGAGACTTTAATGCCTCACTCCCAATAATATATAGAACTGTCAGAGGTAAAATTAATAAGGAAATAGAGTACTTGAACAACACAGGGAAACGTCTGTATCTACCAGACATATACAGACTGACAGACATATACAGAGCATTCTACCCAAAAACAGCATATACATATTCTTAAGTGTGCACAAAACATTCTCTAGGTCACAGCATATGTTAGTTCTCAAATTTAAGTTTCAATACATTAAGGAAGATTAATATAATACAAAGGATCTTCTCTGACTATAATGAATGAATTTAGAATAAAAATAGAAAATTAGAAAACACACAAATGCATGGAAATTAAACAACACGCTCTTAAACAACCCATGGATCAAAGAAAAATCTTTGGATTTTTCCTTGGAACAAGAGGAAATAGAAATAGAAAATACTTAGAGACAAATGAAAACAAAAATACATCATACCAAACTTATGTTGATTTCACTGATTCAGTGAAATCAGTTTTTTTTTAAAGCTATAAATGTTCATGTAAAGCAAAGAAACCACCACCACCAACAGGAAAGATTTCAAATCAATAACTTCACAACATAAGGAACCAAAAAAAGGAAAAAACAAACTGAAACCAAATCTAGCAGAAAAAAAGGAAATAATCAAGATTAGAGAAGAGCAAAACAAAATCCAGAATATAAAAACAGAAGAAATCAATGAAGCCAAAGCTGATTTTTTGAAAAGATCAAACATGTTGACAAACCTTAAGACATATATTATTATTAATAATAAAGGGATGATGCTCAGCTTACTAAAATAAGAAATAAAAGTAGACATCTTTATCAATTCTACAGAAATAAAATGATTTTAAGATAATACTGTGAACAATTGCATACCAACAAGTGGATAATCTAGTTGAAAAGAATGAATTCCTAGAAACATATAACTTACCAGGATTGAATCATGGAAACAGAAAATCTGAATGGTCCTACAGTTAGTAAGGAGATGACATCAGTATTCCAAGATCCTGCGTGCACACACACACACACACACACACACACTCTTCTTCTGTCAAGGAAACAGCTGTGATTGCCCCAAGGGAGATGTAATGTATGCCTATCTAAAAATGTTAATATTTTATTTCTTTAAATGAAGTATAGTATTAGATTTTACATCTCCAAATAAAATGCAATGATAATCTCTGGGTTTTATAACTTCACTGATGAGTTCTACCAAACATTTCAAGAATAAATAACACTATTTCTTCTCAAAATTTTTCAAACAAATGAAGTGTAGATGAACAGAGGAAAGTATTAAAAAATGTATATACATACAATGGAGAATTATTCACCCATAAAAAGGAAGGAAATTTTCATACATGTTACAACATAAATGGACCTTGAGGACATTATGCTAAATGAAATAAGCCAGTCACACAAAAATATACTCTATGATTTTATTTATCTAAGAAACCTAGAGTTATTAAAATCATAGAATGTAGAATGCAGATTAGTAGGTGCTGGAGGGAAGCGGAAATGGGTGGTGTTATTATTTAATGCATGTACAATTTCAGTTTTGCAAGATGAAAATAATTCTTGTGGATGGTGGTGGGTGATAGTTGTATAACAATATGAAGGTACTTAATATCACTGAGCTACACTTGAAAGTTGTTAAGATGGTTATATGTATTTTGCTACAATAAAAAGTTTGGAAAAGAAAATTACATGTAGAAAGCAAGACACACACACACACACACACACACACACACACATTTCTTCTGCAAAAGAAACAGTCTTGATTGTCCCATATAATCTTGGATTTGTGACCATCTAAAATGTTCCATTTTTATTTATTCCTGTAAGGGAAGCACACTAGTGGATTTTACATCTCAAAACAAAATGCAAAAGCCAAATACATTTTGCATATTGAGATTGTGCTCCTTAAGATAAACTCTCACAGAAAATCATGAGGAATGGACATCAGCACCTGCAAGAAAATACAGAATATCATAATTATGCTGAAAATTGTAGAACACAGTCTAAAAAACACCATTCTTCATAATTCTAGAAAACATACTTCAGTAAAATGTCAATGTGATTGTTAAAAAGGGTTTTACTGTTTCCCGTATTAGTGTGAATAAATATCTTCAAAAATTTACAGATAGGATGAACATATATATGTGTATGTATATATATGTATATAACTTATTTATTTTTAACTTCTATTTTCAGTTCAGGGGTACATGTGCAGATTTGTTATATAGGTTAATTGCATGTCATGGGGGTTTTGGTGTACACATTATTACCCAGGTAATAAGCATAGTGTCCAATAGGTAGATTTTCAGTCCTCTCTCTCCCCCCACCCTCCACCCTCAAGTAGGCCCCAGTGTCTCTCTCTTTTTTTTTTAATACTTTAAGTTCTAGGGTACATGTGTGCAATGTGCAGGTTTGTTACATATGTATACATGTGCCATGTTGGTGTGCTGCACCCATTAACTCATCATTTACATTAGGTATATCTCCTAACGCTATCCCTCCCCCCTCCCCCCACCCCATGACAGGCCCCGGTGTGTCATGTTCCCCTTCCTTTGCCAAGTGTTCTCATTGTTCAATTTCCACCTATGAGTGAGAACATGCGGTGTTTGGTTTTTTGTCCTTGCGATAGTTTGCTGAGAATGATGGTTTCCAGCTTCCTCCATGTCCCTACAAAGGACATGGACTCATCCTTTTTGATGGCTGCATAGTATTCCATGGTGTATACGTGCCACATTTTTAATAGCAAGGATGAACATATATTTTTATTTTCTTGAGTAGAATACAGTGAATTTTAAAGGAATATACAGGTGTTATTTATATAGCTACCAAAGTTCAATTAAATGTTACTTAAATTTATAACTAAATATAGTTTATAATTCCAGATTTTTAAAAAAAATGTTAACTCACCTCTGATATTTACAATAAAGAGCATATTTCCACATATTTTTACTATTTAACTGTAGGTGGAACTCATTTTAAGGTGTGAAATTATTAAACTTCAAGAAAACTTATTAAACTCAGGGAAGCTTCAGGTTTCTTATTATTTTTACTTATAAAAACCCATCTTTCAAAATGTTATTAGTACGTAAATAGTCTGATTCTTTTTGTAATATTTAACCAAAATTGTTAAGATTTTCTATTGTAAAATTTTTCAGTAATGATCTAACCAGTAACATCAACCATTGAGTTATTTTCTTTTACTGTATTGTAATACCAATAGTGGGGTTCCAAGAATATATTTATTCAATTATAACGATTGATAATTTGCCTGTGGATAGAATTCTAGGATGAAAAAGAATCTCTTGGAGAATTTAAAAAATACTGTTCTATTGGCTTTTTGCTTCCATTATACTATGGAGAAATCTGATGTCTCTCTCATTACTTTCTATGTAGTCTTGGATTGTTATTCCTTTCATTGTCTGACAACATTAAAAAAACTATACCAAATATTGTCTTTGACAAACCTTTTGTTGTTCATATAGCTACGTGTAGTATGACATAATAGATTAATAAAGAAAAAACATTTATTGAAAATATTAAGAAGTTATTTTTAATTGTATATTCAAAATGAACAAAAATAAAACATTTATTAATAACACTAAGTTCAAATAATAATTGACATTAAAGATAAAATAAAGCAAGTATTTTTTTAATTTGCTAAGTATACTGTAGAAATTAACAGCCTAAATTTAATCACTGTGGTGGGCAGACCACAACTAAATTTTTACTGAGAAATGTATTGTTTGAACTTTTATTTGCTTTATTATCTTAAGCCTTATTCAACAGAGGGGTTTATCTTGTAAAACATCTAATATTATATTTAATAGTTTTAATTTTGGAAAAAAGTATAGCTTTTGTTTTTCATATGATATTGCTACTTATGGGAAATTTTGCTTGGCTATTACATCAAGATAGAGTTTAAAGGAATTACTCGAGTACTTGTAAGCGATTGTTCTTAGCAATCTTAGCATTGCTAAGATTGCTCTTAGCAAAGGTGTGGTAGGAGACGTCAGTTGCAAAAAAAAAAAAAAATCAGATGTTAAAGGAGTCTGGAATATTAATTTTGACTGTGAGTGAAAATGCATTTTTATTTGAATGTTTATTAATTTTATTGTCTTCTTAATTTACATGGCCCCCAAATCTGTTTTTCCACACTAGATATTTTGCCCTGGGAAAAAATGTTGTATTATTTTGTCAATTTTTTATACCATCAAATGTCATTTTAAGCTTTAAAATACATTAGCATACACAAATATATAAGCTGGGATATTATTACTTCTATTCAAATAGCAAATTAACAGAGAGCAAATGAGTGTGATTTATCTCCTCATTCTTGTGAAAAATATTTGTGTAACATTTTAAGCATATTTGCCTTTGTACACGGACATAGTTTGATTAGAAAATGTTAATTTTTCATACTTTACAGGTGTTTGTTATCATTCAGTTCCTGGCGCATTTCTGAATGAAGCTTTCTTGAATGACACCAAAAAAGAACTTATCGGGATATTTTAAAAACTGGATAAAGTTTTTTTTTTTTTTCCAATTAGATTTTACTAAACGGAATAGGTAATTTAATTAAACTGTACAGACCATTTTCTCCTGACAGGTTTGATACAAGTCAGTGCCGAATAAAGTGACTGTCACATAAGAGGCAGCCCATCAGTATGTGCTTATTCCTTATTCTTTTCTTTGCTCATAAGACACACACTAAAGCTATCTTTCTGCTTATTTCTTATTCTTTTCTTTCCTCATAGGACACACACTAAAGCTATTTATCCTGTTGCAGTATAATTGGTAAGGTGTTTTGTAAGTTCTACCTACCTGAAACAATAAATAAAGCTAGTTGAGATTAATATTTGCCTACAGAATGGCAGCTGACAGGAAAATAATTCACATGATATTGAAAAGAGTACAATCTTAAATGGTGTATGCAACTATCATGACGTTTTGCCTCACTCCAAAATATAACTGTATCTAACTCTATTTTAATGTATATTTTCAAAAATAAAATATAATGAGAAATATACACACAGAAAGAGAACGAACAGCAAGCTTTGCCAGGAGGCTTCCCCAGGCTATTTTAAATTGCATAACACCTCATCATCAACTGACTCAGTCCCAGACAGCAGGCAGACAGTAGGGCACATTCTTGAAGCTGTAATAAATAACAGGTTCAAAATGCTGATATCAAAATTTGTGTCATGCTTCAACACAGCAAGGAATAGAAATGTCGAATGCAAGCCATCCCCCCTTTTCTTTTAAGGGTTAGAAATTGGATTTGCTTCATAATCTTTCACAAAACACATTTTGTGCAAATGAATATATTCTGAAACTCTGTTTAGTTTAGCACAGTTAGCTGTACTGTTACAAGACAGGTCGATCTCTTCCTAAGAATGTTGACTTTCCTCAAAACATCCTAATCACATGTCAAGATTCTTATAGAACATATGGGGGACTGACTTTATCAGCAATTTTAGCTTATTTAGTGTGACTCCTTTTCTTCTATTATCCTGAATGTATTTGTCTTGAAAATAATTTGGAAATAAATCCCTGAGGTTATTAATACAACAAACACCATAAGAGTCAAGGAAAGTGCTCTGTCTCTTTAACCCTCTAATGACATGCAAATTTTATTGACAGGTAAGAGGTAGTTCTTCAACATAAGCCAGATATTTGTCCCAAAATGTATATCAAAGTTACATACTCTTTATTCCTTGCAAAGGAATTCCCTGTGGCCCTAAAATTCTCCATTATTTTAAGAAAAATGTTAGGCAATATGAAAATGCCCATTTGGTAAGATGTAGCCTGTGGATTTCATAAGTCATATAACTCAAATAGCATCCGTAGTTTGTCACACGCATCTGTGAAATGGACTGAATGGAGACACTACCACAGAAGGAACAGTTACTGCGTCGGACCCATCCCGCTCCGAAGGTATTTTATCATCTATTGCGCTGATTATCACAAACTACATCAGTGAAAGGTACTGGGAAAGAACGACCCAGAGTGGTTTCTCAAGTCTTTAATATTCAGAGGAAGAGGAAACCTTTACTTTTCAGGCGTTCATTAAACCTCTAATTCAGCACATTGACATTGGAGCAGAGAGTTCAAACACACCTCGGCAAGCTGGGCATCTGGCGTGTCTGTGCATGTCATTTTCCGCTGTCAGAGCCATAGTGACACCAGGGCCAAATCCATCCCTTTGTATCTGAGGTGTAAGTGTTTGATCAGGCATCCTTTGCTTTTCCCTTTCACAGAGGAGAAAGCCGGGACAGTTAATTGAGGTGAAGTGACATCTAGTCACTTGAGTTTCACAGATGTGGCAGCATGCTTTCTGTAGGGCAGAGTAGAAATTGAGCTGAAGCAGGGGTGCTCAGGTTGAATGACAGGGAAGGGAGTCAATTAAGGAGAAGTAGAAATTCAATACTTTTAAGATATGCATAAAGCCAAAAAAAGTATCTTAGTCATAATCTGGAGCCAGAATTCATTCAGTAAAAAATTTTACAGAAATACTTTTAAAACAGAAGATTAGAGGAGCATGAACCAAAGGTACATTTTCAAGGAAAATTGCTATAATTAATATGTGCAAGAAAAAAAAGAGAAGAGTTAAATGAGGGTGCTTCTTTATATTTACCTTAAATAAAAATATATTTTGAAACTCATGAATACATGAGGTTTCTAGCATTCCATGACATATTATAGGCTAAATTATAATACTAAGTTAAGTGCTTAAAATATAACTTACTTTCAGTTATGTTCTTTTCAAATGATCTTAAGTATTTTATGTGTATGTATTCTTGACTCCGTCTATTTAATTATTTCCACAATAATTTAGTTGTGTGTAGTTTTCGTTGTCATTCTGTTCCCTGACTATGAAAAACAGAGCAGGGCTTTCCCAGCCCTTCAAAAACATGAAGTTCCTTACCCAATGGAGGGACAGAGGCCGCGGTTAAGATCTGTGAAACAGGAGAATCCGGGAGATGGCCATGGCGTAACAAAACGAGATGTAGCTCAACATCCTAGAAGAAAGTCCCTTTTGTAGGCAAAAGAAAAGCAAGAGGAGGTAACAGCCAAATTGACCCATAACAGGAAAAAGTGCAAACATCCCTAGAAAGGCCCAAGAAATGAGAGTCACCAGCCACAGGGTCCAGTTATATCCTCTTTGAAGATGTTACAGGAAAAGAGTGTTTCTACTGAAATGTGTGGACTCTATGCTGTACTCAGTTTTTGTCCTTTCAGTATTCTAGCATGGACACTATTCGCCAAAGGATTGTGTCAGCAAATGTGCTGAGGTTTTAGAGCAGATGGAGATAGGTGCATTTGCATGAGGAGTCCAGAAAGTGATTTACTGTGGCAAGAAACACGTGTTAAACTTGCCTTAAATCAGCAGGTCCGAATGAAAGAGAATCACTGTTTTCAATCAGAGTGGAAGGCGAGTATGACATTAGTGGACAGTTCTCACACCACTGTTTCTGCAAGAGAATTTGTCAGAGTTCTGACAAGAGAAAATGGAAAAAAAAAAAAAAAAAACTGTTACAAAAAAACCGTAAAAGGTGTTGAGAGCACAGAGAAATACTGAATTGTTGCCTATGTCACAGAATGTGTAAGAGGAGGGGAAGAAAGATCACTTTATCCACCTGAGGATTCTCTTGAAATATGTTTGGCATATGAAATGGAGAGCCAGAACATGGTTCATTCAATTAACGATCTCACAGGAGCTAAAGCCACCCTGATTCAAGCAAGTAGCCAGAAGTGTCTCAAGATGAAGCAGGAAAAATCAACGTAACACAAATAGTACACATCAGAATTTCACAATGAGGTTACAATGAAAGAGAGAGAGAGAGAGGCCACCTTATATATTGCTAGAAGCATTATGTTCACATATTTGGAGGAGGTTAAGAGAGCGGAATGTTTCTGGATCATGTATGATATTGTAAAGAGGAATTTACTTAATTCAGTGGTGGAATTCTTTGGCAGAAAGAAGGAATCTTATAAGGATTTGCCAGAACTACACTAGCAAGGAACAAAGTCAAAATAACCTGATGTTGTGAGATTATTTGGCTTCCTGTGTTGTGTATTGTGAAATTATAAATTGGAAGGTTAAATACTTGAACAGCATTATATTTTGCATTTTTCACTTACGGTCCATGTTAGGAAATGCCTGAATTGGGGACTTGGACCCAGATTACCCATCACTCAGACACAAACTAGGCAAGCGCCAATTTCTAAAAAATTGATGACACTATAGGGCCAATTTATTGGAAGGACGGCTGATATTTTAAAATCAAAACTAAAGCACAGAGTCTGAATCAGATAATCAAAAAGCAACTTGTTTTCTTAGGATCAAAATTTGGTCCAGTGCTCTTTGAATCTGTCCTGGTTATGATCAGGAACAGCACTCACATAGGATACGGAGGTGAGAGCCTCCTAGTGCCCTTAATTTTAAGAAGAGGAGCACAACTATTTGATTGTGGGCAAAGGTTGGCATAACTAGGGCATTACACCTGCAGTAGATGTTCTACTTACTTTTTTCGGTGGTAATAAAAATTTAATATAAAATATAAATTATAGAATATTAAAGAAATTTTACTCACACACAAAGTCATAGTTTACTTTTATATTTGTTTTCTTTGCCTTTTGGCAATTTTTAATTATTTTATTATTACATGTATACAGAGAATTCCAAGTGCAATTTTTAAAAATGTTTGGATGAAAGCAGCACATCTGTTTAATTACCAGGCAAATCAGGTGTACAAAAAGAAAAACAGCTAGTTATCTCCACCCTTCTCCCTCTCTTCACTATGACACTTAAGTTAGCCACTGTTCCATCACCATAGATTAGATTTAACTTTTCTGAAGTTTATATTACTGGAACCACACAGTGTGTATATCCATGTTTGGCTGCTTTCTTCAAAATTTTACTAATGGGATACCTCCATGATTTTTATGTGGCAAAAATACCAATTTCTGATAAAAACAAGTTAGCTCCATAAGTACTGCACTAAATCAGGAATACCCACTTATTATCTGCAGTATATTTGGAAGTGGATCAACAAAATATCTCCTCTCTGTTCTACACAGCATCAGCCAGTTTAGCTTGAAGGCTGAAGGCTAGAAACAAAAGCACCTTAAAATGAGTTGCAGCTTTGAATGTAAAACTTAAAACTATAGAACTTTAAAAAGTAGAAGGAACTATTTAATTCTAGGACTAGGCAAAGTACTATTAGACCTGGCATCCAAAGCATGAACTGGAAAGGAAAACCAGATAAATTGAAAATCATCGAATTAAAAATGCTGCCCTGGTAAAAAGATGAAGAGAATTTATAGACTAGGAGAAAACATTTGCAAACCACATATTGGAAAAAGGTGTATTATCTATAATATATAAAAAACCATTAAAACACAAGCATGGAAAAATCCAATTAGGGAGCAAAAGAAAGGAAGAGATTTCACTTAATAGAATGTACAGGTGACAAATACACAAATGAAGTGAAATTCAACATTGTTTGTCCTTAGGGGAATGCAAAATAAGACACAATGAGATATCACACCTTCTAGAACAGCTAAATTATTAAAAAACCGTCTCTCAAATGCTGGAGCTGTCGAGAAACTGGATAACTCATTCGTTGCTACTGGGACGGTAAAGTGCCGTCACTCTGGAAATGAGTCTGGAAGTTCCTTACAAGATTAAACATTCACTTGACATGATTAGGCAATTTAACCTTTGTGTATTTATCTCAGAGAAATGAACTTCTTTTACACAAAAACACGTACCCAAATATCTTAGAATCTTTATTAGCAATAACTGAAAACCTGGAAACAACCCAGACATCCTTCAAATAAAGAATGCTTCAACAAACTCTGAAATATCCATACCGCACAACACTACTCTGAAGAAAAAAAGATCATATGACTGATAGACACAACCATTTCATGGATCCTAAGTGACTTACTAAGTGAACAAAAGCCAGCTTCAAAATCAAATGTTATAATATATACGACATAACGTCATTTGATGTGTTAATCCACTTATTTAAATTTCTTGAACAGATAAAATTAGAGAGATGGAAATTATATCAGTGGTTGCCAAGGAGGGAGGAGAGAAGTGCCTGTGCCTATACCATGAGTGAGTGCATGTTAAACTGGTCAAATCTGAGTAAGACTGGCGAATCGATCGATGCCATTTTCCTGGTTGTGATATTGTCCTGTATTTTGCAAGACATTACAATTGGGGAAATCTGAGTGAAGAGTGCAGGGGATCTCCCTGTGTTGTTTTCTGCAACTGCAGATGAATTTACAATTATCCTCAAATTAAGAGACTTAAAAACTAGAATGATGACGACATACTGAACAGAACACACCAAGGCAAGGCAACTGAGTGTGAAAGGAGGCGTGCCACTAACAAAACAGCCTACGAATAAGGAAAGCATAATAATCAAAACCAGTCAGTAGGAAATATCCAGTTCCTAAGCTGACTGTGATGACACTTCCGATGGAATTCAGAAATCCTCACAAATTAAGCCCTAAGATTGGGGAAAAAAAAGAAAACTGTTTTTGAATTCAGGGAAATTGCATATGATCTTAATTACATATTTGTGCCTTTATTTTCACTTGATGTATCTCTCACACCCTTGTTATGTCAGTGTATTTTTTCTTACATTTTGGAAATTCAAATATTGAGAGGTTTTCAATGATGTAGGACAGAGAATGTTAAAAATAACAACAATCTGATTTATATTCTGTGTGGCTTTGTGTCTTGTTTTTGCTTTTTTAAAAAAATTATCCTTTGCGATAACTTTGCCATAGTTAAAAACTTGTGTCATGAGTATTGAAAACCATATACAACATATGTCATTATTTTGATAATCACCCTTAATTGCTCTTCTTGGATTACAATTTAAAATGTTTCTATTTTTGCAAGTATGTGAGTAAAAATTATCGTTGGTGATCTTTTATTTTAGCAAGTATATTACAATTGCCCTACATGTAACTTAAAATCTGCTCGGGTGGCATGTGTAAAGATTCACTGAGATAATGGGAATAACTTAAGCAATCCCTGTACATTCCACATAATTTTAGTTTGTTTTTCAAAATGTGTGATCTCGTTTTTATCCCTCTGCTTCAGTATGGGTGTCTCTTCCAGTGCCTTTATTGCATTGGTTTGAATGTTCTATTATTATCTTTCTTTGTGTGTGTTCTGGAAACTGTGGTACAATTTACAGCATTCCTAATAGAAGCTTCATTCTATATAAAGTCTATGTAATGCTATACTATTTACCGCATAATGCCATTTGATATACTTGAGGTTGTCATTGTGGTGTATTAATGCAGAAAGCAAACTTGATATTATAAAATTAATGGAGACTTTCAGAATCTGACTGATATATAGAATCCAGTTTTTAATTTAAAGATCAACTGCTTACCTGGCTGTAAAGAACAAGAACACAGGTTCTTAATTTGTTAGAAGGAGTAACCACAACTCCATAGCAGGTATGATAGATGTGCTATATTGCAATAAATTCCTATAATTTGAGGATTTTAAGCTAGCAGATGCTTAAACTTATCTGTTTATTTTTCCTTCTCATTTATATTAGTTATTATGCTAAATTAATTCAAGCATTCTATAGATATACATGTATATATGCATATAAGAAATGCATCATTAAGATTTTTCTAAGCATAAAATACAATGATACAGTTACAAATGTTGTTAGTTCTTATGAAATATTTAAAACTATTCCTGATCTTCCAGACGCCAAGATGTTACCAGATTTCTAGTATTACATTAGTGTTCAAGAAAAGAAAAAAGCCATTTCCATGGAATACAAGTAGACTTAGTAAATTGGCAACTTTTAAGATTTGCACTCAATATTTCAATAAAACCATAAATTAAACATCAAAAATTTGGAAAACACAAAATGTTAAGTCAATGACTATGGATTAATCTTCTATTTTAAAATAAATGTATTATAAAATATCCAAATTTAATTAATAGTTATTAATAAATAGATTAATAACAACAGAGTTTGTGGTCATTATAATTTTCTTAATAGTATTAAACAGTGCATAATAAAATAACTTTAATACAAGATTGAGGAATTCTTACACAAATAATGTTCATATTATAACATTACAGAGTCAGTGAGTCCGTCAACACCAAGCTTATAGTAGAAATAAATTAATTTATAATAAAAATACAATTGGTTATTATAGTGACAACAATAAATCCCTTATACTTTAGAGCAATAATACTGTAGCTCATGCCTTTTAAATATTTTTTGATACTGTCTTCCACAACGTAGAAATTTATGCTGAACGCATGTTACAATAAAAGTGCAATAAAACCGCTGTATGCTACTATTGACAAAATGCTCAGCACTTTGACACAAGAAGTGAATACACTTTTCCCTCTTCATATGAAATAATGCATATTTGGTAGCTTTGGTAGGGAAATTGTCATAACAATTTTCAGCCATATTTCATCTAAATTTTTGTATCCAAATGTTCATAGTGATATCAATTCTCATAGCAAGGTACAAGAAGGATCATATTCTAAGAATGACAATGATGCAATATTCTGTCTTATAATTTCTTAGAATACAATAATTATATTTAATATAATTTGGGATTACACCCTCCAGTCCTACCATGTACACATCCTGAAACAAATCTCAATCTTATTCAGATCAATGTTTTCCAGAATAAAACACACTAAGGTCATTGAACATTCAAATTGAGTCTCCTTGATGCTTTACTAGGAAGCTGAGGCCATCCAATACAAAGATAAATAAACTTTCAAAAAAGGCCTAGAAAATCAAAATATTTTACCCATCACATTATTTTCTTGATATTATTGCAAAAATCCATCTTCTTCTAATGGAGATAACTCTCTTTGTTAAAAAAAAAAAACTGAATATACTATCCACTTAATTGAAGTGAAATTGAAAGTGTAATCACATAATTTAGGATGTGGTATGCTATGCCACAGGCACTCTAGTTATGAATTCAAGTGTTGGTTAATGAGATTTTTTAGGCCATCTCTGCCTCATATGACACTGTGCATTATTCTCACTGAACGCATGCTGGCAAATTATGAGGAGAACAAAAGTGGAGGCTGCAGGTGCCTGGCTCTGTGAGGAATCACAGCTGGTTCAGCCGTTGGGGAAAATCTGGATGACATAAACCACCATTTATTTAGGCTGAGGGTTGCAGCTACAGGATTTTTGATGATGTAAACTAAGTGTATCCACCTGCTGAATGCGGTTATATTCTCATGGTTATTTTACTTGAAGTATTTTAGGATAAAGAGAAGGAACAGATTTGTTATACTCTGCCTTTAGGAAATGAAACCTACAATAATTACCATGGGATTTTTTTTTTTTTTTTACCGTCCCAAACATACACCTAAAGTGTCACTGGAGACTCCATTTTCAATGTACATGGCAAAACTGGCAAAGCATGTGAGACACTGTCAGTGAGGATGATGAGAGAAAATCATAAGTAGATTACCTGGATCCTAAAACAACATAAGCTTTGATAATCAGCTTCACATAAAATCAATAATCTTATCAATCTTAACCTCATAAGGGTGATATTTACAAATAAATTTTAGTGAACTCTTTATTTATAAATATTCATAGTTTTCTTACTATGAGCCATTTTCACCTCTATGTTCTCCAAGTGAAAGAGGGAATAAAACACAACATTCATACTCTCACTAAAGTTATACTCCAAAGAGCAGAAAGATAACAGATGGTAAATCAATAAATGTTATTAGAGGATAAGATAATGAGAGAAAAAGCATGAGAAGTACCATTATAAATAATGTGACTAAGGAAGGTCTTGATGAGGAAGTGATATGTGAATAGACATCTGAAAGAGGGAGGGGAAACATGGCAAGAGAGAAAAGAGTAGCCTATATCTCTCAAGGCAGGGCATGGCACTCTGCCTCGGGAACAGCGAGGAGACCCAGGCACCTGGAGTGCAGGGAGTCCCAGGAGGAAGAAGTGAACGAGGGAGGTGAGGAGGAGGTTGATTATCTAGGGACTCTTAAGGTTTGGTAATGCCTTGGCTTTTGCTCTCAGTGAGATGGAACACCATCAGAAAGTAGTTGAGCAGAGGAATGTGTTGAGTGGACTTATTATTTCCTAAGATTAATCTAATGCCTCAGCTGAAGTCAAAGGTGGAACTAGGGTGACAAGATAAGAGGTTGTTTAAATTATCTGGGCACAAGTGGTAACACTGATTTTGTACAAGTTGGAAGCAACAGATGTATATAAGTTGTCATAGAATCAGGTCCTGGGAATATTTTGAGTTAGAATCAGCAAAATTTATTGATGAATGATTGGAGGAGTAGTAGAGAAAGAAGAACTCAAGGGCTGTTCTGTGTGTGTGTGTGTGTGTGTGTGTGTGTGTGTGTGTGTGTGTGTTTGGCTACTGTAAAAATGGGGATGTCATTTCCTGAAGTGAAAAAATGATCTGAGGAGCAGATTTGGAAGTCAGTGTGGAAAATATCAGGGCCACAGTACTTGACATGTTCAATATGAGATGCTTACATATCCAAGTGCTGATGTTGATAAGACAGTTGGATACTTGAGTCTGTAGTGCAGGAATGATTCTAAACCTAAGGCATATATATGCACAATTAAGGTAAGAAGACTGAATGAAACTATCCAAAGGAGTGAATACAAATAGAAAAAGGAGTGTACTAAGGTTTCTGTGGTTTTCCAGTTCAAATTTTTTGTTTATTTATTTACTTACTTACTTACTTACTGTTTTGAGATGGAGTTCCACTCTTGTTGCCCAGGCTGAGTGCAACGGCGTGATCTTGGCCCACTGCAACCTCCACCTCCGGAGCTCAAGGGATTCTGCTGCCCCAACCTCCTGAGTAGCTGGGATTACAGGTGCCTGTCACCACGCCCAGCTAATTTTTGGTATTTTTAGTAGAAACGGGGTTTCACCATATTGGCCAGGCTGGTCTTGAACTCCTGACCTCAGGTGACCTGCCCGCCTTGGCCTCCCAAAGTACTGGGATTATAGGCGTGAGCCACTGCACCTGGCCTCCAGCTGTTATTAGAGATAATGGGTTATGAGCATTTGGGATTACTAGATACTTTCAGTGCTATTCTACCCATTGCTGCTACTAAGAAAACTGGTCCATCAAAAAGAAAAGCATGGGTTATAGTTTCCTGTAAAGTTCTTACATATCCTAAATCTTTTACATTATACTCATGTCTGCATATCAATTTCCCGTCTACTGATGGCATAAAATAAATTGGTAGTGTTCTAAGATAATCTTGGTATTTTACCAGTGTTTACCCAGATCTGTCGTCTCCATGAGAAGTTACCCAAATTCTTCAAACATGTAAATGTTTATACCACCGACATATTCAAATAGGAAAAAAATGATATTTTAATGAATTCTACAATAGTGAGGATTTAAGTAAAAAAGAGATGGGGAATGGCAAAATATATCATTGATAGTCAAATAAATTCATATTAAATAATAATTACATTTATTAAGTACAAAGTAAGAATATAATATTGTATTCATAAAAATTTTAATTGCTTGACATTTATGGTATCATTTTCATGTGAATTTATCAAGTATTATTAGTTATTGATTTTGAATTGTTTATTTTTGGATAGTTACAGTTTATTAATGTTTTTATTTTACATTAAAAAACTCAAGGTGAACAAATATTATTTTCAGAATAAGAGTACTCACTATATAATTTTTTAAAAGAACACATTCCTTAAAATACACACTCAGCAATTCAACATTGAGCTTGTCTGTTTTCCAGACATCCTTCATTCAGAACTTGAGATGGAAATAACAAGCCACATTTTCTTCCATGTAGAGACTTACATTCTAATTAAGAAAACACGTAACACTCTGCAATATTTGAGGAAAGAATTACAATAGCAGCACTGGAGAACTCAATGGAAGCCAAGGCCAGGGGTGTGCAGCCCATCTCGGTTTGTGCAACTGTTCCCCTCCCTCCCTGGATACTCCCACCACCCTCACCCTCCCCTGCTCCCTGAATCGAGATGGTTGTCACATCTTAGGCCTCAGGCTTGGACAGTTGCTTCTCTTTCTCAAATGGCTTTCTTCTGGTCCTTCCTCATTCTGGTATTCTCACCCTCAGATCCCAGCCCAGAGTAAATACTGCTTCGTTCAATCAATTAAGCTCATTTAAACACCGATACATTCCCCAGAGAATTCCCTGCTCATTCTATGCTTCATTAAAAAAAGTTTGTAAGTTACTAAACGTGATATGAAAATTGAGAACTACGTTGTCTTTTTTAAAAAAAATGAGAACAAATATCTGTGAGGTAATAGTGACATTTTCTTTCTATTTTTAAGCTACGCTATTTTAAACATTAAATGTGGCCTGCTGAATAGACTATTTATTTCATATTTTCAAAAGTGAAAGAATATACATGTTACAAACATAACAAGAAAAACTTAAATTTTAAAATATTCATAAATAATGATTAAGGTTTTATTTCAACATAAAAATAACTAAAAGTTAGATATGAAATATTTAATTTAGTAATATTTCTAAATTATTTCTCCAGATCGCATGTCCAATATTCTCAGGGCAAGTGAATTTGTACTGTCTTTGTTAATTTTTTCTTCTATGATATGACTTACTCTGCCCCTTAAACCTGGAATATCCTGCTATCATCTTGCTATAATTCTGGTCAGCCGTTACCTCAACATTGATCTAAGTTCACCTCAGAACTTACAGAGCACCCTGCTTATACGTCTGTCTTTGCATCTGCCGTATTATACTGTAATTTAATACCTTTATACATCCACAAGGACAGTGTGCATGTGTGTATGTCTGTCTGTCTGTTTCTGAGTGTGAATGTTTGTTTATTTAGAAACACCAGCTCATTCCTTATGTTAAACATTAAAAATTAAAAATGATTGTCGATTTTAAATAATCTGTTTAAAATTAATGTTCAGTTACAATTCTCTACAGAAATTTGCTCCAATATATGTCATATTTTCCGCCTATGAGTTATTTATTGTTATACCATGTACACATCTATATATGTAAAAAAGCCTATGGACACAGTTTTATAAATTTTGATAAACAAATAACAGAACAAAATATCACCAACAAAACGCTTTCGTAATTTATTTCATAATAACAGTGTAGTTACTTTTGCTGGTGCTCCTTATTCTTCATGTGGATTTAAGTTAACCTCTAGTGGCCTTTCATTTCAGGCTGAAGGATTCCCTTTAGCATTTCTTGTGAGGCTAATAAGCCTTATGTGATAATGGAAATTGCAACATTGTACTGCAAGATCATTTTTCTCTGTTTCTGTGATTCTGTTTGTTTTTTTGTGCATTTTCTCTGTCTGCTGAAGTTCTCTCTTGGGAATAAACATTGTAATTTAATTTTTGTATGATAAAATCACTTTGGGTTGGAAAAAATAAAATTAAAACTCAACATCCTCCACTCCTGCTTTCCAACAATTAAAGTGCTGCGTAGAGAATGAATAGTTGAGAAGTGTACTGTGGTTCTAATTATTTAGAACAATTTTGCAGTGATGAGTTTGTTCACTCATGCTCTCACTTCATTATTTTTTTACAAACTTATTCACTGTGTTTGATTGTAACTTTTTCCTTGAAATTCTTCTTATTGCATGACGGATAATATAGAAAGACACAAGTGAAATAAAAAATCTACTAGAGAGCCTTAATAAAAGATTACAGATGTCAGAAGGGAAATAAATGAAATTGAAGAGTGCTATAAAAATTATCCAGTAAGTTGCAGAGAGAAGAAAAGGTGAACTTAATTTATTTTAAGTGAACCTAAATAAATTTTGGACTTTTTAAGTGAACTTAAAATAAATTAAGATACAAGCCAAGAAAATGTTTTGCTAATTACTTTATGAAAAATTCATTGTTTTATCTTTCACATTTATATTTACACTCCAAAAATAATGAATTAGTAAGGTATAAGGTATGAGTCAGATTTATTTACTGAAATGTATAACCAATTGAACTGGAACCATTTTGTGTGTATGTGTTTGCTTTTTAAAGATAATTTTTTGTTTTGTTCTTAACCCTTCACCATGAAAACCTTTAAATACTCGCAAAGGTGAAGAAAATATACACTGAACTCCACATATTATTTCCAAACTTCAGCAACTGTCAGTTTAGGGCCAATCACATTTAGAATGAAGCCTCATTGAAATTTCAATTCTCAACCACATTATTTTTTTTAATGCCCTTACCCTCATGGAATCAACTACATTATTTTCAAGTGAGTCTTGGATATGATATCAGAGAATCAGATATTTATTTCTTCAGTTAATTAATTAGTTTCCTTCTTATTTTATTATATTGTGGTAAGAATATTTTACTGGATATCTACTCCTTTAACTATGTTTAAGTGCATAATGCTTTGTGAACGGTAAGTACAATGTTACACAGCAGATTTCTAGAAACTTTATACCCATTGAATCTCTCTTACTCTCCAGACCCTGGCAACTACCATGCTACTCTTTGTTTCTATGAGTTTATATTAGACACCTCATATGAGAAGAATTTGTCCTTCTGTGACTGGCTTATTTCACGTAGCATGATGTTCTCAAGTTCTATTCATGTTGTTGCATATTGCAAGTTTATTTCTTCTTAAGATTGAATAATATTCCAGCGCATGTACTTTGTATATCACAATTTTCTTATCCATTTCATCTTTCAAGAGACACTTAATATGTTTCCATAGCTTGGATATTGCGAATAGTTCTGTAATGATATTAGAGTGTAGATATCTCTTTGAGATCCTGATTTCAGTTATTTTGAGTAAAAATCCAGAAGTGGAATTACCAGATAATATAGAAGTTCTATTCTGAGTTTCCTGAGAAGGGCAAGAAGATATTTTCCTAATTACTTTGAGAAATATTTATTGTTTTACCTTTCACATTTAGATTTATGCTCCACTACAATGAGTTTCTAAGGTGTGAAGTGTGAGACAGATTTATTTATTTACCCAAATGTATAACCAATTGAATTGGTTTTCCTTTATACTCCCATTAACACAGCACAAAGATTACTTTTCCACACCCTTGTCAATATTTGTCTTATTTTGTTTTGTTGTGTCTGATAATCACCATCCTGACACTGAGATCTCAATATGCATTTCCCTAATAATGAGTAATGTTGACATCTTTCATATGCCTGTTGACCATTTGAGTTATTTGGGTTTTTGGTTTTTTTACTATTTAGTTCCAGGAGTATCATATATTTTAGGTATTAGCTTTAGTGGGATATTAATCCATTTTTGGACATGTGGTTTACAGATATTTTTTCACATTCTGTAGATTGACTTTTCATTTCGTTGATTGTTTCCTTTGTGGTGAAGACACTTTTTACTATGATTTATTTCTACTTTTCTATTTTTGCTTTTGTTCCTTGCACTTTTGGTATTATATCCATAAATCATTGCCCAAACAATTTTTATGGTGATTTTGCTCCCATGAGAAAAGGAGAGTTTTACAGTCTCAGGTCTTATGTATAAATCTCTATTCCATTTTCAGTTGATTTTTGTGTATGGTGTAAGACGAGTGTCCACTTTCATTCTTTTGAAAGTGGATGTCCAGTTTTCCTCAGACTATTTGTTGAAGAAATTATACTTTTCCTATTTCATGTTGTTTACATCCTTATTAAAGATCAGCTGACCACACATGCATTGGGTTATTTCAGGAATTTCTATTCTATTCCATTGCTCCATATGTTTGTTTTATGCCAGTTCTGTAAAGCTGTAATTACTGTAGTTTTATAATATATTTATAAGTCAGAAAGTGTGATGACTTCAGGTTTGTTCTTCTGAGGATTGATTTGGATATTTGAGATCATTTATAATTCCATGAGAATTTTAGAACTTTTTTTCTATTTCTGTAAAAATGTCTGGGATTTCGATAAGGATTGCATTGAATCTGTAGATCACTTTGGATTTTATGAACATTTTAACAACATTAAGTCATCCAATCTACCAACACATGATGTCTTTCCGCAATTTGTGTCTTCTTTAAATTCTTTCATCAGTCTTCTTTTGTTTTATTATACAAGTCTTTTACCTTTTGACTAAGTTTATTCATAAGTTTTATTATTTTTGATGCTATTGTAAATTAGATATTTAAAATTTATTTTTTGATTATTCATTGTAAATGCATAAAAGTGCAACTAATTTTTTATGTTGATTTTGTATCCCAAAACTATATTGAATGTGTTTCTTAGTTCTCACACTTATTTTGTACAGTCCTTAGGGTTTTCTATGCATAAAGTCACGTTGGATGCAAACAGATTATTTTACTTTCTTATTTCCTATTTGGATGGCTTTTATTTTTTTAATTGTCTAATTGTTCTGGTTAGGATTTCCAGTACAATGTTGAATAAAGGTTTGATATGATTTGGATCTGTGGCCCCACCCAAGTCTCATGCTTAATTGTAATCCCTAATGTTGGGGGTGGGGCCTGGTTGGAGGTTACTGGATCATGGGGGCAGATTTCTCCCTTGGTGGTATTCTTTTGAAAGTAGTGAGTGAGTTATCATTAGATCCAGTCTTTTAGAAGTGTGTAGCACCAACCTCCACTCATCCTGCTCCAGTCATGTAAACTGCTGCTCCCCCTTTGTCTTACACCACGATTGTAAGTTTCCTGAGGTCTTGCCAGAAGCTGAGCAGATGCCAGTGCCATACTTCCTATACAGCCTGCAGAATCATGAATCAATTAATCTCTTTTCTCTATAAATTACCTAGTCTTAAACATTTCTTTATAGCAGTGTGAGAACAGACTAATACAAAGTTCCAAGAGTGGGCATATTTTCTTTATCTTGATCTTATATGTTAAGCCTTCAGTTTTTCACCATTGAGGATGTTGGCTTTGGGCTTTTCATGTACGTTTTATATTATTTTAAGAAAATGCCCTCTATTCCTAGTTTATTGAGAGGGTTTATCCTGAAAGATAGTTAAATTTTTTCAAATGCTTTTTTTCTGCATCAGTTGAGATGATGATGTGATTTGTATTTATTCTGTTAAGGTGGCATATCACATCCATAGATTTGTATTTATTCTGTTAAGGTGGTATATCACATCAATAGATTTGCATATGGTGAACCATCCTTGCATCACAGGGATAAACCATATTTTGTCATAGTGTGTATTTCTTTAATGAGCTGTTGAATTTATTTAGCTAGATTTTGTTTAAGGTTTTTGTATTTGTCAGGCATGTTTTATTTTCTTTTAGTGTCTTTTTTCTGGCTTTAGTATCACTGCAATATGAGATTCATAAAATAAGGATAGAAGTGCTCCCTCTTGAGTTATTTTTAAGGTTTTAAGAAGGATAGGTATTAATTCTATTTTAAATGCTGACCGGTTTTAGTGAAGTTCACTGGATTTAGGCTTTTCTTTGCCAGGAGGTTTTTGATTACTCATTCATATCTCCCTACTAATTAAAAGTCTATCCAAGCTTTATATTTGTTATTCTGTACTGTTTGGTTGTATGTTTCTAGTTTATCCAACTTGTTGGCATATGATTTTCATAATAGTCTCTTGTTATCTTTTTTTCATTTCTGTAGTTTGAGCTGTAAGATCTTCCTTTTCATTTCTGATTCTATTTGAATCCTCTCTCTTTTTAAATCTAGATAAGGGTTTGTTTTGTCATTTTATTTTTCTTAGAAACCAACTCACTTTTATTAATTTTTGGCTGGTTTTCTGCCCTCTATTTAATTTATTTCTGCAATAATCTTTAGTATTTCCTCCATTCTGTCAACAATGGACTTTGATTGTTCTTCTTCCAGTCCTTTGAGCTGTTAGGTTATGTGAAATCTTTTTTTGATACAGAAATTTATGGCTATAAACTTCCCTCTTAGTAGTGCTTTTTCTGCATCCAGCACATTTTGGTATATTGTGCTTATGTTTTCATTTGTCTTAAAAAATTTTCTAATTACTCTTCTGATACCTTTCTTGACTCAGTGGTTGTTCTAGGGTGTATTGTTTAGTTTTCACATATTTGTGAGTGCTTTTGGTTTCCTATCTTTAACTGATTTCTAGTGAACATTATTTGAGAAAAAGACTACATATGCCCCACTGTCCTATTGTGCCACTTCATTATAAGATACATTTTCATACTCTATTCTGTTTCATTGAGATATTATTTACTGTGTCAATATCACACTATACAATATTCTATAGTTTTCTCTTATTGTTTAAGAGAAAAAAATTCTATGTCATCTCCCTTTTTAAAGATTGTTTTAGTTTTATACTCTTTCATACTCTTCAACTCTTATATGTCTATGTGCGTTTTATGACCAACTTGTTACATTCTTTCCCTAAAAACAGATATGGTGTGTGATTGAGGAAGATGCCCACACATAATATAAATATTATTTTATTTCTCTAATGTCAGAAATTATTGTAATATATGTACGTAGTGTTTTATATGTTAATTTATTTTTCTCTTATTTTATTTATTGCTAAGTTAATATTTTTAAATGATTCACACTTTAATTTTCTCTTTTTTGTAAACATACACTTTATTTTTATATTGAGTTGCATTTAGAGGTATTGTAAATAAAGCTATCAATTCTAATAATACATATATATTTTACAAAATTATGTTATCTGATACAAATGATAATTTGTGTTTTTTGACATTTCATATGGTTATTTGTTTCTTACCATACTTGTTAGAACATCTTCTATAATATGTCTAGAAGAAGGAATCATCAGAAACTCTCCTTCTTCACTACTGATATAAAATGGCAAAAGTTCTGTCTTATGTTTAGTGTCAGTAAGCTCTGTATTGATGTTACTGTCTTTATTTCTGATATTTATGTTTTGGGTAACATTTTCATTTCAAATTTGACATACATTTCCATTTGATGGTTACTTATACTTTTAGAACATTTTATGTGTTACTTATTTCTTGTTTCCTTTTTGTATTTACATATTTAGTTATTTAGTTGTTTAGTAAATTAGTTGCATCTTTCATTTACTAGGATTGTGTATTTTTCCAGTGTAGAAAGGCACTATACGATTATGGTTAAGCATAAAGTCTTCAAATAGACATCTGATTTTGGAGCCGCACGATATCTTATCTTAGATATGCCATCTTGAGAAAGTTACTTACATCTCCCATGTCTCAATGTCTCAAACTGTGAAAGAGGAGAAAAAAAAAATCAAAAAGAAAAAAACCTCTTACCGAGTTGTACTACATAAATTTACTTATGTAATGTGTTCGTATCAGTGTCTAGAACATAATAAGCACATGACAGGCACAAGCTACTCTGTTGTTGTTGTTTTCATAACTCCAACATGCATGCAAGATTTTTTTTAAGCAAAAATAAGGTCCCCTCCTTCACTTAGTTTGCAACATCACTTCACTCACACTTTCAGGCAGCATGTACCGAATGTGATGCACCAAACTGATGCTCCAGGCATCAACCCTAATTGTTGTAAATTATTTCTATATTTTTGACCCCTCTAACAGTTTAGGACAGAGAAGGTGAAACCATGACTCAGATATAACGCAACTTCTGAAAAGAAGGCAAGTGTACTCACCCACTAGAAAAGTCTTGGGATTATGTTATAAATTACTTCCTTTTCAACCATCTCACCACCAATACAAACTCAAAATAAAATGAACACACATGGAGAGGTAAAGAGACAAATGAAAAAGAAGAAGAAATGACATTTCCTTTTAGATATTTTGAGACACAATGTATCTATGAGTCAAACCTTCCTTCCCCTAAAAATATGTTAACCTAAATCAATAAATGATCCTTCTACTTAGTAGTTTTAGATAGGTCTCTGTCATTTGTATTCAAAAGAGTCATAACTGTAACAACCATTACTGTCATTGACAATTTTGTCAAGCCCATGGAGTATCAGAGAAGGATTCCTCTCAGTCAATGAGAAGGGAAAGGGAAAACAGGTAGAGCATTAAAAACACACAATGACACTATCATGGTTGTCACAACTTTTGAACTACTGAATTTTTCCTCATAGCACCTCTAAACTACTAATTCCAAGGGAATATGAAGAAAAAAATGGACTATTCCTCCAAATGATGTTGATCTGAATCCTTCCAGTCTTAGACAGTGAATATAAATTCATTTTTAATAACTTCAATACTGTGTCACTTTGTGTGTGAAAATGAGATAGATTATACACCTGAAAGGTTGTCATCAGGATTAAATGATGCATTAAATGCTTATTAAAATGTCTTGTAAAAAAGTAAAAACAAAACAAAACGTAATGCCTACTATTAATATTACTGCTACTATTACTAGTGATTTTTACTATTTGTAATATTGAAAAAAGGTTTTTATACTATAGATTTGAATTTGAGTGCCATAAATTTAGTTTTTCCAAAAAATGAAAAGAAATCATTATTGTAAAGCCAGATGAAGTACATTGAAAAGCATAAACGTATTTCCAGCTCTGCTACTAACTTCTGAATAACCTCAAAAGGCAATGTATTTATTTCTGGGCTTCAGTTTCCTCATCTGAGAAAGTATTTCAGTTAGATAGCGGTACATGTGCTGTATGCCAAGTACAATGTAACTTTTTGTTTTGTTTTGATTTTTTAGGAACAGGATTTTTATCATCATTCAGTGATCTAAAAATATCATTGAATGATAATTTAATTGAAAAAAAAAAGAGGAGGGAACTGGAAATATTTCAGAACTACCCTAATTGAATAGAGTTTGTACTGTGGATTTTGTTTTTTCACTTTTATTTTATGTTCAGGGGTACCTATGTAGGTTTGAAATAATGGGTAAATTATTTTATTTTAGGTCCAGGATACCTCTGCATGTTGCTTATATTGGTAAACTGCACGTCACGGCAGTTTGATGTGCAGATTATTTTATCACCCAGGTAATCAGCACAGTAAAGCAATAGGTAGTTTTTCAATCCTCATCTTCCTGTCACCCTCCACCCTCAAGCAGGTCCTGACATCTTTTGCTTACTTCTTTGTTTCCATAGTATTATGAATTTGGGACTTAGTCTAGACATAAATACAATTCCAGTTTAAATCTCATCCTACATTTCAAGAGTTATTGAGATTAACTCAGGAAGCAGCGTCATTTTCCGAAGTATTCCCTCCCTCTGCTGAACTTCAGCATGTTAGTGTGCAGTGGTCTAGTTGAGTAATTACTGAGCTGCTATTCCATGGCTTGAAGATGAGTTTGGGGCCTTTCATTAATTTGAGTTATTCCCCATTCTGACTGCCTAATCGGAGTTTTGTTGCAGCTGCTGTTCCTATTTGTTATTACACCCAGCAGTTAATTATAAATGATGTTAAAACTTTCAGGCATTCTGATTGCTAATTTGGCTAAATATTACCTGTCTTATAAATCTAAGTAATAGGTGTCATGTGGACTCAAATGGGTTCTAAAACAGATGGTTACACGAAAACATACATGGATGTGCTATAGGGGAAGCATGAAAGAGAAAATGAGCAAGCATTGTGCTAAAATGCTTACCTTTCTCATTAATACTGGCACATAAATCAGATTTTTTAAAAGATTTGCTCTTTTAGTAGACCATCAGTTGCATCGATCTAAATTAGTATCATTCACTTCTTGTAAAACCTGCACAAGTTATAGTTAAAAATATCATACCACAGAAAGACAATAATTAAGTCATTTATAAAATTCACACTTAATTAAAATAGAATATAGATCCCAAAGCACATATCATCTGCCAAATATATTGTAGTGAAATTTGGATTCATTTGAGAGAGAATTCTGAGTGCGGATAAATGTCTCTCCATATCTCAGGCAACATGCACTGTCTGAAGAGAGTGACAGAAAGGTTTCTGAAGAACGCAATTGGTTATGAATCTTTACTTCATCTAAGAAGAAAACTAAATAGACAGGAGGGCCAAAGGAAAAGTAGCAAATATCTCTAAGATTTCATTTACACAACATACAGCACCCAGGAAGAAACTGTTGAAAAACACAGTCTGAGAGAACACACATCATTATTATCATTAATTTGTGTTTTCTAGATTTCTCACTAAATTAATGCAAACAAATGAGAAAACAGTCTCCATGCTGGGGCCTCTAGAAAGAAGGAATAAGAAAAAAAAGGAAAAATCAACTGTGTGATTGGCTGTGTACTTAGTGAGCTAAATTTAGGGAAGCGTAATAACCAGATGTGGCAATAAACCAGACTCAACAGACTTCACTAAGACCACTGGCTTGGGGCAAGCTGACACTTGCTATCTATATGGTCATGGAACCATTTTAAAAAATCCTTTCTAAAATGGAATTACCGGGGGGTGGTGGCAGAGACACAATGTAATGAGCTTCCTTATCTGAACCTACTTGATATAATTCATTCTTGTTTAGTAAATCCCTAACTTTCTTTGACTTAAGAAAATGTTAGCCTTTATCAATTGAGTTACTGTCATCCTTAACTGCTTTATTAGGTCCCCCTAATAAAGTTTGACCAAACTTTTAATTTTTCCTAAAAACCTCACCATGCCTACTAAATTTTCTGTAGTTTAAACTTAGGAATTAACTGGAAACATGCAGCCATATCATATCTGAATGAGGACCAGGACATACAATATGCAAGGCAGAGAGCAGGAGAAAAATGCAGGAGAAAAGGGCACTTTTCACGAGAAAAGGGCACTGTGTAGCAATACACTTGGTCTCTTAGTCCCCCTGGACATCGTTCCATATGAGATCATCTGCTTTCCTTATGCAATACAACAGTTTGAGAAAGGTGTTCTGTTGCATGGAGCGGATAGCTTTCTAATTGATGTAATTTGTTTGTTTTTCATCAAGAAACATTGCATTTATTATGTGCCATGGCTTTTATGAAAAAAATCCAGTGAAAAATACTTGATCTTTCTCACGCTAATGGTAAAATTGAGCAAAATGATTCTCACCACAAAAAATGCTTGAGACAATGAATATGGTAGTTTGATTTAATTAGCCCACTTATCATAACATCACATTATAACCCATAAATATATACAACTATAAAGTGCCAATTCAAACTAAAACATTTAAAACTATTAGTGATTTATCTCAGAGATATTTCTATCTCTATTTCTGATTAACTTTATAATTAATTAAAAGAAAATAAGAGAAAAGGTAAGATATATTCCCTTTGTTACCAAAACGTAGCTGCAAAAATCCTGTTTAGTTGGAAGGCATTAAAAAAAAATATTAAAACTTTGTTGTTGTTGTTGTTGTCTTTTGCTTTTAATATGGCTGCTGCAGAGCAATCAAAAGAATTTTCTGGCTCTATCTTCTTTTTGGGAGCAGGGTTTGATGCTAAGGGTCATTTGCTGGTCAAAGGAAAAGTTACTTTAGTTACGGGCTTCAGAAGTTGCAGACTATCATTGAAAGCTTTCTGGCAGGATATAAATGGCCTCAGAGCATGCAATTTACCAGTGATTCCACAGTACAAAAGAGAAAAAGGTACTTCAAATGTTATGTGTGCTGTGGTATAGTTGATGGGAAATATTTCAGACATTAAACTAGTTTTATTCTTCTTGTAATATAACATTTCTGTTTTTTAAAGAGATAAGGTATCTCAATATTTGTAACAAATATTACATTTCTGTCATTATAAAAGCCACTCATTCTTTTGCAAACAAAAGTATAATTATATTTAGCAATTCTATGCCTGCTGTGTCTTATTGTTTATATAAAATAAAAACTCAATAATATAGAAATACAAAAGCACAGTGAAGAAAAATAGTACTACAGTTCTTTCTCTTCATCAAGAAAGGAAAAGCAATTTAAACTATGATATATAACTTATTTTTATCAATTCAGGGTAAATTTGCAATGTTTCATTAATTATCTTCTTGTTATTTTTCTTTCTTCACTCCACACATTCCTTCCATTTGATATCATTCTAATAAATATCATGAGTCATTAAAATATCCAGTTACCAAACCACATTTGCACTGAAGAAGCCCATGTCTACCTATGTTCCTAAATGCTACGATATTTCTAGTTGATCGTTGGACATCTGCACTCAGATATTTTCAGGAAATTCCAACTCAGTGAGTTTACAAATGAATTTAGGATTTGTTTTTCACATCAAACCTTCTACCTGTCAACATTTCTTTTTTGTTTTTTTCGAGTCACAGTCTCGCTCTGCAGCCCAAGCTGGAGTGCAGTGGCGCCATCTTGGCTCAGTGCAAGCTCCGCCCCCTGGGTTCAGCCGTTCTCTTGCCTCAGCCTCTGGACTAGCTGGGACTACAGGCACCCGCCACCACGCCTGGCTAATTTTTTTGGATTTTTTAGTAGAAGCGGGGTTTCACCGTGTTAGCCAGGATGATCTCCATCTCCTGACCTTGTGATCTGCATGCCTCAGCATCCCAAAGTGCTGGGATTACAGGCGTGAACCACCACGCCCGGCCTCAACATTTCTTAATAAATAGTTGATGGACTGTTTGCCCAAGCTAGAAAAAAAATGTAGATCTCCTGACCACTTTCTAACATTTTAGAAAACCCATTTTCTTCCATTGGGTTGGAAGGGGTCAGTTAGTGGCTCTCTCCAGCCTTCCCCTTATATGGAATAAAGACAGTGTTTGTGGAACTTAATTATGTTCATAATGTGACCAAAAAATGTTAACAAATACTCAGAAGGGAAACGTCACTAGGCTTTATTCTTTTGTGCTGTGTTGTTGTCATACTTTTGTTTTCATCCCTCTGTGCATTTATTTTCATGTTCCATACAGTTCTGTCTAAGGCAATTCCTGGTAGTCTACATTATATATACTCATATTCTACAAAATAATCTTTTCATTCTTCTTGGCTTACTTGGGCATCATTCAGATCTCAACTCCAGTACAACTTACTAAGGGAAGCTTTACTTGTTCTCTGTACCAGAGCAAAGCACCGTTTTATGAAATACGGTAGAATTGTGAACAATTTCTTTGTGGGAATTGTGACAATTACAACATAATTTGTTTGGTAGTGACTGGATGGTACAGTCTATGAGGGCAGAGACTGCTTGTTTTGGTTACACACTGCATTTTACAGCACCTATTTGTTGACAGAGTAAATATAAATATGGCAAAAGGTATTCATCTGTAAATTATAATTCAGCCTTTTACTGAATTTTCTATTAATAAAGATGACTAATTGCTTGACTATTTCATCTGTTGGTACCGAATAGTAAATAAATCTCATTCAACTTTTACAGTGTGATTTTCTACTTTTAATTACTCTATTCTTAAATTCCCATGTGTCTCTTTTTGAGACAGAGTCTTGCTGTGTTGCCCAGGCTGGAGTGTAGTGGTGAAATCTTGGCTCATTGTGACCTCTGCCTCCCAGGTTCAAGAGATTCTCCTGCCTCAGCCTCCCAAGTAGTTAGGATTACTGGCATGCCCCATCATATCCAGCTAGTTTTGTATGGGAGATAATTGAATCATGAGGCTGGGTATTTCCTATGCTGTTCTAGTGATAGTAAGTAAGTCTCACAACATCTGATGGTTTCTGTAAAGAGGAGTTTCCCTGCACAAGCTCTCTTTGCCTGCTGCCATCCGTGTAAGACACAACTTGCTTCTTCCTGCCCTCCGCCATGATTGTGAGGCCTCCTCAACCACATGTAACTGTGAGTCCATTAAAATCCTTTTTTCTTCCCATTTTCAGCTATGTCTTGATCAATAATGTGAAAATGGACTAACACAGTAAATTGGTAACAGTAGAGTGAGGTGTTGGTGAAAAGATATCCAAAAATATGGAAGTAACTTCAGAACTGGATAACAGGCAGAGGTTGGAACAGTTTGGAGGGCTCAGAAGAAGACAGGAAAATGTGGGAAAGTTTGGAACTTGTTGAATGGCTTTGACCAAATTTCTGATGATACGAGCAATGAAATCCAGGCTGAGGTGGTCTCAAATGGAGATGAGGAACTTGTTGGGAACTGGAGTAAAGGTGAGCCTTGTTATGTTTCATCAAAGAGACTGGTGGCATTTTGCCCCTGCCCTAGAAATTTGTGGAATTTTGAACTTGAGAGAGATGATTTAAGGTGTCTGGCAAAAGTAATTTCTAAGCAACAGAGAATTCGAGAGGCGACTTGGGTGCTGTTAAAGACATTCAATTTTATAAGGAAAGCAGAGCATAAAAGTTTGGAAAATTTGCAGCCTGACAATGCGTTAGAAGAGACAATCCCATTTTCTGAAGAGAAATTCAAGTCAGCAGCAGAAATCTGTGTGTGTAAGGAGCAACTGAATGTTAATCCCCAAGGCAATGGGGAAAATGTCTCCCCAGCATGTCAGAGATATTCATGGCAGCCCCTACCATCACAGGCCCAGAGACCTAAGAGGAAAATAAGGTTCAATGGTCCAGGCCCAGGGTTTCTCTGCTTTGTGCAGACTAGGGACTTGGTACGCTGCATTCCAGTCACTCCAGGCATGGGTAAAAAGGACTAAAGTACAGCTTGGGCTATTGCTTTAGAGAGTGGAAGCCCCAGGCCTTTGCAACTTCCACATGGTGTTGAGCCAGCCAGTGCACCAAAGTCAAGAATTGAGGCTTGGAAACCTCTGCCTAGATTTCAGAGGATGTATGGAAACACCTGGATGTCCTGGCAGAAGTTTGCTGCAAGGGCAGGGCCCTCATGAGAAACTTCTGCTTGGGCAGTGTGAAAGGGAAATGTGGGGTTGGAGTCCCCACACAGAGTACCCACACAGAGTCCCTACTGGGGCACTGCCTAGTGAAGCTGTGAGAAGAGGGCTATCATCTTCCAGATCCTAGAATGGTAGATACACCAACAACTTGCACTGTGTGCCTAGAAAAACCACAGACACTCAACACCAGCCTGTGAGAGCAGCTGGCAGGAGGGCTGTACTCTGAAAAACCACAGGGGCATATCTGACCAAGACCATGGGACCCTATCTCTTACATCAGCATGACCTGGATGTGAGATATGGAATCAAAGGAGACCATGTTGGAGCTTTAAAATTTGACTGCCTGCTGGATTTTGTACTTACATGGGGTCTGTAGCCCTTAGCTTTGGCCAGTTTCTCTCATTTGCAACAGCTGTATTTACCCAATGCCTGTACCCCCATTGTATCTAGGAAGTAACTAACTTGCTTTTGATTTTACAGGCTCATAAGCAGAAGGCACTTGCCTTGTCTTGGATGAGACTTTGGACTGTGGACTTTTGAGTTAATGCTGAAAAGAGTTAAGACATTGGGTGACTGTTGGGAAGACATGATTCATTTTGAAATGTGAAGACATGAGATTTGGGAGGGACCAGGGGCAGAATGATATGGTTTGACGCTGTCCCCACCTTAATCTCATCTTGTAGCTTCCATAATTTCCAAGTGTTGTGGGAGGGGCCCAGTGGGAGATAACTGAATCATGGGGGCAGGTCTTTCCTGTGCTGTTCTCGTAATGGTGAATAAGTCTCAGGAGCTCTGATGGTTTTAAAAAGAGGAGTTCCCCTGCACAAGCTCTCTCTTTTTGCCTGCTGCCATCCATGTAATGTGACTGACTTCTCATTGCCTTCTGATGTGATTGTGAGGCCTACCCAGCCACGTGAAATTGTGAGTCCATTAAAACCACTTTTTCTTCCCAGTCTCAAGTATGTCTTTATCAGCAGGGTGAAAACGGACTAATCCAGAGAGTGCAGCAATCATGAGGCATCGAGTTTAGTATTGTCCTGTTATAGCAGAAAGGAAAACTAGACCAAACTCAGCCCACAGAGGGAGCATTTAAACAAGCCATAGTAAGGGGGGAATTGTCGATCCCAGCAGTAAGCACTTGAGTTCCCACAAACCTCACCACTGTAAATTAAAGTACACTGGGGATCAAAATAAACTTGAAGAGCAGTCTATGTTGCAAGAACTGCAACTACTAGCTGAGTCCTACTGTTGTTCCAGACCCATAGCCAGTTACTAGGGAAGGAGGGGACTGTGCAGGGGGAGGAGGGGGAGTTGTGACCTAATGAGACACAAGCTGGGACAGCTAAGGGAATACTGGCATCATCCCTCCCCTAATCTCAGGCTGCATAGCTCACAACGTCAAAAGACCCCTTCCATCTGTTTGAGGAGAGGAGATGGAGGAGTGGGGAAAACTTTGTCTTGCATCTGGGATGCCAGTTAAACCACAGCAGGATGGGTCACTGGTCAGAGTCGTGAGGGTTCCTCTCCATTCCCTAGATCCTGGATGACACCACTAAGGCATACCCTTGGCCAGAAGGGAACCCACTGCTTTGAAGAGAAAGACCCAATCTTTGCAGAATTTATCACCTGGTAAGTGAAGAGCCCTTGCGCCCTGAATAACTAACAGCAATACCCAGGTACTATGTTGAGGGCTTTGGGTAAGATTCTGAGACTAACTGCCTTTAGGTGAGACTCAGCACATTTGCATCTATGGTAGCTACAGGATGAGATTCCCTCTGCTTGAGAAATGCAGATGGAAAAGTAAAGGGAGCTTTGTTTTGCACCTTACATACCAGCTTGGCCACAAGTGGGTAGAACATAAAATGGGCCCATGGGGTCCCTGATTCCAGGATGTGGCTCTTGGATGGCATTTGTGGACCTGCCCTGGGCCAGAGGAAAGCCCACTTCCCTGAAGAATGAGTCCCTGGCCTGGCAGCATTCACCACAAGCTGACTGAAGAGAACTTGGTCCTTAAAAGATCATCAATAGTCTGGCAGGACTCCCAGTGGACATGTTGTGGTGGTGGCCACAGGGTGAGGCTCCTCTGACTTTGGAAAGAGGAGAGAAGTGTGGGAAGCACTGTGTCTTGTGGTTTGAGTGTCAGCTCAGCCACCATACAATAGAATACCAGATAGACTCTTAAGATTCTTGACTCTTGTCTCTGGTGCCTAGTTGGTACCTTTGGACCCACCCAGAGCCAGAGGAACTCACTGGTTTGAAGGGAAGGACATAGTTCTAGATAACTTTGCCATCTGTTGATTATAGAGTCCCAGGGCCTTGAGTGAACATAGACAGCAGCCAGGGCGTGGTTACAGGAGGCGTTGTGTGAGACCCAGTGCTGTGCTAGCTGTGGGTCTGACTCAGCACAGTCCTAGTGGTGGTGGAAAAGGGGATGTTTGTGCCACTCAACCCTCAGCTTCTGATGGCTCAGAAAAGAGAGAGACTACATTCACTTGGGGAAAAAGAAAGGAAGAGAACAAGTCTCTGCTTTTAATCCAGAGAATTCTCCTGGATCTTGTTCATGTCCATCAAAGTGGTACCTCTTTGAATCTGCAAGAATCAAAACATTACTGGACTTAAGATGCTCCCTAAAGAATACAGCTTAGATCACAAATCCAAGTTATTTCAAATATCTGGAAAGCGTTCTCAAGAAGGAAAGATACAAACAAGCCCAAATGGTGAAGACTAAAATGAATACCCTACTCTTCCATGCCCAGACTTGGATGAAAGTCTACAAGTGTCAAGAAAATCAAGGAAAACATGGTTCTCACCAAATGAATTAGATAAAGCATCAGGGACCAATCCTGGAGAAACAGCAATATGTTATCTTTCAGACAGAGAACTTGAAATAGATGTTTTGAGGAAATTCAAATAAATACGTGACAACACAGAGAAATAATTCAGAATTCTATCAAATAAATTTAACCTGGAGATTACAATAATTGAACTTCTGCTGGGCTGAAGTTCTGGAGCTGGGCTGGGCTTAGTGGCTCACACATGTGATTCCATGACTTTGGGAGTCCAAGGCAAGAAGATTACTTGAGGTCAGGAGTTCAAGACCAGCCTGACCAACATGGTGAAACCCTGTCTCCACTAAACATACAAAAATTAGCTGGATATGATGGGGCATGCCAGTAATCCTAGCTACTTGGGAGGCTGAGGCAGGAGAATCTCTTGAACCTGGGAGGCAGAGGTCACAATGAGCCAAGATTTCACCACTATACTCCAGCCTGGGCAAGAGAGCACGACTCTGTCTCAAAAAATAAACTAAAAAATATAAAATATAAATTAAAAAATAAATAAATAAATACAATTTTTAAAGAAGTTCTAGAGCTGAAAATGCAATTGGCATGCTCAAGAATGCATCAGAGGCCGGGCGCGGTGGCTCAAGCCTGTAATCCCAGCACTTTGGGAGGCCGAGATGGGCAGATCATGAGGTCAGGAGATCAAGACCATCCTGGCTAACATGGTGAAACCACGTCTCTACTAAAAAATACAAAAAAACTAGCCGGGCGAGGTGGCAGAGGCCTGTGTTCCGAGCTACTGGGGAGGCTGAAGCAGGAGAATGGCGTAAACCCGGGAAGCGGAGCTTGTAGTGAACTGAGATCCGGCCACTGCACTCTAGCCTGGGCGACAGAGCGAGACTCTGTCTCAAAAAAAAAAAAAAAAAAAATGCATCAGAGTCTTTAAATAGCAGAATTGATTAAGCAGAAGAGAGAACTGATGATTCTAAACTTAGTCTATTTGAAAATACACAGACAGCGGAGACAAAAGAAAAAAGAATAAAAAACAATAAAGCACACCTACAGGATCTAGAAAATACCCTCAAAAGGGCAAATCTCAGAGATATTTAAAGAACAGGCAGAGAAAAAAATTAAGGGCAGGAAGTTTATTCGAAGAAATACCAGAGATTCTCAAACCTAGAGAAGTTAGGTTTGAGAAGATAAAGATATCTATATCCAAGTACAAGAAGGTTATAGAATACAGAGCAGATTTATCATAAAGATTACCTCAATGTGTTTAATAATCAGGTTCCCAAAGATCTAAGATAAAGAAACGATCCTAAAAGTGGCACGATAAAATAAACAAATAACATACAAAGGAGCTCCAATACATCTGGCTACAGACTTTTCAGTAGAAATCTTACAGGCCAGAAAGAGTGGCATGACATATTTAAAATGCTGAAGGAGTAAAACTTTTACCATAGAATATTTATCTGCCAAAAATATCTCTGAAACATGAAGGAAAAATAAAGACTTTTCCAGTAAACAAAACCTGAGGGATTTCATCAATACCAGACCTCTCCTGCAATAAATGCTAAAGGGAATACTTCAACTAGAAAGAAAAGAATGTTAATGAGCAATAAGTGATCATCTGAGACCATAAAGCTCACTGTTAATAGTAAATATACAGGAAAATACAGAATGTTATAACACTTTAACTATGGTATGTACCCTTATGCTAAGTAGAAAGACTGAAAGGTTAAACAATCAAAAATAATATCTACAAGTGTTCAAGATATACACAGTACAATAAGATATAAATAGAAACAACAAAATGTTAAAGACGAGGGGATGAAGTTAAGGTGTAGATTGTTTATTAGTGTTCATTTTGCTTGCTTGCTTGTTTACACAAAGTGTTAAGGTATTATATCAGCTTAAAATAATGGTTTATAAGAGAGTATTTGCAAACCTCATGATAACCTCAAATCAAAAGACATACAATGAATACAGACAAAATAAAAAGTTAGAAAATAAATTATATCACTAGAGAAAATCAGCTTCACTAAAATAAAAATAGAAAAGAAGGAAGGAAGGAAGGAAGGACCAAAAAATCAGTAGAAAACAAATAACAAAATGGCAGGAGTAAGTACTTAATTATCAATACTAATATTGAATGTAAATGGGCTGAATACTCCAATCAACAGATACAGAGTGGCTGAATGGATTAAAAAAGACCCATTGATCTGTTGCCTACAAGAAACATATGTCACCTATAAAGACAAACATAAACTGAAGTTAAAGTGATGGAAAAAGTTATTCCATGCCAATGAGAAACAAAAAAAGAGCACGAGTCGCTATACTTATATCAGACAAAATAGATTTCAAGACAAAAGCTATAAAAAGAGACAGAGAAGGTCATTATATAATGATAAAGGGGTCAATTCAGCAAGAGAATATGTTTCTAAATATATACTTACTAAACCCTGGAATACCTAGATATATAAAGCAAATATTATTAGAGCTAAAGAGAGACAGAGAATCCCCAATATAATAGCTGGACATCAACACCCTACTTTCAGCATTGAACAGATTTTCCAGACAGAAAATCAACAAAGAAACATCAGACTTAATCTGCACTACAGACTAAATGATTCTAATGTATATTTACGGAAGATTTCACCTGATGATTGCAGAATACACTTTCCTTTCCTCAACACATGGATCATTTTCAAGGATATGTTAGGTCACAAAACCAGTCTTAATACATTAAAAAACTGAAATAATATCAAGCATCTTAACAGGAGAAATTCTGAAAACTATACAAACAGATGGAAATTAAAAACATGCTCCAAAATAATCAGTAAGTAAATGAAAAATTAATAAATAAATTGAAAAGTTTATTGAAACAAATTTTAATGGAAACACAACATACAAAAACACACAGTAAAATCAGTAGTAAGAGGAAAGTTTATGTCTATAAATACCTACATCAAAAAGGAAGAGAAACTTCAAATAAATGACCTAATGATACATCTTAAACAACGAGAAGAGCAAAAGAAAGTTGAATACAAAATAAGTAGAAGTAAAGAAATAATGAAGATCAGAGCAGAAATAAATGAAACTGAAATGAAAAAATATAAATGATCAATGCAACAAAGTCAGTTTTTTGAAAAGTTTAAAAAAATTGACAAACTTTTAGCCAGACTGAGAAAAAAAGAAAGATCTAAATAAATAAAATCAGAAATGCAAAAGGAGACATCATAACTGACACTGCATAAATTTAAAGGATCATTAGTGGCTACTATGAGCAACTATATGGTAAATCTGGAAGAAATGGACAAATCCCCAGTTACATAGAAGCTACCAAGATTGAACCATAAAGAAATCCAACACCTGAACAGACTAATAACCGGTAACAAGACTGAAGCCATAATAAAACAATCTCCACACACACACACAACAACAACAACAACAACAACAACAGCAAGAGGTCTGGGACTTGATGGCTACACTGCAAAATTCTACCAAACATTTAAATAATTAATACCAAGCCTACTCAAACTATTCCAAAAAAACAAGAGAAAGAAGTGCTTCTAAACTGATTCTACAAGGCCAGTATTACACTGATATCAAAACTAGGCAAAGACACATCAAAGAAATTAGACTACAGGCCAATATATCTGATGAGTATTGATGCAAAAATCCTCAACAAAATACTAGCAAATTGAATTTAGCAATAGTTTTTTTCAAATCATTCATTATGAATACATAGGATTTATTACTGGGATGCAAGGATGGTTCTACATAAGCAAATCAATTGATGTGAAGCATAGAGCAACAGAGTGAGGAACACAACTATAATCATTTCAATTGATGGTGAAGAAGCATTTGATCAAATTCAACATCCCTTCATGATTTAAAAAAAAAAAAAAAGCACATTAGAGAACTGGGGATAGAAGGAAGACATCTCAACAAAATAAAAGCCTTGTAGACAGACCCACAGCTATTATCATATTGAATTTAAAAAGCCGAAAGTCTTTCCTTTTAGATCTGGATCACAACAAGCATGCCACTTTCAGCACTGCTATTCACCATAGTACTGGAAGTTCCTAGCTAGAGCAATCAGACCAGAGAAAGAAATACACCACATCCAACTGGAAAAAAAAGTCAAATTATCCTTGTATGCTGATAAAATAATCTTATATCTGGAAAAAAAAACTGAAGACTTCACCAAAAAACTCTTTGAACTGATAAACAAATTCAGTAAAGTTCCAGAATACAAAATCAACCTACAGAAATTAGTAGTATTTCTATATGCCAACAGTGAACAATCTGAAAATGAAATTTTTAAAAATAATACATTTATAAAAGCCACATACAAAATTAAACACCTGGGAATTAGCCAAAGAAACAAAAGATCTCCATAACGAAAACTATAATATATTGATGAAAAAAATTGAAAAGGACACCAAAAAATGAAAAGATGTTTTGTATTTATGGATTGGAAGAATCAATATTGCTAAAATGTCCATACTACCCAAAGCAATCTATAGATTCAATGAAATCTCTAACAAAATACTAATTCTATTTCTTCACAGAAATAGAAAAAAAAATTATTCTAAAATTTATATAAAACCACATAAGACCGAGATAGGCAAAGCTATCCTGAGCAAAAATAACAAAACTGGAGGAATAACATTATCTGACTTCAAATTATACTACAGAGCTATAGTAACCAAAACAGCATGGTACTGGCATAAAATCAGACACACAGATCAATAAAACAGAAAAAAAGAACCCAGAAAAAAGTTCACAATCAAGAGTGAACTGATTTTCAACAAAGGTGCCAAGAACCTACACAAGGCAATAGACAGTTCCTTCAATAAATGGTGCTTGGAAAACTGGATATCGATATGTAGAAGAATGAATCTAGACCCCTATCTCTCACCATACACATAAATCAAATCAAAATGGATAAAAGAGTTAAATATAAGACATTAAGCTATGAAACTACTACAAGAAAACTTTGAGGAAAACCTCCAGGACATTGGTCTGGGCAAAAATTTTTAGATTGTGCCCTATAAACATAGGAAACCAAAGTAAAAATGGAAAAATGGGATCACATCAACTTGAAAAACTGCACAACAAAGAAAACAATCCACAAAGCTGAAGAGACAACCCACATAATGGAAGAAAATATTTGCAAAGTACTAGTCTGACAAGGGATTAATAACTAGAATATATATGGTCCTCAACTCTACAGGAAAAGTCTAATAATCCAATTAAATCTGTGCAATATTTGAACTGATATTTCTGAAAAGAAGATGTACAAATGACAAATGGGCATATGAAAAGGTGCTCAACATCATTGATCATCAGAGAAATGCAAATCAAAACTACAATGAAATATCATCTTGCCTCAGTTAAAATATCTAAAAGGCTGGCAATAGCCAATGCTGGTGAGAATGTGAAGAAGATGGAATCCTCATACACTATTGGTGGGAATGTAAATTACCACAGCCACTAGGGAGAATAGTTTGGAGGTTCCTCAAAACACTAAAAATTGAGCTATTATATAATCCACCAATTTCTCTTGTGGGAATATACCCCAAAGAAAAGAGATTAGCATATTAAAGAGATATGTGCACTCCCAGTTTGCTGCAGCACTGTTCACAACACCCAAGATTTGGAAGCAACCTTAGTGTTTATCAATATATGAATGAGTAATGTTAAAGTGATGCATATATGAAATGGAAACTATTCAGCCATATATAAGAATGAGATTCTGTGATATACAACAACACGGATGGAACTGGAGATTATTTTGTTAAGTGAAATAAGCCAGGCACAGAAAGACAAACATCACATGTTCTCACTTTTTTGTGGGTCTAAAAATCAAACCAACTGAACATTGAACATGGAGAGTAGCAGGATGGTGTTACAGGCTGAGAAGTTAGTGTAGGACTGGAGGAAGGTGGGTTTATTTAATAGGTACAAAACAAAAAAATTTAATAAGACCTACAATGTGATAACACATTAGGGTGACTATAGTCAATAATAATCTATTTGTACATTTAAATATCTAAAAGAGTAAAATTAGATTGTCTGTAACAGAAACAATAACTGCTTAAGGGGAAAAATACCTCATTTTTCATGAGGTGATTATTATGTATTCCCTGTCTGTGTCAAAACATATCAGGTACCCCAGAAATATATACACCTACTGTGTACCCAAAAATTAAAAATTAAAATTAAACAAAACCTTGATCCAACCATATGCTGCTTAGAAGTAACCTACACAACTAATAAAGACACTTACATATTGAAGGTAAAAGACTGGGAAAAAATATTCCATGCAAATGGAAACCAAAACAAGCAGACATATTTATACTTATATCAGACAAAACAGACTTTATATCAACATCACTAAATAAAATACAAAGAAGGTCATTATATAATAATAAAGAATAAATTCCGCAAGAAGATACTATAATCATATATTATATCTTTATGATATGGGACTTTATCTATGTGTATGTATATAGAGTATATATAATCTTATATATAAGAGATAGGAACCCCAAACCAGAGCACCCAGATTCATAAAACAAATACTAATTCCCCTAAAAAAAGAGATAAAAACCAATTTTATAATAGGGGAGACTTCAATACATCACTAACAACACTAGACAGATAATTGAAACTGCAAAATATCAAGAAACACTAGACTTAAATTGGACTTTTGACCAAATGTACCTAACAGACATTTACAGAACAGTCTACTCAACAACTGCAAAACCTGCGTTTTTATCATCAGTGCATGGATCGTTCTCTGAGATAGACCATATATTAGGCTACAAAACAAGTCTTAATACATTTAAAAAAACCTCAAAATCATATAAAGTGTCTTCTCAGATCACAGTGAAATAAAACTAGAAATTAATTCCAAGATTGAGTATAAAACTATACTAATACAAGGGACTTAAACAATTTGTTCCAGAATGGTCTTTGGGTGAATTATAACATGAAGACAAAAAATTTAAATCTTTTTGGAAATGAGTGAAAATCAAGATAAAACATACCAAAACCTCTGGGATAGAGTAAAAGCAGTGCTAAGAGGGAACTATATAGCATTAAATGCCTACATCAAGAATATAGAAAGATTGCTGAAGATTTTCTAGGACACACAAATATTTAGAAATGGCAGTATGTCTTATTTTATCATACAATTTAGATATTTTAACATATATGTTATGCATATGTTTATATTAAATACTTTTCATCACATTTTTGTTATACAATTTATATGAAACTTATAAATTAAATATTTGTTTCAAACATTTTACTGTTGGTTTAATATAAATTCATATGTTTTTTCTCTGGCAGTTAGTTAAGATGCTTCTTAGCTTTCAGTCACAGTTGTAATTCAGTTCTTTTCTTCACATTAGTAAAATCAAAAACAAAAACAAGAAAACTCTCTTTTTCCCAATATTTTATTCTCAGACTATTACAGTGAAAAATTATTGCTTAAAATGCATTTTTTTCCTTTTAGACAGCTGATGTGTGATCTTGTATTGGGAGCAATATCTTCTGTATCTACTTAGTCTCATATCATGATTAATAAATGGAGGGCATATATCCTATTCTCATTTAATGAGGAGGAAAAAGCTAAGATTCTCAGTTCTAAGTATCTAAATTTAGACTTCAAAATCATAAAATATTATCAACACTCCAGAAGACAGCGTGAGTCTTTGAGTTTTAAAGTCTAGTCCTAGAATCTTAAGGTTTCCTGTTTTCAGTAGCAGTAAGTTGGCAGCTTCAGGCGAGAAGACTATTTTCATCTTTCTTCTGTTTGCTATATAAAAGTAAATTCCAAAAAAGAAAAGGAGTGTTGTGCTTTTTCGTTTTCATAGATTGATCTGAAATCACTATTAAGACATGGATGATGGCCGGGCGCGGTGGCTCAAGCCTGTAATCCCAGCGTTTTGGGAGGCCGAGGCGGGCGGATCACGAGGTCAGGAGATCGAGACCATCCTGGCTAACACAGTGAAACCCCGTCTCTACTAAAAAATACAAAAAACTAGCCAGGCGAGTGGCGGGCGCCTGTAGTCCCAGCTACTCGGGACGCTGAGGCAGGAGAATGTCGTAAACCCGCGAGGCGGAGCTTGCAGTGAGCTGAGATCCCTCCACTGCACTCCAGCCTGGGCGACAGAGGGAGAATCCGTCTCAGAAAAAAAAAAAAAAAAAAAAAAAAAAAAAGGACATAGATGATGTATACTATGAAGACTATGGGTGCAAATTCCAACCTTGAATCTTAGCTTCAACTCCTAGTGTGACCGAAGACAGATTTTTTTAATTGCTCTAGTTTACTTATTGGCAAATGGTGGTTAAAAATGAAAAAAAAAAAAAACCCACAAAAAACCTTTCCTCAAGGCATTATAGTACTGATTAACTGAAAGAGTTAGTGGCAAGTACATACCATTACTTTTCAAGCTTTAAAAGCCACATGCATGGGCACTGGGGTTGTGCTGCCAGTCTGGGAAGGCAGTGGCCGTAGTGGTTGTGGGACAACCCCCTGGCTCCAAGGCAGCACACACTTGTGTTAACGGTGGCTGTGGCAGGCTGCATAAGCTGTTTCTTTAGGCCCTCATGTGGCACACGTGGGCAGGTGCCAGCTGTGAGGGTGGCAGCAAGTTGATTGGGCCTGTCTTCAGGCCCCCAAGAGGAGTGCACATATGCCAGTGGGAGTTGACATAGACAAATGGGACTATATTAAACCAAAAATAATCTCCCCAGAAGAGAAAACATTCAACAGAGCAAAGAAAAATATGTTAATATCTGCAAACTATTCAACCGAGAAAAAGCTAATATCCAGAATATACAAGGAAATAAAACGACTAAACAGTAAACAAAACAGAACCAAAACAAACAAACAAATACCCAACAGAAAACAAAAAACAAATACTCTCATTAAAAAGTGGGCAAAAGGCATGAATAGACAGTACTCAAAAGAAGACATACAAATAGCCAACAGATAAATGGAAAAGTGCTAAACATCACTAATTGTCAGACAAATGCAAATCATCAGATATCGTCTTGACCCCATTAGAATAGCTATTCTTATAAAGACAAAAAGTAACAGGTATTAGTGAAGGTGAGAAAAGGGAACTCACATACTGTTTGTGGGAATGTAAATTAGTACGGCCACGATGAAAAACAGAATGAAGATTTCGAAGAGAAAATACCACTTAAACTGAAAATAGAACCGCTATGTGATTGAGTATCTCACTATTGGGTATAGGAAAGGAAATTAATATATCAAAAGAATACCTGCACCCCCATGTTTATTGCGGCACTCTTTATAATAGCAAAGATATGGAATCAACTTCAGCATCCATCAATGGATGAATGGATTTAAAAAATGTGTTTATATACAAACTAGGATACTACTCAGCCATAAAAATGAAATCCTGACATGTACAGCAACACAGATTGAACTGGAGGTCATTGTGTTAAGTGTAATAAGCCGGGCACAGAAAGACAAATACCACATTTTCTCACTCATTATGTGGGAGGTAAAATGTTGGTCTCATAGAGGTAGAAAGTACAACAATAGTCATCAGAGATTAGGAAATGTGTGACTTGGGGGAAAGGGGGACTAAAAGAGAGAATATCCATCACCCTGAGTATTTAGAATGTCTATATTATAAATTTACATTATTTATAATCTCTCTGTTATAAATACTCGAGGTGATGGATATCCTAAATACCCTGACTTGACCATTACACACACTATGCATGTAACTGGGGTGGGACAAGCAAAATTAGGCCACTGACCTGTCCTCCTGTATGAAGCCCAGTGGGCTATATACCCTCGTGCACCAGCAAGTAATGTTTTTGCACGGTAAACCATCCTACAGGACACCAGCATACCACCAGATGTTTACAAGTTCCTGATACCCAATATTGGCCTGGAAAAAAGAATAAAAGTCCCTTACTCCTGATGTAACTTCCTCAATCTCCAGCCAATCAGCACCAAAAGCCCACAAAGCTATTAGCTACAATTCCTGCCTTGGGGCTGGCTAGGAGTTTTTCCGGGGTCCTGCCTGTGCAGCTAGGATCAAGGTTTAGCTTATAGTAAACTTTCCCTCATTTTAATAGTAAAAAAAATCATCCTTAGGTGGATATTTTATACCCTAATGATATATGCAGTGTGTGTTAGAGCACATAGATCCTGAGCCCACGTGCCAGTTGCAGGTCTGCCTTTATATACTTGACCTCATCAGTATTCTATGAATATGCATGTAAGTTCCCACAAAGGGAATTTCCCTTAGGGCACTAGGGGTGCTCTCTCTCTCTCTCTCTCTCTCTCTCTCTCTCTCTCAGAGTGTGCATTTGTTTTGCCATAAATTTCTGCGCTTACTCTTACTTTGGACTCACTTTCAATTCTTTTGTTTGGCAAAGTCAAAACTTGAACCGGTCCACCCACCAACAACATAATAAAATATCGCATATATCCCATGCAAATGTACAAATATTATGTATCAATAAAAATTATATAAAGTGTTAGTTTAGATAAAAAATACTGAATTTTATGCTCTTCACCATAAACCAATTTATATATTAAGACATAGATATGCTGAAAGCAGCAAGGTGACAAATACATGTCATACATATGCTAATCTAAGGAACACTGCACTGTCTGTATTAATGTCAGACAAGTTATATCAAAGTGTCCTTATTTGTTATATATTTCCAGAAACATTGACAAGCACTCTATAACAATAAAGAAGTCAATTTATCAGAGAAAAAAAAACAACCCCAAATGTATTAATGACTAACCACAGATCTTCAATATATACGAAACAAAAATAGATAAAAGGAAAAGAAGAAATAGACACTTCTACAATTATAACTGTTGACTTCAGTCTTCTTCCTTCAATTAATGTTAGAAAAGGCAGACAGAAAATCAGTAATACTGTTAACCAACTCGATCTGTAGATACTTCAAAATCATTGAGGACAAAATATAACTCTTCCTGTTCCCATCATCTTTCCAATTTATTTAATAGCAATGTAATTCACCTACTGATCAGATGAAAACCTTAGGAGTTTATTGTTTCTGTATTCATACGCTTTACAACCAATCACCAAGTACTGCTTAACCCTTTAAAACAACATCTCAAATCTGGAAACATCTCAAGTCTTCTGCCACCACTAACCTGGTATCTCTCATATAGACGAGAACAGTAATCTCCTGGTTGCTCTTCCTGCTTCCTTATCCTATACTACTCAGGAAAGAGCAGAGAAAGTGATCTTCAAAATACACATAGCAGATAGTTTTACATGCTTTTTATATCCCTTCCAGTGCTTCCTGAGGTTCATGTGTTCTAGACTCTGATTACCTCTAAATCTTCATATCCTACTACTCTCCCATTTGCCTTATCTCTTCAAACTCTACCTTGCAGTTTTCTTAAACAATCTACATTATTTTTCTTTAGTGGGCATTCACAGCTAATATTTCCTCCAATTTGAATATTCTGCCCACCAATTTTTACAAAACTCTTGACTCACTCACCCGTAGCCACTCTGCATCACATATCTTAACATTTTTTTCTCTATGGCACTTTTATTTCTTCTAAAATTACAATGTTTTCTATTGCTCATGAGTTCAATCTCCTTCATTGTAAGATACATGACTTCACCCAGAGCAATGTTAATTTTCAACAATATCAGCAGACTCACACTTATACATAAAAGGAACCTCAAAAGTGGTATTAAAATAATTGACTGAAAAAATATATTAAAGTGGACATTTTCCAAAGTGTCCCCATTTGTTATATAGTTTCAGAAATAAAAAGAGATATAAGTAATTATAAAAATGGAAAGACCAGTTTTACTTTTAAAAGTTCTGATTTAAATGGATTTTGTTTTCTTTTAAAACTATGAGCTTTATAACTGATAAAATAAATGATGTGCTTCCTATTATTAAAAATTAGAGCTACGCAACTCATTATTTTCATTTTATTGCCTTGACAGCCATGGAGTTCAAGTTACATACTTTCATTTGCATTAATTATCTTTAGCCTGGGTTTTAAAAATTATTGCAGAGTTCTTATCTCATTTCCATATGTATTTTTAATTTAAAAAGCTTCTCATAGTTTCTTTGTAAATATGGTAGGCACCTAACAATATTTCTGCCATATAGACAGAATAGCATATATATTATTATCTGTTTAATACTGAAAGATCAGAAAATGTAAGTTTGACTAACAAAGCGTTTCTAAGGAAAGGTTATAAGAAACCTAAAGTTCACACAATGGCAGAAACCTTTTGCAGCAGAGTCATTACTGTTACTAAGAATGGATACAAACGAATATTATCACAGCTGCATTATTATCATTGACAGTTTTCAAGATCAATTTAATAAAAAGGATAGAATGCAAAAGTCCCTTCTAAAACATTTTCTAAACTCCAGAGTTTAACTTGGTTGTCATTGCCTGAAGCAGAAGAACAATTTAGATTTCTAAAAGTGCAGTATGGCTGTTTGAAATATTCAGTCAGATTTTATTTTCATTCTTTCCAAAGAAATAACAAGTACATTATTTTCGACAAAAGAACACCTTACACATACTTTAATCCAATCTGATCACAAAGAAACGTACATACAATCATAGATGAATGCAAACTAATTCAAATATAAAGTTACTATGACTTTGCACAAACGCCTCTAGCTACACTATGATCTAATTTTTTAATCTAACAGAGAAGAGAACAAGCCTATTTCTTCTGCTTGTGCTGCTTCTCAAGTGAGTCTGTAAGAGGCCTTGACATTTCTGACCAATAATTTTATCATCAAGATTTCATTATTTAAACATGAAATCGTGTTCTGTGTTGTTCTGTGTTTTCTACTTTTTTTTTTTTTTCAGATGATGTTTCACTCTGTTGACCAGGCTAAAGTGCAGTGGTGTGATCTTGGCTCACTGCAACCTCTGCCTTTCGGGTTAAGCAATTCTCTGCCTCAGCCTCATACCATTAGCTTTGTGGTATAACAATCTAATCAAGCAAGCGATAACTTATCACTTTTGTGATAAATGTCAATCTAATTATGACAATTACTATCACATTATCTTTACCATACTCTAGTGGTTGCAGATACAAAGGAGTGACCGTAATGTGTGTACACTATAATTGGATTGATATGCATGTGCTGAAATTAAAAAAACGCACAGTTTTGCTTCTTCATTGTTTTACTGAAACAGAGAAGAATAGTGAATAATAAATGGGGTAGGAGTGTCAAAATATTTTGCTGAACAATTAAATTTTGTTCTCAATTTTAGCTTTGCAATAATCACTTTAGCATCATTTCTCCTGATATTTTGTCTCCTTTCTACACTTATTTATTATTTATAAACTATAGTTTTTTTTTTTTTACAAACTGCCATTTTGCATATGTGCATTTATTTATATAGAAATTTTATTATTGTGTGTGAACCATTAAGTATAAGAAAACAACAATCTGGAAACGTGAAGGAAAATGGTGAGTAGGATATAAAGCCTCATCACATAGTTTACATATTGGTGGAGAATATGGATACTAGACGTATTCAAATAAAAGTATGCTCTACTATTAGGTAGTGAGAAGTTTGATTATCAATATGAAGCAAGATAAAGCACTACAGATTGGAAGGACATAGTATTTTACAGAAGGTGGTAAGGAAAAAGCTCCTCAAACAGATAATATGGAAATGGAGACAAGAGTTATCTACCTGAACTACAACCTATTGAAACGGTGTCCTTGAGTTAGAACAAATCAATTGCAAATATCCTGAGGCAGAAGATATTTTACTATACTTCAAGAAGTGCCAACCTGGTTTTCATGGACAGAGTTAAATAAGTGAAGTAGCAATCATGCCCGAGTGATAGGTACCAGCTAAATAATGTGGGATTTATTGGCTATGGTTAGGTAATTTAAATATTTTGAAAATGAATAGAAGCCTTTGGAAATTTTTGAGTAAAGGAGTAAATAGGCATGCTTTGTGTGATTAAAATGTTATTTGTGTTTTTGCATGACCACTTTAATCTTCAGAAGCAAACTGGTAACATATAACTCAATAGGAAGCTATTTCAGTAAACAAGAAAATCACCCATTGTACTTTAAAACAGAGATTTTCCATTCAAAGGAAAACAGAGTGAAATTTCAATACACTTTGAAGATAAATTTGGCAGGAATTGCTTGTATATTGAATGGTGAGCGTGACAGCTAAAGAGAAATGTCTTCGAGAATTTTTGGACTAAGCAACTAGATGAATAATAATATTTGCCAATATGAGGAAGACCGTGGGATGTGCAGGTTTGGGAATAAAATTTGTTTAGAAATCTGATAGCATATGTTAGCTGAAGGTGCCTATACACATTAAACTGAGATGTTAAATATGCAATGGATCATGCAGTGAATCCAGAGCCCAGAGGAGGAAGGGAAGTTGGGAAAACACATTAGGAAAACAGCGGTATATGAATCGCTTTAAATAAAAGTGATTTTAAATAAAGAGGAACGTGCTACGACTGAGTCGGGTGCATTTCAACATTGAAAGATTGGGAAGGAGAACTAGCAAAGAAGCCTAGAAATGGTATCCAGTGAGGCAGGGTGAGAATTGCAAAACTTTGGTGTTTACGAGGCCAAGAAATGAAAATGTTTTGAGAAGGAAGTAATCATTTATTTCAGCCATTTTGTATATGATGTGAACTGAATCCCAAGGAATTTTAGATTGTGTGGGTGTATTTTTTATTTGGTAATATTTGGGAAATACTCCTGATGTTAGCAAATTAATAGACAAAGATACCAGGTCTGTTCCACGAGCAAATAATGCAGTGTAGTGTGTTACACATATCATTCAATAGACCTGCAGGCATTCCGTTTAGTTAAAATCATATTAATAAGTAGATGGGCTGATAACTTCATTTTATGGCTAACCACAATTATTTCTCGGTTATATAAATGAACTTTCCAGAAGTCCAACAAGTTTAAAAATGAAAAAAGAAATCTAAACAAACCTGTTATTTTTATCTGTAGTCTTAGTACCGACTCTCCAGCTATTAAAAAAAAAATCCCCCTTCAACATCATTTAACATCATTTAACAAAATAAAATGTAAAGTCTAGATTTTATTTCATGACCTTCACTAACCTGGGATGTGAGAGAATGCACTTCCATTAATGAAAACTTAAAAGAACAGACTTGTTCCCTGAAATTATATTCTTACGAGGCTTAATTTGTACCAAGGTCCAACATACTTTAAAAAGCAAAGGTGCTTCATCAGGTTCAATGGCTAAGAAGCAAAATAGAACAGCTGCTACTTTGCTTGGGTAGCCTTGAAAAGTTTAATTATTTACTTAATGTCACACGAATGATCAGTTCAAAAATGTATGTTATTGTGTTATCCAATACTCCACTTTCCATTAACTGTAAGTGATTTAGATGAATGTTTATTAGATGACTTTATTCAATAAAATTATTTTTATGTAAGTACCTATTTACCAGTTGAGAATGCTCAGTTATTGTATTCTTGTTATGATGTCACACTCAGAATGATTTATTCTGATTAACTTTTTGATTTTAAAACAAATGAATGTAAACCAAATTTAAAATATAACTGATCATTAGAGAAATGTAAATAAAAACTCCTATGAGATACCATCTTATACCAGTCAGAATAACTACTATTTAAAAGGTTAAAAACAAACAAACAAATAAACAAACAAAAACAGATTCTGGCAAGGTTTCAGAGAAAAAGAAACTAAGAAACGCCTATACACTGTTGGTGGGAGTGTAAATTAGTTTAGCCAGTGTAGTGTTTCCTCAAAGACCTTAAGACAGAAATACCATTCCACCCAGCAATCCCATTATTGGGTTTCTACCCAAAGGAATATAAATCATTCTATTATAAAGATACCTGCACATGTATATTCATTGCAGCACAATTTGCAATAGCGAAAACATGGAATCAACCTTAATGCCCAGTGGTAGACAGGATAAAGAAAATGGCCGTGTGCAGTGGCTCACACCTGTAATCCTAGCACTTTAGGAGGCCGACGTGAGAGGATCATGAGATCAGGAGTTCGATACCAGCCTGGCCAATATGGTGAAATCCCATCTCTAATAAAAATACAAAAATTAGCTGGGCATGGTGGCACATACATGTAAAGTCAGCTACTCAGGAGGCTGAGGCAAAAGAATTGCTTGAACCTGGGAAGGGGAGGTTGCAGTGAGCCGAGATTGCGTCACTGCCCTCCAGCCTGGACAACAGAGTGAGACTCCTTCTCAAAAAAAAAAAAAAAAAAAAGTGATATTTATACACCACAGAATACTACACAGCCACAAAAATGAATGAGATCATGTCCTTTCCAAGAACATGGATGCAGCTGGCCATTATCCTCAGGACACTAAGAGACCATTATCTTTAGGACACTAATGCAGGAACAGAAAACCAAAAAGCATGTTCTGACTTATAAGTGGGAGCTAAATGATGAAAACACATGGACATAAAGAGGAGAACAACTGATTCTGAGGCCTGCCAGAGTGTAGAGGGTGGGAGGAGGGAGAAGAGCAGAAAAAATAACTATTAGATACTAGACTTAGTACCTGCACGATGAAATAATGTGTACATCAAGCCCTTGTGACACAAATTTACCTGTATAACAAACCTGCCCATGTACCCCTGAACCTAAAACAAAAGTTTAAAAACATAAAAATAAATTTAAGCCTAAAAATAAAAAAGAATATGAAAGCATAAATTTTACACTTAAAACTGAATTCAGTGTTTACATATAAGAATTAGTGTAAGAACTTGTCACTTGAACCATGTTCAATAATTAAGACAGAGCTTACAGGAATGCTGCCATTGGTAAAGAGACAATTGGATACAGAACAAGAACAGTACTGTCTATGAACACGAACAGGGTGCAGATTACATACGATCAGTCATGCTGTTCCCTTCATTGCAATCTGTTGGCATCAGAAGTATGCAGCTCATGCTATCACTGCAAAAATATCTTTCAGATCACGGTTTAAATTTGCTTTTGTATGAATAGCTTCTAGTCTTTCCTTCAAATGAAAGCTGTAGATAGAAGAGAAAGCACAAAGAAGGAAAAATGTAAACTCACAACAAAAGTAAGTGGAAACAGGACCCGAGAAAAGTTATGAGAAGGAGCATAGTGAAAACATCAGGCAGTGCTCTTCGACCCAGGACTTAAGCAAAGCTGACAGATGTTTTGTATAACTTCACATTGTTTAAACACGGTGTTACGGTTAGGCTTTGTATCCCCACCCAAATCTCATCTTGAATTGTAATCCCCATGATGTCCATGTTTCAAGGGAGATATCAGGTGGAGGTAATTGAATCATGGAGCTGGTTTCCCCCAAGTTGTTCTCGGGATAGTGAGTGAGTTCTCACGAGATTTGATGGTTTTATAAGGAGCTCTTTCCGCTTCGCTCAGCACTTCTTCCTGCCATCTTGTGAAGAGGATGCTTTGCTTCCCTTCGCCTTCCGCCGTGATTGTTTTTTGAGGCTTCCCCACCCATGCATAACTGTGAGTCAATTAAACCTCTTTCTTTTAAAAATTGCCCAGTCACAGGCAGTTCTTATAGCAGTGTGAGAAGGGACTAATACACAGGGAATAATTTTTACGACCCCTGGCAACTGACTGTTTCTATTCTGAAAAAGAAGAATAAAAAGGGGATAGGCTAGATTAAAATAATCCTGCAGTACCTAGAAGTGAAGGACAACACGTACATCTTAATACAAAAAAGAATTGAAAGTCAATCCGGAATAAAATTACTCCCTCAGTATTCTCTAGGTTGACTGGATTATAGTTATCGTTTTTGTATGTTATACAATCTTATCAAGTGGGGCTACAATCAGAATCTAGACGCGAACTCTGTGTGTGTGTGCGCGCGCGCGCGTGCACGTGACTATGTGAGAGTCTGTGAGTGCAAGGGTATGGGCTCACACCTGTAATCCCAGCACTTTGGGAGGCCGAGGCGGGCGGATCATGAGGTCAGGATATCGAGACCATCCTGGCGAACACGGTGAAACCCCGTCTCTACTAAAAATACAAAAAAAATTAACCGAGCGTGCGCGGTGGCGGCGCCTGTAGTCCCAGCTTCTAGGGAGGCTGAGGCAGGAGAATGGCGGGAACCCGGGAGGCGGCGGAGCTTGCAGTGAGCGGAGATCGCGCCACTCACTCCAGCCTGGGCGGCAGAGGGAGACTCCGTCTCAAAAAAAAAAAAAAAAACCTCCACGTATCCGTATACAAACTACCACTGCAGCATATTTTGAGTCCAGACACTTCCTGGGAGAGATAGTTGTTTATAAGTGGGAAGGAAGAAAAAAGAGAAATGAGAAAAGCAGGAAAGAAAACGATAAAACAAATTACCACAGGGATCAGGAATGAAAAGGCAGGGGATGAATGAGAGAAAGAAAACAGAGGAAATAGAAGGAACAGGAGAAGGAACAAGAGAAGGCACTTGGCAAAAAGAAACAATGTAGAGGATGTAAAGGAGAGCAAGGGAGGAGAGCAAAAGGTTGCGTTCTTGACAAATTTCTCGATGTCCATGGTCTCTACCTGGAGGAGGAAGGAAAGCGGGAAGAACCGTCTCACTGTGGCATGAAAAGGCAACTGCAACATCTCAGCACCAGCATCCCTGTGACTGTCAAAAGGCTTTCGGTAATGGTAAGAAAACACTGATATAGAGTCACATTAATAGGCAATAAACTGGTGGTGAAAATGAAGCATTGCTTCAGTCTGCGTTTGCCTATTTTGCTACTGAAAGGGTGATTCAAGAACTGACCAGCAGCATGGAGATCTCCTAGGAGTTTATTTAAAAATAGGTAATTGAATGCCCCACTCTGGACCCACTGAATCCACATCTGTGTTTTAATAACATCCCCAGGTGATTTGTATGCACATTGAAGTTTGAGAAATATTGCACCATACTCTATGCATCCCTGGGGCAACATTAACATTGCTTTACATTCAAATAAATGAAGAACCAGCCACTGGGGGGCTGTAAAAGCAACCTAATAGCTAAGTCAAATGACATTCTTGGGAAGGTGGTAATTTTTGAGAATGCCCTAAAAAATGAGGGCCAGTCTTACCGTATATATTCATGGGGTTACATTGCCTGGGAAAATTATTAATGCTTGTTTTGGAAGTGGTAGTGAGAATCTACCATCAACAGTACTGATTTCCATTGCTTTTATATATGTATACACACACACACACACACACACAATAGATACACATATGTACAGACACGTATATGTATACACACACTATATATACACATACATATACACACACACGTAATCTGATTCTGGGTTTTATGAGCAAATGGTTTTATTACATTTTTAATAGGAATCCTTTCATTTACCAAGAGAGTATTTTCCAGGAGAGTGAAATTATACTGATGTTGGAACGTTAGTCTGAAACTTAAAAAATGCTATATTCCATTGATCTTGTGAGAGGAGAAACACATTACCTTGTTTACCTTGTTCCCATTTGTATAATGAGCTTACATGTGAAAGAGGCTATTTAGAATATCTTATTATTATGATTAGATTTACATATTGGGAGCTAAGACCTATTATCAAATCACAGAATGGTCACTTTATATCTACATTTTTAAATAAAATGAATAGGCTCCAATCTGCACCTCACTAAGCAATTGAAATAATAATGAAAAAGTAGTTCTGAAATTCGTGGTGGTTATCTACATGAAAATCAGAATAATTGAATTATTTGATTATTCTTCATTTTCCTATGTGGACACTTACTTTAATTCCAATTAATGACAGTTTCTTATTTATTTATGCACTTTTTTAACTAGAAAATTTGGTAAGACAGTTATATGTGAAGGATCATGAAGAACATTTCTGCTTTTTAAAAATACTACACAATAGTTAATAATAAATACCAGTGGGTTTTTTTTAAAGCATTTATACTTCTGTGACCTGAAAAAAGGTAATGAAAATCATATTTTTAGATGTCCATCTGGATCCAAAGTATTAATTATCACTCAGCAATCAGGGAAGTGAGAATTGCTATGTTGGTGGAAAAGGGAAATTTTATTCTCAAAGAACAATTCTCACCTGCTGACTGGAGACTGAACATTTAATGTCATGTAATATGAAATGAAATTAGACATGGCAGATTATCATCTGACAAAGGTTTTTACACTATTACTAATCTATTTTCCTAATTCTTTTCATTTATTTTGTGGTTTAGAGAGTAGTAGCTTTTAATAAGCATGATTTTTAAAAATTACTCTGCCTTATGCTATATGTAGGTTTTACCTAAAAATAATTAATCTCTCTCTCTATTGCCACTTGATTTCTAGATGCCACTATACTTTTACATAATTTTCATAACTTTATTAATCAAAGTCAAAGAAATAAAATTGTTTCATGAATCATTCATTCTGTCTCAAAGTTATGTAATTTTGGGGGCAGATTTTTTTATTTTTTGAGGGGGAGTCTTGCTCTGTTACCCAGGCTGGAGAGCAGTGGCACAATTTCGGCTCACTGCAACCTCTGCCTCCAGGGTTCAAGTGATTCTTCCTGCCTCAGCCTCTCAAGTAGCTGAGACTACAGGCACCCACCACCATGCCCAGCTAATTTTTGTATTTTTTAGCAGAGACAGGGTTTTGCCCTGTTGGTCAGGCTGGTCTTGAGCTCCTGACCTCAGGTGATCTGCCCGCCTCGGCCTCTCGAAGTGCTGGGATTATAGGCATGAGCCACTGCACCCACCCAGAATTTTTTTTAAAGCCCTCTGACAGGAAATAAACAATATTCAGTACTTGTAAACTTGGACATTTAGAAAGTACCAGTAGAAGTAAATGTAATATATATGATTGTATGTATATGAACATATGTAAATATGGATAAACAAAATGCATATTAAGAGATTCCAAAATATATGTCATATGTCTAAATGATGTGTATATATTACTTGCTTTCAAAGAAAGATTCCCCAGGATTAGATGTCTAGAAATTGTATTGGGTCAGGGGTTTTTACTGGAATTTGGCTGATTTATTTATTTATACTGTAGTCATTAAAACGATGTTTCAACAATCTACTCAGAAAAGCAGATTAGATAAGATAACTTATCAAGAATAATGTTGGATACCCGACAGGAGACAGGGATATGCATTTGAGGTGCTTTTCTATAAAAGGTTCATTTCATTTGCTTTCTGAACTTAAAGTTCTGCTCCCATGTTCTCTCATTTTGTTTTTGACTGGATCTTCTTTCTTAACTTTAATCTCTTGATTCCCATGTAGTTCAGTATCTTAGTTCTATGTGAAATGTATTTCAGAAATTAATATTGAAACTGGCTCATAGAAAAGCTTTTCTCACTTACCCTAGCTGCAAGGACATGGCAAACTTGATCTCATTTTGTTCTCATTGAAATGAAAACTTAAGAAATTGTATATTGCATATGAATATTTATAATTTAAAATAATTGTATAATCTCGCTAATATATACATATATTTATATACAAAATTTGAAAACACAGAAAGACAAAATGTGATAATTCTCCTTTCTATTTTAGTATGTAACATTGCATATTTTGTCTTGTGAAAACAGAGCACCCAAATAAGAACAGAGACAGATTGCTATAGCCACCCTGACTTGCATTTGGCAGAGACTCAAAGGCATGCAGAAAAATCAGAAAGGTTCATAATGACAAAACAAAAATCTAGGTATGTTTTGACTGGAAGGCTTTGACATGACAAATTAACTAGAAGAGGGGCTTCTGTGATTTGTTTGGGATGAATCCGACATTTTCTGTTTGGTCTTGAGTTGGAAATTTGGGGGGAAATATAAGGAAGCTGACAAACATTGATCAAATCTGTTTGTATATTGTTTATCAATCCTCTTATTGGTCAATTTCTCACTAGGAAGAGATTTGTCAGTTCAAAGAAGGCTAGAGATCCAGATCTTCTCAGAGATTGTTCATTCATTTCTATAATTAGTTTTATGATGATTTCTACTTACCTTTTGTTGTTGCATCATCATGTACCAAAGGATGATAAAGAAGCGTTTAATACTCAAATACAATTCAGTAGGCCATTATTGGGACCACTATGACAAAAACAAGAATCATTAAAAATCCAAGTAAGATCCTCTAGAACCAGGAACCCCAATTGTCCAACAGAAAAATTCCAAAGACCATTAGGATGAACCTGAGAAAGCCAAGTAGCTTTTTCCTTAAGGGAATGCATAGCCTCGTCTGCTTACCTGCTTCATTGATCCAAGTACAGTAAGAAATAATAGCCATGGCGCACATGTCATCAAGACTAGCCAACAAGAAACCTAGAGCAATGCGTTATGCATCACTCTTCATGCTCTTGAGATTGATCTATATTCCATCTAGGACAGCAGTGTTTCCATTAATAATGTAATAATTTCTCTGCAGTCTTTTCTACTTGTCTGAATTCTACCATTGGAAACGCTACTTGTTCACATAAAAAATGAATCAGTTCACATAAAAAAATGAATCAGTGATTTCCCCAGGTAGAGTGCCTGAATAATCAAGGTGACCTCATTTTAGAAATCACATTTGTGTCAAAATTTATAGGTTCGGTGTTCAGAGAAGTGTGGTCTCTTTGTATAGACACATCTCACAATATTGTTCCTAAAGCACACATGTTAGCATGAGGCAAATGGAATCAGATGTTTTACCACAAACAAAAGAGTATCCAGTAGGGGTATGTGGGAGATCAAACTGAGGCCTTATGTTAGCTAAGTTATATATTTGCATCTCCATTAGTCTATCCCAGGTGGCAAATGTTTAGTGTAGTACCCTAAAATGGATGTTGAATTCAAATTTAGCATTACTCAGGGTGTGGACTTTAGATTGTGATTATTGGTTCTTTTTTTTTTTTAGAGGGCAAAGGGATACTAGAAAGTCACAAGTTGATTTGTTAAAGGTAATTTGTCCATATCATGAAAGTGGAAATGCCATCTGCTATAGTTTGCTGTGATTTCATTGTATGAGACTGGGTGTTTCTCATGGGAGTTTGGTAATGGGCTAAGACTGAGGGCAGGACTAATGATTGGGATAATTTGAAAATGACATTAGAGTGAGTATCTTCTGACCTAACAATTACAAACATGAAGATGAAAAAAACAAAGGGTCATTGTGTATGGAAAACAATCAGAGGTCTATTTAAGAAAAATGTTTATAAGCAAGTGGATATAAAATAAAACAATAATTAGACAGGGGCCTTGTTCCAATGTCTTGGAAATCTATCGGAGGCCATCTGCTTCTTCCAAAGGTTTTGCATCACTATCTGCTTCCAAAGACCTACTGCTTCTAGAGGATCTCTGTGAAGCCACAGTTTGAAGTCCCCAATTGGAATCAACTTCCAGTTGTGTGGTGCTCTAAGTTTCTTCTTTAGTTATGAGACATGAACTAGGAATTGATTCCTTAGAGTTCCACTAATATATTTATTATTAACAGTACTTGATAAGATCCACTTCAACAGTGTTCAAGGGATGTTTTTCTCTGGTGCATCCGTCAATAGATAAAATTTCCTGCTTAATAATCATAAAGAAGGTGTTTAGGAAAATGCTGTGCAAAGGTAGCCTTACCCTGTTGGTCATAGTAAATAAATACCTGGTAATACTTTTCCACATATGTATTATATATTATATATCCGTATGTCTGCTTTTGTGTATATGCATGTGTATATGTATGATATTAAGATATATTATGTGATTATATAATATATGACATATGCTATTATAAAATATTTATTATGTAATTCTATACAATTTAATATCATATATTTCACAATATATTATATTACATTATACACACACACATGTGGGCGCGTGCACACACACACATAAAATAAGGAATAGTCTCGTGAAATAATTATAAAGGTTGGCAAATTCCAAGATTTGGAGAGTGAGACAGCAAGCTGGAGGCCAAGGAGAGCAAATGGTTTAGTTTCAGTCTAAGTCCAAATGTCTGAGATCCAAGAGAGTTGACGGTGGTATTCCTGTCCAAAGGCCAATAGGCTTCAGACTCAGAAGAAGTTGATGTTTCAGGTTAAGTTCAAAGTCAGAAGAAAGCTGATATCCCAATTTGAAGGCAGTCAGCCAGGAAGAATTCTCATTTTCAGCAGGTCGTCAGACTTTTTTTTTTCTATTATTTCTTTCAACTGGTTGAATGAGGTTCACCCACATAAGAGAGAATAATCTGCTTTATTCCAGTTTACACATTTACTATGTATGTATGTACGTATGTATTTACTGAGACAGAGTTCTGCTGTGTCACCCAGGCTAGAGTGCAGTCGTGCGATCTTGGCTCATAGCAGCAGCCTCCGCCTTCCGGGTTCAAGTGATTCTTGTGCCTTAGCCTCCTGAGTAGCTGGGACTACAGGTGCACACCACCACTCCTGACTAATTTTTTGGATTTTTAGTAGAGATGGAATTTTGCCATGTTGACCAGGCTGTTCTCAAACTCCTGGCCTCGTGATTCACCCACCTCAGCCTTCCAAAGTGCTGGGATTACAGGCATGAGCCACTGCTCCTGGCCAAGTCTACAAATTTAAGCATTAATTTCAACCAAAGCACCCTTACTCACACATTCATAATAATGTTTGATCAAGTATTTGGGCATCCCATGGGCCAGTCACATCAATACATAAAATTATTCATCACAATTCCCACAGATATGCACCTCAAGATGAAAACACAAAATCAGCCAGCCTTTTAACTACTATGAAAAGTATAGATTTTCATTAAGAAACCCTCCACTTGATTCTTAAAATAGGTATATGATGACTAAGTCATATTAAAAATCTCTTTGAGGGGATGAAAGTCAGATAAAATCGGCAAGAAAGTGTTCAAGATACTCTTGGGGCTTTGGATTCTGTTCATGTATGTCTTTACAGTTTTTCTTAGGCTGCTGACAAATGACTCATGATTTGAAAATAATGTCGGCTGTCATTTCAAAGTTCCCCTACCAATCCTGACTTAAGATAACAACGAATTTGTCTTTACCGTGGTGAGTAGTTTTATGAAGAAATTTAGAGAATATCCATTTGAAATCATTGGGTGCTACCAGGCAGCCATCTTGGGAGGGTTAGAGATTATCTGAGTGAAGAATACAACCATATATATAATATATATATTATATGTATAACATATATATTATATATCTCTATATAATATATATATATTCATTCTTTCATTCCCAAACCAACTATTGATATCTTATAATGACTTATTTGAATTATTCCAAAATGTATCCTTTGATGATTAAGACAGAATCCTAACCTTTGATACAGCTACTCGTTGGCGTAATGCTTTTCTATATTTCCTTCAGCTTCCATGTGTCCACATCTGGATTTGCCTAGGCCTCAAACTTTATAATGGCCACCTCTCTAAACAGTAGGCATGCACTTAAAAGTCCCTTAAATTGTTGTCCATTTTAGATAAGGGTTACATCCATTGTGTGGACTCTAATTTATATACTTCTCGAAAGACATACTTGTCATCTGTATAGATAATTTTTGACTAGTTGACAAGCTCTAGTATATGCAATAAATGCTACCATCTCAGCTAATTTTACATCCATAGAGGGCTATAGTTTAAAAGAGAGCTTGAATTGGTAATAATATATCCTGCTTAAAAATCTCAAATTTTAGTTCTGAGATAAGGCCCATTAAAAATATATTATTATTTTCAATGACAGTCACCGATAAATACAAGAGAGGCAAAGAATATTCCGCAACTGAGGAAAACAAACTATTCTGAACTTCAGGTTTTGAAGTGGTGAAGGGTAATGAGAGAGGGAAAGATTAACAGCATCTCAGAAGAGGTTCATGGACTGACTGAAAAGTGCTGTGTGTTCTCAGCAGTAATGTCTGTACTGGGTAAAGAACCATGAGATCAAGCAGGCAGCCCAGCATTATTTTTAGCAGAAGTACAAACAGGTTTTGCACCACTGTTTTTGTTTTTTACTATTTTCCTGAGATAAAAGGTAAACCCTAAAGATTGTCCGTGTAGCTCATGCACGAATAGATTAAAAAAAAAAAAAAAACTTTTGGTAGACAGAGATGCTTAGAGAAAAAAGCTGTTGAAGTCTCTTCAGGTTACCAAAAGTGTTCATGTTTAGGTTCCCATAGCCAAGGGTCTCTTACTAAGGACTTAGTCAGTTCATAAAGAAGTGTTGTAATCTTATAACACCTTGGCACTCATTGCCAATTAAACTTAGAAATCCTACTGTTTATGATTTTGTAATGTGTCTTCAATAAGTTTGGATAGTTTTTGGCTTATTAATAGAGAATATTTCTCCCTCATTAGATAGGACGTTCTCAAATAATGAATTGTGTCTTGGCAAAATTATAATCTCTCTTGGAAATTCCAAGTTTTGTTTCTTCTAAGGTTGAGCCTGAGAAGATGGAATCATTTTTAGATACTTCACTGTTCCATGAGGAAAGTAAGAGATCATCTATATGTTACATCAGAATTGAACTAAAAGGGAAATTTAGCTGTGTTAAGTTTTCATTGGGGAGCTGAAAAACTTAGGAAGGAATTTTGGTGAAGCCCAGGCCATGATGTTGCAGGTACATTATTGTCCCCAGGGGAAAGTCAAAGGGATAGTGACTGTTCTGATATAGATGTACGTTGAAAAAACACAGGGAAGGTTGACTACAGAGAAACAAGATGCTTTCAGCTGGAGTTGCTACCAAGATGATATTCCAGTTATGTACTTCTAGAAGTCAGGGATAACAATTTTCTGATGATTCTAAAGTCTTGAAAAAAAATACAATATTTTCATCCTTTTGAATTCTTTACTGGAAAAGTATGAGAAATCTACATAAAAGTTTTTCATCTGAGCTTTTCCTTCCTTTGGCTTTAAAGGATAATGGGTAAGTTTGGGCAATAAGTTGGTAAAATCTGTCTAAATTTTAATGGGTTTGCTTCACACATATTTTCTGTGTAGTGAAAGGTTTAGTGCATGGAGTGTCAAGTATGGTGTTAAGTTCCTTATCAGGGATGTGCATCACATATAATGGAGAAGCCAAAGTATATCCAGAGCAGAAACAATCCATGAATTGAGGACTTCTAGAGTCCTCAAGAAGTCATTCGTCTGGTGTGCATTTAATATTGTAATTCCATTTATAGATTCTTTGACATTATAGTAAGAAAATACATTTTATTGGATCATTATTATATAATAGATTATTACAAAACGTTAAATACTTCAAAAGTTCTCAAATACATCTAAAATTCTATCTGCCTAGAATGGTCAGGAGTGGGTCAAGAACTGCCAGCTTCCCAATTTTTTGTCTCTGATTCCATCCAACTCAGGATCAATCAGAGAAGCCCAAATATGTTCCCCAAGACAATTACATGGGATCCCTTGCTTGTAGTTAGCCTGCATCCAACTTCCCTTGTCAAACTCCAGTCATAGCACACCTGAAACCCTACCTCATTTCTTTCACTACCAAACTTTCCCACTCCCTTGCCTGCTTCTGCTTTGTGTCTCCCACAGGTGATGATAACTACCTCCATTATACATTAAGAAATCAATAGAAAGAATTATCTTCCTTTTCAAGCTTTTGTGCATGCATTAAAACAAAACAAAACCAAAAAATAGGCTGGATATGGTGGCTCATGCCTGTAACATCAGCACTTTGGGAGAGCAAGGCAGAAGAATTATTTGAGTCCAGGAGTTTGAGAGCAACCTGGGCAAATAGCAAAACTCCATATCTATCTAAAATTAATACATCAGCCAGGCCTAGTGGCACGCACCTGTAGTCCCAACTACTTGGGAGGCTGAGGTGGAAGAATGCACTGGGCCTGGGAAGTGTAGGCTGCAGTGATCTGTGATTGTACCACGGCACTTCAGCCTGGGCAAGACAGTGATACCCTGTCTGAAAGAAAAAAAAAAAAAAGCAAAAAATTAATCTTTTAATTTATTGAAATGAGAATAACAAGCTCCCTGTTTATATTTACCTATACTATATTTATGATGATGAATAAAATACATAGGCTTAGATTAGCTGTTCAGATTCATCTACATTTCCATTTAAGCAGTATTATACTATATGCCTTTTAAAGAAAACAATAACCACTTTATTAAGTTAAACACAAGATGAAATAAAAAGTTACTTCTGGAATCTCAATCACTTACACATAAGTTTCTTTTTCTGTGCTTACATAAAGTTCAGTTAGTGGTGGAGATGGTGGTTTGGGAAGAGCTTCTGCTCTGTCCAGTTATTTATGCATACAGGATAATGGAGGCTCTTTCATTTATGCAAAGTGGCCTCCAAGATCACTGTGAATGTCCTCGCTTTGCCCACAAACAGGGGAGAAACAGCATGGGAGACTCCTGGAAGATTTTTCTGTAAGTGAAGACTAGAATTAATAAACTTTCTTTTACACTTGAATTTTTTTTGGCCATAATTAAATTCTTCAGTTTACCTAGATGCAAGTGGGAAGAGAAAGTAGAGCCACTGGCTAGACAGACACATTCCAGAACAAGTCTACTTTATAAAAAGGAACATCTGACCAACATTATGAAATTAAAGACAGGGTTCATCATTTAAAAACGTAAAATTATTTCTTTGGGTTATAATACTGACTTTAACACTGGATCATTGTTCCTGTTAGGAGAGTAAAAAGCAAGGCAATTTAACAATTTGCATAGTGTAGATACATCTTTGATCACAAAAACTACAGATGTTACTCTCTAGCTCATAAGATGCCAATAAAGAGGCTAGAGTGAAGTAAAAATATGGACACATATATGGCCACAAATTCCTCTCGTCTTAGTTCACATGTCAAAGCAAGATGACTGCCAAGACAGAAGCTTGGATAGATGGGTTAGACGTGTGGACAGAAAAGTTTTAAGAGTACCCTTAATTTTATTTTTATTTTATTTTGTTTGAGACAGGGTTTTACTTATTTACCCAGGCTGGAGTGCAGTGACACAATCATAGCACACTGTGGCCTCCACCTCCCAGGCTCAAGTGATCCTCCCACCTCAGCCTCTAGAATAGCTGGGACTACAGGTGCCAGGCACCACACCTCGCTAATTTTTCTATTTTTAATAGAGATGGGGTTTCATGATGTTGCTCAGACTGCTCTCGAACTCCTGAGCGCAGGCCATCCACTCACCTCAGCCTCCCAAAGTGCTGGGATTGCAGGCATAAGCCACTGTGCCTGGCCACATTAAATATTATTAAAAGCTAATAGATGATTTTTAGGGAATTATAAAAGTGTAAATCTTTTTTAACATATGGAGTCTGTAGTAAGGACCGTAATCAAAATGATAAGGATTATATTAAAACCAACTTAAACAATATTATTGATTCAATAACCTTTCCTAATCTTTTCTATTAAAGACCATGTAAAATAATTTAACAAAGGAGGATAGGCTTTTATTTTAACAATGATAAAAATCACAGCATTTTATGATTATCTGTATAAATTATGTAATTTCTTCCACAAAAATAATTTCTGTTATTTCCTAGAAATTCAGAAAATTTAACATTTGGAATGACAGACCATCCCTCTATTAGGGCTTGTGTTCATATTACAATGGTAAAGTGTCTAAAGATCAGTAAATATTATAATGTTAAGCGTGTATAAACTATGGGATATTCTATTTTAAGTGTTTCATACAGAAAATAGACAGCAAACATCCTTATGGATTCCTGAATAAATCTTCCAAACAACTAAAAAGTAAATGACTAAATATTCCATTGAAATTACGTATAAAGGGACCCACCAAATCACCTGCCTTTGATAAAAGCTCAAAGGCAAGTGTGGTGTGAAAAGCTTCATAGTGGAAAACAAAAGAGGAGCCGTCAAGTGTTTTCTGACAGGTTTGCTGGCTTAGGAAAGCAGGAGGTGGCTAATGAGAAAAACTCTATGTGGTTGGTTTCTGTAGCATAGTTGAGTTTCTCTAGTTGGTACTAATGTGGAAATGGACAAAAATTAGAAAAGCTGCCATCCATTTACCAAATCCTGACCTTTGTAAGCTGACTGCTGTAGAAGTTGCATATCAGAAATCTATTTCATATATGATCTGGTATTGTCCATTTGAATATTAAGTTTCTCAGTTTACATATTACTATATTCTATATTCATAATGTGCTTTACCAAAAATACAGAAAAATTTGTGTACAATGTTACAAACATTTTCCCCAACAGCATACAATTTTCTATTTTATTTTAAGTTCTGAGATACATGTGCAGGACATGCAGGTTTGTTACATAGGTAAATGTGTGCCATGGTGGTTTGCTATACCTATCATCCCATCACCTAGGTATTAAATTCTGCATGCATTAGCTATTTATTTTGAGGCTCTCTCTCCCCTACTTCACCCCACAGGCCCGGGTGCGTGTTGTTCCTCTCCCTGTGTTCATGTATTCATTTAACCAAGACGATCCTAAGCATAAAGGGCACAGCTGGAGGCATCATGCTACCTGACTTAAAACTATACTACAAGGCTATAGTAAACAAAACAGCATGGCATTGGTACCAAAACAGACACATTGACCAATAGAACAGAATGGAGATCTCTGAAATAAGACCAAACATCTACAACCATCTGATCTTTGACAAACCTGACAAAAACAAGCAATGGGGAAAGGATTCCCTGTTTAATAAATAGTGCTGGGAAAACTGGCTAGCCATATGCAAAAAACTGAAACTAGACCCCTTCCTCACACCTTATACAAAAGATTTTCTTTAATAATCCCTTATGCTATTATAAGCTCTCTTCCCTAAAATCTGCATGTGATTCCTGTTGATGAACATACTGTAATGTATAGAACTGATTTCCTACTTGGACTATCTATAACTTTTGCCATGTAAAGTTTACCCATATACTCTCTCATAAACTGTGCATACATTAATACCCATTTCCCTACACTTTCCTAATACATGACATTATCATTTTAAGGAACTATGCCTTAAACACATACAACACTGTCATTTTCAAAATACACAAATGCTAACCACTAATGACTATGTTTCAAGATTATAGCTCCATTTCAGAATCATCAATTAAAGACAGTGAATACAAATAAACTTTTGAAAATAAAAACTAGCCCAATTTCTTAGTTCCTTAATATATTCAAACATAGTTCTAAAAACTAAATTAAGAAGGATCAGAAAGGATATTTTTAAAAACTTATATTGTAGTTTAGGTACAGTGTATTTGGAAGAAAAGGAAATTTCCAGAAAAATATTTTGGTGAAATATTTTCTATATTAAGATGTTCACAACAATCACTATCTAAAACTGATTTTTCCTCTGTGCTTCCATTAGCTGCTGGGTAAATGTCTAATCACTAATCTTAGGTAACCATGAACTTTTTTTTTTTTTTTAACCTTCAGTGGGTAATGTAGTGGCTTTTTCATCTCTAGCTGCTCAGGAGCAGCTCGAAGTTGGCCATAGGTTAGTGGTCATTGGGTGTATGGGTGTTACCTAATACGATTGAATCAATATATAACTGAGAAAAAAAGAAAATAATATTTTGAGAACCCCAGTATTTATTTTTTACTTTTGACACACTTCCCAAAAACTGTGTGTGTGTATATATATGTGTGTATAAAAGATATATATATTATGTGTGTATAAAAGATATATATATATACACATATATATATATATATGTAAAATTCTTAAAACTTCCTGGTCATTGATTCTTTCCAGTAATAAAATTGAATCCTTTAGTTTGATCTTTTAAATATGTCTACTATTCCCTCAAACAAGACAATAACCAAATTTGAGGGTTTTTTTTTTTTGTTTGTTTGTTTGTTTTTTAAAGGTTTGGGGTGGTTAAAAAAGGGAAGAACAAGATAAAAGCATGGATGTGTCATTAACCAGGTCAATTTTTGCTTAACAGGAGATTTACTATATGCTTTTGAAACTGCTATAAACACTGACCAACTTTTCATTTCCCTCATGATGAGTTTTTAAACTGTGAACTAAATTGCCTTTTATATGTTTTGTACCCATGAATTTAGTTTGACAAAGCCATGAGATGGCAAAATGGGTTTTTTTTTCCCAAGTCTTTTGTATAACTTTGTATCAGTATTTAGACATTCTTATTTGAAATTTCTGAATTTTCCAATATATTCATTCATAAAGTATGAAATGGATAATGAAGAACGATTAAAGTATAACAGGTTTCTATTCCTGTTTCACCTGACCTTAGCTCTGTTCCTCAGCATGGCAGACAGGAAGTCATTAGTGCTATGAATATCACATGACCTCTGACTCCGTCCCCTGCAAGGTACACTGATTGACTTTCATTAAGTAGTCTATGAATGTAATTTGATGAAGGTAAGAAACTACTATGGATTTAACAGCAGCAACTCAATTGTTTTGTTTCAACATTGTGGAAAAGCCTTGAACTTATATGACTGAATATATAAATATATTTAAAGGTACAAACATATCTGCCTTTGATTCAAATCAATGGGAATAAAAACCATTTATTTTATTTTTCATGCTTCGTTTTCTTCACTTTTTGAAAAAAGATATAGTTAAATTGTGAAATGCATTTTTTTAAAAAATACATACTTGTAAGTAGTAATTTTCATAATTCTAGGGGATCTTCTGACATCTCACTCTATCAATCTATCCATCTCTCTCAATAGCTCCCTGAGCTAAGAGATGTTTAATATTGGTTTTACAGGACATCCAGTAGAATTCTTGTTAATGTCCCATTAAGAAGCATCATTAATTAAAATAAACTATTTTTAAATATATCTGACTTTTCAGTAGCTTTCATGTGTAGTATTGAAAAGCAAAACTTGGTTTTGGTCAAAGCCAACCTTTCATTTCTAAAATAGTGTTGTTTAGTGAAGAGCACATGATTCAAGGGAGAAATTGGAATGGACTTCTTGTGGAAACATGTTATGCTGTTTCTGCTCAGCCTTTCCAATGAAGCATCAATCATTTGAAATCTTCAAACTCTTGGTGTGAAGGAATTGTGGGAAAAAAGGATGAGTATAGTTTTACCAGTTCTGACATGAGATACTGAAGAATATAGGATGACAAGTAAAAATTGGACATTCACAGACATTACCATTACTTCCCACTTCACTAATTGATAGTGTTACTAGTTTTTGACGTGCTAATTTGTAATGACAAGGATGACTTTTGAAATGATTTAGTATTTGGTGTAACAGCATTGAGCTGAATGGTTAATGCATTGAGCAGGCACAGGATAGCTAAACCTCAGTGCTATCTAACAACACATTGCTGGAGCAATGTTTCTATGTGGCACGATCAATGCACTGTAGCTTTTTCAGGTAATGCTGAACCTCACTGACAAGCTGACGATCGGTAGGCCAGGTCATAGCCTTGAGAGCCACCCTCCAACCAATCCAATCAAAAACGTGCAACCCTGCAGCATGACTGAGAATGGACTTTAGAAAGTTTGTCTGAATCAATATATACTCTTACACAATACCTCTTAGTGCTTCTTCTAGGCTTCCTTGTTTCCCAGTGCACTCAAAGCAAAGTAAGAGTTTATGAGACAGGAAAGCTGTCTCCATATAAATAATACACCAAAACTTTTATGATCCATTTTATGCCACAACTTAAATATGCACTTAAAGAGGGCAATGCTTCATCTTGATGGCAGGATAGTTTGACTTTGTATCTATCTTTTTATTGATTTTCTTCTATGATATCCAAAAAGAATGAGGCTGTAAGGTTCAGAAGCATTTGATAACATAAAACTATTCTTGCTTCTGTATATTCAATAAGAAATGATGAAAATGTCCCTCTAACCTAGAAATCCACTTTATAACAATAATCTCAAATATTTATAGTCCCCAAATCACTCCATTTTATTACACTAAGCAGTCAATTGCTGAACTCAGAAGAATTATAGTTAACATGAACAAATGTGAATGCAAAACAAAATATGAGCAACTTTACTCAAAAATGACGTTTTCTATTCTTCAATATAGTTGTTCCTCAGGGCTTGTCATTCAGCTTTTTTCAGAATTTCAGTTGGCATTATTTGTTATCATCTGGTGTCTTATATAAATGAAAACCCAGGAACAGTAAAGCATCATTCTCTAAGAATTTGCCATCGCCTTAGTGTTCGACCTTCTTCATGTCTGCACTAAGACCATCTCCTCAGCTTTGCTTTTCTATTCATTTCATTGTCGAATGAAAGCAAATATTTCCCCTTATTTTTATTTATAGTTTTGTGTCTCATTGTTTTCACCTGTTCATAGTTTCTTTAATAAGACTTTTATGATATTTTTATATCAAAATTCAGGAGGCTGCATGAACAGTGAAAAAACGAATATGAGGAAAGTAGGTAGGAAAATATGTTACTTTTCTTACCATGGAAGCAGATTCTCTTGGGAATATATTTCTAAGAGATTAGGGTGCTGATATAAGGAGGTGAAGTTGGCTTGTATAGAATATAACAGACTTAGACTTACAATTTTTAAAAAGTTTACTTTTGGAAAATAGAATTTCTAGATTTTTGGATGACTGATTTAAAGTGCAATAAAAATATAAATATTCCAGAGATGATACGGTTGTTTAGAGACTTGCTTCTCATAGTGTCTGCAAACCACTTGCAAGAGAATCATCTTGGATGCCCATTGAACAGCTATATTAATATATGTTGGGATTTAGGTTCTGAAGCTTTATGCTAAACAATCAGGCTTCAGAAAGATTTTTATAAAACAAGAACAGAATACAAAAATTAGCCGAGTGTGGTGGTGGGGCGTCTGTAATCCCAGCTACTCAGGAGACTGAGGCAGGAGAATCACTTGAACCCTGGAGGCGGAGGTTGCTGTGAACCGAGATCACACCATTGCACTCCAGCCTGGGCAAACAAGAGTGAAACTCCATCTCGAAAAAAGAAAAAAAAAAAAAAAAAAAAGAAAAAGAAAAAAAACAGTAAACTACCCTGAAAGACAGAATATTAAAAATATTTACTTAGATATTCAAACATTTGACCACATTTACAATATAGTAAATGAATTTATCCCCTATACAATTAGAACGGCCTGTAACTTCAATTATTTTACATTTTTACCGAAATTTAATTTGGATACTGGCTATCAGCACTCAAATGAAAATCCTATTTCTGTAAAGATTTTTGTGCAGTGAAAAGTTGTTGTTATTAGAATAGTTAAAATATTTGTGTATGCTCAAAATATCAGGGAAAATAGATTTGTACAACTATTTTTGTTTCCTCACTAAATACTGGGCTTTTCATCTTTTACCTGAAAATGAAATGGTTATTTCTACATGTAAGTTACAAGAATTTGGAAAATGACAGAAGGATCTCTTTTAAGAACACTGGAATTAAACAGTACCTTAGTGCAGGGGGCAAAAAACTAGAAAGTGTTATTCACTGATTTAAATAATAAAAGTCAATTTTATTTTTTTTCAAAATGCACAGAGCTCCAGACAAAAAAAAATACAAAACGTTTTTACTCCCAAACTTAAATAGCTCAGTGTTATATATTATAACCTGATATCTGAAAGAAATTTTCTCCAGGGGGACAGTGTTGTATAGATAAGAGACCTTGAAGTGTATTATAAACACATAGCAATTCAGAGACTATACTAAAGAATAAATAATAACAATTGTTCTATAGACTCTGCCTACTAAAGAATTCCTGTATTATCACAAGTAATGCTGTTAAGTACAATGATTAATGTTATTAGTAGATATATATTTGACCAGTTTTTTAACCTGCCAGAGCTCTAGGGACACTTACTGTGGATGATATATCATAGTCATGAATTAATTAGTGTTCTCAATGCCAAGAAAAAAAAGAGATGGTGTCAACAAATGCAATGTATAAAATGGTAACCATATGATAAATGGGTCATTCAATGTTTTTTATTAAATTAAATACATCCATGACAGAAGCCAACACTGCAATATTGACTGAATAATTTAATCTTGTCATTTTATGGAGTAGGCTTCAAAATAATAAATTGTTCAGGCTGAGTAAGCTATTGAATACTTTCAGACACAAGAGAGTTGTGGGTTTAAAACAGAATCCTGCTACCTCATTGCTCACAGCTGACAGATATTAGAGCATTCATAATAAACCTGCCATTAGGTGTACTCATCTTTTCTTTTTTTATTTCACTGACAGAAAAATATCCATTTTTGGTTGAAATATTATCTTTCAAGAGGCCTAATTTATGAGTACCAAAATAACTCATCCCAAAAGGTCTACTTACACTTTATTTATTGGAAAATATTACAGCTTTCATGACATTTCTTAAATTATGTTAACTAACATAATGGTAACGAGTAAATGATAACACAAGGTAGATTAGAAGAAGGCTGAGAAAAGTGAGTGCAGTTAAATAATTATAAAGTCCAAGATACGAGTAGGGTTTAAAACATAGATTTATCTAGTTAAGCTAGAGATTCAATATCATCCATTAGTAATTCTGTATGAGCCTAAGCTTTTCCATTATTTTCTTAATAAAGGAAACACACTCTTAATTCATTAGGGGCAGAAATCGGATGCAAACATAAGCATCGGGGGGGAGTGAAAACAGACATACATCTCTACAATTTCCAATGTTTAATGTACTTCCATGTGACCCCTGGAGCATTGCAAATACATACAAGCTTAGTTGTAACCAGGTGGGCAAAATTTCAGGGGGCCAAAATAAGACATTTTCTAGTTATTCCCTTATTCTAACTATGACTCTATAGTTAAAGAAGGGGATAATAAGCTAATAAAAGCAGAACACTATGCCTATGAAATGTTTATACATTTTCAAGTATACATAGAAAACAATTCTTTAGAGCTTATTATTAGCAATTCAATGATATGATTTGGATCTGTGTCCTCACTTAAATCTCATGTTGAATTGTAATCTCCAGTGTTGGAGGTGTGGCCTGATAGGAGGCGATTGGATCATAAGGGTGGCTCCTTCATGACTGGGTTAGCACCGTCCCTTTGGTGCTGTTCCTGTGATAGAATTCTCAAGAGATCTAGTTGTGTATAAGTATGTGGCACATCCCCCATCTTTCTTTTCCTTCTGCTCTGGCTATGTAAGACGAATCTGCTTGCCATTTGCCTTCTGCTATGATTGTAAGTTTCCTGAGGTCTCTCCAGAAGCTGAACAGATGGTCAAGATAATGCTTCCCGAACACCTGCAGAAACTTGAGTTAATTAAACTTCGTTTCTTTATAAATTACCCTGTCTCAGGTATTTCATTATAACAGTGCAAGGACAGACTGATATATCCAGCATGATAGCAGAAAAGCAAACTAAGATGTTAAAGGCATACTAAGAAACCAGCACTTCCTCCTTCCCCCATACCTTCTCTTCCGTCCTCCTTTTCTTCTTCTTTTTTTTCGCCCAAATATTTGTTTATGCCTACCATATGTCATGTACTATGACATATGTCATGACATATGTCATGTGTTGGTAAATTGTTTATGAAGACATGTAAGACTCCTAACTTCAGGTAATATGTATTCTAATGAAAGCAGAAAGATAATAATTAAACAAATGAACAACAGATACATTTACATTTGTAATACTTGCAGTGAAGATACAAGTAGGATGATGTAAAAAAATAAAAGAGGTAGATAATAGGAATTTATTTGAGATGGCATCGTCGGGAAAGGCGTTTCTTAGAATGGGTCATTTAAGCAGAGAGCAGGGAGTTGGTATTTCAGATAAAGCAAGATGCAAATGCAAAAGGGACAAATAATGAATATTTATTACTGTTATCTAATGATAAAGTGAACAAATGAATCATGATAGATATTGAGCAAGTAGTTTAATATTAAATAAATTTTAAATATGAAGATTTAAGGGAGGTAAATGTGGGATGGCAAGAGATGGAATTACTGAGACAGAGATCACATTTTGGGAGTGGGGAAGCTTATGTAAACAACCTTAGGGATTCAAGTTTTTGGTTTTAGAAGATATGGAGATATGGCATATTTTTAAAGTAAGGAAGTCAGCTATTTCTATTACATTCTAGTGACTCTGGAAAGATAAGAACACTTTAGAGAACATTGTAGCAATTCAGATAAGGCAAGACATAAACCCGATTCCATTGAATTAGCAAAAATGGAAAGAATTACATTCATATAAAAAAGAACATTGACTTTTTCATAGATGAGATATGGGTACAACACAGGGGGAAAACAGAATTTATGGAATCAGTCATGGATGGTGGTACACTAGTATATAAGAACATGCCTCAGAGAGAAGGTAAAGTAAGTGTGGTCTTGGAGACATTGTGTTTACACCATCCATGAGACACGTAAGATGAAATACATACAGGTGGTCATTAGGAGACCGAGAGTATGTAAAATTAGGCTGTGGAAGCCAAGGTAGTCTAGAACTAGTGGAAATCAACAGTGCTGAATGCCTGAGAGAGCACATTGAAGAAGAAATTTGAAAGTGTTTCCGTTCTAATTCTTACCTATTTTGTTGAACAATTCTATAGTATGTTTGAACGATTTAAGGAAAATCAGAATCACTGATTAGCAAAAGGCAGTTAAAAATATAAATAAATAAATACATATGTTTGGAAATGTTTAACATCATTCATCTTAGAAACAAGCCAGATAATTATTCCCCAAATGATATACCTATGACATAGCGTATCATGATTTTTTTAAATTCAAAGAATTGTTTACTTTTAAGTCTTGAAATTAGCATTTCAAACTTCTTTCCTTAGCTCAAAAATAAATTAAGTTTTGAGATACTTCGTTTTCTGAAATAGAAAAATTGTATATGACCTTTTTAATTTTTCAAAAAGAATACCTAAATATAGAATCATCACATTGAATATGAAAAAAGCTTCTTTAAAAATTAAGTATTTTTTTCTGCTTGTTATTTACAAAATTTGCACCCAGTAAAATTCACTGTTAACATTTCTGAGTTCTCTGGCTATTAACGAAAAAATGGAGTGATGTGTCTACAACCCCAGCACTACACTGAGCATTTCCAACACTCTAAAAATGTTCCCTTGATAGTCAACTCCTTACTTTATTCCCAGTAACTGGCACTATTGTGATTTGTTGTATGTCCTATGGTTTTGCCTTTTCTAGAAGGCTGTGTCAGTATGTCACATTTTGGGTGTGACTTCTTTCACATAGCAATATGCAGGTAAGATTCTTCCACTGTATCTGAGTCAGTAGCTCACCTTTTCATTATTAGTTAGTATTTCATTGTACGGATGCACTGCAGTTTTCTAATCTGTTTACTTCTTAAGGGACGTATGGGTTATGTCAATGTCTACTGATTATAAATAGATTTGTAGGCCAAGGCGGGCAGATCACTTGAGGTCAGCAGTGCCTAACTAGCCTGGGCAACATGGCGAAACCCTTTCTCTACTAAAAATACAGAAGTTAGCTGGGTGTGGTGGCAGGCACCTGTAATCTCAGCTACTTGGGAGACGGAAGCGGGAAAGTCAGTTGACCTGGGAGACAAAGGTTGCAGTGAGCCACGTGCCACTGCACTCCAGCCTGGGTGATAGAGCGAGACTCCATCTAAAAAAAAAAAAAAAAAAAAAAATTGGTTTGCAATGAATGTTTTGTGGGAAAATGTTTTCAGTGAATTTGGGTAAATATCTGCAAATGAGGTTTCTGGGTCATGGATAAGTGCATTTTGACTTTCTGAGAAGTGCAAAATTGCATTCTAACATTTTTTAGCATTTGACTGACATTTCTACCAGACGTATATGTGCTCCAGTTACTCTTTAATAATGTCAGCCTTTTGTATTGTCAGCTTAGATTTTAGTCTTTTTAATAGGTGTCTGCTGATATCTCATTGTGACTTTAATTTTCATCTACCTAATGTTTAATAATGTTGTGCATTATTTGATGTGCTTATGTGATATCTGTGTATCTTTTTTAGTGAAGTTTCTGTTTAAAATTTGTGCCTTTCTGATTTTTGTTTTTGCTTTGCTTTTTTTTTTTGCTTTGCTTTTTTAACCCATTGAGATTAGCGTACTTCATATATTCTGAATATCAGTTGTTTATCAGATAATCTATTTGCAATAGTTTCTCTTACTGTGTGCTTGTCTTTTCATTTTGTGAGCAGGATCTTTCACAAAGTACAATTAATTTTGATAAAGTTAAATAAAATACACACACATATGTGTGTATATATATGTGTGTGTGTGTGTATGCATATATATGTACAATTGATATTGTACCTAAAATATCACCCAAATCAAGGGCACAAAAATGTTTTTCTATGTTTGTGTTCTGGAAGTTTTACATTTATACTCTGTCAAGCAATGAATCAATCAATCAATCAGTCAAGTTTTCAGTTAAATTTCCTATGAGGTCAGAAATATGCCTCTAGGTTATTTTAATTTAATTTATCATCATTATTATATTTCTTGCATATATACTTCCAAATGTTGCAGAACTATTTGCTGAAAAGGCTATCTTTTCTGCCTGTAACTGTGTATATATTCAATTGTCTATACTAATAGAGGTCTCCTACTTGTTTTTCTCTCCTGTAATATTGATCTGTTATATTTAATGACAATTTCTCTTTGTCACTGTAGCCTTTGTAATAATTTCTAATATAAGGGAATGTGAAGCATCCAACTTTGTTCTTTTTCAGAAATGTTTTGGATATTCTAGTTCCTTTGCTTTTGCATACAAAGTTTGTAATCAGCTTACTTATTTCTAAGAAATAAAATATTTGCTTAGGATTTTTAATTGGATAATGTTGAATCGTTAAATCAATCTAGGAAGAACTGACATTTTTAAAGTGTTTATTTTATTTTATATTATTTTAATCTTACAAATAGAGTCTCACTTATTTAATTCCACTGTTGTCTTTTTTTTATTTTAAGACATTTTAGATATTTATCTGTGCTTTACTGTACATTGTTCATTATTTTGACTCTATATTCAAATATTATAATACTACTTTACATATAGAATAAGGACTTTATAAGAATATATTTCCAATCCCCCTTGCCATTCTTTGTGATGTTACTGTCTTACTTTTTAGTATTACATTGTTGTTGTTATTTTCTTTAGACAGTAAGAAATATTTTTAGGCAATTAAAATAGAAAAAAAATTACTTTTTTTTTTTCTATTTTTCAATACTCTTGGTTTGTGCTGATCCACGTTTCTGACTGATACAATGTCTCTTCTGTTTGGAGAAATTCTTATAAAGTAGATATTTTAGGAACGAATTTCCTCCTTTTTGTGTTTGTCTGAAAAAGACACTATTTCTCCCTCAATGTCAATGGTAATTATACTGCGTAAATAATTCTATGTTAGCAAATTTGGTTTTGTTTTTTATCCGCATTGTTGTGGATTTCTGCCAGTGTCCTTACATGAGAGTTTTTGTTGGTCTTTCCTCTGTAGATTAAATATTTTGTTCTATAGGGGCATGGAGTGGCTATGCTAAATCAGGTGTTAGCACTGCCTGCTATTTTCCTCTCCCTGTACAGCACCATGGAAAAAAACAAATCAAAATTCTTCCCTGTCTTTCCTGTGAGCTCCTGACTTGATGTGTGTGAAAGAAAACCCCCCAAAATACGTGGACTCCCTGTATTTTCGACCCCTAGAACCATCATATATTTAAAAACCTCATATCCAGCCTTTAGCAGTTCATTCAGAATTCTTAGCTCCATCTTTCCACTGACTTATATGGCATGTGTCAGCTGAGCTGCCTTCATAGGTGTGTGATATGTGCAGTCACCACAGCCTCATGTTTAATATGGCCCACACTTAATCAAATCATCTGCAGTTTTTGTCTTGAAATACTTAATAATTTGTAAACAAGGCTCCTGCATTTTCATTCTGCACAATTTAATTAGCTCAATCTGTCTGGAATCAAATAGTTGGGATATGGCGGGGGGGGGGGGGTCCACATAAGTGCCTGTGTCTCTCCGGATTTCATCTTACTTGGTTGGCATGCATTCTCAATTTTCTATTGGCTTAAGAAAAATCACTAATATGCATATTGCCCAACTTCTTTTCACGTAATTTTTGTATGAGTGGGAGCAGCACTCTTTCTAGCTTTCTACATTTCTGAGCTGAAACTGAAAGTCCAAAAATTTTTAATCCCCAAGATACTTTGAATATTACTTTGACTGAAGTAATTTTGATTCCTTTTATTCCTCAAATATCTGTTAAGAACACACTTGACAATTATTTTCATAAAAAAAGATGTATTTTATTATAGGATCTAAACACTAACTCATAGAATGAAGTCATTTTCAGTGGAAATAAAATAATCTTTATCAGTCCTTTTGTTTTGACATTCGAAAACATATCTCATTGCTCAAGGCACTCTTTGTTGGCTTCTAAAAGATAGATTCTGCCTTAGTCAGCTCTGGCTGCTATAGAAAAATGCCATAGATCAAGGGGCATAAACAACAGATATTTATTTCCCACTTTTCTGGAGTCTGGGAAGTCCAAGATCAAGGTGCCAGCAGTTTCTGCATTCAGGGAAGGCCCTCTTCCTGGCTTACAGATGGTCTTCTTGGCACCATGGGCTCACGTTACCTCTTCTGTGTGTTCTCAGAAAGAGAAGCGTCTCTTTTTCTACTTATTTAAGGATACTAATTCCATTATGAGGGGTGGAGGATCCCTCATCGTGACCTCACATAAACCTAATTACCAAACCCTTATCTCCTATACCATCACACTGGCTATGAAGGCTTCAACTCACAATTTTGGTGGGGCCACAAACGTTCAATTCATAATAGAAGCATTCTGAAATACATTTTACACATTTAAGTGGAGGATCTAAAGGACTCAGTGCACTGACTGAATGAGTAAATCCGCTGTAGTGAGAAGCCTCAAGACACAGGCTGTGCAAACTCTAATGAGCAAACTGACATAGAATCGTACTCCTCAAGAGAACCAAGGACTAAAATACATAACCAACTAATAATATTTTATTTATAAATTATTTATGTTGAAGAGCAATTAATGCATACGAATTGGTATCTGTAAATGACATTACAAATAATGTTCTGCACCGGTGATTTTATTAGCAACTTGATACATGTGTAAGTATATCCAGGGCTATAATTCTCTGTGTGTTGCTTTCAGCAGTTCAGAATTTGTTTAGAAGTTAGATGTTGCACGTGTTCTCATGCATCATGACTGGAAGCTGCCTGATTCCAGTAATTTTCATCTTTGCTGTTTCTCCTAATAGAATTGTTTCATTTGGTTAAAATTACTATTCAAGTTGTTGTTAATACAGCAAAGAGTGTTACTTAAATCATCAAATCAAATTATATGGGAATGGGCTGGAAAACAACCAGAGTATGTCACAGCTATCAAGCTTATGTAAGTGCTTAGAATCTCAAATTAATATTGTACACCTCTTATCAACTGCTGTTCCAGATTATTTTCCAGTGTATCCATTAAGAAAAAGATTCCGTAGAATAAAAAGGTGGAATCAAAGCTGCTCTTTAATCTGTTCCTATGGATTATAACCTGATCCACTCGATACAGAAACTTGTTAGATGTTGTATTAAATATGACACACACTCAGAGAAATGCACAAATCTTAATGACTTCTCACAAACTATACACTTTTCTGTCATCAGCACTCATATCAACACAGAGAATTATTAGCACCCTAAGTCTCTTTTGCTATTTCCCACCAGGCCTCATTTCTTCATTGGCCTGGTGATTTTATGGGTGTGTTTGTTATGAAAAGATGCACTAATACAAATATTTATAATTTATATGACTTTTTGTGTTGGTTATACTTCAATATAAGAGATTTATTTAAAAAAATTAAAGACAAAAGAGCAAAAATGAAAGGAACATTAAACAATAAAGTATAGAAGTCAGAATGTGAAAGTGAGCTAAGTAAATGAAAGTGAAGAAATTTTTTAATATAATAATGAGTCTACGTACATACAATACATAGTATTGAAGTGAAGAACCATACATGTAAAACCAAAAAATCAAAGAAAGTCATCTAGGAATAAACTAGGATTTAAAATTATGAATTAAAGTCCTATCATGTTTCACAAAAAAATCAGCTACTAAAGGATAAGTGCTGATGCAGACCCTAGGTCAGTTTACTCATTATTAAATATAAAGTAAAAATAAACTTTAGAAATAGACAAAAATTTAAAGTATTACATAAATAGGGATTATATGTTCTGATGTGCTTGAGTTAGCACCAGGCATGCTGTTTCCTGGTGTAACCATTAGCACTGATCCTTTCATTCTCAGCAATGTCCTGGTGTACACAAAAATTTGTGTAGTCACCTTTACTGATGACAGGTCAAAGTTAAACCACTTTCAGGTATTTCCAAATTGACTTTTACTTCTATAGGGTGTTAAGGGTGCCCATGCAATGGTGCTCTTATCTGCAAGCATTTTTAGGAAAAAATATACTGTATGTGTGAATTTACCTATGTGAATAACGTTTGATTTTAGCCGAACCACGCTTGAACTCATTTTTGCTTTTCTGTATGGCTACAACTCTGAGTTAGCTCATGAAATGGTCTCATCCCTTCTTCCTTCCTAGGTGTGTGTCTGCCTGCATATTGCCCTTTCTTTCTCCACATAAAGCACATGCTTCACTCATGGACAAAGCAGAGTTGAATTCTCATGAGAGGGGTTAGCCACCTCTTCTCTTTTCTTGGTGTTTTATGTTTACTGGCTCTTTTAGCAGATATTGTAAATGTAGGTGTAAAGAAATAACAAAGAGGTCAATTTTCCAGTCTTGTTTTCAAGATAAAAATCCTCTTTAATTGGAACTGATATATATATATAGCGAATAGAGATGAGCAAAAGGTTTAAATGTCTTGCTCTCAGAAAAATATAAAAAAAGCAATGTTATCAGTAGCAAGAGGAAGTGATAAATACAATAGCTCAGGCTTCAAAAGCAAAATGTTAGAATTGAAACACCAGACTCTAAAGCACAGTCTCAAATGTGGCTAATGAACTGCTCAATCCTTTGCAACAGGCTGCCTGACTTCTATTTCCAGATTATCACTTATGAATAGTACAGTCTTGAAAAAATTACAGATGATCTCTGTTCCTTAGTTTCCTCATTAGTAAAATGGAAATTAAAATGATGGAATCACACTCATACAGGATTTAGGTGAGTTAATATCTGCAAAGCACTGGAAACAGATTCTGGTCAAGTGTACGCGCAAAATAAATACTAGTAACCCTATGAGCACGTCTGTGACTGATTTAAGAAAAGTGAGGATAATGAGTCATACATTATAAAATATTAAGTAATTTTGAAACCATAGATTTTTTGAGATGACCCAAAATGTTAATACAACATAGATCATGTCTCTTTCTCAGGTAAATTCTGAATCATTGGGAAATGTGTCAACATGGGCATTATAATATCACTTTGATTAAGTGAGAAAGTTGACATTGGAGGTTGTAGCTTACAAGTATGGACAAACGGTTTTCTAATATTAAACTCAAAATTTCGGCAGACTATTCACCCTGTCACCTCTAGTAATAGGAACATTTCTGCTGCGCACTACAAAGACTGGTCTTAAAAAGTACAAAGTATCTGCACAATTTCATTCCTAAAACTTGGAGAAGAAAGGCCAAGCATCCTTATTTTTGGTCACCAGTTACCCCATTAGGATAATATGAGGGGACTTTTTAAAAGTTTATGAAAAACTGGAATTATAAGACAAAAATGAAAATGTAAACATTACTTCTCAACATAAGCTCCAACAAGGTCAAGACTCTTTTGTAGGCAGTGATATCAGCCCTTTAGCTCATTCCTGAAGAACAGGGGATTCTGGGGATTCCTATCAATGCAGTATTTTTTACATAATTAACTGATGAAAAGTGGGTGCCCTTTACAGATATTTTCTAAGATTAGGAAACAAAAAGAAGTCAGAGGGATGAAAATCAGAACTGTAAAGTAGATGCCTACTGATTTCCCATCAAAACTCTCACAAAATGTCCCTTGTTCGGTCCAAGGAAAGAGCAGGAGCATTGTCATGGTGAAGAAGGACTCTCTGGTAACGCTTTCCAGGTATTTTTCTGCTGAAGCTTTGGCTGACTTTCTCAAAACAGTCTCAGAATAAGCAGATATTACCATTCTTTGGCTGTCCAGAAAGTTAACAAGCAAAATGCCTCGAGAATCTCTTTGCTCTTGACCAGGCCTCTTTTTCTGCGACTGGACCACTTTTGCCTCTTGGTAGTCATTGCTTTGGTTGTGTTTTGTGTTGAGGATAGTACTGGTAAAGTCGCATTTCATCTCCTGTTACAGTTCTTCAAAGAAATGCTTCAGGATCTTCATCCCATTTGTTTAGTTTTCCACTGAAAATTCTGCTCTTCACTGCAGCTGATCTGGTTGCAACACTTTTGACTCTCGTCAAGTGGAAACTTTGCTCAGCTTTAATTTTTCAGTCAGAATTGTGTATGCTAAACCAACTGAAATGTCAATGGTAACTGGCCTTCTTCTATTAGAGAACTAGCAAGATTAATTTTTCCTCTCAAACTGATGTGGATGGTCTGTGGCTTCAGGCTACATATTCAACATTGTCTCCTCCTTTATAAAGGGAGTTGTCAATGATTAAACAGCTGATTTCTTTGGATACACTGATTCCATAAACCTTTCCTAAGCATCTATTATTTCATCATTTTGCCACCCAAGCTTTACCATAAGTTTGATGTCTGTTCTTGTTTCAATTTCAGCAGAATTCACATTGCTCTGATAGGGGTCCTTTTCAGACTGATGTCCTATCCTACTTAGTGTATAAAACTAGATTGTATTCAGATTTGTTGTAACAAGTTAGTAAAAGTTTATTTTGATGCAAAAACATTTTAAAAATCCATGCAGTTTTTTTCATAGCGAGCTTTTTCCATGGACTTTTTGAAGTCCTCTGGCATATTCTGCCCCCTATAGGAGGAGGTTATGTGAGATGTGACAGTGGAGTAAGTGAGCAGGAAGAGGGGATTCCAAGAAATGAAGAGAAAGTCTAATTGCTAGCGGAGATCCTCCCACAAGAAATAGAAAAGGAAGAGTGAGGATGTTGTACTCTAATACAGTAGTAAATATTAATGTATTAATGTTATTGACTATTGGATAGGCATTGAGCAGGGTAGGCAAACAATGTGAACAAAAGGAAAGATGTAGACATTAAAAGAGACCCATGCCGGGCGCGGTGGCTCAAGCCTGTAATCCCCAGCACTTTGGGAGGCCGAGACGGGCGGATCACGAGGTCAGGAGATCGAGACCATCCTGGCTAACACGGTGAAACCCCGTCTCTACTAAAAAATACAAAAAAAAACTAGCAGGGCGAGGTGGCGGGCGCCTGTAGTCCCGGCTACTCGGGAGGCTGAGGCAGGAGAATGGCGGGAACCCGGGAGGCGGAGCTTGCAGTGAGCTGAGATCCGGCCACAGCACTCCAGCCTGGGTGACAGAGCGAGACTCCGTCTCAAAAAAAAAAAAAAAAAAAAGAGACCCATATTGAATGGATTTAAAAATGTGACATATATAGATAGCGTGTGTGTGTGTGTGTATATGTGTGTATATACACACAAACACACAGGCAATGGAATATTATTAAGCCTTATGAAAAACAAGGAAATACTGTTTTGCAAAACCAGGGATGAACCCAGAGAACACATTATGCTAATTAAGCCAGACACAGAAAGACAAATACTACATAATCTCACTTACACATGGTATCTAAAAAATTCTAACTCAAAGAAACAGAGTAGATAATTTTAGTTTCTATAGGCAGGAGGAGGATTATTATATAAACGGATAGATGATGGTTAGAAACTACCAATTTTAAGTTATGCAAGATAAATAATTTCTGGAGATCTAAGGAATAGCCTCATGACCATAGTTAAGAATATAGTATTGTATATTTGAGCTTTTCGAAGCCAGATGTGGTGGCTCATGCCTGTAATCCCATAATTTTGGGAGGCTAAGGCAGGCAGATTACTTGAGGCCAGGAGTTCGAGGCCAGCCTGGCCAAGATAATGAAATTCCATCTCTGCTGAAAAATACAAAAATTAGCTGGGCATAGTGGTGCACACCTGTAATCCCAGCTTCTTGGGAGGCTGACACATGAGAATCACTTGAACTGGAGAGGTGGAGGTTGCAGTGAGCCAAGATTATGCCACTGCACTCCAGCCTGGGCAACCAAGGGAGACTGTCTCAAAACAACAACAACAACAACAACAAAGAACAACAGCAGCTTTTGAACCTATGAAGGGAGATGGAAATCTTTGCTGCATACCTTGGGTAGTTCTGCTATTCAATATGTATTTGTATACTATGTATTTTTTTCCTTAAATTGCAGATGGGAACTAAACGGCTAAATTATTCTTCTTTCTTCAGGTGTTGTTTCAGAGTAAAGTTTCTTGGTGACTCTCAAACAAGATTGCACTTTCTGCTATGTTGAGAAGTGAAATAAGTTATGCAACTGTTTGAACATTCATTTATGTGTATTTTATATGCCAGATTTATACACTCAATGAAAAGACCTAGTCCCATGAATAAATAGGGAGAATAACACAAAAGAGAAACACTGATCAGCTAAGCTCTTTTTCATATAGTAGTTTCTTGAAATCCAACACATTCTCCTCATCTGCAACCTCCCACTACTTTTACATTTTTGTCAATAATTGATGATGAAAATACTGTCATTTTACCCTACATTGGACATCGCATAAATCCCAGTAACTGGCTGTCTTTTTAACTGAAACACAGGCTTTATTCTTTTATTTACTCCTACTTCCATTTGGTTGATTTCTGCTTCTGGCATGCTTCCATTCAGTAGTAAATCTAAGATAATCTTTGCTTACTTGTCACAGCACTTAGTGCAAGAGAATTTGGTGGATAACAAATGGACTGGTGATGATACGTTGATATATTTCAAGAGTAGGAAGAGTGGCACCAGGTCATAGCAGGAGATCAGTAAAACTCAAATTAAAAACATTGTGGAACTCTGTGTCCTGGGTGTCTACATATTCTAGAGAAGAAATGATGACAATGATATGGATTTGGCTTCTTAAAGTTTGCATGTATTTTTAAATGGCTTTGAGAATAACTTATCTTCCTGCATTAGTCAGCTTACATGTTTTCACTAAAAGTAATATCATTTTATTATGAATTAGTTTAAATGAAAAGAGCCAGGTTTGTTTAATGAGCATTTTGAATTAATCGAAAATTTGCACCAAGTTTTCTTATTAATGCATATGATAGCCCAGTATGTGGTTTCCCCATTGGCATAATTGTGGATAGAATCAAAGTAGATGTTATTAACTCTTCATTCGGCTACTCTCAACCTCCAAATTTCTCTTCTACCCAGGAAGACAGAGTTCTAAATCATTATAGACAAAATGACGTCTTTAGTTCAAGAGATTTCTATGGAGAAATATGTAGGGAGATGCCAAGTTTAAATAAGCACAAAAAATTAGTAGAAATGCTTAGGGGAAAAGGTGAAACTGTAAGAATGTTTACCAAAAATTACATAAAATTATAAATCTGAGAAGAATGTATGGAATAACATCATCAACAGTAAGAAAAAAGCATTAAAAAAAATTAGTACAACTAGAGTGTCTGGGACACTTAAGCTTGGAATGAAATTGTGAGTACGATGCAAGAAGTCAGGGAGAAGGAATTAGGGAGCATGTCAAAATGAAAAGGAAATCTTGATGAGAGCAGGCTGGGTATGGACGTAACCAGTTCCTATATCATTGAAAATGATCTAAACTGTACCTGTTCAACTTCTTTTCACACACAGAGCTTACCAGTTATTGACAATAAATTATGTAGTATCTCAACACTCAGCGATGAGAAAGATGAGAGTGATTGTGATCAAGGTTATAAATTATGACATAGCAACCAAAACTAATTATAATATTGCACTTTGTGTTCTCATAATACAGATGAACAGAAAAACAAAATTTTCCCATCATTGTCTGTGTGTTGCTTCATAGGACATTCAGTCTCACCGAGTTGGTGGGGAGCTCGGTCACTGCCCACACTTGACTCTCATCTCTGGTTCAAGGTTTCTGCTTTAGATGTATGCATTCCTCAATCAACAGGAAGTCAAAAAAATTAAGTCCAAGACAATATTTCTGCTCCTGTATCAAAGGACAAAAGTAGTGATAGGTCCAATGCTAACTTCAAATTATAGATATTATAGTTTCTCACTAGGCAGTAAAGGGTTTTCATAAAATCTAGTTACAGTACAGTCCAAAAAGTATTCTGGGGTATCATTTAGCAGTGAGGATCACAGTTTCCACCATGGTGATGACACTGGGATTCATTGTAATGGTACTATGGATCCACTGTAATCCAATCCAATGTGAATTATATTCACATATACTGGTATGCGAATGTAATTACTACAGAAACGGTACTAATTAAAATGTCAAGTTTATAGAATTCCTAAAAATGTTAAACAAGAATAAATATGCTTAAAGCTCAGCAAATTGGACTATTATGATTCAATAATATTTACTGTTATTTATTAATATCGTATTAATGTATTTTATTAATTAAATAAAATTTATTGATACATAAAATATTAAGTTATTTTAATAATATTGTATATTTTAATACTAGCTATAATAGCACTAGTTATCAAAGTAATAAAATATTTTGTTAAGAAAGTAAGACTTTTGATTGGTAGGATAAACTATTTTCAGGTACTCTGGGTTCACTAGCACAAGCCCATGATGGATTTGTGAAGTGTTCTCATTTGTGACAACTGAAGCGTTATCCTCCAACACCACCTCCCCATGCAACCCAGGTGTTCTGCTGTGTGCAGGCTGAGTGTTGGCTGGGACTGTGTATTATAGTGGATCCCAGAAGCCTTATAAGTCTGCTTTAAATCAGGTCCTAAATCTTTATTTTCCTGGAGTGCTTGACAAGTACAGAAAATACACTTTAAATAAGTAGTTTTATAAGTGATCTGTAATGTTTTCTTTTTATAAAACAAAAACTGTTCTTTAGTTTACAAGTACAGAATATAATGATCTAATATTTATGAAATGCTAAATAAAATGAGAAAAATCTAAACTATTCAACATAATATCAGCAACATGGTGTCTTGTGCCTCTGTTAAAATTATTATTTGGGGCCAGGCATGGTGGCTCACCCTTATAATCCCAACATTTTGGGAGGCCGAGGCGGTGGATCACTTGAGGTCAGGAGTTCGAGACCAGCCTGACCAACATGGTGAAAACCCGTCTCTACTAAAAACGCAAAAATTAGTCAGGCCTGGTGGAGCGCCTGTATGCCCAGCTACTAGGGAGGCTAAGGCATGAGAATTGCTTGAACCCAGGAGGCAGAGGTAGCAGTGAGCCGAGATCTTACCACTGCACTCCAGCCTGGGCAACAGAGCAAGACTCGGTCTCAAAAAATAAATAATAATAATAATATTAATAATTAATTGGGAGGTCATTAGACTGAGGTGGCTCCAGTGCCCAAAACAAACTGAAACCCAACTCAGTGTAACTAGTAAAATAAAACTTAACCAATCAGAAACTGCCAAGTACATTCTAGCTCTGGACTTTCCACTAGAATGACCCAAGTAAGGCAACTGCACCACTTTAGTTAACTAAGTAATTGCTCTGTTTGATGTTCACTCTATACACGCTCTCCACTTGCAGCTCTTTAGTGGAGCCGTGAATCACCTATGTTCTGCAGCCGCCCAGTTAATACATCACTGTTTGCTCAAATAAACTGTTTAAAAATTTTAACATGCCTCAGTTTATCTTTTAACACCTCTCATGATCTCAAGGCAGACATACATTTGTATTCATACCTCTGTAGAAGGCAACCCTAGGCTGTATATCACCCTAGGCTGTATATCACACAAAGATTGATTCTCAAAGGAATTGTGGAGAGGAAGCTCAGCACTTGGCTTGATAGGATGGGAGGAGAAAAAGAGTGCAGGAAGGATCAGGAGATTCGCCCACTCAATGGGGTACATTCATGCTTCCAAAATTCAAAGTAATATTTAACATAATTGAAAAGTTACATAAAATGCTCTTCAGAACTAATGTAGAAATGAATGAGTAGAATCACTGAAGCTAGAAAAGCGGTGCATTATCAATGATGCAAAACTCATCCACATTCCAAACAGTCTGAAGTATACTGAGTCTAGGAGGATTTTAATGTAGCTCAGCTCTTCGCTGAAAAAGTCAGCACTCTTTTACAAGGAATAAATGAGCATATCATGTGCATGCAGGAGTATCAAAGGCAAAGCAGTGAAAGGAATGGAGTATAAGGCTGGACAGCTTATAATTAGGAGAATATTTTGGATAAACATCATTTCCTCATTCACTAGTACAGTATCTACATAGATGCTCACAATATAGAGTTTTCAGAAATATGAACGTTACTTAAAGACAGAACAATAAATTGAAATCACCTTACGTATTATTCATTTCTTTGTAATGAAAAGGTTGGTAAAATTGAGAAGTGTAAGTAAACATGTAAAAAATGTAGGCAGATTCGTGTTCCTAGGTCAGAATATAATACATTTTACTTTGTTTTTGGTCCTTCATATAATCCCCCAAATAAGGAGTTCAACCCTGAAATAAATAATCATAAGACAAATGGAGAGGGGAAATGTTAGGTAACAGAAAAGAGAATTATTTTTGCCTTTCATTTTTAAAATTTCTTTTAGTAATATAAATCCACATATTAAATATAGAATTTAAGACCTCCTCAGTAAGAATGAGTAGACTTCTAAACACTTTTCAGATTAATATCCAAAATGTGCATCTTAATTGTATACCTAGAATATCATCAGACGTATTAAGATAAATTAGAATTTGGGCATTTCTCTTATATTTTAAACATCGCAAATACTAAAATGTATATGTAATTCTGGAAAACAGCAAATACTTATTACTTACACTTAATACTTCCAAAAAGATGTACCTCTCCTTAAGAAATTTGATGTTACCTAAACAAATGTCATCTGAATTAATAAAATTTATGAGGAATTGTTGAATTTACTTGGTTTCATGGATACTATAGTTTAATTAGGAATATAATAATAGTTTTGTATTCCAGAAGTATACACACATATACACATATAGTAAACATTTTAAATATGTCATTAAAGGATATCAAATGAACAATGAAGAAATCATACAAAAGCTTTTATTTATTTATTTATTTATTTATTTATTTATTTTTTGAGGCAGAGTCTCGCTCTGTCGCCCAGGCTGGAGTGCAGTGGCCGGATCTCAGCTCACTGCAAGCTCCGCCTCCCAGGTTCACGCCATTCTCCTGCCTCAGCCTCCCGAGTAGCTGGGCCTACAGGCGCCCGCCACCTCGCCCGGCTAGTTTTTTGTATTTTTTTAGTAGAGACGGAGTTTCACCGTATTAGCCAGGATGGTCTCCATCTCCTGACCTCGTGATCCACCCGTCTCGGCCTCCCAAAGTGCTGGGATTACAGGCTTGAGCCACCGCGCCCGGCCCATACAAAAGCGTTTAGGCAATTTATACAGTTAAGCTTTGAAGGTTACCTCATAACTAGAGGTCCAAGAGAAAAGGAAACCAATTATGAACTTGGCAATTACAAAGCTAGCCGCAGGATAATGTCATGGAAACTAGTATTGGGAGATGATCTTCCACGGGTCCTTGCACTCCTTTATGTCTTGCTGCGTATACCAGTAACACAAGTCCTTTCTTCAAGCTGTGATTTCAGTGAGCAAGCTTGAGGAATTGGTTTACTTCTCCCCTCAAACATTGGGTTTGCTTATCTTATGGGCTGCAAATGAGGACAACGTTTCCTCTCCTGAAACACAACCCACTGCATATGCTGGATGCCGTCTTAGTCCACCTGTATTGACCAGGTAATATGGGGCTCAGGAAACTGATGCCACCTCTCTGATATTTCGGCAACTGCTTTTGCCATAAGTAAGAAAGTCTGTAAACTAGGAGTGTTGTGTCTTTTCTTAGCATCTGTAAAACCGTTGCAGGCTAATGTGTTAGCTTGCAGTAAGATAATATCTTGAACCCTTCGTAATTCTCAACAATTAGAAAGAGATTTAAAGCAATATCTATCAGTACAATACATTTTTCAGAAATACTCAATTAATTACATGTGGACTGAGAGGAAGAGGGAGCCTGCAGTGTTTAAGAATGGACAAATGAGAACCATGGAAGCACTTATACCAGGATAATCAAGCTTAGAGGAATACCTGAATATTTGCCTCAGAATTCACAGGCTCATCAATTATTTTCAATCATTTCCTGTAATGAAAACTGCGGGTTATTACAAATAAGCAGTAAAGGGCTCACACTTGTGAAAACTATAAAATTCTGCTATGAGAAGTACAAGGTGACAGCCCTTTTATGTCCTAGGTAACCTTCCTCAACTACTCTAATCATTGATGATGCATCTATTATTCTCCTTCTCATGTATGGAGATCTTTTAAAATATAAGTTGAATTAGTATTTACTTTTTTCTCTATGGCCTGAGCAGTGATTGTTTTATCTGTATTTTCCCCCTCTGGCCATAGTGTAATTTCTCAATATATAAAAAATGAATTGTCTGCATTAAATTTACTTGACTAAATTTAGATGATACAAAAATCCCTCTGTAGTTGTTAGGTACTGAACTCCCATTCTGGATTTCAGAAGCTATCTCCATTTTTTTCTCTTGGTTGTACCAAGAAAATGAACTGTTAAGTGATTTTCACAGTCTCTACCTGAAAAGAGAGATTTTGAAGTAATTTATGTGCCTTAGAGAGTAGTTAGTGTGCACTGTGCTGTAAGTTTGAGTCATGATTAAAGCCGGCAGGGAATTGATGTCACTAATGACCAGTTAATTATAGGCATCAAACAGTCCTTAAAGGAGATTTGGAATATGTGATATCATTAGGCTGAAATGTAATTCTCCAACTTTATTCATATTAAATTGGCTTAGTATATTTTCTATCCTCTTGTATGTGTGTTTTTAATGAACCACAGCATATATTTCAGGACGCTGAACAAGGCTGAAAAATGCAATATAATCTAAAATACTGTGGAAAGTGCAGCTACTAAAAATGTGCTTATGTATTTCTGTCAGTTACACTGGATTTACTTTAAAATGATTGATTGACGCTTCTAAAATTAGTAATGTTATAGGATAGATGATGACCTAAATACTATTCGCATTTCCTATCACAAATTTTGTCTACAAATGTGTAGCATTTCCATGCATGTTACTCACTTCACACATTTTGCAATGAGTCTCCTATCTGGTTGGTAGAACAATAATCACTTGTGTGCATGATGAAGTTTCTTCTCTGATGGGAGTAAGTAGGTGAATGTAACTTAAAAAACTATGGCAACTAATGTCATCACAATCACATCAGTTTGTACCTTCAAAACCTTAAATGTACAAACAATAAGGAAGATTCTAAATGTGTGCTTAATGGAACTTCTGAAACGAGAAATCATGTATAGACTCAATACACACCAAAAACGCTTGCATGAAGTAAGAAGAAAAAAAACTGTTTTATTAATATTATTTCTCAATAATTTGGGGTTTGGTATTTTTCTGGTTTGTTTACGTGACTCATAGCTCAAAAAAAGAGAAAGGAAGGGAGAGAGAGAGCACACACATGTATATACACACACACAGACACACACATATATATTTGTGGTGAACATCTGGGAGGGAAAAAAAAGATGAAGGAACTGGAGACATTGAGAAATGTTTTCAGACTACTATGCTATTCTGGACCCTGTGAAGGCGAAAGGGTAAGAGGACAAGTTGGGTTTGACGGTCTAGAACTGCAGTAGCACAGTTCTAACAGGGTTTTGACTAAACCAATGCAGTGTGTTCACGCCTCAGTTGCCTATCAGAAGGCAAGAGGGAGCCATTCATTGCAAGAGAAAGCCTGCCTTGGATCTCTGCTACATTGAGTCATTGGCTGAGCACAACCTGTAGAAAGCAAAGCCTTGTTGTTAACATGGTGATGAGCATGAATCTGTTGTTAACATGGTGATGAGCAGAGAATCTGGTGCTGTCTCTAAATTGTGCTTTGTGTGGCAGCAAATCTGAGTCAGCAAATCTGAGTGTTGTCATGGTCATCACTGTTCCCCGATACTTCCTTGCACCACACAGATCTATTTCTCTACACAGGTTCAGGGAGCAATTTCTACATTGGGTGGGAAGGAGTTGGACTTGGAAGAGAGAGGTTCGTGGGAGATATTATAGCCCCATCATCAAAGTTGATTTGGGGGCTCTAACTTGTATTGATCCCTTACTTCCTCTACTATTTATTGTTAATTTCTCTAACCCTCAGCTATCAACTGAAAGACCTTAGCTCTTGACAATGTATCTCTGCTTGGGGTTGCTACATGTATTCTTTCACAGCTATGGTAGGATAAGAGAGTTCTAGGAGCCCCCAAGGTGATTGTCTCAGCTCCACATATGTTCCTGCCCGTGGGTATTGTGGAAGGTGGCCCCACCTCCTCTTATGGATCAGGTCAATAACCCTTCGCAATACAGTGACTCATGTTCTCATGTCATGGCTCCTATACAGGAGTCTTTCCTGTCTTCTCACATTATCCTATTATTTAATTATTAGTGAAATATGCTTTTGTTGAACTCATTTTATTTTTTATGTCCGTAACCTCCATTTTTATATTATCCTGTAATCTTAATAACATGTTTCTATCAATTTATTGAGTCCATGTTGTTCAAAAGCATAAAAGTATTTATGGAATATTTCTTCTTTCATTTGTTTCTGGACGGTAAAATAAAGCATATAGTTGTCTCTATCATTCTAATGGCCAAGTTGTAACTATCTATTCAGTGATCCATTTAAAAATGTATATCAGCCGGGTGTGGTGGCTCAGGCCTGTAATCCCAACAATTTGGGAGGCCAAGGCAGGCGGATCATGAGTTCAAGAGATCGATACCATCCTGGCCAACATGGTGAAACCCCTTCTCTACTAAAAATACAAAAATTAGCTGGCAGTGCTAGTGTGCACCTGTAGTCCCAGCTACTCAGGAGGCTGAGGCAGGAGAATCGCTTGAACCCAGGAGATGGAGGTTACAGTGAGCCGAGATTGTGCCAGTGTACTCCAGCCTGGTGACAGAGGGAAACTCTGTCTAAAAAAAAAAAAAACAATGTGTATCAAAAACATATTTGCAACCAAGGTGATGTCAGACAAGATCGACAATGAAAGTGTCAGATTAGCAAGGCTTTTATGCAATCATATGCCCATTTTTATCTTTTCATGATTTTACATAAGTATATTTTTATTTTCCACATATTTTTTATTGTTTTTACATATTTGAATTGTATAAAGTCAAACAAAAAATATAAATTTTTTGTTTTAGTCAGATTTTAGCACAAAAAGCCTTTATACTAAAACAATTTATCTTAGTAAATAGAAACTTTTAAAAAAATTTATATACTTAAGGTTTTTAAAAAGAAAAAAATAATGCATCCTTCCAGCCCTTAACTTAAATCTTCACCACAGTTAAGCTTACCAGATTTAACTTTTATAAAGCACAATAAAAACAATTTGGAAGACTTTGGGGGCCACTTTCTTTTATTTTCTAAATTAATTTTCTCCTAACCAGAGCAGTGCAAATAGAAAAGTAAAATGTACAGTAAAAATAAAACTGATTTTTAAAAATATCTTCATAAAACTTTAAAGTTGCTCTCTAGGGTCCTTTTTAGGCTGGCAAAGTATGGTTTTAAGACAGGAACTTTCTTTTCATCAAAATCTTAATTTAAAAAGTTCAACCAACCACCAACAGACAGATAAACAAGTAAGCCCAAAGGGAAAGCCTGCATAATTACAAGTGCTCAGAGCCTGAGCTATTTCTAAACACTGGCACTCGGCTCCCTGGAGGATGTTTCACACCTGCTTACCCAAATAAATGCCCATTCTAGTTTACTTTCCCTGTGCCTCTTTCACACTAAATCACCAGCCCTTTTGTGTACAAATGTCTTTTTCCTGATAAAACGTTCCTCTTATACCTAAACTTCAATCAGCACAGGCAAGAGTGACTCAAGATGTTTAGTAATTTTATGAGCCCTTTTCCCAAGATTCTCATTGCTCTAATAGCAATTCTGTTTGTTTTAAATACAATCAAGTTTAAAACTTCATTTCTTTTCCCTTTTCCCTCTGTTCTCTTTTCTTTTTTCCTTCTATAATTGCAAACTCCATCTCATCTATATTGCACAAATATAACTCAAGATTATGGTTATGCAAATTAAGAAACATTAAAATAAACCTATTACCATCTCTCAGTGCTTCATTCTGAAGCCACATGGCAGCCTTTAAAATGTTGTGTAAAAGTCACTGACCCCCTCCAACATGAGTCAATTTATTGGTTTTCCAAGTAACGCAGTTGTGGTCATGATATTTAATATGATTTCTTAGCAATCATGAACTGAGAAAAAGCTGCTAATAGTTAAAACAGATATTTTCATCATTATGTTTATATCCCATTTAATTCTGTAACAAAGAGTTATTTTCGTCTTTACTATAGCTCTACAATTGAGATAGGTAAGAAAGCAATTTCCATCATGGATTACTGACATAGATTATCAATTATCATTAAAATGACCTACAAATTATAAATTTCAAGATGGTCTCTGGTGGATATAACAAATGAACATTATGCAATCTATTATCAAAACAATGTGTTTAAAATTTTATTTTAAAGCCTTTAGTTACTATTTAATAAAGCTGTATTTTGAGAACCAATTTCCTAGGGCTAAGAAAATTGTTCAGACTACTACCAGGTTTCTCATCCTAAATCAAAATGTCACAGAGAGAAAAAGCAAAAATCTGTATTAGATAGAGGAGAGGTTAATAGAAAGAAGGCGTAAAGGATACAAGATGTATTAACGTAAAACTGAGACAGGAAAAGGATTTCATCTATAGTTGTATAAGTTTTCTCTGTTAGACATTGGACTTGGGAAGGCCAGTGTGATAGCTCGAGATCTTGAACTGAGGAAAGCCTGATACTGAGATGTCTGATTTGTGTCATGTTGGATAATCTAATCTTATATTTAATTTAAAAACATATATCTTTTTTGTTTTTTTCCTCATTTCAATACTAATTCTTACCTAATATTGTTATACCTTGTTCCATATATGTAAATTAATAAATTAAAATGTTGCTAATATTACTAAAATTCTTAAAGATTTTAGCTTGTTGAGATCGTTACTTATCATCCTTTTTGGAATATATAATGTATCTCTATCAGTTTAATTAAATGTATCTTCTTTCACACACAATTAATATGGAGAGGAAAACAGGCATAGTGACTACTGATGTTGAACATCTTTTCATGTGTTTATTTGCCATCTGTATATCCCCTTTGGTGAAAGATCTCCTCATGTCTTTTACTCGTTTTCTAATTGATTTTTTTCTTACTGTTGAGTTTGAATGTTCTTTATGTTTTCTAGGTACTAGTACTAATATTGTTTGGATGTTTGTCCCCTTCAACCTCATAATGAAATGTGATTCCTAATGTTAGAGGGTGGGGTCTTGTGGGAGGTGATTGTGCATATTGGGGGCAGAACCCCATGAGTGGCAGAGCAGCATCCCCTTGGTGAAGAGTGATTTCCTGCTCAGTCAGTTCATGTGAAATCTGGTTGTTTAAAAGAATCTGCGATGTCCCCCTTCTCTCGCTTACTCCTTCTCTTGCCATGTGAGGTGCCTGCTCCTCCATGTGATGGGCCTGCTTCCCCTTTGCCTTTCGCCATGATTGGAAGCTTCCCGAGGCTCCATCGGAAGCAGATGGCAGCACCATGCTTTCTGTACAGCATGTAGAACCTAAGTCAATTAAATCTCCTTTCCCTATAAATTACTCAGCCTCAGGAATCATTTTATAACAGTGCAAAAACAGACTATAAGCATTTTGTCAGATATGTGGTTTCAGGTATTTTCTCCCAGTTTTTAGTTTATATAATACTTTCATCTTCTTTAGAGGGTCTTTACTGAGCACAGTGTTTTCTGCCCTCGGTACTTTGCTTATCCTTAGATTCCAAGACCTTCTCATTTTTTTCTAAAGGTTTTGAAGTTTTATGCTTACATCCATGACCCACTTGTGTTCATTTTTGTATAAGGTGTGAGACTTTGTTGAAGTGTGTTATTCTGCCTACGGCTGTCTAATTGCTCCACTCCCAATTGTTGAAAAGGCTATCTTTTCTCCATTGAAATGCTTTTACAACTTTGTCAAAAATCAATTGGGCATATTTTTGTGGTTCTATTTCTGAGTTCTCTATTCTACTGCATTGATCTATGGGTTGATCCTCTCTGGAAATACCCTTGATTACTCTAGCTATATAATATCTTGCAATAGGGTAGATTGATCCTTCCCACTTAATTCTTTTTCTTCTCTCCAAAATTGTTTTAACTATTCTAGTTTCTTTACCAAATTTTATAAATTTGAGAATAATCTTATATATTGCTATTAAAATCTTACTGTGAAATTTTGGTTTTCTCAGTACACCTTTTATTTAAGAATAGTCTTAGGTTTGTTTTTTTTTTTAAAAAAATGGGAAGACAGGACAAAGAGTCCCCAGACACACCACATCCGGTTTCCTTTATTATTAACATCTTGCAGTAATATGCTACATTTGTCACCGTTGATATTGTTACCTAAGGTCCAGGCTTTATTCAGATTTTTTTCCTGTTTTTTAACTAGAGGTTTTTTTTTTTTTTTTCTATTCCTGATTCTCACTGGGGATACCACATTATATGTCATTGTCATGTCTCCCTAAACCCTTCTTGCTGTTATAGTTTCACAGGTTTTGCTTGTTTTTTGATGAACAGTTTTTAGGGAAACTAGTTAGACTGTCCCTCTACTGGAATTTGCATGGTCATTTTTTCAGGATGAGATTGGCTTTATGGACTTTTGAAAGACAGACCACAGAGCGAAAATGCCATTTTCATCACTTCACATCAACAGTGCAGACCAGGGATGTGATTTATTGCTGCTGGTGCCTGCTCACCTGGCTGAGGTAGAGCCGTCTGCTTTCTCCATGCTCAGTAGCTCTCTCTTCATCCTTTTCCATGCTGTGCTCTTTCAAGGAAGTCACTATGTGCTGCTTGAACTGGCCCTTGTGCTTCACCTTCTCGAGGCTGGAGTATCTGCATACACTATTATCTGCATACACTATTTGGAATTCTTCTGCACAGGAGATTTTTCTCCCCCGCATTTATTTATGTATTCAATTATTTGTTCGTAACAGTTAAACTCATGGATATTTGTATCATCCTTTGAGCTATAATCTACAACCACTTTATCTGTTTTGTTTATTAAATTGATCTCACTTTGGCCATTGGGATCCTTTTCAGCTGGGCCCTGAGTCCTGTTTGTATATTTCCATCATGGTTTGTGCTTGCTTTATTTACTTTTTTTTTTTTTCTGTTAGAGCACTTCCTTACATCCTGCCTTTGCAAGATCCTCCAGGCTTATTAGATGTATTTGCTACCCTATTCCTATCATTGGCCATTTCTCTAAAAGTCCGGAGCATTTTCCCTTTGATTGAATAATGGTATCATAAATTGATCAGTGTTTTTAATTTTAAAAACAGCACACATCTTTTTATTCCAAAATGAATCACAATAATTATTACTCAAAGAGTCTCAGCAGGGGTGAGATTTAATCCCCCAAGAAGGGATAGTTTAGTAGAAAAAGCGTAGTAGAAAAATGTGTTATACTTATTGAAATTAAGGGCCTTTTTTTATTCTTAGACTTTAAGCTATTGATTTCAGACTTACAGGAGTGAGTCACACTTTATATTGTTCATAAAAAATGTTAAGCTTTCTATATTGCCTCAATAAATTAGATTTTTGCAATTTTCACAGTGGAGAGAACCATGATGCCAGTCCTGCAGTGGAGGTGACATACAGATGGACTTTATTATTGACTTCAGGTTTTTAAATTCCACCACTACATGTAAAAATAACTTTCTTCCTGTAGTATAACAACATCAAGTTCAAAAGGCCATAGCACCGTATTTTTACTTTTATATTAGTACAGATTAATTCCTGTTTAATGATAATTAAGATATCTTTTCCCCAAAATAGTTTTTCTCATGCTAATAATCCATTGTTATTTAAAACACATAATTTCAATATGATTTAATTTAATTGATCAGATAATTAAGGTTTGGGTTATAAAAAGTCAGTTTCTAGAGTTCCTTTCTTAATGGAATTTAGTCTTAAAATCACAGAATTTAATTTTTGTCCAAAATTTCTATATGATTTCATAGCATTATCAAAATTCTAGTTTAATCACAGCTTATTTACTAAGTTACTAGCTGTAATACTGTAAAATCTGTTTGCTAGAAAAACTCAAAGTAAGATGGAAATTTCTCAGCAAACATTAATTTGATGTCATTGAGGAAGTTATCTAGAATGTATATATATATATGCATGTTTATATCTCAGTGAATTATATCTTCTAAAATAATATGTTCTTAAGCTTACAAACGAGTAAAACAAAATATGATTAACTTCATCTTAAAGGTTGGAACATTGTTTAAGCATAGTTTATTTTAGTTAATTTAACATTTAGGAAGCAACTACTATGTTGCAGAAATTGTACAAGACTCTGGACATGAGACAAATATGGTAACTACCTCATGGAGTTTGTAACTTGTTGGAGGTCAAGATAATGCTGTTTTATATCAGGTGCAAGGGTGAATCTTAACAAAAATTAATATAGGAACATATTTTGTTAAGTTAATCTTAATTAAGCAACTTAATTTTGCAAAAAATATTAATGACATATTTTTACTGTCAAAACAGGGACTATGCTATTTTTAAAATAATCATCCAAGTTTTCTAGTTAATGCTATCCATTTAGCACACCCTCAATAAAATTGAAGGCTCTGTTTGTATAAGATGAAAAACTTGCTTTTCTTCTAATTCATTCAAGTGCCATTATCTTAGTATTTAAATTTAGGAGTTACTGTATTTCATGGTGTTTAACCCCATTGTTATGGGTATCAGGCAGATCAGCATTTTATTCTCAGTGCCAGACTTTACCAGCTGTTGTGACTCCAATTAACATATTTAATCCTAAATTTGGTTTTCACATCTGTAAAAGGAGAAGACAGTGCCTACTCACATGATGCTATGAAGGTTAATGCTGACAGTTTAGTGTCATAATCAATAACTCTGCTATTGAAAGATAATCAGGCCAGATAATTTTTTTTCTAAATCTCATAATTTTTGTGATTCAACACCAGGTTCTAACAGAACGATTTATTGCAAGTAGTGAATAAAAAAGCCTATTTTTCTTTTTTCCTTCTCATATATTAATTGAATGAATGACAGAAAAACACTATGGGATAGTCAAAATGAAGTCAGATAATTTCCTAGTGTTTGATACTCACATTTGGACTAGAGAGTTTAAATGACAACGAAACAGGATATGTTCCCTTAACCCCTTCACAGGACTCATGAAGGGATTAACTTGTTTCAGAGAGTCTAGCTCTGTTTCACAAATATTTCTTTCTGATGAAACCACATTAATGTTTTAATTTTTTTTAGAATATCTGTATTGTCTCCTTGAAAATCATATACCAACCTTCCCAGCTTTTGCTTTGTAATTAAATTTGAGTTCTGAAAAATCATTTTATCAGATTTAGAATTCACATTTCTTTTGTCAGTGTAATAAACACATAATAGTGAGTTCATTCTGTTTTTTTGTCACTGTGTCAACGAATTCTTAACAATTTTCTGACACCTAAATTTGCCAGACAGCCCTTCTTGTGTTTCAGATGAATGTAAAGTGAACTTGCAGCTTCCTAAAAGCACAGGGATATGGTTCTATATATATAAATATATACACTTGTGTATTGATATACAAGAAAGCAGCTGCACTATAGATTCCTTTGCTTTTATTGTTTGAAGTCATATTCACAATTCAAGCCAAATAGTTTCTTTTCAAAGTTAATGCACTCAAGTGGATGCCAGAAAAAAGAATGCTGTGAAAGCTGTCATAAATCTTATAATAGTCTATAAGAGTTTTGGCAACGTGTGCATCCAAATAAAGGGTTTTTGTTTTATGTTAAAGGCATTGTTTATAGGTTGATAAATGGTATGTTTACTAAAACCCACTTTGTGTCACTCTTATGCAAAATTATCTTGTAGCAAAGTAGATGGCTGTATTGTAACAAAGTTTAAAATAGAAAATTTATGTTTGTAGGCTTAATTTCCCTTTAGGATTAGGGGTAGAAATCTTTCCCTACCCTAATAATCAAAAGGGTAGCCCAGCACCAGACAAGTAAGGAGATTCAATAAATACATAGTAAATAGATAACTAATTTATTGATTGAAAGACTGATGGAATTAATTAATTAAATAAAGGTAATTAGCCTTTTACCTAAAGGCTGTGATCCAAATGTGATCTTGCTTCCAACTTCCAAACACTAATTCTATAATTAGAACATTGAATATCAATGTCATTATATGAGGGATTTATTTTCTAGTTAAAAAGGAGTCAAGGGTTAATACCGTATGACAAGCTCTGACGGCTAATTGGGTCATATATGGATTTAGTTCCCACCTCATTAGTGGCCCTACCCTTATTTTTATTTTCTTACTAAATCAAACCTGTCACGGAATATACGCTTAGACAGTTCAGGATCCTAACCATTTTCCCCAGTCCTTAGGAAGTTGCCTGTTTCCAGGTTTACTTATATCATCTCCTAAAGCTACACACGAGAGTAAAAATTGTTGCCCTTGAACTTACTTATCAATTTTCTCAGTCACAGCTTTTTCTGGTTACAAACACTAATTTGATATATTTAATTTTTGCTAGATTTCCTTAGATTTAAATTGGTCCTCAAGAAGTCCATGCTACCTTCAGGTGTATTTTAGTTTTATGACAATAAATTGAAAGTGAGGCTAGTCAACACATAAGTTATTTTTTTCTGTAGCAAAGTTTAATTGCACCAATGCAAAACAACATAGGAGAGTTCAGTTTAACCCCCATTATAGATAACCAAGGAATGATTTGTAATTTTTAGCAATTGTTTGCTTCAATTTCATATTCGTTTGCTTCCCTTACTGTTAATGTGACCCCATCCTTTCTTTTTCATCAGCTGTGTCTATTCAACTAAATAATCAACCAGAAAATTTCTTCATTTTTGTTATTATTATTATCTTTTAAGAATGTTACCACTCCCTGGCAATGGGAGTTCATTAGAAAAGAAGATGTTGAAACAGGTTTCCATTTTGCTGATTTTCAAACATTCTGAGAACCGGGGTCTCACCACATCTCCTCAGAGATACCAGCAAACCTGGATGGTTTTCATTACTCAGAGGTCTGGATGGTAGCTTTAGGATCTCTCTTTAACCTCAGAAAAAGAGAGATAGAGCTATTACTTACATAAAGCAAGGTGAGGAGGGCATCTGTTTGGAAGACATAATTTAGCTTGTGGTGTGGGGAACCAATGAGAATGAGAAGGCAATATATACAGGTGAGCTGCCTAGCTGCCTAGTGTTAAGCATCAGAACCTGAATGCTACAGGGTACAGAACACACATGCAAGAGTGTGGCATAAGATATCATAACAAGAATGGGATCATTGGGATCAGTCAAAGGAGCATGCTTTATTATGGGATGTCAGGGCTCAAGCAGATTAAGGAGGGGCTTTGGGGTCAGATGTAGGATGGATGACAAGTGATATCCAAACCTATGTGGACTGATAATAGTTTCCAAAGTCAGGGAGACATATCCCTATATGTAAATTTTCATCAGAAGAGTGTGAAGCCTGTGATACACTGATGTTACCCAAAACCACAACAAACCTCCCACACAGTCCAAGTATCATCTAGATCAAAGGAAACTCCTGCTTTACAGGCATGAAACAAGGACATGCACGTCTAGTAGTATTAAAATAAGTTTTATGTCTACTCTCTCATAAGATATCTGCCTTTCAAAAAAGATTACAAGTATATGAAAATAAAATAAAAAATAAAAACTATAAAGAGACAAAGCAGTTCTCAGAACCATACAGATAAGACATAGATGTTGATCATATCCAACAGGAAATTTAAATAATTATCACTTATGTGTTAAAAGTTTTAGCAGAAAGCATAGACATTATGTATGATAATTTCCATGAAGATATGTAAACTAAAAGAAAGAATCAAATGTAAATGAAAGCACACACAAAAACAAAGATGAAGAAAATCTTCAATTAAGTCATCAGGAGACTAGATACAGTTGAGGAAAGAATCTGTGAACTGGAAGATCAGTCAAGAGAAATTACTCAAACTGAATTATAAAGAGAAAAGAGAGAGAGAGAGAGATTTTTTTAAAAATTCAGTTCTAAGACCTTTGGGACAATAACAAATTGGTACACAATAATGGAATCTCAGAAGGAAAAAATAAAATGGGCCAGAAGAAGTACAAAGAAAAATGACAGAGCCAAAATATCCAAACTAATAATAGATAGCAAACTCACAAATCTAAAAATCTTACATACTACAAAAATTCTGAAAGTACATCATATTTCTTAAACACACACATGTACACATACACATCTAACCATGTGCAATTCAATCTGTTCAAAACTGAAAACAAAGGGAAAATCAACACCAAGGACAAAGAAAACAATCACAGAAAAGAGACGTTATCTACATCTAGATGAGAGTAAGTATTAAAGACTTCTCATCAAAAACATGTAAGCAAGAAGATACACATACAAGAAGAATAAGATCAATTTAAAATGTAAAAAGAAAAATTTGTCAAACCAAAATCTATTTCAAGTGACTATATTCCTAAAAACTTAATGAGAAATTGATTTTCTCAAACAGATACAAGGCAACTCATTGCTAGCTGACCTATCCTAATATCTATGTTAAATGATGTTTTTTCCAGCTGGAAGAAATATCGTAACAATCAAATTTGAATCTATACCAAGAAATAAAGATGGGTGAAAGGTGAGAAAATGAAAATGAAATAAAACATGTTTCCTGTTTTTGTTACTAGCTGTAAGTTAAGTGACTGAAGAATGGTAGTGACCATGTATTTTGAGTTTATAACATATGTGAAAATAAAATACAATAGTACTTCCTGATCCATGGTTTTACTTTCCACAGTTTCAGTTACCTGCAGTCAACTATGATTCAAAATGATTAAATGGAAAGTTTCAGAAATAAACAAAAAGTATTAAATAACACTTATATGTTTTGGATATGTCCTGACCCAAAAACTCATTTTGAATTGTAATCCAAATTATAATCCCCACTTGTTGGGGGAGAACTTTGTGGGAGGCAATTAGATCATGGAGGCAGTTCCCACATGCTGGTCTTATGATAGTGAGTGAGTTCTCATGAGATCTGATGGTTTTATAAGGGATTTTTCCCTGCTTTGCTCTACACTTCTCCTTCCTTCCATCATGTAAAGAAGGATGTGTTTCCTTCCCCTTCCACCACGATGATAAGTTTCCCATGAGGAACTATGAGTCAATTCTTTTATGAATTACCCAGTCTCCAGTATTTCTTCCTAGCACCATGAGAACAAATACAAACATAATGCTCTGAGTACTGTTATAAAGTTTCATGCCATCCCACCCCATCCAGTCCAGTACTTGAATTATCCCTTGGTGTAGCTATATACACTATCTACCTACTAATAATATTTAAAAATAAGTGTATATAGGGCTTGGCACCATCCAAGATTTCAGGCATCTACTGGCGATCTTGGAAAGCATCTGACAAGGATAAGGGGGGATGATTGTGTATGAAAACAAAAGAACAAACCATCCAATTTAGATCTCGGGAACAAACTCTTCAAAGCATCTTATATGTCAAATGAAATGATAATACTTGAGGATAACACAAATTTAATTCAAATGATATTGTGAATCCTAGGCTAGCCAGTAAAAAGCCTTAAGTATGAATGATTCAGAAATGTAGACATAATAGAATTTTTAAAAGTCAAGAATTTTGGAGCATTTGATATTTTACTATATTTGTAAACTAGTAAGTTAGCCAGCCAGTTTTAAGGATGCTGATAGAAGACGTGAGGCTCATTGGTGAGAGACAAGACACTTTATAACTCATGTAGTTGATGACACACAGTAAGAGTAGTAGCCATGGGAACAGGCACACCCTTCAAGCCCTGATTCCCACAGAACATTGTGTCAAATGTTATTTAATAAGTGCTCACATAGCAGGTTGTGTTAAGGAGAGGGACCTTGAGTATGAGAACCCCCAGTCTGTTGAAGAGGACTGCCACAAAACCTGCCCAAGCTTTGTTTTGAACGAAGACAAGTTTTTATCATAAGAAATGTAAATTTAAAATAACAGAAATCATGCAAATTAAGTTTTCAAGGCATAATAGAATTTACCTAAAAATCCATAGCAATAAGATAACTTAAAAAGCCCCAAACATGTGGAAATTAAATGATATACTTTTAAATAACCCATAGATAAAAGAGAAAGCTTGAAGCAACGTTATCAGAATATTTTGCCTGAATGAAAATAAATTATAACATTGAAGAATTACATTTCTGGTTATTATCCCAAAAAGATAAAAGCAGTTCATGCACTAGTCAAACGTGGATGCAAACCAAAAATCCACCAATATGTGAGTATACACTATATATCCACACATTGAATAACATTAAACAATAAAAAGAATGATGTATTTATACAGGTTACAACATAACCTGTTTATGAGTGAACATAATTAGGGTTTCAGAAAGAAACCAGGCAAATAGATTCCATATTTCATCATGTACTTTTAATGAAATTCTTGGAAATGTAAAATAATGTACTCTCTCAGACAGGAAGCAGGTTGGGGATTGGAGTTCCAAGGAGAAATATAACATTTTTGAGGGTGATAGATATGTTCATTGTTTTGATTTTGTAATGGTATTGCAGGTGTATAAATATGTCAAAACATTTTCAAATTGTATCCTATAATTACATGCAATTAGTTGTATGTCAGTTATACTCATTGAAAGTGTTAAAATAAGTAAATGAATAAAGAAACAAACACATAAAAACCTTTATTTTGTGTCACATTTCAACATATCTGAAATCAGGGAAGTTTTACAATGGATGACACGATTTGTGTGCCAGTTATTAAGTTGTCTCCTGGCTCCAAATCTACCCTTCTGTACTCAGCTTTATGATGCTCAACTTCAGATTTTTTAAACCACATTGTTGCTTTGCTGCTGAGGTCATATTAGGATTTACGAACAGAGTGTCACAGAGGAACCCTTTAACTTTTACTAGGGTTTTGGAGCAAATCTATTGCCTCTTTTTCAAAGATCAATGCCTTCTTTAGGTATACATTGATAGGCACCAGTGGCTCCATTTACCATCATGAACTGTGTTTATTTGGCCCATGTATTATATTTTGTAAACACATAAAGGGTATTATTATAAACTGAAATAGTATATAATTGGCTTAAGAATGCCTGGAGGCATAAGTCAGTTACATGGCCAGGTGATCAAACTCCTACCTTTAGACTCTTCATGCACTGTCTTCTCTCGTTAAATTCACATCGTTAGCCTCATGGGGGTATTCCTTATAGGCAGTTGATCTAGGAATAAAACAAAACAAAAAAAGTGCTTGGGCCTGGTTCAGAGATGATTAAGCAAAATATATTTCATTGATAAAAAAAAAAAAAAAAAAAAGAATGACTGGATCTCTATACTGCAATTCAGTGAAGGTAAATTCTCCAAGACAAAGGTAATTTAGGTAGTGTATTTGGTTGTCCAGTTTTTTCTAAACACAGAAATGGCCAGAAGTAATGATAGATGTTGATTCTTGTCAGACTGTTAATGGTGAGGCTCAATGTTCTGGAAACTGAAAATAATTAGGATTGCTTGATTGGTGATTGATAGATCAGAGGCAGAGTTAAGTGGATAGCCCTCCCAACAAAGGGTATGATGCTGTTTGCATCCAATATGAATGTCACCAAAGGGCGTCCATCACAGAGGAGACTCAGTCAATGGAAAAGATGCATATTGTTTTGATACATGAACCTCTCTTATCAGCCACCTCATTATTTGCTCAAAGAGACTATATACAAACAGGTCATAATAGTGGGAATGAAGACTATTCATGGGCTCAACAGCAAACACTTTCCCTCCCCAAGTACTATTTGGGTCTTGCTAGTACTGCTGAGTGACTAATTTGCCACCAGCTGAGATCAACAGTGAGCTCTCAACAAAACATCATATGGCGAGGTAGGGGAGAAGGGGATAGCCAGCAAACACAGGTAGCTAATGAGTACGCTGGACCACATTCACCATGGGGGAGGCATAGATTTGTCTTCACTGAAATAAATGTTACGGATTTGGGGTTACTTCCCCTTCCCATAACACTTTCTGCCAGCACCTGCCATCCACTTGTGTATGGAATGTCTTATTTATAGTCATGGTATTACTAACAACATTTCCTCTGATGAAAAACCGTATTTTGCAGGAAACAAAATATGCCTTCTCCTCAGAGGTGTAAGTCAGCCTTGTGAGCCCCTTTTTTGAAATTTCTAAATTTTAATAATTCTAATTTATTCTCATTGTTTTTCAGCCATTTTTGAAATTATAAATATCTTCAATAATTTAAAATTATATTTGTTTATTTGTGTAATAACTTTATGATCTAGATTATCAAATAATTTGAAGAAATTATTTTATAGTTAGTTGTCCAAATAATTGCTGCTATTTTTGTTTCTTCAGAGGACTCTGACTAATACATCATGTTTTCATGAGTGGCATTTTTTTGTTCTTGCTTTGCACACAAACTTATGTCTCTCTTATTGATGGCAGCTTAATTTGATGATATTGAACATTTAGCATAATAGTATTAATTCAGTTTTACACAGTGAATTGCTGATACAAGGACTAAGTATTTTTTAAAATGACATGGGAGCAAAAATATAGTTATAATGAATAAGATTGAATGTTTGATAGCACAACGGTGTGACTATAGCCACCAATAATTTATTAAATATTTTAAAATAACTAAGAGTAAGATGGGAATGCTCCTATTCATAATTATTTTGGCAAGAGTGCGATTATAGCTACTCAAATAGCTAGACATGAAAGCAAAAAAGGGATACATTAGAATTTTAAATTGTGACATAATTTTATTTTTAATATGTAAATGACAACTAACTCAGGATAATAATCTGGCCAAAGCTATTTACTATACTGTATCTGCATTTCAAGCTTAAATAGAGTCATCTAGTATGTCTAATACAATGGCCAGTTTTATTTACAATGGAAGAATATTAATTAGAAATTTGACAGCTCACTGATAGACAAAAATTACAAGTTTTAGAAATGAGGTAATAAAATAATATTTTTACATTTAATCATAAATCACATGCTTCCAGTAGTTTTATTAGTAATCATAATTCTGTTTGGTATAATTAGTTTAGCAATAAGGCAAACACACAGCTGAATTATGAGAGGAAATTGCTTAGGAAGAGCATTTATATGCACTGAAGAATCCAATTTATTCAGTAATAGAGCAAACAACATGTAACTGCTCTCTGTGATGCAGATTTTCCACAATGTTAGTACGTGTTAATCCCAGTATTAAACTTAGATACACTTCTAGAAGCAGGTACACAGTCCATTTGTGCCTGTGTGGTGTGTGCCTGTGTATGTGTGTGTGATATCTATATAATATATGTATTTTAGATATATGTGTGTGCATATAAACACATTTTTTAATTTAGTGGAGTAAAAATATACCCTTATAATAGATAACACAGGTACAACATCTTTTTCTTAATGGAGCATGACACTGCAAATCAACATGTCTTAGAAAGGTAAATTTTTGTGAATATTTTATATACATTTTTAAATGACAAATTTATCTTAAATTGTCTGTTAATAAATAGATTATTCATTCAGAGTTAAAATAGCAGTCATAAATTTCATAAAGCAATTGGCTTTTTTTCTTCTCAGAGTAGCAGTCTCTGATACAAATAATTTAAAATTCCATCTAGCTTATACTTTATTCAACAGTATGCCTTGCCTTGCGTAGCCAAACAATTCAAGCACCATAAGAAAAGGTATGGTATTACACCAATTATCCCCAAACTGTAATTACTGAAACTGACACAAAACGGTTGATTTGTGGACAGCTATGTTTCTCTAATGGAGCTTGTTAATGGAAGTGAATTCTGTTCAGGAATGTTGTTTAATGCCATACCACTTATATTATGCTAAATTACTGTCAAACCTAAAACAGGAAACAGCCTCTATTGAGTCTTAATTAATCAAAACTATGTTGCAAACTTTTTGATTTCTGACTCCATACAAATTGGAGAAAATAAATGTAAACTAATCTACTGAAATGTAAGGACATCTGTATATTTTGGCAAGTCAGTTGATGGATTGTAGCACACAAGAAATTAAAATATGTAAATCTGAAAACATCTTCATCTTACAGAGTACTTTAAATATTTTTAAATGAAATATAAAAACTTGTTTTGAGACTTTTTGTTTAGCTTCTTTTCTGGAAGTTTCTTCAATCTAATATATTAAACACAGTATAGTTGATTTACAATTTTGAATATTTTCTTTTAAATAGATATTTATTTTTACATTTAACAAAAATAGTATCTATCTGTTAAAGGCCAAGTGAAAATAAATATTTAAATTTGAAAAAACTCCAGACATTTATTTTTTCCTCTTTTAAATTGGAATTAAACCACAGTACTGTTTTGAAGTGTACTTTATACCTGATATACCATGCATAGTATTATTTCATAAACATTTTATATTGATACAAGCTATATTATCTTGCAGATGTGCTGTAATTTGTGTACCCAAATTAATTTCATTAGACATTTAGTTTCCATTGCTCAAAATTAGTGATAATATACTGGAAAAATTTAAATACTATATTAATTTATATTGAACCTTTATAGAGCAAGAGTAAATATTCAAGGGCTTTTTTTTTCTGTTTGTTTGCATTTTTTTCCCTCAGCATGGGCAAATAGTTGGGATACATTCCCAAGTTTCACATATCTAACAATGTGCATATCACGTGTATGTTACAACATAAATTACTATTGATATCTTGTACCCCAACTTCTTTATTTTAATCTCTGTATATATTCTCTCAATATATTTTAATATTGTCAAAATAGAAATATCTGAGGCCAGTTTTAGTTTTCTTCCACTAAAATTATAGCTTATTTTATGTTATTATGAATTAGAAAATGTATTTATTCATAACTCTATGAATGGTTATTGGAAATGTTCTTTAATCTTGGATGTAAAAATATCACTGCATTATTTTTCAGTGTTGTCTAGGTCCATGGTTGTGTTTCTGTTGTTGGTGTTTTATATCATCCCTCAGATTCTTGCCTGTTCAGTTCAATTATTTTCTTTAGGGACACCATTTTGCTTACAGTAGATTTTATGCTTAGGTCTTTTATGTCATATTCCTTCATTTTTTAAGACCTGTGATTTGAATACTTGTGATTATTTCAAGGCTGTCGTCCACACTGCAATTTAATTATTTGGAGATTTGTTTGTTTTTACAGTGATCATTGTAAAATGATCAAAACTGTGTAGTCTTAACCTAGTGAATAAGTAGAACTTTCCTATGACAATAAAAGGTCACATTCTGCATACCCAATTACCACTCTTTACATTCACAAAAATAAACCAGATCACTAATAGCACAGATTTTTTGGCCTCATGTATTAGTTTTCTGTTGAGGCCATAAAAAATGAATACAAATTTAGTGGCTTAAAATAGCACACACACATAATCTCACGGTTCTACGGATCAGAAGTCTGAAACTATTTACAATGAGCTCAAAACAAGGTGTTGTCAGGCTGTCTCTCTTCCTGGAAGCTCTAGAAGATAATCTGTTTATTCTGCAGCTTCTGGAAACTTCTTTCATCCCTTGGTCATGACCCCCTTTTCTCCATCTTGAAGACCAGAAATGGCAAGTCAAGACTTTTTAACGGGATCTCACTCTAACTGTTCTTCCAATGTCACATCTTTTCTTAATTCCAGTCAGGATAGATTCTTTGCTTTTTTAAACATAAAGAATTTATTTATTATAATTTAAGTTCTGGGATACATGTGCAGAATGTGCAGGTTTGTTACATAGGTATACAGATGCCATGGTGGTTTATTGGACCCTTCAACCTATCATCTACATTAAGTATTTCTTCCAATGCTATCTGTCCCCTATCCCCCCACCACCTGGCAGGCACCAGTGTGTGATGTTCCCCTTTCTCCGTCCATGTGTTCTCATTGTTCCACTCCCACTTATGAGTGAGAACATGTGGTATTTGGTTTGCATTTCCTATGTTTGTATGCTGAGAATGTTGCTTTCCAGTTTCATCCATGTCCCTGCAAAGGACATGAACTCATTTTTTTATCGCTACGTAGTATTCATGATTCTCATACTAATTCATGAGGTCAAACAAATATGTGCAACATTTTCTTTATCCATTCTATCATTGATAGTCATTTGGCTTGGTTCCAAGTCTTTGCTGTTGTGAATAATGCTGCCATAAACATATGTGTGCATGTGTCTTTATGGTAGAATGATTTGTAATCCTTTGGGTATATACCCAGTAATGGGATTGCTGAGTCACATGGTATTTCTGGTTCTAGATCCTTGAGGAATTGCCACACTGTCTTCCACAATGGTTGAACTAATTTACACTGTCACCAACAGTATAAAAGCATTCCTATTTCTCCACATCTTCTCCAGCATCTGTTGTTTCGTGATGATTGCCATTCTAACTGGCATTAGATGGTACCTCCTTGTGGTTTTGATTTGCATTTTTCTAATGACCAGTTATGATGTGGCTTTTTTCATATGTTTGCTGGCCACATAAATGTCTTCTTTTGAGAAGTGTCTGTTTATATCCTTAGCCGACATTTTAATGGGGATGTTTGCTTTTTTCTTGTAAATTTGTTTAAGTTCTTTATAGATTCTGGATATTAGCTTTTTGTCAGATGAAGAGATTGCAAAAATTTTCTCAAAGACTTGAATATAAGACCAAAACCATAAAAAACACTAGAAGAAAACCTAGGCAACACCATTTAGGATATAGGCACGGGCCAAGACTTCATGACTAAAACACCAAAAGCAATGGCAACAAAAGCCGAAATTGACAAATGGGATCTAATTAAACTAAACAGCTTCTGCACAGCAAAAAAAACCTATCATCAGAGTTAACAGGTTCTTTGCTTTTTAAGGACTCATCCAGTTAGATTGGTCTCACCCAGATAATCCATGTTAATCTCGTATCAAGACCTTCAACTTAATCATAGATGCATATTTTCTTCCGCAATGTAAGAAATCATATTCACAGATTCCATCCATTCCATCTTTATGCAACCTTTGTTCTGTCTACCTAATATTCTATTTAAATAGTTGAACAAACATAGGGTTTTTATTACTTTTTTTCATTCACTACAAGATTTGTGAGATACATCCCCATTGTGTTTTAGAAGATTGTTCATTTTCATTGCTATAAGATGTTCAAATGTGGAATAAAAAACTGTGGTATATTGATTTATTTTACCATTGAGAATACTTATTTTCAGTCTAGTTTTGAGCTATTACAAAGAATGCTGTTATGACATTCTTATTATATGTATTTTGGCGCACTCATATCTGTTGGTAGACTTATGGGAGTATATATTTATTCACTGGCCACATATTCCTTAATTTAAACTTCACAGCCATATAAGAAGGTTCCATTTCCTCTCATCCTCATCAATTACTGCAACTTCTAGACCTTTATTTCCATTCTTTTGTTTAAATTTCACCATTTAGTAGGTATAGATTGACATATCATTATGATTTTTCCATATTATGAAGTTAAGTGTGCTGGAAATATCTTCTACACTTACAGTTTGGGTTATCTTTTCACTCACTTGATGTTTTGGTGGTAAAAATTTTACAAACTTTAATTATTTTTATAAAATCAGATTTATCAATCTTTGTCCTCATTGATAGTGCCATTAGTGTTAAAATCATTTAGTACCCTATCTTCATGAAACTATTCTTCCATGGTATACTTTCTAGATTTTTGTTGTTTTTTATATTTTAAGTCTTTTATTTTAAATTTTATTTTAGCTGACATTAATAAAGCTATGGAAAGATTTTATATTAGATTTGCCTAATATAATTTTTTCTAATCTTTTATTTGTTTGGATTTGTGCTTTAGGTATGAAACTTATCAAAACAGCTATATGAATTTTACTGTTTATCTGTTCATCAATATTTATCTTTTAATTTGGATAATCATATGACACAAATTTTGTAAACTTTGAAAATAGAAAAGCTTATTTATGTAACTACTGAAAACTAAAACAAAGGTGATTTTTTTCTAAAAACGAACATGAGGCACAGTTGGTTTTACTGAATAGTTCTTTAGTTAAACATAGAAAGTCCTCCCAATGTTATATGACTAATACAAAATGAGGAATATAATTTAAGTCTTAATATGAGGCCAGCATAGGCACAACAAAACCATTAAATGATAAATATGTGTATAAGATTTATACATGAAATATTAACAAACTTTATCTCTAAAGCCTATACCTTTTCGTGTTTATCCCCAAAGAGTAAGTAGAATTTAATAAAAGAAAATTTATAAATGTAATTCAGTACAAGATTGAATGTTTTAAATGATGAATTGAAATTTTCAAAAGTTCAACATACATTAGTAACACCACACTTGTTAACTCAATAAAGTTAATTAAGCATAAATATTAAATTATCATCTTATATAGGAAAAATACTAGAAAATTCCCTTAAGTGGACAAATATGATAAAGATATCCAGTATCATTTTGACTCAAGAAAGATTTTTCTCCTGGGCACGGTGGCTCATACCTGTAATCCCAGCACTTTGGGAGGCCAAGGTGGGCAGATTACTTGAGGTCAGGAGTTTGAGACCAGCCTGGACAACATGGTGAAGCCCCATCTCTACTAAAAACACAAAAATTACTGGGGTGTGGTGGTGGGCACCTGTAATCCAGCCACTAGGGAGGCTGAAGCAGGAGAATTGCTTGAACCCAGGAGACAGAGGCTGCAGTGAGCCGAGATGGCACTGCTGCACTGCACTGCAGTCTGAGAGACAGCGCAAGACTTTGTCTTGAAAAAAAAAAAATTTCATTTTTCTATGGTTCATAGATAGTAAAATTAAAGAAGATAAATCTGGATCACCTGATTGTTTATATAGACAATTTAATTTTTTATCTCAAATAATAAAACAATTTAAGATGATGTTTGATATAAAATTAATATTGAAAATCTTATACATGTTTTATATCAGCAAGAAACAGAAAATGTTACTAAATAAATTACACCATGTACAATAATATCAAATACCTCAAGATCATTCTAACTGAAGTGATATAAGATAGCTACAGAAAAAATATATATTTATGTGTGGATGTATATATTTAGGTGTGTATATATATAACTTTATATAAGTTAGCTACAAAATATATATATATATTTCTGTGTGTTTGTGTATATGTATATATATAACTTTAATAATAAAGAAGACCTAGATAGATTTAAAAAGTGCAACATTTGTGTCTAGAAAGACTAGATATATGTAGATTTAAATTCTCCCAAAATTGCTTAATTGATGTAACCTAAAGAAAATTCCAATGTATTTTAATACAATTTAAAAGACATATTTAAAATGTATTTGGGCAAAATAAAGAGATTTGTTTTCTGGGATGGCAGTGTGATCCGCTCTGTGTGTCCTCTCTGCAGGAAAATTAAAATAAAATTCACCATTGAAAATTGAACATTATTTTAAAAAACAATTTAAAGTCTCTGAAACTTGTCCTAAATGTATGCAGCAAACGGGAAACTTTAATTTATGAAAATCTACAAAAATCTGGGTAGAAGTCTGGCTCATTTGAGTCAAGACCTGCTCCCCACTCCTTAACTCCAAGAGATGGAAATAAACTCCAGGCACCTACACCAGGCAGATTCCACCAAGGAGACAGGGGTCCCTTCTCCTCTCTGTTCTAGCCTAAAGCTATGATGTCACTGGGGAAGAACAGGCCTCCAGAGTCTCTTATCCATCTCCAGGCCTGTCTTATGGAAGTAATATTCTGGGCAAGCATGGCTGAGTGGACTAGCTTTGTTTTCTCCAACCCACCTCCCACTCATAAGGCAAAGGTTCTGCTTCAGATAGGATACCCCAGACACTCAGACCCTTATCTCTCCCATACCCACAGGAAGGGTAGAGCTGAAGACCAGGGTGACCATCCCTCTCTCTGAGCACCCACACATACAGAGCCCAGGCAACCCACTCTGGCAGGATGGGGCCACACTGCTCCACTCCAGGTCTACTGCAGAAGTTCTTCCTAAGGGTAAAAATGTGGGCTATAAGGATGGAGATACATCCATCCTTATCACAATAATCCATCCACATAATCACATCCATCCATCCCACAATACAGCCTAAGGGGACTGACTTTATGTAGTACTAAGCCTGGAGAAGTTTATATGGAGGATCTTCATAGTTGGCAATAAAGAGAAAATTGGTAATTTTCCATATGAATTGCAGCATTGAAATGATAGACTTGTAAGTTTAATATAGACACTAATAGAAAAAACACAAAAAGAATCCTCCATGACCCCACTTTTTCCTGAGGTCCAGGAGGCTGGGTACATTCACTACACTATACCTCTCTGGACCATGCACCGTGAAAAACACGGCAGACTTGAATTCATTCTGCAATTGACACACAGATTCAGCAGAAAAATCTAGAATACTTACCGGATTGAGGTGCTTACACACAACTTCTTCTAAAACACCAGCTGAGCCATAAGCTACCCTGATCCAGGTGTACTACCTGGAAAGTTAGATTTAACATAAAATCACACTAATTCCTGGTTTTTTGGAAAACAGTGTATGTGTCCAAACTACTACATGGGAGAAAAGACCAGAGAAGGACCTCTGAGGTCACAGATCTTGGCTCAATGAAGGTTAAAACCGTAACCTTTCTGAACTGTGGAAGCTGTCTCTAAGTTGCACATACATTCAATGTTTTTAAAAGGGTGAACATCTACCTAGCTAAGGGGGACTAAGCATAAAACTTGAATGGCTTATGTTGATTCATTAGCAATGTTTAAGAAGCCAGAATACAAGATAAAATAAAGGCAAACACCTGAGCACAAATAGCAGAGAATACAAATTTCAAGGAAAACATTCCACAGCCACATTACTAAACAGTCAAATGACCAAACAAATAAAAACAGTCCCAGAAATGAGGAAAAGTGAATCAAGAGATTTAACGAGGGAAAGTCAAGAGTTGGAGTAAGGCTCACATATCATCAGCACCCAACATGAGGCCCTTGCCAAGTGACTGAACTTTGTTTGCATCAGACTGTGGAGCGATGCACATGCCGGAGTGTTGTGGAAAACAATAGGCCACTCGGCTAGCAGTCACTGGAGGATAATAGCTGTGTGTGATGCCAATGGAGCCAGGCAACTCAGAAGCTTCTGGGGAAATCAGAGAAAATACATTGAAAGTGAGCGCAGCTAAAAACCCCAGTCGTCCGTCCTGGTTGTGATGCAAGCTGTGCACCTGCCCCATGTGTGCCATCTGGGGAGAGGACAGAGTCAGATATCCAGAATCTGTGATTCCCCAGTTCCTGCCTGAATAACGGGTAAACTCACAAACCCCCTGAAGTGTGGGATGGTCTCCAGGCCATGCCCAGATCCAATGATAAAGATGGAAACTTCACTGACTCAGGGGACGTAAGCCCAATCAGTGGCTGATCACTAAACGGTTCAAATCCAGGGGTGTAATTGGAGCAATGGCATCTGGGGATGCACTGGACTCGTGCAGTCAAATCCCTAAAACAGACAAGCAGCGGCAACTTTAAATTCAAAGATAAAAATAAAAAAGATACGCCATGTAAATAGCAGCCATGAGAGATAACAAAAAATATCCTGTTTTATGTTACCACAGTGCTTGTGTTTCTTCTCTGACTTATAAAACCAATCTTTGTAAAAATTTTGTTGAAATTTAAACAAACAGAGGGTCACCTCCAAACTATAGAATAATGCTTCAAAAATAAAATGCATTTAATAAACTCATTTAAGAACTACTCTGGCAGTCAACTTGTTAAGTATGGTAAATACAGAGATGGAAACAAGATGATGCTGATCCTGGCATTGTAATAAGCCTGGTGAGGCAGTGGCCCCTGGGCAGTGGCCCTATCAGTAGTGCACTAAACAGGTCTTAAGAAAAAAGCTGTGGCTAGAGGAGTGACCCTTTCCACCATGTCCCCGCAGAGCTCCCTTGCTCTTGACATTTATCTCATAATGTTTTTCTAGTTTTATACGTTTCCTTCTCATTTTCCATTATTGGGCTGATTTTCTTCACCCTGTTCTATCTGTCATCCCATGGGAATGCTTTTCAATTCCGTTTATTCAGCAAATCTGTTTACAGTACATTTAAACACTCTCTCATGTTGGACTCTTGGAAAAAGAAATTATCCTGTTTTATGTTACCAGAGTGCTTGTGATTCTTCCCTGAGTTGGAAAACCAATCTTTGCAAAAAAGTTTGTTGAAATTTAAACACAAAGTGGGTCACCTCTAAAACTATAGAATACTGCTTCAAAAATAAAATGCATTTAATAAACTCATTTAAGCACGACTCTGGCTGTCAACTTGTTTAATATGGCAAATACAGAGATGGAAATCAGATGATGCCAATACTGGCATTGTAATAAGCTCAGGAATGCCGTGGCCCCGGACAGTTTGATAGGCACTTTCTGCTGTAGGATCTGATGCCACAGGAGATTGGACAAAGAAACACATTAAGAAACAGTAAAATAAATGCTAGGATTGTACATCAACTGAAATTTGTATGTTTCCTAAAAAATCTCTTGTCTGATTCCTCCTAATCAAAGTGTCTTTTATATTGATATCCTCCGTTAGAAATAGGAAGGGATTAGGCATCACTTCACTTATTGACAATAACCAAAATCAAGTAAACAGCATTAGTTGTTCTCTGCAGGTCTCTTGTTCTACAAAGAGCATGTTATTTTTGAAGTTATATTAGCTCAATATAGTTTAATGTTTTAAGTTCTTAAAACATGTATTTTAAAACGTGATCATTATAATCAGAATTGGTAAAAAATGACTTTCTAAATCAAAAACAAACTAATTCCTTAAATGATTTAAGAAACAAACACAGTAACATGGATTTCACTGCTCTTCCGAGAAGTTATAATGGGAAAAATACAGAACATTATTCAAATAAAAGGGAAATGTAATTTTCAGCCAATAATGAGAACAGGGTTGGCATTCTTTTCTGTGCTGATGAAACGATTTTGCAATTATGTTCCAAGGGCTCAAACAGTAGGTGATCCTTTACCCTGAAATTGTACTCTTTTAAAATTATTTTACATATAATAAAAGATATTACTTATGTATTCTCTATTAATAGGATCCAGATAAATATTATCTAGATTAATACTATTAATCTCTATTATATTATAAGATATATTAGCAATATCGTCAATATTAATAACTAATTTATAATATCTGATTTAGTATCATCTATATATTATCTCTTATTATTATTCTTACAATTATTATACCCATTAATGCAGTATCAGATAATAGATATTTTAAATAATGTGATGAAGTAATACATTTAAATGAACATTTGAGCAAAGATATCAATGATAGAATTATTAACAAAAATTGGTTTTCTATAGAATATGGCAATTTCTAAATATGTGAGGTCAAATTGGTGTATAAGAATACCAGACATCCAGTTAAAAATATTTTTAAAGATTGTTTCATTCCAAATAGGGCATAAATATTTAAGTATATTCTATATTGTATCCATTAATGATGTTTATTTGTGAAGATACTTTTCCTGTTAATGAAAAAATTTTAATATTGACAAAATTTTTTCTTCTTCCTAAAATTTTAAATTTGTACTTTTCTCATTGAAACACATTTTATTTTTAAATTGCACTCACTTGTATATAGTATTTACCTGTTTTGTCCTGTACATAGCTTAAATTTACAATAATTGTCTTGAGACTACACTTTATCAATTACACTCTGTTAGATCCCTCATAGTTGATACAATGGTTTGTCCACAAGCCTGTGTCGACATTATCTGCACTAAAACCAGGACTGATGTGTGACTGAGAACAGTCTGAGGCAACTAGAATGACACCTGGGGTATGATATTCATTCTCATTTTCTTGTTATGTCAAAACTGTTATTAAATATCCTGTGTGTTATATCACAGATAAAACTGAACATGTGTGTCCATCTCAGAGATATAAATATATTTCAGAGGTGGAAAATACTATATTATCTATCTGGCATTTTCCCCTGTAATTATATGTATGTCTATGCTGTTATCTTTCCACCTCACTATTTTACACTCTGTGTTTAATCTATACTTCTGTAACTCTGTTAGTCATGTTTTTCCTCAAAAAACCATTGCAATTGTGGTTTGAGGTAGGAAGCAAGTCGTTTCACAGACAGAAAGAAACAAGTCCTTTCAAATACATCATATACAGAATGCCATCCATGATGCCTATGTATTATTTATTTTTTCTACTTCTCCTTCCTCTTCTTGTTGCTTTTTTTCTTCCCATCTTCCTTCCCCTCTTTCTTCCTCTTTTCCTTTTCTTTTCCTAATTTGAGAGGGTTTATGAACTTTATATTTCTACCATAACATTGGTGTTGCTAGGCAATCCATTTTGCTGCAAATTTCATGATAAAATAAAGGGTGAATAGTAAAGGTAAGATTGAGGCAGTCACTCAAATACATGCATCTTGACTCACAGAATAACAGAACCAATAAAATTCTAGTTAAACTAGTGCCACAGATTTTTAAAACACAATTTTAAATGCTTAATAATAAATAAACCTAAGGTAAAATACACTACCTTAAATCAAAGTAACTATCATGATGAAAATACGTATTAGGTCGACATGAGTTTACCGAGCTACGGAAATTAAATTTGCAGATAGAAAAAATTTTTGACTTTGCATAAACTGTAGAAGACCAAAGATGGCTTTGTCTCACGTCATGTCTTGGTCTCTTTCAGCAAAGGTTTGGAATTACATAAGATTTAGCACTTCCAAATTACAGTATTTGGCTAAATTGAGGACTGGGTTTTATATACGTTACTAAATTCTTCACAGCTTTCTACATTCAGCTGTAATTGTGTACTTGGAATTTGGCTGCTATTTGGTTCTACTTAACATGTTGGGAAAACTTACATACTTAAATATGTTTTAAAATATGTGTCTGAAAAACGTATGCATTTATCATAATATTTAATTTGCCATATTTTAAAATGACAAAGGCAATTTATACGTCAAAGTAAAAATAGAAATTGTGCTTTTCCAGCTTTTAGCTTACTTTCTTTCAAGACTCATTTTTCAATTGTAGAAAAACAAAATTCTATTGCAAGTAGGAACTTGACATAAATTTATTCAGAGTGTATATTAATCAATTTTGTAACCTTAAATTGTTCCTTGTGCTTGGGATGGCAAACTGAAACGAAGGAATAGAAGATGGAGGGAGGGAAGGAATGAAGGAGGGAGAGAAGAATGGGAGTAAAGAAGTAGGGAATGAAGGAAGAAAGTGAAGAAGGAGGGAAAGAAGGAAGAAAAAGGAAAGAAGGGAGACATGGAGGGAAGGAAAGAAATAAGGAAGGAAAATAACTTTCAAAAGTTGTAGTAAAAACACTTAATATGATAAATACTCTTCTAAAAAATGTATAAATGCATTAGTTATAATGTACTTAAAAATAAATGTAAGTACGTTTGTACAAATGTAAGAGTATTAGCTATAGACACAATGTTGTACAGCTTGTCTCTATTACTTATCCATCTCGCATAAATGAAACGTAGGCACTTTCGTGTTTATAGCATGGCAATGAATTCTGACAACAACCTGAAGGAGCTTAGAAGTAGATTTATCCCCAGAATCCCCAGAAAGAATCTTAGCCCTGCCCACACCTGAATTAGGTGAACCAATGATATTGTGCTGGGCTTTTGACAGAAAACGGTAACATAATAAAGGGGTGTTGTTTCAACCCACGACATTAGTGACAATTTATTATGGTACCAATAGACATCTAATACACTAACATATTCAAAGCTAAAGCTATGATCAGAAATGCCTCATCAGTAACTTTGGCAGTCGTTTTACTTTGCGATATTTGCATTAGGGATATTTGCTAAGGTCTGGAACTTCTAATATAGAAGAATTCGATTACTCCTGGTATAGTGTATGCTTTAGTTTTTAATATTTAGACTATGGGGATTTTTCTTCTTTAGAACCCTTTAGATTGGGGTGAGTGTCTGAATTATTGCTACCCAATTATGTGCTCTGCCTTAAGTGATGACCTACAACACCCATAGACTGAATTAGAATATCCTAATTAATTATTAGGCCAGATAAATTTTAAAACAATCTGTAAACACAAAGACATGAGGTAGCTGGTCCTAGTGAGGGCAAGAACTTTTTAGAGGAGGGAGATTTGAAGCAAAAAAAAAAAAAAGTGATGAAGGAGGTATGTATTCATTAGAACATACCATGAGATGAGAGAGAGAAAGATACAGAGGCCATACTCATAATTTTATGTGGCTTAGACACTCTATTATATATCTACCATTAAGTTTCTGGAGATATCATTTCTTAAATACTGTATTTTCCTTCTCTTAAGTATCATCTGAACCACTGCCATCATCTGTCAACCATTTTCCCTGGTTTTACTCTTGCTTTTCTCAAGTCTTCCTCTCTATATGTGCTATGCATAATGTAATATGTATAAAATGTAAAATGAATCAGACAGTCACACTGCTTCAAACACACCAATGCATTTTCTATTAAACCTGAATAAAATGCAAAGTTTAACCATGACATACAAAACCTTGGCAGCTTCTCCTTTTCTCCTCACATCCTGTGTACCCACCAGGCCAGGCTTCTATCTCTCTCTGAAGCAGACAACGCTCAATTTCTTCTGGTGACCATTCTCTTTGCTTTTCTCACCATCCAGAATATTCTTTCTCCAGATTGCCACATTTCTACGTTTTAATATTCCTTTTCTCACCTAAAATACTATCTCCTCAGAAAAGATTTTTCTTTTCAGTCTCTCTAAATTTACTATCATGCCAAACCAAGTCCCAAGTTTTAGTTATTTTTGGGCTTATGTGACAAAATGTCATAAAAATGAGTGGTTTACAAACAACAGAAATTTACATCTCATAGATCTGGAGGCTGGGAAGTCGAAAATCAAGGAGCCAGTGGACTCAGAGTCTGGGAAGGTTTGCATCCTGGTTTTCAAATGGTGTCTTCTCTTTGTGTCCTCATGTGCTGCACAGGAGTTGTTCAGGGCACGAACCTCATTCTTGAGGGCTCCCCACTCAGGAGCTTATTACTTCCCAAACCTCCACCTCCTAATAGCATTACCTTGAAGATTAGGATTTTAAAAGATAAATTTTGAAGGGACACAAACATATAAACCATGGTAGCCTCAGTCCCATTACCCTATGTCACTTTTGCCATAGCACTTATGGCTCCAAAATCACTTGACATAATTAGTTTATTATCTGTATCTTTTCTCCCTAAGCCATATGGCTCTATAATAATAGTGACATTTTTTAAAATTTGGCACTGATATTCCCAAGTGCTGATATCTAATATGTACAGGATAAAAATATATAAATTAATAATCAAAGATCTCTGATTTAATTTGTGAAAATTAGAAGTTTTATAGCAATGCTTATCTAACCCACATGATAAATGAAATCTCTTAAAAAGATCCCATGTAGAACTATTTACAATCTCATACTTTCAAGAACAAAAAGGGAGTTAATAAATTATAAATTAGCACCTGATTTCTTGCATAAGTTTTCAGTATCTTGGGATTCTAATGTGTCCAAAAGGGTCCCATGATATCAAGAATGCATGCAAGATGCAAACACAGCTATTATTTCAAAACTTTGCTTTCTTTTATTATGTTACCCAGATGTCATAATGAACTGCAAGCAAATTCCACCAAGAGCTGATGTAGGCAAAATCTCCAGAAAAACATAAAGCTGCAATAATGAATAAAAAAGACCAGAGGATGCAAAATTCCACAGGAATGTCAGGTAAATCTTTGACCTAAATATTTTCATTTCACAATTAGTAAAACAGGAATGACAAATTATTCATGAGTCAAGCTGATATCTTAGCTTCATATTTAATTTCTCAGGTTAGGTTCAACTATCAACAAAAAAATAAATCTGTTATTTCCGTGAATAAAATATTGAAATCTAAGTGGCATCAAGACTATTGATTAGTATACAATAGAACAGTTATTAGTGATTATTTATAATATACACACATATATCATAGAAATGCAGAGATGAAAAATTTAGATACTTATAAAGGGACTTTATTTTCCTTATATTAGCTAACACTATAAAATATATACCTTCAACTATTACTCATTTACAGATTCTTTGTTTTGAACAGTAGTACATATATCACAATTATTTTCCACCCCAAAGACTTGAAGAAAATTTTGAGCTTTTCTCTATAAAGACCCAAAAAATGTCATGTGAATGGTCCCTCAGAAGATGTTTTGTGGTATATGGACAGCGTCAAGTGAAAGATACACGTAGACAGGGTAACTACAGACTTGGAAAAGAGGAGAGAGTATAATTATAAGAAAAGTGATCCCTGTTTCTTAGGCTATTCAGAAGTAAGTATAAACCCAAAATGTGAAATTTGATAGAGTGTTTTATTTTTTGTCCTTGTGTTCAGCCTATTACTTTCTTTTCTCTACATAAAGGTCTCTCCAAAATATCATGGAAGCCTAGAATCTACATGTAAGATTTCTATTCTGTAACATATAATTCAAGTCCTTATTATTTGCCAAATTATCTAGAAAACAAAAAAGTCTTAAATGACACCTTCATTCATAGAGTTGCTTAGGCCAAAATTCTCATATTGACTGTTACCGTCACATTGATATAGTAAACTGTATTCACTACTTACAAAACATATTCCAGACATTCCCAGTTCTAGTTCCTTTGCCACACTTTCAATGGAAACCACCAGTCCCTCTTCACCCTGACCTTCTGGATTGAGCTAAAATGTCAACCTTTTCAAAAGGAGCCATTTTCTAAATCATATTATCCTAGTTTATTTACTATTTTATTTACATTTTATTTTCTTCATAGCATTCATCACTATTTAAAATTATCACTGTACAATTGCCTTAAATGTTATTACCTGGCTTCCCAGCTAGAATGTAAGCTACAGAGGCCAGGAACTTGTCTTCTAGAACAGTGATTGACATGGTATTAATGCTAGTAGTTATTTGTTGACTGATTTGTTGTCTAAGCATAAGAAAAGATTAAAAGGAATGTGTGAATATTACTTTCTTATGTTGAAACTTTACTGACAATATTGTACTTCCTATATATAAAATTACAAGATATATGGTGTGTTTTTTTTTAAACTTCAACTTCCTTTTAGATGTGACTTTGTCATGAATTTTCTGAGACTGGATTATTAACTTATTTTACTAAAATGGTATTTATAAATGTTTTTATGACATATTATTAGGAATTGTGATTTTTCCTTTTATAAAGGCAGTATGCATGAATGATTTCAACATTGCCTGAATTACGTTCAAAAGTAACTGTCACTGTATTATCTAGGGGATTGTATCACTAAGGGTCTACACAATAAAACAGAGCCCATTTTAGTATAATGAACAGAGGGAGATTTAATATAGGGAATTCTTGTTAAGGTGTTAGATGTGCTGGGGATGAAAAGAGAAGTAGTGTTTCTCAGGAGGAAAGGAGGAGGAGCAAGGTATTTGTCAGAAATGGAGAAACTCCCATGAGTCATAAGCTGAGCCTGTGTTTCCTGGTGAGGGTTGGGGCATCTCCCCACTGGAGCTGGAAGAATCAACACAGTGTGAACAGCACCTGGTTCCCTGGACTGTGGGGGATGCTGGGAAGTCCTAGGTGTTATATTGGTCTGACGACTGAGAATAAGGCTCTGTGCTCTGAGCCCTGACAGGCCTTGATGGAGAGATGCCTCCAGAAGGCAGAAGTTCCTCTGACCTGTAATCACCTGCTAGTGCCTCCTGTTGGAAGGAACTAGCCAGATAACAGCTGACAAAGATGACTAGAAGACATACTTGCAAAGACTCATTATTTTAAAAATGCACAGGGTGCAGAAGGGCAGATTTTAGCCCTAAGGCAAATGACCACCACGGAGGCAATCAAACATATTACGGTATTTGGGAAACAAAGCGATTTCTATTAGTAGCAAATACAACATCCCTCTGACACAAATATCTAAGTAAGTCCCCTTTTGAAAGTTAGGTGAATATGTCTTCTTCTCTATGTGAGGGTAAAGGGATCAAGTTTAACACTGGCCAACAGAGAGCTGGTATGGACTTCTCCAACATATCCAGATATTATTATAATAAATGACATCCTCAAAAAAGTATGTTGTTTAGTGTTAAGGGAATCTATCCAGAAATAAATAAATACAAACATGAAGCAGATGCGGAAAACATAAAACAGAGTCCAAAATTTTGTGAAAATTCTATAAAATAAAAAGATGATTTTAGACTTTTATTTTCTGGATTTTGTAGATAACCTGCAATCTATTTTTCATGCTACTAAAGACTTAGCATCTCTATTGAATATAAAAGAGGCATCATTTTATATTAACAGAATTCACAAGAAAGTAAAATTTAAAAGTGAACACAAAACACTAACTGAAAATCAGAATGCTGGTGTAAATTGATAGAAGGAGGTTAGATTAGTGGCCTTGGTTTTCAAGTGGTTTGTGTTTTCACAGCCTTTTGGTGCAGAAAAGAAGGTTTTGGTCATTCAAAAATGGAAAGTTGGAACTTAGATTCATGCAAAAGTCAAAAATCACCTGATGGCTACATCTTCAGTGAAAGGGAGTATTAAAACATTCTGTTTACTGATACATGGAGGTAACAAAAAGACTGCATTTAAGGCTTATACAAATACAACGTGTTCACTGAGAATTTGTAATACAATATTATACTCAAAATATTTTAAGGCTTAAATTTGCATTACCTATATGTTCCAGAATGCACCAGAATTTACAAGTCAATTACCTATATGTTCCAGAATGGAAAATGAATCATCAATACTACTTGAGCACTTATCATAGCTACCATATTACAGCTCTGGAGGGCACATCCTTAGCCAGGCTGCACGAGGTTGCTGGGGATAAAGCCTGGCTGGGACAAACCCATGACTCAGATTACCAGATGCATGAAGAAACAACTTACCAAAAGAGGGAGAGTGAAGATAGAAGACCTGTAGTAAAATAATTGCGTTACAGGCTATTGAATGTAAGTTTTAAATGATTTAAATTAAAAAGAAAAATCAGAGAAGAAGAAAAATGTCAAAAGATAAAAAAGACAGGAATGATTTAACAAAGAATCAAATGAATTCTAATAAGGGCTAATGGTTAAGGAATGAGCTCTGCACTTAGAAAGAAGGATAATCTTTTCAATAAATGATACTGGGAAAATGATATATATAGGCAAAAAATGTATCTCAAACCTTTTTGTATACCATATATGTTACTTAAAATATATCACATAAGAACTAGAATTATGAAATTTCTACAAAAAATAAGATGCACTTTGTGGCCTCAGAATACATTTTTTTAAAAGTTATGGACATGAAGAGAAAAAAATATGATCCATTAATAAATAAATGGGAAAATATTTGCAGAGTATTTCATAAATGCCAACAAGCCCTAGAAAAGATGCTCAAACTTAGTGATTCGTATATGTAGATAGAAACAATTCAATACCTTTACACAACTACTAGAATGGCTAGAGTAAAAAGATTGACCTTACAAGGTTGGTGTAGATGAAGAGTGAAAGGAAATCTGCTTTGATAGAATGTAAAATGATACAATCAATATTTTTAAAAAGCTGATGGTTTCTTATAAAGCGAAGCATGCACTTACTGTGTAGGTTTCATTATTTGATAACTCCGTAATACAGATGAAAACATGTTTACACAAAAACTTGTACAAATTCCCATAAAAATTTTATTTGCAATATTTCAAACTTTGGTAAATGTAAGATGTAAAATGGAATACTTAGCAAGAAAAAGGATATGATGATTAGCACACAACACATACGCATTTTGACAGCGTTATGTTAGGTGAGAGAGTGAGACCAAAGAATACCTAAAGTATCATTCCATTCACATACACTTTCAAAAATCCAAGCATAATATTACAGAAAACAGATTAATTTCTTCCAAGGGTCAAGGTCAGGGAAGGGATCAGAACATTCAGAGCCATGTGGGAGCTTTGGAGATGACAAAAATATTAAATATAATTTTGATGTTTTATACGACTGAATATATTTGAAAAAAATCTCATGAAACTGTCCAGATAAATTTAGTTAGTTGCTGTGTGAATTGTAGTATGTCTAAATTACACTTCAATCAATTTTATTATATATAGTTAATACTCAAATGAAGTTAATTTTAAAAATTAATTCCATTTGTATTGTCAACTGGATTTACATTCGTAAATTGTTCAGAATATTAGCTAACATTTCTGAGTACATTTTAAAATATTTCAAGTTATTCCTTAATTTGGGATTGAGTTAGCCAGTTTCAAAATATTTTTTTAAAAATAAAATTAAGTAAACAGCACAGCTTTGAAAATGAAGCCTCTACTCAATGTTTCATTCTGAATATGGTATATATTGGTAGAGCAGAAACTCGATGATGTAGTCAAACTTGAGGTTTGTCCTCTCAATGCAACATATAAAGTTCCTAAACAGATTCATATTAAAAACAACAAAATAATTGGCCAATTGTTCTATATCTATCTCAGCTGCTCTTAGAGAAGTTCACCAGTAGAAAATACCTTGAGTCACCATTTTCTAATGCCACAATCTCTATATTCAACGAGTCATATTTTTGTCTTAATATTTACAAGTTGGTATTTTTCTTTGCAGTTAAAGTTTAAAATGTGTATTTCACCTTAATAATAAAGATTAATCTTGTAATCTACCAAGGGCTAAGATTGTAGTCTGAGATTGGAAGGTGGGTCTAGGAAGAGGGATGAAGGTAAGAGATAAATATAGGCTTTTAAGGTCTTTAACTCCAGAGTGGGAGGATACTTGAATTTAAGACTCATTTCGGTAAATATCTTCAGGAATATTTAATTACCTAACTTTCAGATTGAATTAAAGTAAATGGCATCCTTACGCTCTACTACGCCTTCTTCCAAATAAGCCATAAGCTTAAAATGGTTTATACCATGATAAGGAATAAAATTTATTTCCCAGTCTTGATCATTTCTTTCACCACATCAAACAATGAGCCTGTTTTAAAGTTCACAGCAGAAATTCTTCTGAGAAAATATTCAGTAAGAACTGAAGATACTACATTTTTTTTAGACTTGACTAAATTGTTAAGCCCCTGTCCTGCATACATTTTTCTGGAATTTTGTCTAATTTTGAGTAAAATATTCCAATTGGAGGCTAGAAAAATACTAGGATGAGTTAAATCTAAATTTTAGCAAAGCTATGCAATTTTATTTATAGTTTTTTGTTTTCTAATATGAAATATATTTTATGCATTGTGTTTAAATTGAATTATTTTTACTATACATTTTATTAAAATCTTGAAATTCTATTTTAGAAATTGTTAAAATATGATAGTTTTAAGTAGATTTCGATATTAACAACCAGTAAAACCAGTAATTTTTAATACTCTTAGGTTGGTGTAAAGTAATTGCAGGTTGGCAAAAGTAATAACTAGTTAGAATTATTATTGTAATAATAGTTATTTCAATAAGTGCTAATTTCAAGGACTCTATAAGCATAATTTTTATATAAATTACACTACTTAGTCTTATAACAACCTTATGACCTGGGAAATATTTCAGTCACTCACATTTTACTAACAAGAAAACTGGTAGAAATGATTAAATAATTGGCTTAAAATTATTTAAGTGTAAGAACTGAGATTTGAATCAATGAATTCTAACTAAAAAAGCAAGTTCTTTGACAATATATTTGCTGTGTTTCTGAAAAAATAATCATGACTAGCACTTTATGGCCAAGTGTCCATAAATTTAAGATATCGTAAATGTCTTAAAGATTAATCTTATGAAGCAATCAGAAACATTAGTTTTTCAAAAGTCATTGCATTATAAAAACAGAAATTTTAGCAAATACACTGATTATTTTAAACTCTGTAATGATTTATCTGCCGTCATTAGTAAGATAATTATTTTTGGCAGTGATCTTTAATTTGTTTTTAATAGTAAAGAAGGCTATGCAGGCAACCATGTAGACCAATGTTGCTTAACGATAAGGAAATTTGAATTCCTGTTCTTGATGAAACAAATAATGTTATCAAAAAATAATTTATTTTTAGTTTACATTGAAATAACATGCAAGTAATTGTGTCAGTGCTGATGTTCAATACACATAGTTTCCTCTTTTAATGAAAGGTAAAACAAACGATGCTGACAATTTTCCTAGAGAGATTATAAAGGTACATGAAAAAATACAATAAACATCATTATTAAAATAATTGCATAAATTAACCCAGAGATGTTGAAGTCTGTTTCTCATATTATTATTATTTTTATTGTCTAAATATTTATTTTATTTTTCTAGTTTTATTGAGGTAAAATTTACAACTTAAAAGTGCATATACTTATAGCGTATATAATATTTTAATTTATATACATTGTGAAATGATTACCACAATAAATCTAATTAACAAATCCGTCACCTCACATAGTTATCTTTGTGTGTATTTCTCTGTGGTAAGAACATTTAAGAGCTACTCTCCTAGCAATTTCAAGTATACAATACGCTTTTAACTAGAGTCACCATTCTGTACATTGGATCCCCTGAACCTACTCTTCAAGCTTAGTACTCTTTAAACAAACCCCTTACAAAGTATAGGAGGTGTAATCCTCCAAGGCACCTATCTTTGAATAAAAAGTAAAACAAATTATAAAATGATTTAAAGTGAAATGCTATGGACAGAAAATGTTGGGGCAGACATTGAGTGAAAAAAAATGAGAAAATAGTAAGAAAAAAATCTTTGACAACTGGATTTGATATTTTGCATCCAGAAAATAAGTAAGATTTTTTTTCTTTAGCTAATGTTTATTTATTTTGTTCTTCTTTATTTTTAAGATTTTTATACAAGTTCATAGAGTCAAAGGGAGCAAAGTTAGCAAGAGGTAAATTGTTTAAGACTACTTATGAAGGGGTGAAATACTCTGACTCTGAAGACATTGATATATTAATTTGTGGAAGAAGAGCATACCAGGCAAAACAGATTTTTGGATTGAGGAAATATGTGTGTATGTTATTTTTTATTAAGAGTGGAAAAAAGAAAGAAAGAAAAAAAAAGAGTGGGAAGAAACCTTTTGCAGGGAACCAGAAGCTTCATACTGTCTTATTTTTAATATTTTCAGTTTCTGATACTTCTTTAAATTAAAATGATTTATGGAGTACAGTTGGATATAGGTATTTACAGTTTCTGTGAGACTTTTAAATTTGCCTCAGTTCCCAAAATGCTAGAATTAGAGGTGTGAGCCACGGCACCCTGCCAATGTCTAACTTTTTTAAAACATGCCTACAACATATAAGCAAAGTATGTTCAGTGTTTTGAATATTACTCATTTCCAAAAATAGAATTCAATTTCAAAGCTTAAGTGCATATTTCATCTTTCTTTATTATAAAACATGGTCATTTTTCCAAATATATCTTTCTTCATACTTTATTAAAGCATAGACGTTTATGGAGCCCCTCAACTACAAAGTTAAGTTTTAAGTCAATGTAAATTTAAATAGAGATTTAGACTGTATCATTCATTTTATTTTATGTTAAGAAAGTTGTTTATAGGCCTGCATTTTATAACTGCTGATAAACATAACAATGATAGATAGATAAATAGATAGATACATCTAGGTTAGTGTAAAAAAATCCAGTTTTTATTGACAAGTTTGCTTGAATTCAAAAAATACTGAGTCACTGAAATTCTAAAGGATTGTAATCTTGAAAAAAATCTACAGAAAACTTGTCATACAGACACCCATGTACTCACATATATACACATTTGCAAACATCAAATTGAAGATTAAAAATTCTCTTATAAATTATGATAAGTTTTGAATAAGAAGTTCATGTGTTAGATGGCAAAAGTGATCTTTTTAAGGGAAATAATTTCTAGGTATTTTAATTCCACTTGTCTGAGGGCGGAAGACAAAACATGTAAAAACATTTTTTTTTTCCTGTATTGAGCACTTCACTATTCAATGAACAGTTTATGAAAATAGGCTCAATTATGAAAGGAATGGCCTTCCTATAATCTAGGGAATACCTACTACATGAATATTGCGGTACTAAATTCTGATGATAAACATAGTAATTGTTTGAATATTTGTTCCAACAAATGGGTTTTAAGAAATGGTTTACATCCTGTAATTTCAAAAGACTTTTCAAAATAGGATAAAGAAATTTGTTTTACCAACACTTATAAGATTTATAGAAGCAGTGCTTTGTTTATCAATAGGCATATTATCAAGCTAATGTAAACTTTTCAGACTTTTTATTGTAAGAAGTAGTTACTGTGTTAAGTAAAATAAGGTAGTGATTTCCAGTCTTCATCTTTTAAGTCAGATTTACAATATCATTAATGTATATAATATCTTTCAATTTCACACTTAAAGATGGTTACAAAGGTAAATTTTGTTTTATGCATATTGTATTACAATAAAAACATTAAAAACACAATACAGTAACAGAAAATAATTTCTTTGTTGAATTTTCAGTGTACTTCACATAGCCAAGGAAAGAATCAGTGAACTGAAATGTAGACCTTTAGAAACCGAACTGAAATTGAATGGGGAAAAAATAGAAAAAAAATATACAAACCGAAAAAAACAGAAGGAAACATCCATAAATTGTGGAAAAACATCAAAAAGTATAACATGCTTAAAAGAATTACAGAAGCAAAATAAAATATTATTTTATATACGATCTTATATATCTTACATATTATATAAGAAATATTAGGTTGGTGCAAAATTAACTGTGTTTTTGGACCGTGAATTTTGAATCATTTAACTAGGCTCAAACACATTTTGTTAATCAGAATAGAAACCATTACAATCAATACATTATGACCAATGAGAAATAAGTTTGTTTATTCATGTAGCATAAAAATCCATGCTTCAGGATTCGATGATCTCTTGGAAAGCATTTTCTGCATCCTACTCGTTGTGGAAGTGTTTTCCCTGCAAAACGTTGTTGAGATACTTGAAAAAGGGATAGTCAGTTGGTGAGAGGTCAGGTGAATATGGCGAATAAGGCAAAATTTCACACCACATTTCGTTCAACTTTTGAAGTGTTGGTTGTGCAACTATTTCTTCCTTATCAGGTCACATAAATATTCTTCTGTGTGTGTGTGTGTGTGTGTGTGTGTGTACAAAAACAAGAATATAATACTTAGGTGTACTTCTCTCTCTTATCAACTAATCTTGCAAAAATATATTAATAACTGTTAACCATACATCATACTATTTAATTTAAGGAAGTGTCAAGAAGTAAGCACCACCCAAAGCATCGCGTTATCTTCTGCAGAAAGGATTGGCATGTTTTTCGTTGTTCGTAAAATAACTGTATCATATTAGGTGGAAATTTGACTTTGTTATTATCTGTATTTGATGATTAGTTATGGTTTAAGTAGATGTGTATGGATGTCAAATTGACAACAGGTAGATTGTGATGATGAGTTTTATATATCAACTTAGCTACGCTATTGTATTCATTAGGGATCTCCACAGACAGAATCAATAGGATATGAATAGAGATGGGAATGGATGGATGGATAGATAGATAGACAATTTATTAGGAGGGTTGTTTACGTTGTTATGGAGGCTACATGCAAGCTGGAGATGTTGGGGTACTGGTAGTGTGGCCTCAGTTAGTTAGGAGGCCTTAGAACCAGGGAAACCAGTGATGAAAATCCTGGAGTCTAAAGAACAGGGAGCCTGGAGTTGTTGTCCAAAGAGAGAAGAGGAAGAGTGTATCCCAGCTCTGAAAGATGGATCCCCACACTTGCCTATTCTCTGTTTTTGCTCTCTGGACCCCTGCCCTATGGTACCTGCCCACAATAAGGAGATGTCTTTCCCAACTACACCCATCACTCACATGCTAATCTCTGGAAATGACCTCACGGACACACCCAACAATACTTTACCATATTTCTAGGCATTTTTTAATCCAGGTAAGTTGACACCTAAAATAAGCTATCACAGCTCTGGTATCCAGTTATTCCATTAAACACTAATCTAGTTACTGTGAAGGTATTTTACAGATTCGGTTAACATCTGTAATCAATTGACTTTAAATAAATGAGATTATCTTGACAATCTGGACAGGCCTCCTCTAATCAGCTGAAAGGCTTTAAGAACAAAACTGGTTTCCCTAAGGATGAAAATATTCTGTTAAGACTGCAGTTTCCAGGCTGCTGGCCTGCCCTACAAATTATGGACTTGCCACAGTTGCACCTGCCAATCCTGGAGCTAAATTTCACACTCGCATGCATACACACACACACAGATTGACAGAGAGAGAGAGAGAAAGACAGAGAACTTGAAGTCTTCCTGTATCCTCATTCTAAGGCATTCTTTTGTGTTGTTTTGTTTCATTTTGTTTTGTTTTTGGGACAGCGTCTCGCCCTGTCTCCCAGGCTGGAGTGCATTGGCACAATCTCAGCTCACTGCAACCTCCACCTCCCGGGTTCAAGTTATTCTTCTGCCTCAGCCTCCTGAGTAGCTGGGACTACAGGTGTGAGCCACCATGCTCAGCTAATTTTTGTATTTTTAGTAGAGACGGATTTTCGCCATGCTGGCCAGGCTGGTCTCAAACTCCTGACCTCAAGTGATCCACACATCTTGGCCTCACAGAGTGCTAGGATTACAAGCGTGAGCCACTGTGCTGGGCCAAAGTCATTCTTTTTTCTTTATGCTCTTACACATCACATTTGTGTATTGTTCATCCAGTCTAAAAATAGTAATCACCTATTTTGTATTAATACTAATATATTTGTATTTAAGATTCCAAAATACTATTTGCCCCCATGTTCTTATTAGTTTATTTTAACTTTTACTGCCAAATATTATATTTAATATTCACCTATATGTTTTATTATTGTTTTCATCAGTATCCTCGAGATCACGAGTAAAGACATCCTTTATTTATTTTGTTAATAGTTGCATAATTGTATTTTAATTAAAACTACTATCTTTTCCTCCTACTTTATAATGTAGTAAAGGTAGGTTTTTTAATTGAAACTCTGTCTTTAAAATATTTGTAAAAGGTAACATATGCATAAGTTTTTAAAAGTTTATAATAAATATATTTTCTCCATCCCCAATCTAGCTCAAAATCACTACTTGTGAGTAGTACCTGTGAGTAGATTCCATATGATAATGCCACATCTGTTCTTTTGGAAGAATGTTGCTTCAGTTTATGCACAAAATTAATATAGCATTCTCTGCAATTTTTTTTAGAATTTGGTTTTAGGTTCTGAAGAATGCATCAAAAATGATTTTATTGGTGTATAATTTAAATGGCATTATTAAATTTGTATTCCATACAATTTAGATAAAAATAATTTAGTGAATTTTAAATTATCAGACTAAATGTTGTAGACATACTGAAGAAACGGGGTCGCGCCCCCACTCAAATACTGGATCAAATGCCAGGAAGGATGCAGATACACAAGGACCAAACTCATATAAAAACTGTTTTCCCTCATATAATGAGAGTTCTGAGGACAGCAGCACTAGGCCCCAGTAAGCTTGAAACTGAGCTACAGAGAGAAGGTGAATAGAAAGAGGACTGCTTTGACATTTTTATTGCGATTGGGGTGTAGGACTGGGCTGAGACTCTCCTTTTGTGGAAATGGGCTTGTATGGTTTAAATCTCCCAATGAAGACAAAGGAGAGAGTACAGGGCCATCTTACCAGCTTGCCCAGGGCTAAGGAATAAGAGGAAGGAGATGGCAGTGACAGGAGTGGGCCCTTAAAATTTTTCAACATAGTCAGCTGAAAATTTGAGACAAAATGAAATCAGACTTTTTATTACACCAAGATATAACAAAAAAGTTACCATTAAGAAAACCCGGAAGAAAAGAACTTATTATTTTATATAGTCTTCTTTCTTACCTTTCTTTCTTGTTCTCTTCCTCATACAGCCATTAGTTTCAGTCATGGCTCTCCACTCTCTTGCAAATAAAAAATGATGTTCTGAACAATGAATCATTTTTTAGTTGCTTTGAGTTTCTTGCCAGCTTACAGGGGGATTTTCAGGTTTACTTAGTGCGGCCTTTCATCATAAGCCTTCAGGTGAGTGTGTGGAAGCTCAGAATGAAGAATGAATCTATGGGTGAATGACAGTTACTATAGCTGTTTCACTAAAGCTCATAAGCTTGGAAGGCATTATTTGCCACTATTTGGCAAGAGACTCAAAGCGCTGTTTTTTATTTCTCTAAACCTAGTGCCCTATGGGTAATGCCTTAGTTGGATAAAAGGAAATGCTTTGGGCTATGCAACTGCAAAACAATTCATCAATCATCTTTTAATAGATTTCCTATGGTATTTTAAAATGCATGCATTTTGATAAATGCATGTTGAGAAAATGCAAAACATTTACAACAGAAGGAAACTGCTTTCTTTTAACCTTTGCATGAAGGCATCTCAGATTATGTCGAAGTCTTCAGTTCTTGTATACCTATTGAGAGTCAAATTCATTAAATATGTTGGTGGGCATGTATACAGAGGGGTTAAGGGAGACAGAATTATAAGAATTATGTATAGAAGGGAATATCTAAATGGATTTTTATGAACAACTTCCCATCCCAAAAGGAAGGCTGAGAATGGATCGATATGTAGGCATTACAGTGGTAATGCCTTCAAGGAGACTAACAGTCTTATTATTTCCTTACACATTCTTAGAGGGCAGAGGTGGGTGTTTTATTTATTCACTGACTTGTGGTTTTTTGAAAGATGGAGAGCAGAGGCATAATTGAACTGAATTTGCTTGGTTGTTCATGTTGTTTCCATCTACAGTCTCATTTTATCTGATATTTCAGCATGGGAAACAGCAACCGGACATTTTTGTTAGATATGAGATGAGTAGTTGTTTTATGTGCTGATCAAAGGGAAAAGTGGAGATTTGGGAGAAGTGGGACAAATTGTATGATGCCTTGGAGACATTTTCAAGTCTTAGGACATTGATTACTATCTTTTTTTTTTTTTTTAAATTTCAGAAGGAGCATGTGAACTTTGAGCTTCATTTTTTCTAATTGCAGTGGAATTATTATAAATAACCTTGCTTCATCATTTTGTTCATGTATGTGAGCTATTTTGTCAAGTATCCGAAAGCAAAAGAGAAAATGGAAAATTAAACTTTTACAAATAGGTATTTATAAAATGTATTCACTCTTCATCCTTTTTGGTACTTTTACCACGTGAAAATAATTACCGTGAACACAAACATTAATAAGAACATAGAAAAATAAAAGCCTGTGATTTAGAAGATTCGACAAAGCTACACAAATTATTCATTCCTCATGCTTCTGGTTACCTTATGCTGGCAGCCACACAGAGCCTGTAAACCTAAAAGGGCAAGTTGAGCAAGGGGTTCTGTCTTTCCATGACTCTGTGCTCCCATCTTGGGTTGCAGTAGACACCCACTGCGGCGCTTCCAAAATCAACTCAAACACTAAAGGCTTAAGAGTCAAAGAGCTTTCTGGAACCTACGTAAAGATAGATACACTGCGTCTTAGGGAATGATTGGACATGATTTATTAAAGAGAAAAATAAAGACTTGATTTTGAAATTTATTTGATATATGATATTTCTTTTTTATAAAGAACCTGAGCACATGTGATTATCTTAAGTTCTAGTAGGAAAATAATTTAATTGCTTGTATTTAAGCATATACTTTTTTATTTTTACAAATATATGTTTCAGAGCTATTGTGTACATACAATATACTAATATTGTGATGAAACTAAAGGAAAATTCTTATAGTATTAAAAGAAAAACAATTTTTGGTGATATTTTGAATGAAAACTTTTATGCTACAGGCTGTACCCTGATGTTATTGATGATATATATTAAAATAATAGGTTTTGTATTGTGATGTTGGAAATAATTTTAGACTTCTGTAGATGACGTTCCAGTAAACTGGTAGGCAACATTTTATTCTAAAAAGGGGGAAATAAAACCACAACCTACTTTTCTTGTCTTATTAAATTTCAGAAAATTAATTAATAACAAAAGTGTTAGATACAACTGTTTATTGCCATCCAAAGCCCTGTAGAAAAGCAGTATTACTTTTCAAATTTGGAAAATACAGGTACAGCTTTTATTTTCTAATCCAGCCAAAATGCCTTCACTAAGTCTTTGCTTTTTCCACTTCTAAAATGATTTATTATGGTGTCTTCAGATATAAAGGCATGATTCTGTCTTTAAGCCTTCCCTTTGGGATAGGCAACTATTAATTTAAACCCTTAAATACTCATTTCTGTATGAAATACGTGCATGTGCATGTGTGTCTGTGTGTGTGGAGAGAGAAGGACAGAGAGTGAGACAGAAAGAGAGAGGGAGAGGTTATGACAAAGAAATATAAAAGGCATAACAAAATAGGATTAGCATTCTTCCTAATTATGAAAGAAAAGTACTCAAAATTCCTTACTCATTTTTTAATAATTGTATTAAACAGTCAAATATATAGAGTAGATACATTTCTAGTAAATTTTAGTGGTTAGGAAATCATTAGGCCAAAATTGCCATGTAGACTTGTAGCAACTCTCCTCCCAAATCAGTTAAATGGGAGCATTAATTTACATGTAGTTAGTTAAAGTTACAGTGCAAGAAAAGTAAAGGAATATTCTATTTTTTCTACATGTACAAACAAAAAACACCAGATGTAAAGATGAAACTCAAGAATAACTTGTCTTTTATTCCTAAGAGAACAATTAAATGGTCAGATGTGTTCTAATAGGTTAAAACTCACAGGGATTGAACATGAGATTTGTGGAAAGAAGATTGTACACAGAAAATTAATAGAAACTTGGGGGGAAAAGAAAAAAGTAAAAAAATCAACAGGAATTCAAATACTTAATGGAATATTGAGTGCATTTATTGAACATTAGAAACATATTCTCATTTTGGGTTATATAATAAGAAACACTGCCAGTCTAATATGCATGGCTATTTCTTTTTGTCACATTATCTTTGATTTCCCGTTATTTGTAAAATATTCTCTTTGAGGACATGAAAGTATGAATCCCTTTAAAGTTATGTCTAAATAGTATCTATTTTCATTTTCTGTAAGCATGTACTGATAATTTGTATATGTAAAAATTTACATTTTTGCGTTTATTTTTTGATTTAATTTTTATTTTTAAGTTCTATTAACTATCTTTAGGATTGTATTAATCATGGTTCTACTAAGAAACACAACTAATAGGATATAGATGTGTATATAGATAGATAAGGGGAGATTTCTTATGGGAATTGGCTTACGTGGTTATGGAGAGAGAGAAATCCCACTACATGCTGTCCGCAAGCTGGAGAACTGGGAAAGCTGGTGTTTTAATTCACTCCAAGTTTGAAGGCCTAAGAACCAGGGAAGTTGATTGTGTGACTTCAGTCTAAAGCTGAAGATCTGAAAAGGGTTGGTGGCAGGGAGCATTTAGGGGTTCCTGCCCTCAGAAATGGAAGTTTCTGGTTCTTGGGCCTTCAGACTCTGGGACAGAATCTGAGGGCAGGAGATCGATGCCCCAGCTCAGAAAGTGAGAGCAAATTCACATTTAGTCTACCTTTGGCTTTATTCAGGACCTCAAGGAATTAAATGATGCATGCCCATATTGGTGAGGGTGTATCTTGTTTACTCAGGTATTAATTCTAAAGCTAAACTCTTCTGAAAACACCTTCACAGACATACCCAGAAGCAATGGTTTATTAGCGATCTGGGCATTCCTTAGCCCAATCAAGTCAATAGGTAAAATTAACCATCATAAAGGCTAATGCTAATATTATTTGCATAATATTTGCATATGTAGGAGGAGTAAAGACAAAGACGATACCCTTTACAATATTCTATATTGTAAAAAAGAAAACTTTTTTATATTTTATATTAACTTTGAGCTATTAATGTAAAAATCATTTCAAGAATTATAAAATAAAATGTCTGATTTGAATACATAATTGTCATTCCTTAGGGAAATAGTGGAAGTCCATTTACTTATATTGCAAGTTCTTTTTTAGTAGTTTAACAAATATGTTAGAAAAAACAGCTTGTGATATTTGCCAAATATCTGCCAAGTAAAGCAAGTTCCAGTTAAAATTGAAAGATTCCTGATAGATAGTTTTCACAAAGACAATACATTCTCATGGCAAACACTTGTATTGGTCAACTCTGATGCTACTTGTACAATCATTTCCAGTGGGATTAACATCCACTCTCATGCATATTGGATACTGTTATTTTTAACAGTGAGATTTTTGTACCATATTCTCAATACATTTGTGACACACTCACTGAACTTCCACAAACTGGTGTGTGCCATATCTCATATGGAACCATTTTTATAGTACAATTTCTTGACTGTTAGAGTCTTTATTTAAAGCCTAACTAGATGTGCATTATGCTTATTTACTAAAAGAGAAAAACAGTTAAATATTTTTAAAATGCATTAAGATAATGCTAACAGTCTAATTAATCTACTAACCAGATAGATCCAAAAGCTGCAAGTCTACCTTTACACTTTCTCCAACTTGCTATGTATTGTGTTTCTCTGTATATAAAATCCTGGATTTAAATATATGCCCTCCACACTGGTCAACATATATTATGTCCTTGTTGTTAATATTTATAGTTTTAAGGTTCAGAGCCTAATCAATTTGTACGTTCCTTCACATAGGGAATTAAATGTTTGATCTCTGTTGAAGGATAGAGTATAGGCGAGGTGTGTCAAACCGCATATAATTTTAAAGGCTTTGAAGCAAGTTTCCCAACTTGTACCAATACTCAAAATGTTTCAAGAATAAATCCTTCCACCTATTCAATCCTTATTATCCACTTATTCAACAGTGTTAACAGTCCACTGTGGTCAAAGTGTTCTGTTTGAGGATTGAGGGAATGAAATGATGAAAAATTCAAAGGCTGCTCCCACAGTGATCGCAGTCTAGGTGAGATGACAGAAAAATGTTCAAAAGTAATTATAAAGTAGATTATAGTATGTGACACAAAGGAGGTAGAAAGTGATAAGAGAATTCAGAGACATGAACGGTCACCTTGAACTTGGGCATTCTTGGAGAAAGCTGTATTTGAGACCGTGTTAGAATTTGTTTAGAGTATTGATCAACTGTTTTGTGCAGGCGTGTTGTCCTAGACTATGAGAAGGTCTCAGCAGACACAGCAAGGCATCTTTCACTTCCATCTGTGCCTTGCTTCTCTTTTCTTTTCTGCCAGAGTGAATATGCCTGTAAGTCCATTCTCTATTTGCATCCCATTTGCTTATTTTTCCTCATTTACTTGCATACTTTACATTAATACTGTATCTGTTTTTTGTGCATGTAAGAGAAAATATCTAATGATGTGAATTTGATATTATTGGTAACAAAGTTGCCTAAGCGCTAATTTAAAAATACACTCTGCCACATATCTATGTTTTACTACTAGGTCCAAAGGAAGCCTAACTGTGAGTTTGATATTTAATCCATCGTGCTACAGTTTAAGATAAACTTGGCCACCAAATATACAATTCAAGATATATCTTGTACATATTATATTTCTCTATGTATAAGATAGTAATGTTAAGAACATTTATATATTTCACTTTAAGAATGGAAAGAACATATTCACAAAAATTAGAAGGTCAAGCCACTCATGATCTCCCTCTGGTTTTATTTGCTCTAGGAAACATCTATTCCGATAAGTCACTCTCACAAGGCATTCACAGTGGGACAAATCATCTTTGGCTCTTATCTGCAAATAGATTTTTAATGGAACCCCCAAATTTTCCATGTGTTGGAGGAGTTAGATATGATACGCAAGACAGCTTACCCTTCCTCTTCAGGGATACATTATCTGTGGCATTCGGAGTGATGACAAACTCCTGGGGGCAGGAGGAAATATTAAAGCCTTCACTACCTCTTCATAGTCTTCTGCAGCTGGGTCACTGACGGGGCACACTTGGAGGGTTTAGGGTTTTGTAACGTATTTAAAGAACTATTTACTGAAGGCTACTATAATCTCCATGCCCATCAGGTCCACAGGAGTCTGCCATCAGTCCTACCGACTACCACGGGTAAAAACAGACTATAAAGCCTCCCAGAGGCGAGTGCCTTTTTTTGTTGTATAACGTTATAAAAAGTATCCACCAATTCTTGGCACATAATAATTTCCTATGAGTAGTGTACTATGACATCCTTTCCTTAATACCATGTGCATTAATACAATGTTATGAATGTGCAGCATTTATAATGCCATTACAATATTTACAGGCCTTGGGAACATTTTAATAATGCTTCAGACATATTCTTAGACATTTTTTTCCCATGAAGCCGCACTACAGCTAAGGATATCTTTTAATCATTTAAGTATTCTATCTGTGAACATGAAACTTACCTATTTGTTAAGAATTTAATGACAAGAAATGTGTTAACTTCTTCAACATGTGTTATCTCAAGTAAACCCATCATTTAATTTATGCAAAAGTGTTTGGTTTATTTTATAAAGTAGACCACAGAAGTTTAATGATAAAATGCTGTTGACTAGCTCAGTAATGGTAAGTTGTGGTACTGAAATTACTAGAAAATATTATCCATCAATCTAATCAAGGATCCATAATTAAATTCTTCTAGATGTCATAAATTGTAAATATTTCTGATGATAAACAAGTATTTTATAATTATATTTTTCATAAAGATTAACATCATGTAAGGTTCAGTGATCATATATATGATATATATATATATGTGTTCATTTCCACGTGTCTTCAGAAAGTGGTTTGATAGTTTTGTGAATATTGCATCATGGGTCAGCAAACAATAACAGAGAAAAATCAGGACTTACCATGAAATTACAATTACATTATTAAACATTATAATCACTAATTTGTTTACAGTTGAGATGTTTGAAGACAGTTGGTGTATTTTTATCTTTTTATCTCTACTGTTGGGCACAGTAATGGTAAATGTCTAGAATGCTCTAATGTTCAAGACTACGTAAATGAGCAAGTTAAAAAATAATCTAAAAAAAACAATGACTTTTGATTAACTAATCAGCTCATTATATATCCTGAAATGTTTATTATCAATGTAATTGCAATCTTATAAGTGAGAATGAAAATTGCTATATATTTTAGTAAGGCATTTTAGTGGTCATAACAATTTAAAAACACTATTTTTTTCTCAGAAGCTCCATTTCTTACAATCTATTTTTTAAATGTTTGCATATGCACATAAGAAATATGTAGGTGGGAATTAGAAATTATGCAAGTAAGAGCAAGAAACAGAAAATATGGGGTTTCAAATGTAACTTTGACTTAAATCTGTCTTGTTTGAGCATTGTTTCAGCATTTTACTGCATCTCATTATGTAATCTAAATTCTCAGACATGTGAAAAAAATGAAGACCTCTTATCAATTGCAAGTCAACTGAGTTGCTGTTTTTGGTCTTTATTTAAAATAAAATATTATTTGATTGTGCTATATTAGAAATATTGCTTGTTCTATTTAAGTTCTCTTCTACTTTCTACTTCCATAAATAAGTCAACTATAACATACCTAATGCTACATGTTCCTTTCTCTTTCTGTCTTTTACATACACAAACACACACCACACAAACTTATTCTATTCTCACACTAGTGTAAAATAATACATGAGACAATTTTAAAAAAACAAGGAGAGTTTTACTACAAGTGCTCTCACATCTAATTGCAGATTAACAAATATTTTAATATAGGTGTAAAAGCTTTGTCTGAAATGTTGTTTTCTTTCATACACATAGTCCAACTTTAGTCATCAAATTAGCAGTGTCATAAGCACAGCACAAATCATTTACTCCTGTGAGCTACCTATTTTTAAATTTATCTGATACCATTTTGCTCTTCAGTAGTACCCAATTTGCTAGACTTTACATGACTTATATCATCCCTTTCAATCCATTCCCTATTCTACCTACCTGTTATATGTCCATGACTGTAGGACACAGTTTTATTTTGTTGATGAGGGAAGGAGCTCATACAGAGAGACACAGAGCAAATCTAAATGGACAGGATAGATATATCTTGAGAAGATACTTTATTTTAACAGAATAAGGGGACTGACAAACTGGGAGCCTCATTATATAGCTTACTGAAGTATTTAGAGAAAGTTGTCTCAACCTCAGCGCTATTAACTTTTGGGGTCTCACAATTGTTCATATTAGATGTTTAGCATCACCCCTGGCTGCCACCCATTGACTGCAGTGCTCCAATTGTGCCAACCAAAAATGTCTCCAGAGGTCGGGCGCAGTGGCTCATGCCTGTAATCCCAGCACTTTGGGAGGCCGAGGTGGTAACATCACTTGAGGTCAGGAGTTCCAGACTAGCCTGGCCAACATGGGGAAACCCTTTCTCTACTCAACAACAAAAAATTAGCCAGGTGTGGTAGTGCATGCCTGTAATCCCAGCTACTTGGGAGGCTGAGGCAGGAGAATTGCTTGAAACTGTGAGGCAGAGGTTGCAGTGAGCCAAGATCAGGCCACTATACTCCAGCCTGGGTGAGCAAGACTCTATCTCAAAAAAAAAAAAAAGAAAGAAAAAAGAAAGTCTCCAGACATTGCTAAATGATCCCTGGGTGTAAAATTGTGCCCAGCCAAGAGCCACTAGTCTTTAGAGATTTTTTAATTATACGTCACATTACTTGGGATTTGAAATATGGAGTTTAAAATATATTTGATACCTGATTTTCTTTCTTTCATACCTATTTTTACCTTTGTAATTTCATTACTATTTTAAAATTACAAAATCAAACAATTATTTCTGTTAATGGAAAATAATAGATTTCATCTTTTAAATTTGAAGTAGTTAAATTATTTATCTAATTTATTTATCAATAATTTATATACTCTGATTTTGCATGCTACCCTGCATCTGCTTTGAAATTGCAATTTAAAATATATACCTTATTTTTACAAGGCATTTTTTAAATTTGGCTAGACAATTTAATTTGAAATGGAGACATTAAGACATAAATTATGAAAATTTTATTAAAGTGAAGAGCCAGTTAGTTATTTAAATGAATAAATATAGCTCATTTGGCATCAGTTATATTGCCTTATTTGTGACATCAGACAAGCCTGTTTAGAATTTCATATTCCAAAGCGGAGAAAAATACAAGAGTTCTAATTCAAGGCATCAATCACTGAAAATGAACATAACCTAATGTCAGTGCTGAATCAGGCCATCAATTTATTGCTTTGTAAAAGCAATCAGCAAGCTATCAAGCAATAAAGCGTATGAGATAAGTGCTTCTTTTGAGACAGCACTACCATTGACAATGATATACTGATGGGGAATAGCAACTATTTTCCAGCACGTTATGCCTATTACTTGTTAAAAGCTCTGTACTGTGCAACAGATGTGAAATATGTTTCTTATTATTATGGACCAATCTAGTTTGTTTAATAGCTTTGTATGCCACTTAGACTTGCTGTCTTATTTAATGAGGTTATATTTGAACTCTTTTGCCTTCTGAGTCTTTATGCAGAGAAGTGCAGCTGTGAACTGCTTTTCACTTAATTTCCCAAAGACAGAGAGGTAACTCACTAGCATATTTTACAATGTCTTATTACCAAAAGTCCAAGGTATCTGGGGCAAATTGTGATACTATTAAAATAGTGTCACTTCTGACTAGAAGACCACATACTTTACATTATGTTAACAAGAAGTGATTGGTTGTTCATAAATACCTAAGAGGTGATTGGTGCTTTTCTCTACATCTGTTTCATTGTCACAAAAGGGAGGATATAGAAGAAATATAGTGGAAAAGCATGTAGTCTGTTCACCTATTCTGCACATATATAAGATGGATTTGATTTGATGATAACAATGAACACCCTAACCCTTATCTGCGATTTTCAGGAGGTTTACAACTAACAAAACTAAAAATCTTTTCATATCTTTTTTTTTTTTTTTGACGGAGAAGCAGAATCCTTGGGTTGGCACCAGTAGGACATTTAAAAAAAGAAAAGATTTCTATTTTCTAATGGAAACAAAAGTGTCTTTTTAAAAAGTCAGTATTCATTTCTTTCCAAAGATGCATAATTTGTAATATTGAAAGCTGATTGATTCAATACAATTAATTGCAACAACCTTAAATCATCAATATATTTGGTGATTTTTTAATACAAATATATTGTACGTTGAACATTTAAATTTAACTTTTAAGGTTTTCTTTAAAGGTCATAGAATAATCCTTTAAAGATTACCACTTACTTGCAGAGCAAAGCTTAGCCATATGTTCTTATTAGCAGAGCTATCCCAAGTACACAGACAATCTGTTTTGACTTAACACATTTCAGGTTCGTCATTTATAATAACAAATACAGTCATAACTGCTATTAGTGTAATTATTGCTAATATCTTTATTATTTTGATATATTTTCCCAGCTTTTCCAAAACTTTTGAAAGCTAAAAGTTTTGTAATTCCAAGAAGAACAAATAGATCTATCAGCATGACTTCCTGTTAAGCATAATAGCACAGCAGAAGAAATATACTTAGAAAAAAATGGTTAAGGGAAACTACTGCTCTTAAATGAATGGCATACACAGTTACATACGAATTAAATTTTAATCTATAGGGCAAGACAGATTTTTGCCCTCTTACAGCAAAATATCTTCTTTATGAGCAATATTTTTGAAACAAATAAGCAAAAATCTGGTATACCTAGTCAAAATAATCTAGATTATGATGACATAATACACCTTTAAAATCTCAGTGTTTTAAAACAGACGTGCATGCCATTAAAATGTCAACATAGATGAAAAAAACTGAATAAATCTAATAAGAATTCTTAATAAAAACTCAGCAAACTAGGATTAGAAGCATTTTCATCAACCGATAAAGGACATTTTCAAAATTTCTACAGGCGAATTATACCAAAGACTGGGTGCTTTTCACCTAAGATAAAAAAACATATGGATGCCCACACTTATTTCTTTGTAATACTGTCTTAACAAAAGAACAAAAATAATAATGTCAAAAGTATCTAAATCTAGAAAAAGAAAGTTTTTGTTCAGTATCTGTTTATATTAAAAGTATGATGGCTTCTACAATAAGCTACTATAAGTAAGAAGACAGTCTAGCAAGATTGCTGTCAATATATGGCAATAATTTTATTTATGTATATTAGCAACAAGCAACCAACAATTGAAATACAAAATTATCATTCAGCAGCATATTAAAAATATGAATATAAAGATACATCTCACTAATTATTTGGGATCGCTATATGATTGTTTAGAGAAGTTAAAGAACAACTAGTAAGTGGACCGATACACCTTTGTGTGGTTCAGCAAACTCACTATCAAAGATATTTCAATTCTTCCCACAATGATCTATAGTTTCAATGCCATAAAAAAAATCCAGCAGGCTCTTTTTTTTTTTTAACAACAACAACAAAAAGATATATTGATTATCTGCTTCCAATATCTAAATGGAAATTCAGAAACCTAAATTAATTAAAAGACGTTTGAAAAACAAGAAAATAATTAGAGATGGCACTACTTGATTCCAATACTTATAATTCTACAGTAATCAAGACAGTAAGATGTGGGTGTTGAAACAGATGAGTAGATCAAAGGAGCAGAATAAAGAAATAGACTACCACAAGGGAAGGGGCCAAGATAGCGAACTAGAGCCAGGTCACGTGTGCTGTGTCACTGTGAGGAAACAGAGTGGCAAGTAAACACTGACTCTGCAAGCCTGTCATCGAAAAACTGTGTTGGGCTCCATTAAGGGAGCGGGAAAACACAGACAACAGCCCATGTGGGCTGGGCATGGAGCCAGGGAAGCTTCTCAGCTGAGAAGGGGTAAGTGAGGAAGAGACCCAGGAAACCCACACCTCCTAGAGGGATGTGTGCAATCCTGGAAATAAGAGAATCCCCCTGCAGCCCACAGGTCTCTAGACTGATACCGAAAGCCACCTGGAGTTATTACAGAAGCAACATTCAAATCCACAGAGACCCCTACAGGCCATGGACCCCACAGCAGTCTGCTGCCATCTACCATAACCCCCACAGAGGCTGCCAATGCGGTGCCTGGGATTAGTAAGATTGTCCCGCACTCCTACACCAGACAAAACTCAGAGCCAGCTTCCAGCAGAGCAGCCCTGCTTCAGCCTGAATTCATCCAGTGGACACAGCTCTCTGTTCCTTCAGGAAGAACCTAGACACTGGAGCTGGTGACTCGATCCCCCTCCCACTGCTCATAGCCAGGCAGGCAATGCCTGCATGGGTACCCAGCACAACACCCCACTTCTGCCTGAACTCTGTTGGCAGGTATAGCCCCGAACCCTTGGGAGATACCCACATTGCAGATTGGGCGGTTATACCCAATGTTGCTGCACCAAGACGGGCAGGATTCACCAGCTTGAGCAGTACCCAAGCAATGGGGGAAGTTCTCACTGTCAGAACACTGAGAGGGGTGAGAAACATGGGTTCAAGGACCTGCAGGGAAGTAGGATGTGTCTCCATCAGCAAGACTGGTCTGGGAAGGAAACAGCGTATGGCCTGTCTGCCAACTGATATGGAAGAAAAGGGCGTGGTCCCTTTAAATGATACAAAAGAGGGAAAGGGGTGTGGTCCCTGGCTAGAGCTCCACCCCCGGGCCTGTGCCCGTGGACCTATGTGAGGACAGGCATTTTTGTTTTCCTGCCCAAATGTTGCGTTTCCCAAGACCCCCCTAGCCTGTCATGCCCCCATCCTGTGCCTATGAAAACTCTGAGACCCTAGCAGGCACACACACAGGCAGCTGGACGTCAAGAGGAGCACATCAGCGGAGAAACACATGGGTGACTGGACGTCGAGAGGAATGCATGGACAGGCACCGGCATACTGGCAGGCCACCGACTAGCAGAGCGACACCGAGTTTGGTTGGGGCAGCTGGAGGAGAGCCCGGGTCACCGAGTGGCCTGGCTCCGGGGGAAAGCCATCTCCCTTCTGGCTCTGCCATCTGCTGAGAGCTACTTCCACTCGATACAACCTTGCACTCATTCTCCAAGCCTATGTGTGATCCAATTATGCTGGTACACCAGGGCAAGAACCCGGGATACAAAAAGTGCTCTTTGTCCTTGCAATAAGGCAGGGTTCTAATTGAGCTAACACAAGCCACCTACAGATGGCTAAACTGAAAGAGCACCCTGTAACACATACCCACTGGGATTTCAGCTGCAGACATGAGCCCCTAGACGCTGCCGTGGGATCGGAGTCCCACAGCCTTCCTGTCTGTATGCTCTCCTACAGGTGTGAGCAGTGGGGCACTGAATGAGTGAGTCACACCCCTGTCACACACCCTTGGAAGGGGACAAGGGAACCTTTCTTGTTTCATTACCATGACTCTTAGAAAGCCCCATGGCCCAGAACACCCAACAGTGGAAATGTGAGCACGGAACTAGAGATTGGAGGGGGCTTCTCCAAGCCAAGGAGTAAACAAGGTGAGGGGGTTATATCTCTCCTCGCCCACCATAGCAATACCACCAATACGACAAAACACAGAAGAGCCATGTGGCTAAGTAGAAACATATCTTCCAGCCACACCCTCTCAAGTACCACCTCTGGAACAAAGCCCAAATTATGACACCAAAATTTAAGGACTTCGTAATACAATCAAAACCATTAACAGCAGAATAGGCCAAACTTAGGAAAGTATCTAAGAGTTTGAAGACTGGCTCTTTGAATCAACACAGACAAAAAGGAACAAAATAATTTTTGAAAGTGAGCAAAACCTCCATGAAATATGAAATTATGTGAAGAAACCAAATCTAGGACTCATTGGCATTCCTGAAAGAGAAAGAGAGAGTAAGCAACTTGGAAAGCATATTTGAGAATATAGTTCATGAAAATTTCCTTAAACTTGCTAGAAAGAGAAGCATTCAAATTTAAGAAATGCATACACCCCCTGCAGAATGCTGTACAAGATGACTGTCCCTAAGGCACATAGTCAACAGATTGACCAACATCAATGCAAAAGGCAAAATCTTGAAGGCAGAATAGGTCACCTACAGGGGAAACTGTATTAGTCTGTTTTCACTCTGCTGTAAATATACTGCCTGAGACTGGGTAATTTATAAAGAAAAGATTAATTGACTTACCATTCCACATGGCTGTGGAGGCCTCAGGAGACTTACAATCATGGCAGAAGGGGAAGCAGGCACCTTCTTCACAAGGTGGGAGGAGACAGAAGTGCAAGCAGGGGAAATGCTAGATGCTTATAAAACCATCAGATCTCATGAGAACTCACTATCACAAGAAGAGCATGGGGAAAACTGTCCCCATGATCCAAGCACCTCCCTCCTTCCATCAACACATGGGCACTGTAGGTCCCATAATTACCACATGTTGTGGGAGGGACCCAATGGGAGCTAATGGAATCATGGGGACAGGTCTTTCCCATTCTATTCTTGTGAGAGTGAATAAGTCTCATGAGATCTAATGGTTTCATAAAGGGGAGTTCCCTTGCATACTGTCTCTTGCCTGCCACCATGTAAGACGTGACTTTGCTCCTCTTTTGCCTTCTGACATAATTGTGAGGCCTCCATACCCATGTGGAACTGTGAGCCCAATAAACCTCTTTTTCTTTTTAAATTGCCCGGTCTCAGGTATGTCATTATCAGCAGTGTGAGAACAGAGTAATAAACCTCCAAACTAAGATTCATCAGCAAAGGAGATATAAAATTCTATTTAGACATACAAATACTAAGGGAATTTGTTACTGGCAGATCAGACTTATAAGGTCCTTAAGGGTGTGCTAAACATGAAAATAAAAATCAAAGTCTGCTACCACAAAGATGAACTCAAGCATATAGCCCATAGACAAGATAAAGCAATTACACAGCCGAGTCTACAGAACAAACAGCCAACAACACAATGACAGATCAAAAGAAAGGCATTACATAATGATGGAGGGTTTAATTCAACAAGAAGACTTAACTATCCTAAATATATATTCACTAAACACTAGAGCACCTAGATTCATAAAACCTTTTTAACCTACAAAAAGACTGAGCCACACAATAATTGTGGTGGACTTCAACACCTTACTGACAGCCTTAGACAGATCAGCCAGGTAGAAAATGAACAAAAAAATTATGGACTTAAACTCAACATTTGACCAATTGGACCTAAGAGACATCAACAGAATGCTCCACCCAACAGCCAGATAATATACCTTCTTCTCCTCTGCACATGGAACACATTCTAATTCTAAGACTGACTGCAAACTCAGCAACAAAGAACATCTCAATACATTTTTAAAATTGAAATAATATCAGACACATTCTCAGATCACAGTAAAATAAGAATAGAAATAAATACCAAGAAGATCTCTTGAAACTACACAGAAACATGAACATTAAACAACTTGCTTCTAAACAACTCTTGGGTGAACAATAAAGTAAAGGCAGAAATCAAAAATTTCTTTGGAATTAACAACAAAAAAAATAGAGACACAATTTACCAAAATATCTGGGATGCAGCAAAAGCAGTGTTAAGAGGAAAGTTTGCAGTGTTAAACATCTTAAATAATTTAGAAGGATTTCAAATTAACAAACTAACATCACACCTATAGTAACTAGAAAATGAAAAAGAACAATCCAACCCCCAAACTGGTAGAAAAAACTAAATACCTAAAATCAGATAACTGAATGAAATTTATACCCAAAAGTTCGTACAAAAGATCAATAAAACCAAGAATTGGTTATTCAAAAGAATATGTAAGATCGATTGGCTGTTAGTTAGATTAACAAAGAGAAAAAAAGATCCAAATAAGCAGAATCAGAAAGAAAAAAGATGACATTAAAAACAATCCCACAGAAATACAGAGCTCCTCAGAGACTATTACAAACACCACTGCATACAAAAATTAGAAAATCTGGAGAATGTGGATAAATTCCTGGAAACAAACAATCCTCCAAGATTGAACCAGGAAGAAAGTAAAAATCTAAGCAAAGAATTTTTATTATGAATAGACTGCATTTTATCAAAGGTTTTTTCTGTGTCTATTGAGATGATCAAGTGGTTTTGGTTTTGGATTCTGTTTATGTGGTGAATCACGTGTATTTATTTATTTATTTATTTATTTTATTTTTTTCTTTTTTATATTAATAACTTTTAAAAAAAATTATTATTATACTTTAAGTTCTAGGGTACATGTGCATAATGTGCAGGTTTGTTACATATGTATGCTTGTGCCATGTTGGTGTGCTGCACCCATCAACTCGTCAGCACCCATCAACTCGTCATTTACATCAGGTATAACTCCCAATGCAATCCCTTCCCCCTCCCCCCTCCCCATGATAGGCCCCAGTGTGTGATGTTCCCCTTCCCGAGTCCAAGTGATCTCATTGTTCAGTTCCCACCTATGAGTGAGAACATGCGGTGTTTGGTTTTCTGTTCTTGTGATAGTTTGCTAAGAATGATGGTTTCCAACTGCATCCATGTCCCTACAAAGGACACAAACTCATCCTTTTTTATGACTGCATAGTATTCCATGGTCTATATGTGCCACATTTTCTTAATCCAGTCTGTCACTGATGGACATCTGGGTTGATTCCAAGTCTTTGCTATTATGAATAGTGCCGCAATAAACATACGTGTGCATGTGTCTTTATAGCAGCATGATTTATAATCCTTTGGGTATATACCCAGTAATGGTATGGCTGGGTCATATGGTACATCTAGTTCTAGATCCTTGAGGAATCGCCATACTGTTTTCCATAATGGTTGAACTAGTTTACAATCCCACCAACAGTGCAAAAGTGTTCCTATTTCTCCACATCCTCTCCAGCACGTGTTGTTTCCTGACTTTTTAATGATTGCCATTCTAACTGGTGTGAGATGGTATCTCATTGTGGTTTTGATTTGCATTTCTCTGATGGCCAGTGATGATGAGCATTTTTTCATGTGTCTGTTGGCTGTATGAGGCCAACATCATCCTGATACCAAAGCCTGGCAGAGACACAACAAAAAAAGAGAATTTTAGACCAATATCCCTGATGAACATCGATGCAAAAATCCTCAATAAAATACTGGCAAACCGGATTCAGCAACACATCAAAAAGCTTATCCACCATGATCAAGTGGGCTTCATCCCTGGGATGCAAGGCTGGTTCAACATTTGCAAATCAATAAACATAATCCAGCATATAAACAGAACCAAAGACAAGAACCACATGATTATCTCAATAGATGCAGAAAAGGCTTTTGACAAAATTCAACAGCCCTTCATGCTAAAAATGCTCAATAAATTCGGTATTGATGGAATGTACCTCAAAATAATAAGAGCTATTTATGACAAACCCACAGCCAATATCATACTGAATGGGCAAAAACTGGAGAAATTCCCTTTGAAAACTGGCACAAGACAGGGATGCCCTCTCTCACCACTCCTATTCAACATAGTGTTGGAAGTTCTGGCTAGGGCAATGAGGCAAGAGAAAGAAATCAAGGGTATTCAGTTAGGAAAAGAAGAAGTCAAATTGTCCCTGTTTGCAGATGACATGATTGTATATTTAGAAAACCCCATTGTCTCAGCCCAAAATCTCCTTAAGCTGATAAGCAACTTCAGCAAAGTCTCAGGATACAAAATCAATGTGCAAAAATCACAAGCATTCGTATACACCAGTAACAAACAGAGAGCCAAATCAGGAATGAACTTCCATTCACAATTGCTTCAAAGAGAATCAAATACCTAGGAATCCAACTTACAAGGGATGTAAAGGACCTCTTCAAGGAGAACTACAATCCACTGCTCAGTGAAATAAAAGAGGACACAAACAAATGGAAGAACATACTATGCTGATGGATAGGAAGAATCAATATCGTGAAAATGGCCATACTGCCCAAGGTAATTTATAGATTCAATGCCATCCCCATCAAGCTACCAATGAGTTTCTTCACAGAATTGGAAAAAACTGCTTTAAAGTTCATATGGAACCAAAAAAGAGCCCACATCTCCAAGACAATCCTAAGTCAAAAGAACAAAGCTGGAGGCATCACGCTACCTGACTTCAAACTATACTACAAGGCTACAGTAACCAAAACAGCATGGTACTGGTACCAAAACAGAGATATAGACCAATGGAACAGAACAGAGTCCTCAGAAATAATACCACACATCTACAGCCATCTGATCTTTGACAAACCTGAGAGAAACAAGAAATGGGGAAAGGATTCCCTATTTAATAAATGGTGCTGGGAAAATTGGCTAGCCATAAGTAGAAAGCTGAAACTGGATCCTTTCCTTACTCCTTATACGAAAATTAATTCAAGATGGATTAGAGACTTAAATGTTAGACCTAATACCATAAAAATCCTAGAGGAAAACCTAGGTAGTACCATTCAGGACATAGGCATGGGCAAAGACTTCATGTCTAAAACACCAAAAGCAACGGCAGCAAAAGTCAAAATTGACAAATGGGATCTCATTAAACTAAAGAGCTTCTGCACAGCAAAAGAAACTACCATCAGAGTGAACTACAGAATGGGAGAAAATTTTTGCAATCTACTCATCTGACAAAGGGCTAATATCCAGAACCTACAAAGAACTCAAACAAATTTACAAGAAAAAAACAAACAACCCCATCAAAAAGTGGGCAAAGGATATGAATAGACATTTCTCAAAAGAAGACATTCGTACAGCCAACGTATATTTATTTTTGTATGTTGAACCAACCTTGCATCCCAGAAATAAAGCCTTCTTGATCGTGGTGAATTAACTTATTCATGTACTGCTGGATTTGGTTTACTGTATTTTGTTGAGAAGTTTTGCATCTATATTCATCAGGAATATTCACCTGAAGTTTTGTTTTTTTGTTGTCTCTACCAAATTTTGAACAGCCCAGTAACAAGTTCTGAAATTGAATCAGTAATGGAAAATCTACAAACCAAAAATAGCTTTAAATTAGATGAATTCATAGCTGAATTTTACCAGATGTACAAAGAAGAACTGATAGCGCCTCTACTGAAACTATTCAAAAAAATCGATGAAAAGAGGCTGCTACTCCCCTCGTTTGACAAAGCCAGCATCATCCTGATACCAAAATTTAGCAGAGACAACACAAAGAAACAAAAACTTCAGGTGAAAATTCCTGATGTACATAGATGAAAAAAATCCTCAACAAAATACAGCAAAACAAATCCAGCAGTACATCAATAAATTAATTCACCACGATCAAGAAGGCTTCGTTCCTGGTATGGAAGGTTGGTTCACCATACAAAAATAAATATATGTGATACACCATATAAACAGAATCAAAACCCAAAATGACATGAGCATCTCAATAGACCAGAAAAAGCCTTCAAAAAAATGCATAGCTGATTCATGATAAAAACTCTCTACAGACTAGGCATCAAAGGAAAATACCTAAACATTATAAAATCCATCTATGACAAAGTCACAGCCAACATCACACTGAATGGGCAAGAGCTGTAAGCATTTTGCTTGAGAACTGGAACAAGACAGGGATCCCTACTTTTACCTCTCCTATTTAAGAACATTTTGAATGTCCTAGCCAGAGAAACCAGAAAGGAGAATAAAAAACATCCAAATAGGAACTGAAGAACACATCTATCTCTCTTTGCTGATGATACAATTCCAATTATACAAAACCTTAAATACTCTGTCAAAAAGCTCCTGGAAATGATAAATTCAGTCAAGTTTCAGGATACAAAATCAATGTACAAAAATCGGTAGCATTTCTGTACACCAACAACATTCTAGCTGACAATCAAATCAAGAACACAATCCTAGTTGCAATCGCCACAAATAAATGAAACACCTAAGAGTATGGCTAAACAAGATGCAAAAAGGTATCTATAAGGGGAATGACAAAACACTGCTGAAAGAAATTACAGATGACACACATCAATGGAAAAATAGTCTATACTCAGGGATTAGTAGAATCAATACTGTTTAAATGGCCAGAGCAATTTACAGATTCAACACTGTCCCTATGAAAACACCAATGTCATTTTTCACAGAATTAGAAAAATCTATTCTAAAATTCATATGGAACTAAAAAAGAGCCCAACTGGCCAAAACAAACTTAAGCAGAAAAAACACATTAGTGTTCTTTGAAAATGTGGAGACTTCACATTATATGACTTTGAACTAAACTACAGTAACCAAAGCAGCATGGTACTCATACAAAAACAAAGATAGAACAATGGAAAGTAAAGAATGCAGAAATAAATCTATACACACATACCCATGTGATCTTTGGCAAAGTCAACACAATTAAGCAATGGAGAAAGGACCCTCTATTCAATGACTGGTACTGGGCTAGCTGGCTAGCCATATGCGGAGGAATGAAACTGGACCCCTACCTCTCACATTATGTACATGTTAACTCACTATGAATCAAATATTTAAATATAATGCCTCAAACTATAAGAATCCTAGAAGAAAATGAAGGAAAAGCTTTTTGATCTTGGCCTTGGCAAGGAATTTATGACTAAGTCCCCAAAACAATTGCAATGAAAACAAAAACTGACAAGTGAGACCTAACTAAACTAAAGAGCTGTGGAACATCAAAGGAAACTATCAACAGAGTAAACAGAAAACCCTCAGAATTGAAGAAAATATTTGAAAACTAAGTGTCTGATAAAGGTCTAATATCCAGAATCTATAAGGAACTTAAATAAATCAATACGCAATAAGTAAATAATCCAATTAAAAAAGCACAAAGGACATGAACAGACATGTCTCAAAAGAAGACAGACAGTCGGTCAACAAACATGAAAAAATGCTCAACATCACTAATATCATGGAAATGCAAATCAAAAGCACAATGAAATTCCATCTTACACTAGTCAGAATGGCTATTAATAAAAAGTCAAACAATAACAGGTGTTGGCAAGACCATGGAGAAAAGCAAACACTTATACACAGTTGGTGGGAATGCAAACTAGTTTGATCGCTGTGTAAGCAGTTTGTAGATTTCTCATAGAACTTAAACAGAACTGCTATTCAACCCAGGAATTCTACTGCTGGAAATATATTCATAAGAAAACAAATTTTTCTATCAAAAAGACACATGTGCTAGCATGTTCATCACAGCACTATTTGCAATAGCAAAGACACAGAGGCGACCTAGGTGCCCGTCACCAGTGGATTGGTTAAAGAAAATGTGGTAGATACACACCGTGGAATACTATGCAGCCATCTAAAACAAGGAGATCATGTCCTTTGCAGGAACGTGGATGCAGCTGGAAGTCATTACCTTAAGTGAATAAATGCAGAAACAGAAAATCACATACTGAATGTTCTCACTCATAAGCGGGAGCTAACTACTGAATACACACATATATAAAGATGGGAACAATAGACTTTGGGGACTACTGTACAGTGGATGGAGGGAGAGGGCCATGAGCTGAAAACCACCTATTGGGTACTATACTTACTGCCAGGATGAAGGGATCATTTGTAGCCCAAACCTCAGGTCGTGCAATATACTGATGTCGCACATCTGCACTTGTACCCTTTAAAATAAATGTTGAAATTGTATTTCAAAAATAGACTAACACTTAAATGGATAATTCATTTAAAAAATAAATGGAGTGGATAGCTTCTCGGCCTTTTGGCTGGGATTGAGTGTAAAAATAAATGCAGTGGAGAAAATTTATCTTTTTAACACATTCTTCTGGGATAACTGAGTATCCATGTTCATATAAAAGGATCTTCATTTTATATCTCAGATTATATACAAAAATTCACTTGAAATGGATTATAGATTTAGAATCAAATATTTTTGATACAACAGTAAATAATAAATTGATACATTGGATGTTTTCAAAATGAAAAACTTCTGCTTCTTGAAATACACTATGAGCATAAAAAGATATAAAGAACATGTACCTCGAATATACATATATGTGAAAATCAATAACAAAATGAAAATCAAATTAAATATGAACCAAAAATTTGAACAGCTGCTTCAACAAAGAAAAACAAATGGATGATAGGTAAGCATGAGTGGATAATTAACATCATTAGTCACAAGAGAAATAAAAGTTATAACCACAATATAGTAATACTTCAAACATATTGAAATGGCTAAAAGTAAAAATAAAAATTCTATCAAGTTTTGATAAAAAGTAGAGGGACTGAAGTCATTTGCTCATGGAGAATTAAATTATATGCCTCTTTGGAAAGCAATTTGACAATTGCTTAAAAATTAAGCACGTGTATTACCTGTGATCTGACCGTTTCATCTCTCCTTATTTACCAAAGGATACATATATGTCTATAAAAGATAATATATGTCTATTAAAAACCTTAGACATAAATGTTTGCTACTAATTTCTTTTTAGCAGCCAAAAAAACTGGAAACATCCATATGTCAGTCAGTAGGAGGATTAATAATCAACCTGTGCCACGTCCACACAATGGAACGCTACTCAGAAATTATAAGAACACACAGTTAAAAATAATAAAATATTAATGAATTCTAAAGTAATTACACTGTGTGAAAAAACAAGTTCCTCCCACTCTCAAAAAGAGTTTTTACTGTATAATTCTTTTTATATAAAAATCTAGAATCTTGTATCTATCTACCTGTGTATGTGTGTATATATATCTATATATAGATGATATATATACAGATATAGATATCTGATATATATATATCTGATGTATCCATATATCTATATCAGACCAGGGTTTTCTGGGGTCATAGTGGAATTTGGTGGATGAGTGGAAGCACTTTATAGCCTTGAATTATAAAAAAGCCAAAAATTGGAGGGTTGATATACACATTTATTATCTTGGTGATGCCTTATGGATGTATACATGTGTCAAAACTTATCAAACTTGTCAAACCATTTAAATATGTGCAGTTTGTTGTATATCAATTATACCTCAATAAATATGTTTTAAAGAGCATATGAAGTTTGTAACATCTCTTAGATCTTATGACCTTTCCACCAATTTTATGGCATAATGATTTTATCAATTTACCCTCTTTACATGTAGATGTTGTTTCTCTTAGCTGTTTAATATTAGCTAATGACATGCAATTTGCTTTGATTTGTGAAAGTTAAAGAAAAGTATATTCCAATTCCAATAGGAAACTTAATTGAGTGTTTGTTCTTCCCTTTTCTCTCCAATTGTGGAAAAATATGTTAAGAATATTCAACAATAAATCATCTCATAGCGACACCTGTGGTAACAATGACTCTGCAGCCTGGCAGTGTTAGCATGGCACCTAGGTCCCTTTGGTTACATTTGCAAGATTCCATATCAATCCCTCAGTCACTGCAGCTTTCTTCCACTTGCAGCTTTCTTTACAATACTGTCTTTTCAAGCTGGTTCACCCACGGGAGCAAAAAATCTGAACTGCCTGAAAGTTTATATCCTCCAGGGGGTTGCCAATCGCCAGTGAATAACTTTTGTGGGATTCTAAATCACCAACTCATTTCCCTAGATGGAAGAAAAATTATGTTTGTAGCTTATGCTTCAAGATCCTGGTGGGACAGAGCAAAAGCTGCGGTGAGTAAGAATAGAAACCAGGTGGAGGAGGATGCAGCGGCTCTGTGTTAACCTTGTCATTTGATAGGCACAGTGGACTTAGAAGTTATAGCAATATTCTTTGTAAGTATAAGGACTATTGACATCAATGTTGTTATTCCTACACACCTGCAATACATTGAAAGAAAAAAGACTGCCTAATTACCATTTCGTAACCAAGCATGAAAAACCTGAAAACCTTACAGATACTCTCATCTCCTTCAATTGAGGGCTGACCATTCTGAGGATCAGATTTGAGACCATTGCAAATGTTGAGGAATTCATCGGGGTTCACATCCTCAGTAATTCCCCATCTAAAGATGATGGACCTAATAGAAAAAAGGTAGAACACTGAGTCGTGATGAAACACACTTTAAAAATCTTATTCTCCCTAAGTCCCTTGAAAACTTCTGTGCTTGAACCAATGATTCATTTCTTCTTGCTCAAGTATAGCTTCCTTTATGATTTGTCAGAGGCCTTATCTGATGCAACACAGTGCTTACCCTCCTCAGAATCGATTTCTACGTCTACTTTATATAGGTAAAAAATGTGCTAGGGAGATTTAGTCTGATTGCCAGAAAGCATCAGAGTTCTTCCATTATGATGTAAATGATTTGAAAACTTTTTTTATGCTTTGATATAATGTTACGTATTCACTGTTATTTTACAAAACCAAGTCAAGAGGAATATGATAAACTCAGAAGTTAACCAAAATACAGCTTCTCACAGTGGTAATAAATTAGCAGTATTTTTTTCTTTTTTTTTTTTTTTCGTATTTTTCCAAATTTTTTTAGGAAAGTTGCTTTTTTCTCCTAGTCTAACTTTTCTATTTACTCTGCTGTCATGTGAATGCCCATGAGATTCTACTGCCTAAGAGAGTTTTTACATTAAACATTTAAATATCTTGTCATCTACTTTTTGATCTTATAATATTAAAAAAATCCCTTCTGACATTGTTTACTCTCCTACCTATATTCATTGTTTAGTCACCATCATTCTCTTTTGATCTATTGTTTTTAATAGGTCCACCAATAATGTATCTTTCTAGCAATAAAAAACAGAGTAAAACTAAATAACATTTACAGGTGCAAGGAGAATCACTTTCACCTAGTGAATTATAACCAACAAATAGTCATTTTAATGATGAAATAAAAGTAGTATTTATATGTACAGCATGGAAGACTATACAATACATATAAAATTCCTGAAAAAAAAGGCTATATACTGATTCCCCCTCAATTCTTACACTCTACCACATACAACTTTAAAGCATTTGGGGATGACATGAGATATGAAAAGACAGTTGTTGAGAATTTTAAATTTCAGAATTTACTAAGAAAGCTTTGACAAATAAGTAATAACCAAAATGCCGCATTCAATCAGATTCTGTTACCTTTCTGGGACATGTTTAAATTACAAGAACTCAGTGACTGCTGTGTGGGCTGCAACTCACTTGCAAGAGTCACTCAGGATCTCTCTTGTACATCTCAGCCAGGTGCAGTGGCTCATGCCTGTAATCCGGCACTTTGGGAGGTGACTCGGGAGAACTGCCCAAGCTCAGGAGTTCCAGACAAGCCTGGGCAACATGCCAAAACCCTGTCTATAACAAAAATACAACAAATTAACTGGGTATGGTGGCACACGCCTGTGGTCCCAGCTACTCAGGAGGCTGAGGCACAAGGATTGCTTGACTCAGAGAGTCCAGTGTTGCAGTGAGCTGAGATGGTGCCACTGCACTCCAGCCTGAGCTACAGAGCAAGAATCTGTCTCCAAAAGAAAAGAAAAAAACAAAAACTCTTCTGTACATCTCAAGATTGTCCCTTCCCCCAGCCCCTCTAAGTGAATGTAATATAGAGAAGGGATTCTAGCTGTATTATTCTTTGAATCTGAGAAAGTCCATAGTTCTATGAATTTAGACTTTAGAAATAGAGTAGATTCATTCTAAATCCAAATGATTAACTTAATATCTTCAGCAGTACTTAGTGTAGTACTCCACCACTGGGGAGGAACTTCTTGAGTAGTCTTCCACCCAATGCACCAGGATAGTTTACTGTTTTCAGTCTAGGGAAAGTGATCAGATACTAATTTATGTGTGAGTGTTGGGTTTCAATCCCTTGAATCCTTTAAGAAAGTTGTGTTTCTTTTTTCTTCACCTTGGATCATGTGACCACAATTTATGTGTGAGTGTTGGGTTTCAATTTATGTATGAGTGTTGGGTTTCAATCTCTTGAATCCTTTAAGAAAATTTTGTTTCTTTTTTCTTCACCTTGGATCATGTGACCTCAGTAGTACACTGGTGGATATATTAGATATGTATTAGATCCATGTGGTGCTTAAACAAACCAAAAATAGCTGATGTAATATTTCCAGTACCAGACCAAATCAATGTTTAGGGAAAATAATTATCATGGATAGAACGGGTATCATGTAAAAAGAGGTAATTAGTTACTTGTGATGGTTAATATTAGGTGTCAACTTGATTGGATTGAAGAATGCCTAGATAGCTGGTGAAGAATTGTTTCTAGGTGCATCTGTGAGGGTGTTGCCAGAGGAGACTGACATTTGAGTCACTGGACAGGGGGAGGAAGTCCCACCCTCAATGTGAGTGGGCACCATTGGCTGCCAGCATGACTAGAACAAAGCAGGTAGAAGAAGGTGGAAGAAGCTGGCTTGCTGAATCTTTTGGATTTCATCTTTCTCCCGTGCTGAATGCTTCCTTCTGCTCCTCCTGCCCTTAAACATGAGATTCCAGATTCTTCGACCTTTGGACTCTTGGACTTATGTCAGTGGATTGCCATGGGCTCTCATGCCTTCGGCCACAGACTGAGGGTTTCAGTGTTGACTTCCCTCCTTTTCAGGCTTTGGAACTTGGACTGAGCCACTACTGGCTTCTTTCTATGTCCTATGATAGGTAATAGCTTGCAGATGACCAAACAAGGGACTTTGCCTTGTGATCGTGTGAGCCAATCCTCCTTAATAAAATTCCTTTCATATATAGGTCTGTCCTATTAGTTCTGTCCCTCTGAAGAACCCTGAATAATCCATTACTGTAAAACTAAAACAAACTGAAGCATGCTCTCTAACAATACTCTTTCACAGTTTGCAAGGACATTTTCTGTTCCTATAGTTTTGACTTTCCAGAATGACATATAAATAAAATTATTTAGTATCTAGACTTTTGAATTTGCTACCTTACCAGCATAAGTAAAATTATTTATCATTTTGTTGTCTGAATATTCAGTTTATCACATTTTATTGCTGAGTCATATTTTATTGTGTCATAAATTGCAGATTGCTTATCTATTCACCTTCCAAATCTCTTTGTTGTTTCCAATTTTTGGTGATGGATGATGCCACTATAAAATTAACTAAAAGGCAGGGCATGGTGGCTCAAGCCTGTAATCTCAGCACTTTAGGAGGTCGAGGTGGGTGGATCACTTGAGGTCAGAAGTTGGAGACCAGCCTGGCCAATATGGCAAACCCAGTCTCTACCAAAATACAAAAATTAGCCAGGCATGGTGGTGGGTGCCTGTAACCCCAGCTATTCACTGGGTAGGCTGATGCAGGATAATTGCTTGAACCCAGGAGGTGGAGATTGCAGTGAGCTGAGATCATGGCATTGCACTCCAGCCTGGGTGACAGAGCAAGACTCCATCTCAAAAAACAAAAAGAAGCAAACAAAAAAATCCACTAAATTTTTTAATGTAAACATGTTTTTCTTTATATGATTAATAATTATAATTTCTATAATTATATCCAATTAATGTGCAACTACTATCTAGGAGTAGAGTGGCTGGATCACAGGGCACATGTATGATTATGTTATAAACTGCCAAACTTCTTTCTGAAGTTACTGTAAAGTTATTATTCTTCACGAGGATGTATGAACTTCCAGTTTCTCTGGATTCTCACCAAAACTTGATAATGTCAATAGTCTCTTTCTTTTTAAAAAGCCATTTGTATAGATGTATAGTTGTATCTCATTGTACATTTTGCAAATTTTGTTTGTATTAACGTGTATGTTAATTTGGAATACGTTAGGATGAGACAAACTAAGTTATTTATTTATAGAGATGGGGTTTCGCCATGTTGCCCAGTCTGGTCTCAAATGCCTGGATTCAAGCAATCCACCGCCTCAGCCTCTCAAAGTGCTAGAAGTACAAGCGTGAACCATCATACATGGCCTACAAGTTATTTTTAATTTCAAATATTTAATGAGTCATACTAGAAATCAGTAGAAATTAGAATTGCATTATCTGAATCTGTGGGATGCAGTGAATATGGAAATAGAACTAAATTATTTTTTGATTATTTAATAAAGTGGCCAAATATTAGTAAGCTAAACATCTAACATAATTTTGAAAAAAGAAAAAAACAATATTAACCCATAAATTAAAACAATAAACTAGGATAAAATATTTATTAATATATATGAAAATATGTTAAAAAATGTTCAACAGAATAAAAGTTTGAAAATAGATGAATAGGCAAGAGAAAATTTTGATAAGACAGAAATGTTTACATAAATAGAAAATATTAGGTAGGAAAGAGGGAGGATTGTAAGTAAAACAGATCAAATATATGAAAAGAATGCTGTAAAATGGGTGAATAAATTTAAAATAAGATAAAATGCTTAAAATGTTATAAACTATAACCTACTAAAACTGGCTCAGGATGAAACAGGAAATTGTTTTCAAGCCTTTAAAATATTTCCACAAAGAGGATAAAAAATTCAGATGATTTCGGAAGTGACTTTTATCGAAAAGACTTGAGAAAGTCACTCAAATTTTTAATAAATTATTTCAGAAAATAAAAAAAAAATCTGAAACTAATTTTATATGTCTTGTATAATAATAGAAAAACCAGAAGAAAGCAGTACAAGAAACTATAAATATTATACTATCTCATTAATGACCAGAGATCCAACAATTCCAAAAGAAAATGTTAACAAGGAGGAAAGAGCAATGTATAAAAATCACCATACAGAATAAGGTTGGTATAACAAGATCATCTAGTAAGGCAAATTTCCACTTTTCCTGGATGATCAAAAAACTTTCTAGTGGTTTCTGTTTTTTTCTGATTTAAAACATATATTCTATGTTTAATTTTCAACACAGCAATGAGGAATATTTTGAATTAAAGCACATAATCTTTTGTCAGGACTCTGGTTGGAATACTCCAATTCTGTTCCAAATCCAGTTTCTGAACTTTCTTGAAGACCTCATCAACTACTTCCTTTCTCTCTGATCTGATTTGGTTCTGTGTCTGCACTCAAATCTCATCTCAAATTGTAATCTTCATGTGTTGAGGGAGGGGAGTGACTGGATTATGGGGCAGTTTCTCCCATGCTGTTATGATAGTTAGTGAATTCTCACGAGATCTGAGAGTTTTATAAGTGGTAGTTTTTCCTGCATGCTCACACTCTCTCACCTGCTGCCATGTAAGACATGCCTGATTCCCCTTCCACCATGATTGTAAGTTTCCTGAGGCCTCCTCAGTCATGCAGAACTGTGAGTCAATTAAACCTCTATCCTTTATAAATTACTAGTTTCGTGTAGTATATTCATAGCAGTGTGAAAAACAATGCAAACATTCTCCTTCATTTCTCTGCACCCAGGATGGCAGCTTACTTCTTGATTTCACCTAGTACTTGATTGTATCTGCCACATGGATTTGTTACTTCTTGTTCCCTTTGCCTAGAAAACCTCAACTCTCTGCCTGGTTGTTTTCCTTATCTCTTTCAGTGAGAATTTTGTTCATATATCGGCTTTGTACTGACCCTATTCCTGACTGCTCTTTTTAAAATGTTTACTGCCTCACTCCTTATTTGTGTGCAGGACACATTCTTTATTTTAATTATTTACTTATTTTATTCTTCTATTTGAACACAGAAGTCATTTGTATGTCTTGTCTTTTCACCATTTGGTGTCTTCTCAGTGCCCAAACAGCACCTGGCTCTTGATTCCTGCGACAACTGATTACCATTGTGGGCAAGTTTATCTCTCTGGCTTTAAATGCTTCTAGGATGGACATCTTCATACCACTCCTATATCTTTCAATCAGACTACATTTTTCTTGTCATGATTACCATCTCCTTTAACTTATAAGTAGCCTATCTATTGAGTGATATTTCTGAATATTTTTTTCTTTGAAGTTTATGCCATCCTGATACTCATAAATTGAAAATGAAAAATCTATTATTTCCATTCAGTCATATGTGAAAGGCACTCAACCACACTAAGTCAAAGGACAACTCTTCTGTAAAATTGTATATAGCACTACAGAAGGTAATGAGGTAACACTTTTAGGGCTGTGCCCTTAATTTCTTTATCATTTACTTCAAGCAGCACAATTCCCCTTCAGCGACTAGCACCTATCGATATCAATTGTGTTTCCAATTTTGTCTTGTACGTTGGTCAGTGATGAGCAACTGGCAGAAACAGATGCTGCCAATTCAGCATCTACAGTTATAAATGTCTCTGGGTTTCTTTTCTTTTTTTTTTCCTCTTGTTCTTCTCTTTTATGTCTGAGTATCCTGGCATTAAATTGCCTACTCTCGTTTATTGACAGTGTTCAATAATTTTCAATTATTTTTAGAACAATTTTCCTTCTCAGGTTATGGTATCAGTGAAATTAACTCTGGATTCCTTTTAGAAGTATGAATTTAATACCACATGATGCTGTTGGAACTATGAAATAATCTGATAAAAAAGCTTAAGAACAAGTACAATGTTTTAACTAAACATAGTAACAGTGTATATGTGTGACATCTAGTTTGTTTAATCTCTATGTTCCATGTCTTAACTGATAACCCTGATAGGTTTGCATGTCTTGAATAGGTTTCTGTATTAATTCACAGATTTCAAAAAAAATCTATCTTTGTATGTATGTGACTCAGCCCTTTAAAAAATAATCTACTTTTATCAAATGCTTAAAGTTGAATTTAATGTTTTATGAATGGTGTAAAACTGGACTCTTCACATCAAGAGTTCAAACTTTCTAGAACTGACAATTTAAGTTATCCTATTTACCAGTTTTCCAAAGGCCATCGGGTTAGCCCAAGGCAGTCCCAATTTTATGCCTTTTGACATGGTGAAATGATTAAATAATACTTCCATTTCATCATCTGCAATGTTCTTGTTTGGAAGTTAAGTTACAACCTTACTCAGGCTAACATTTGTTAATTCATCGAGCCTTGTCTCCATTCAGTTTTTCATTCTCTTAGTAAATTTTGTGGAACCTGGTGAAAAACATGCATTCTCTCGTTTAGGATGAGAAGATGATGTAGGCAAGGTTTACAGTGAAAACTTACTGTCATGAAACGTCAGAGAAAAAAACTATAGTATGGTGTGCAGAAAGTCAGAATGTAGGGATGTGGCGGAAAGAGAAGTGGAGGTATTGCAAAATGAGAAAAAGCCTCCACTTAAAAGTTTATAATTAAGTTTCAATGACAAAAATAAAAGAGGCAGGAGACAGGGGAAAGGTAATTTCTCCTAGAGGAAAAAAGTAAGGGCAAGTGCCGTAAGACTAAAACGAGTGGGGCATGGTGCTGGGAAGAAGAGTTTAGTGTGAATGGAGCATGGTAAATGAGTTTAGAGGAAGGCACAATATTAGTTTAGAAATGCTCAGGTTAGCCAGAGTACATTTTGCTTTGTACCAGGGTAATGTGAATTGTATAGCTCTTTAGTAAAAAACAAAACAAAACAGACAAACAGAAAAAACAGAACTGTTTTGGCAGGATATGGTTACTCATGTTTGTAGTCATCACTTTGGGAGGCCGAAGAGAACAGATCACTTGAGGAGGCCAGGTGTTCCAGACCAGCCTGGCCAACATGGTGAGACCCCCTCTCTGCTAAAAGTACAGAAATTAGCTGGGCGTGGTGGTGCACACCTGTAGTCCCAGCTACTTGGGAGGCTGACGAGGGAGGATCACTTGAGTCTAGGAGGTTGAGGCTGCAGCCAGCCAACATCATGCCTCTGCACTCTAGCCTGGGCAACAGAGCGAGACTCTTTCTCAAAATAATAATTATAATAACAATAATAATCATAATAGAACTATTTATTTTAGATAACACTTTTCCATAGTAGCCAACAAAGTAAAACAACTAAATCATAAAAAAAATGCAGCCTTGAGAGGCAAAAACTGATAACAAAGGATCAGGGACAGACTTTTTCTTTTAGAGATTGTGGTACAACCCTGGAAAGAGGATGCTTTTATGGCAGGATGAGCACTCACAACGATGTGTATAATATAGATAATAGGGTTCTTTTATTTTCACCATAATACTTTTGAAGATAGTTAAATATCTTTGTTCATAGGTTTAGTCATTTAATAAATACTTATGGAGATACAGACCCCATCCTATGCCATGTATATGGAGGTAAACAAGAGAGGAATGGTTCCTGCCCTCCTGCAGAAAAGGCTGCTGGATACATAATGACAAAGACTGAGAATTTGAAATTAGTACAATGTTTCCGGGATGTAAATAACCTGTTCTAAGATATGGGAGAGGCAAGAGAAAGTGTCCCTGAGAAACTCAGAGGTAATCATGTAAATAGTTGTTGAATTTTGTAAGTGAATTACTAGTATTTATTAACCAATTGATTTAATATTGGAGTCATTTGGAATGTCAGGCTGCATTAAGAGTGAAGGGGAAAAAAATCTGGGACCCCGCTAAACATGACCATCTTACAATAGAAGTTCTCTTGCATCAGTTTTACAAATAAAGTCTTTGCCAATTATTTCCATACCTAGTAATTTCGAAGTTGGCTTGTACCAAAAACAAGTGCTAAAGATCCTAGAGTAACTAGAGATTTGGAAACTGCACCAATTTATAAAGCCGTTAGGGTACGATGATTAAATAAATAATGAATAATGAAATAATGAAAGCCCCAAGGAACTATGAAGTTTTGAATTAAATTCTAAATTTTCTTAACTTAAGCTAAACACTTTCTTTAGCATTTTGAAACAGCTTTGTTATATATTGATGATTTTATAATAGATTGTTTACTGCACTATAAACAGTTATAATCAGTTTATAATCATTATAACAGTTTATAGTCATTATAAACAGTTATAATCAGCCAATCACTTGTTAATGCATAGTTTCGTAAAGCTTTAGGTTTGAGCCGTTATATGCTATTTCCATTTTGACAAACAACAGTGGTTCATGAGATTTACTTTAGGAGTGGAGAAGAAAATTAATCTAAAAAATTGTTTCTTAACAGTTTCAGTGGCTAAGCAATAGACATTGTTTGGCATTAATGAGCAGTATGCTTGAAACAAGGGAATTTCATCAGTTGTATTTATTTAATGTTGTTCTTTCTCTTAAGTTTTATACAAAAAGTTTTCTCTGAAGGGTTATGACCAGGCACACTGGCTCATACCTGCAATCTCAGCACTGGGGGAGGATGAGGAGGGAGGATCACTTGAGCCAGAAGTTCAAGACTAGCCTGGGCAACATAGTGAGACCTCGATGGCTACAAAAAACTAAAAGAATTACCTGGCCATGGTGGTGTGCACCTGTAGTCTCAACTACTTGTGAGGCTAAGGTGGGAGAATCTCTTGAGCCTGGAGGTCGAGGTCATAGTGAACTGTGATCAAGTAATTGTACTCCAGCCTAGGTAAAAAAGCCAAAAAAAAAAACAAAAAAAAAAAACCAAAACAAAACAAACAAACAAAAAACCAGCAATAACTCAGGATACTTGTAGAATATGAAGTAAATAAGAGAGGTGAAATTACTTAATATTAAAGTTACTTAATATTAAGTAAAAATAAAATATTTATGTTACCTTTATGTTGAGTAAACGTGCAATGACTTTTACTTTGAGTGATAAGGTTGTCATTAATGAAATTTATGCATAATAGATTATTCTTTTCCATGGGCTTCAAGAATGAGGGCACAAAATATAAGGAGCTGACGTATGCATATTTCAGCCACTTTTCTATCATCCTCTAACCTTCTGTCCTTTCTCCCTTGAACAGGCATTGAAATAAATGCATACACTAAGTCATATCTCTAATAGGGTTAGATAAGAAAGATAAATAGGACATTGCACCTGTACAAACAGATCTTAGAAGTAAACAGACGTAGCAGATAAAGAAAGATACAGGCCAGGCACAGTGGCTCATGCCTGTAATCCCAGCATTTTGGGAGGCTGAGTCGGGCAAGATAACCTGAGGTCAGGAGTTCAAGACCAGCCTGGCCAACATGTTGAGACCCTGTCTCTAATAAAAATACAAAAATTAGCCGAGCATGATGATGTGCACCCGTAATCCCAGCTACTCAGGAGGCTGAGACACAAGTTTATTTTTTGAAGCCTTTGGCATATTGTAGACTTATAGCTATGCTTGTGTTTATAAGGAGAGGGGAAAATTAGAAATAGAAAACAAACCATAACAACTATGTCCCCTAATCTAAATTAAGCATTCAAGTATTCAGCTGACAGGTAAGTAGTTTTCATTATCTTAGAAAGCATCCCCAACTTCTCTATTTTTAAAGAAAGAATGAGTGTTTTTTCAGGACCTAAACTGTCAATGATACCGCAGCTTTTGACCTGACTTGTTTATTCTCCCCCATGTGCCTTTTAAAAATTTCTTTTCTCATAGTTTCTTTCACGCATTCTATTGTTCTGGGATAATCCATATTAATTCTTCTTTGGTAATACTTCTAAATTTTCCCAATATCTGATTGTTTTTAATTCTCCAAACATAGTCCTTAACTATTTGGCTATTCATTTATCCTGAATCAATTGGACACATTTAACTTTTTGACTATAAACTTCAAATCAGTGAATACACTGCTCCCCCTCCTCATTTGGTGTGTTTTTAGATATACTTCCATATTTTTAAATGCTTTTCAGGACATCTGCTAATATTTATCTTGTTATCAGTTGTACATTTTGGTACTAAGCTCCTAAGTGTCCACATCACAGCAGTCGATACTTATGAACTGTCTTATAACCATCATTGACATTGTCCTTTATCCTTTACATATCTCAAATTCCTATGTCCTTCATCACATGCTTTTTCCTGTCCCTTCCATGGATCTATCAATAATTACCTAGAACCAATTTTTTTCTAATAGATCCCTATTTTCCATTTTTTTTCCCCACACTTCTGTTGTCCTAGCAAAAAGTTTGTTAACTGCTGGTGAAATCACTACACAGCAGATTCCTATCGGCAGATCGTGCACTGTTTCAAATTATCGTTCCCAATTTAGTTGCAGCAAACATAGAATAAGAAGCACTCTATGTCCTCCATATGTGTTATTATAACAGTAGACTGAAGATTTTAAAGTCCAAAGCCATCTAGATGCTTAACTATAACCTCAAGAGAAGGGACCAATCTTCAGATTATAGTTGCAACAATGAGAAGAAAAAAAAATTCGACCATAATGAGCATGTGGGGGATTCTTATGACTGTGCCTGGAATTTACTGACTAGGAACTCTTCCCATAAATGGTGCATCCTCCATGTAATTTGAAGAATTTACAGGCAAACCATATTCTATGTTTTAATAATGGCAGAGCATTGAGGACCATTCTACATCTACATCTATGTTGTCCTCTCATTATTTAAATCATACACAAGACTGAAATTCTAGGTGAGGTCTAAACTCCTTTCAGTGACTTTGCTAACAGCCCCAACACACAGACACTCAATTACCCTTTTACAGTTTGTGTAGGCTTTCACTCCACACACTTTTATAACTGTAAATATTCTCAGGTACTCTTAATTTTCCATGTGTTTTTAAGTACTCTGTTTTTAAGTAGGATTAAAAAAAATTCACCCACCTTCACCTTCAGTGTAATATTAGTCACCCATAAATAATTTATTTAAATTCCATTATATAATTAGTACATATCTACTACTCACACTAATAATTACTTGGAGTTATTATGGAGAAATGTTAACATTTTAAAATATTTGAAGTTTCTGAAGGAAAAGAGAAGGAAATAGGAGTTCTTCCCATTATGCCGCATCTCTTTCACCTTTAAAATCTTTATCAATAATTTAGAGCATAGCATTTGTCCTTTCCTCTTGTACTAATGCATTACATTGTAGCCTAGTGCCCTCAAATGTCAATGTGCCTCTCTAAGATATAAAATTAGCAACAGGGGCTTAGACAATTTAAAATTTGAAAGTCTTAAAAAGTATAATTAAACACAGGTGTGGAAGGTTAAGCCATCACTTGGAGAAAAATTTACTTCAGCCTTTAATAGAAGACATTGGTAGTACTTACACGAAAACCATATTCTGGGCTAAAAAGGCAAGAAAAACATGAAATTCCCGTGTATTTTTTCTTCCTTAATTGCTCAATAGCCATTTTTTCAAATTGATTCCATCATAACCATGCAATTTAACATTTTTAAAATTTTAATTGATTTTAATATTGCAAGTGTCTTAACTGGTTCATTGCTCCCAATGGCATTACAGAGATATATCTCAATAAAGGCTGTTGCTATATTAAATCAGTATATCAATACACCTTACATTAAGAAGCAAGAGCCTTAGAGAATGTATGAATCAAAGCAGAAAGAAAAATGGTTGCTGAACTTCATCTTTCCTAAAACAAACACATTAATGGAAAAACATCATAAAAAGTATTTTTTGTGTGCTGAGGGATACATAAAACAAAAATGCATCGCAGAGTAAATATTTCCCTTCCATATATTGATATAAAGCACTAAAATATTTTCTCCAGGGCAGGAAATTCAAATGCTTACATCAAAATAATGCATAAAGTATGTGAATAAAAAAAGTGAAGACCCTGTTTATGACAATCACTTCCTCAATAAATGAAGAAAGTAACTGTAGTACCTGTTTTTCTCACAGGGATATAGACAGTTCCAATTTATGACTTGCTTAGGCTCAAAATTGGTATGTAAGGAAATCTGTAGGCCTTTGATTGCACTTTCACTTACAGGTTAGAAGTACTGGTTTATGAACAGAATCTCCAAAGACAGACAATGTATTCCTGATCAAGTGAAAGCATAATACAAATTACACTACCCTATGTTTTAATCAGGGTTTACTGAAGAAAAATGCTTAGCAAAAGAAAAAAAAAAGGAAAGAGGAAGGAAGGAAGGAAAGGGGAAGGAAGGAAAGAAGGAAGGAAGGAAGGAAGGGAAGGAGGGAGGAGGGAGGAAAGGAAGGAAAGAAGGGAGGAAAGGAGGGAAGAAGGGAGGGAGAGAGGAAGGAAGAAAGGAAGGAAGGAAGGGAGGGAGGGAGGGAGGGAGGGAGGGAAAGAGGGAAGGAAAAACACTTTCTATGCAAAACTGCATCTGCAATTGCCCTTCTACCTATTGTGACTCTGATAATGATAACAAGATTAAATATCTACAATCTATTTTCAGATAGAATACTTCCCACACTTTTTTCCCCTCATGATGCCCAGTTGTACTGGCATTATTTTATTTATGAGAAAATGCTTGATTTGAATAAGTAACATGCTCAACTGCAAAGGGTGGAGCTGTGTTTGTCTCGAGTCATTAACAGGCTTATTATTAACTGGCTATGCTGTTGTGAATAGGAGACTAGTCTCTATCCGCTGATTGATGGAGTTGACAGAAAATAAGGCTCAAGTGGAACTGAGAAAATCTTTCCTTGGAAAACATGTATTCCTATGGTTGTCGTTCAGTGATGACTTACATGACCATACTAGGTGGAACAGAAATTGGTGCTGTGAGCACAATTTTGCCAAAGTATTCACATATGTGCTCCCAGAAACTGTGAGACCGTGAGGGTGAGAGAAAGGGTAAAATTCTGCCCCTAAGACTAAGCAAATAAAACAGACCAAAAAACCCCACAAAACAAAAAAAAAAAAACAAAAAAAAAACAAAAAAAAAAAACAAAGGAGAAATGGCTGTGTGTTGGAGGGATGGCAACAGCCATGAGAGATATTGAATATTGGTTGTAATAGTGCTTCCAAAAGTTGTATGAGAGATGGAACACACAGTTATAAACCAAGCAAACATGGACAGTTTTTATTAAGAATGTGTAATAGGGAATTATTTCAAAATGAAATGTATTTTAAATGTAGGCTGAACCTTCTCCAGGTAAAGTATTGATACATTTAATGCTTTCTATCAATATATGGAAGAGAAATACTTGTTACTGTAGTATCAGGGAAAAAGTATTAGGTTTATGTATCTCTCATATTTTTATTTATATCTAAAAGTTGTTAATTTAAATTGTTAAAAAAACATGTAAATAAGGAAATGCCATGTTTTAATGAATGAAATTGGTGTTAATTTCAGATCGATAGATAAGAGCATGTTTCAACATGGGAAAAGAAAGACCATGAGGCCAGTAAAAGGAGGAAGAGTTGTTGTGGTTGGAGTAAAGCGTGTGGACTGTTCACTTAAACAACTAGGTTGTATTTGTATGATCTGTGTGTGCTTTTTAAATGGCGAAAACTGTTGAGAAAATTGTACAATATATTACATAATTACCATAGAACCCTAATAGGTTGCCTTATTACAATCATTTTGTAAATGAAGTTGCTAGCTAGTTAATGGCAGAACTATAATTTAGAACTAGTACTTAGAAATTTTGTAGCTCATGGTCTTGCAACTGTATCATAAAACTGCAGGGAACATTTCTTTATTAATAGCTCAGACATCATACAGTAATTATTTTAAAAATACCAAAATAAAACCAGGAGTTGGTCAAGAGCCAATACTTAAGAAAAAGAGTCAGTCTTCAAAGCTAAAGGTGGAAAATACAGTCATTTTGCTCATCAGTAAGAAAGAAAGCAGAAGCCAGGGTACGTAATGATCAGTCCAAAGGATTGGATGAGATTCAAGGTCAGGACTGGCTGGACAAAATGAAGAGAAAGAAAAAAAATGGCACGAGAAAAGACATAGTTCAACCCATTTCCAGTGGAAGGTATCTTGATATTGGATTCTACATGTTTATTTGTATTTACTTACCTACTGTGTGCAAATTTTTAAAATATATGTGTGTATGGACATTTATGTTTATAAAAGTTTCCCTCTAAGCTTGAAAATTATTCTAAGTTTTTATTTGTACTTCTGAAAAGTCTTATAAACAACCCTGGTCTGCTCTCATATCTCCAGAGTCTGATTTGGGGTAGAAAAATGCCCTGATTTTAAAGCATGCTATCTATTTTATTTTTTTATTTTTATTTATATATTTATTTTGAGACAGAGTTTTGCTGTGTCACCCAGGCTGGAGTGCAGTGGTGTGACCTCAACTCACTGCAGCCTCTACTGCCGGAGTTCAAGCGATTCTCCTGCCACACAAACTGCAGAGTAGCTAAGATTACAGACTCATGCCACCACACCCGGTTGATTTTTGTATTTTTAGTAGAGACAGGGTTTCACTGTACTAGCCAAGCTGATCTCGAACTCTTGACCTCTGGTGATATACCAGCCTCGACCTCCACAAGTGCGGGAGTTACAGGCATGAACCACCACGTCCGGCCAAAAGTCTGCTATTTAAACCTCCACGACTTTCTTATTTGGCTCCATTCTTTGTCTTTATTCACATATTTTATATCATTCTTTCCATATCATATATATAAACGCAAATTAACTGTTTGCATTTCTTAAAATATGCCTTATGTTTTATAGTCTCTGTGACTTAGCTCAAACTATTCACATCAGTAATGTCTGTCTCGCTATTTACTTTTCACCCAAGCTCTATGAATTTGAACAGTATCCTCTTATATAACAACTACTTCTGGTTAGATATATGTCTTATTTACTCTTTCTAACACGCTCTGCTAGATATCAATTTACATGTACAGTTGTCTGCATCCATTCCGATTTTAAGTGCTTAAAATGTAGGTTCTTAGTTGTTTGATTCCATGGAACAAATGTCCCAATAATTCAGTTATCTTTGCGACATTTTTGAAGACTTGGAATTAAAAATTCAATGAATAGAAACTGATTTTGCAAGTAATTATGATAGAGCACCTGCAGGAAGTGGGTAATATATACATTTACTTCATAAAAGGTAGACATCAAAATTCAGCAATCCGATAGGAATATTTATGGATCAGAAGCTTCTTTATTTTAATCAACTCAATTAATTGTTCCTAACAAACCTAATATCTAATTTTATATGTATCCCATGTAAGCTAACACAAACAATATTATCCTTTTAATTTCTGGAAGAAGCATGTAAGAATGTAAGATTTAAACATGTCTGCTAAGTTCTATAATTTCATACTTGGGCTAAGACAGCCAGATGTCAGTGTTATTGTTGTATATGTTACAATTTTAGTCTTGCTTTCTACTACTTTTCAGCTGAGTTTTTACTACCATTGCTTGGAGTGGATTTTGCAGAAGAGGGAGTGAGAAGGTATTTTTCTTCTTTTCATCTTCCCTTCTTTCCTGCATCCCTCCCTCTTCCCACTTTCTCTCCTTCCCTTCTTCATTCCTTGCATTTTCATTTCTGGGGAATAAATTACATACATGGCACTTCTTACATGAGTGAGCTATGCCTATGCCCTTAAAAATTAATTATTAACCAGAAATTAAACTATATTTTACTTATCATTTTCAAAAATCATGCATGGGGAATTTAATTTTACATGGTCTTACATCATCTCTTTCAACCCTATATTTAATTTACAAAAAGTAATAAAACTTTTATTGAAGAGTTTGTAGGGTTATTTATCTTAAAAGGCCCTAGAACAATTGTTCATCATTTTGACTACATAATCTGATTAATTAAAGAGTATACATGTGTTTGCTACACATTGATTTTAATTTTAGATCAGTTACAGAAATTCAAGGTAACTTCTTGTTATTTTCATTCAAGTAGAAAAATTATTAATAAAATATGATAAATATTTTATTTTTAATGTATTGAAAAGTCTTCACTAAATCACACACTATAAAACTTTATTGACATAAACATATTTTTAAGATCATTTTTCCAGAGATTTCCATATAGTGTACAAGTTAAAGAGAAATTTATTCGTGGACTTTGTCTTACATAGAATAATGTGTTTGGGAGGAAGGCTTTCCTAAGCATCTTGGAGTTGGGGTGATAATTACCATTGTTATATCTGCTTCCTGAGTGGACTATGTTGGGGATAAAAGAAGCTAACCAAAAATATGTTATTATTAGATGTTAATGGTATCATGTCTGTTTTATACTTTATGTGTTTTAATGATAAATTACTGTAAAACGGATTTGATGATATGAACACCTAATAGCAAACAAATAGCTCTTAAATGATTTTTGCCAGGTTGAGGAATAAGTAACCTATGACTCCCAAATAAAAGTAAGAGAAAAAACCGTTCTTATTGTATTTTCTCTTTATCATATTGGAAAAAATTTCACAGTCAAGAAACAACAAAACAAAAAACAAACAACAATTCCCACAACCCAAAACTCTTTTACTCTTTCAGAACTGTGGTCTCATAATGACCAAGGAGTGCTGCTCCACAGCACTCCATTTCCATTTGAGCAGCAGGAGCCATTTAAGAGCGTGCCTCTCTACACTGATACACAGATGGAAAGAGGAAAGCCATTGTATTCCTCTTTGTATATCTTTTCACGAACACCAGTGTTGTCCCCTTGTGGGTTTGTGATACCCTTCATCCTCTCTCTTCGTAACAAGTGTAAATAGGCTTACATTTCATGCCCCAGTCAAATCAATCAAGAAAACAAAACAAAGTCACTCATTGAAAATATATTGGGACGTTAGTGTTGGGTCAGGTTTTCTCTATTTTTAGGACAGCCATAAGGGAAATGTTCCTGGCAGAATCAAAACATATGAGATCAATGGATGCTTTCTTTAAAAAAAGAGAGGCAGTACTCACCTTCATGCCTTCATGCAGAGTTACCGGCTGTCACTGAAAACTAATTGTCATTAAATTCTCCCTTTGAAACATTAAATGGAGTACAAGCATGTTGAAGATTATTGGGAAATTAAAAGCATGACATGTTTGAAACCTGTGATTAATATCACATTTATTTCAAAACTCAGTTAACAGGGCTCTTTGGAAGAAGTTTTATATCATATCAGGTTATTGATGAATAGCAAATTGAAATTTTCATTATGCTGAGATTATATTTAGAGTTAGGGAAAATAATTCGCTATTCATTATTTAACCTCTCCAATGGTAAGTCAAGAACAGTAGTTCTGAAAAGGTACAAATTTTATAAACTTACACAGATAAATCTGCAATTTTTTTTTTTTTTTTACCAAATTTAGTGTAGAAAAGCTTACTTTCATTCCAAGTCTGTCATGTAAAATGGGCAATATATTTTAGGAGAAAAACTCTGAACTGAATGATTACAAATTGAAGTAAAAAATATAGGATACAAAATTGAATTCAAAATTTATTTCTAAATTTGTCTGAGAACTAAAGACTTGTTTGTTTCTGTGACTCAGAAATAAAAATATGCAATATGAGCATAATATTAATAAAGACTTCGCAATATTATTGTGAAAATCAAACAAGGTAACACAAGCACAAAAACTTTCATCGGTAAAGCTCAACATAAGCCTTACCAATACCTTCAGTCTGTTTTAGTGACCACAAATGTATGGAATTGGTATTACTAGGACATATTTATAGGATTACATACACTTATAGACTTTAGACTATAATTTTCGTTTGCAGGTCAGTTGTGGCTTTGTTAGTTGGTGTTTCTAATTTTTTATATTTCTTCGAGATACTGAAATGCATTCTAGTCAAAACAGCTTTAAATGGACTAAAAACAAAGACATTTGAGGAAAGTGTTTCTCCTTTCTAATGTAATTCATGTTGCCACGTGAGTAAGATAATATAGTTCAATATTCTGACAAGGAAGAAGAGCTAATATCAACTGGTTATGTAAGCAGACAGAAAACATATAGACACCACCAATACTAGAGGGGAGCTGTCCAGAGAAAAAACAAATGTCCAAAGTACATATAGAATGTATATGGAAATGAGACGATCCAATTTTAAATAACACATGTGTCCAAATAACCAAAAAATTTTAGAAAATATTTTCATTGAATGATTTTTTAAATTCTGTCTATCAGAATTCACGGAATGAAGGTAATGCAGTACTCTTAGAGAAATTTAAGACTTGCAAGATTTATCTTCAGATGAAAGAGGTCCTTAAAATCGATTATCTGATATTTCATTGTAGGATTATAGAGAACAACCAACTGAATCTAGTTAGATAAAGCCAAGAAATAATAAAGATAACAAAAAGCATTAAACAGAAGAATACACCACTTCATGGGTGATGGGTTTAAACATACTCCAAACCTCAGCGTCATGCACTATACCTTTGTAACAAACCTGCAATTGTACCCCCCGAATCTAAAATAAAAGTTGAAAAAATTACAGAAATTAATAACACCCAACAAGGGTTTTTGAGAATATTAAAACTGAAAAAGATATATGTAAAATGATGAATGGAAAAAGAAAAAAATACCATTAACAGTAAGGAAATAACTTTTTAATATTGTTTCGTAAGCACTCATAAAATGATGACAAAATATGACTAACTTTGTATCGTTGAATTTCTCAATTTTAGTGTGGTAAACAAATTCCTTGAAAGATATAACTTAACAAATTAGACTCAAGAATATATTGCATATATAAACAGCTTTCTTTTATTAGAGTAATTACATTCATAAATAAAACCTTCCTCTTCCCTTCCCAATAAAACTTTCAGCACCAGATGGTTTTATTGATGAATCCTATTTAACATGTAATAAAGATATAATAACAATCTTACATAAATTTTGGGGAAAATAAGAGCAAATTCTTTTCAACTTACTTTATAAACTAAGATATTAATACCAAAACTGCAAAAAAAAAAAAGAAACACTAAGAAATGACAAAAGCCACTAAGAAATGAAACCACAAGTTTGTTAATTAAAAGGATAAACAAGATTGATAGAGTAACTAGCTAGATCAATGGTCCCCTACCTTTTTGGCACAAAAGATCGGTTTTGTGAAAGACAATTTTTCAAGGATTGGAGAGAAAGTGAGTGGGGTTTGTGATGAAACTGTTCCACATCAGATCATCAGGCATTAGTTAGATTCTCATAAGGAGTGCACAACCTAGATCCCTCATGTGCGCAGTTCACAGCAGGGTTCACGATCCTATGAGAATCTAATGCTGCTGCTGATCTGACAGGAGGCGGAGCTCAGGTGGTGATGTTCACTTGCCCCCACACTCATCCCCGGCTGTGCAGCCTGATTCTTAACTGGTTGGGGACCTCTGAGCTAGATTATCAAAGAAAACAAGAGAGAGGATCAAAATATGGACATTCGGAAACGACAAAAGTGAAATTATGACTGATAACGCAGAAATACAAAATATCCTCAGAGACTATTATGAATACCACTATGCACATAAACTAAAAATCAAGAAAATATGAATAGATTCCTGGAAATACAGTCTCCCAAGATTGAATCAAGAAAAATTGAAACCCCAAACAGATCAATATCATGTTCTAAAATGAAATCAGTTAAAAAAAAAACAAAAAAAAAGCTACCAACCATACCATGTAAAGCACTGGACCAGATGGATTTACAGCCAAATTCTACCAAATGGGCAAAGAAGAGCTGGTACCAACTGTATTGAAACTATTTCAAAAAACTGAGCAAGAGGGTCTCCTCCTTAACTAATTCTATGAGGCCAGCACCACCCTGATATCAAAATCTGGCCAACACACGATAAAAAAGAAAACTGAAGGTCAATATCCCTAATGAACATAAATGCAAAATTCTCAACAAAATACTAACAAACTGAATCCAGCAGCAAGTCAAAAAGGTAATTCACCACAATTAAGTTGACTTTATTTCTGTGATGCAGGGTTGGTTCAACATACAAAAGTTAATAAATGGGACTACCACATGAACAGACTTAAAAACAAAAATTGAATCACCATCTCAGTAGACACAGGAAAAGTCTTCAATAAAATCCAGCATTCCTTCACACACAAAAAAACCCTCATGAAACTGGGCATCAATGGAACATACTCCAAAATAGTGAAAGTCATCTACGGCAGATATACAACCAACAGCAAACTGTATGTGCAAAAGCTGGAAGCATTACCATTGACAATTGGAAAAAGACAAGGATGCCTAGTCTCACCACTCTGCTTCAACATAATACTGGAGGTCTTAGAGCAATCTGTAAAGAGAAAGAAACAAAAGTCATCTGAATAGGAAAAGATGATGTCAAATTATTTCTCAACATATGATGTGCTTCTATATGTAAAAAACCTGAAGGATTCTGCCAGAAGGCTCCTGGAACCAATAAATGACTTTAGTTAAGTTTCAAAAAACAAAATCAAAGTACAAAAATCAGTAGCATTTCTGTACACCAGTAATCTTCATACTGAGAGCCAAATCAAAAATAGAATATCATTTACAATGGTGACAAAAATAAAATAAAATAAGTTACCTAGGAATATAGCTAACCAAGCAAGTAAAACATCTCTACAAGAAGAACTGCAAAACACTGATGAAAGAAATTATAGGTGACACAAATAGAAAAATATTCCATGCTTATTGATTGCAAGAAATAATAATGTTAAAATGGCCATGCTACCATTGAATCTACAGATTCAATGCTATTCAAACTACCAATATCATTTTTCACATTTTAGAATAGAAAAGATACTATTCTAAAATTCACATACACCAAAAAAGAGCCCAAATAGCCAAAGCAATAGTAAGCAAAAACCACAAAGCTGGAGGCATCACATTACCCACCTTCTACTAAATGGCTACAGTAACCAAAAGAATATGGTACTGTTACAAGAACGGATACATAGAACGATGGAACAGAATAGATAATTCAGAAATAAAGCCACATACCTACACCAATCTGATCTTTGACAGTCAACAACAACAACAAAAGCAATGGAGAAATGATTCCCTATTTAATAAATGATGCTGGGATAGCTGGCTAGCCATATGCAGAACAGTAAAACTCAGCACCTACCTTTCACCATATACAAAAATTAACACAAGGTGGATTAAAGGTTTAAACTTAAAACATCAAACAGAATCCTAAAAGAAAACATAAGATACACTATTCTGGACATTGGCTTTGGAAAGAGTTTATGACTAAGTCCTCAAAACCAAATGCAACAAAAATAAAAGTTTGCAAGTGGGACCTAATTAAACTTCTGCACAGCACAAGAAACTGTCAATAGAGTAAACAGCAACCTAAAATGGGAGAATATATTCACAGGCTATGCATCTGACAAGTGTCTCATATCCAGAACCTACAAATAACTTAAAAATTCAATAAGCAAAAAACAACCCCATGAAAAGGTCTGCAAAAGACATCAATAAACACTTCGCAAATGAAGGTATACAAGTGACCAACAAACATAAGAGAAAATAGTCAACATCACTAATAATCGGAAAAATGCAAATCAAGATCACAAAGATGTATCATTGCATTCCAGTCAGAATAACTATTATTAAAAAGTCAAAAAAATATAACAAATGCTGGTGAGGCTGTGAAGAAAAGGAAACCCTTCTACACTGTTAGTGGGGATATAAATTAGTTCAGCATCTGTGGAAAGCAATTTGGAGATTTCTCAGAGAACTATCATTTGACCCAACAACCCCATTACTGTATATATATCCAAAAGAAGATAAATTATTCTACCAAAAAAACATGTGCAGTCATTTGTTCATCACAACACTGTTCATAATAGCAAAGACACAGAATCAACTTAATGTGGCTATCAATGGTGGATTAGATAAAGAAAATGTGGTACATATACCCCATGGAATGCAATGTAGCCATAAAAAATTGCCAGAATAACTGAGAATATTATGTAATTTTACAATAAATGCACGGCAAGTATTTAGCAAATGTTGACAGCTATAAATGATTGTTCAATATCAGAAACTATAGTTAACATCATTAATTGTTAGACTGAATGCTTTCCTGTTCTCCCCAATTGGACTGACAACAGAAAAGGTTTCCTGCATTCACATTTTTCTTCAATATTGTATTAAAAGCTCTAGCCAGTGCTGTACAGCAGAAAAATGGAATAATTGGCATAAAAAACTTAAATGGAAGGGAAAACTGTCTCTACGTGCACATGGCATGTGCATAGAAAATCCCAAGTGATCACCAACTAATGCATAGAATAGAAATTTTAGATAAATTTAACATAATTTAAAGACATACTTATTATATAATAGCTGCAAAAATAGAAAATTCAAATAAAAGTACAATTAATAGTAGCATTAAAAACATATAATATTTTCATGTAAATTAAATAGATTTGTAAAATACACTGAAAAGCACACAACATAAATTTATAAATGTAAGACCTTAAAGAATCACAGGACTTATTTTGTTGTTACATTTGAAGGCTAAACATTTTTAAGTGCCTATTGTTCCCCAATTTTTTTTAATAGGTCACAATCAATCAAAATGAAAAAGGATTCTTTTGTAGAAAATGGTAAGCTGATTCTAAAATGTGTATGGAATTGCAAAGATCCTAGATTAGCCCAAACAATTTTGAAAAGGATGATAAAATTTGAAGAACATATGCTACCTGATTTAAGTCTTTATATACAGCTTCACTGATTACCACAATATGGTATTGGAATAAGCAGACAAAGAGAAACGAAACACAGATGTGGTCAGTAGATTCTTGACCATGGTACTAAAGTAATTCAATGGAAGAAAATATAGTCATTTTTTGGCAAATGATATTAGAACAACAGGATGGTCATATAGAGCAAAACAAACTTCTACTACTATCTTACACTACACAGAAACACTGTATTTATAACGAGTTGTATATTTAGAGAATAGCCTGAGTAAATACTTATACTGAGTAAAAGTACACAGCAATACAAAGGAATAAGCACAGCAATATGTATTAATCACAAAAACATATGCTGAGTGGCAGAACCCATAAAAAACTACAGTATAGTGTATGATTGCATTTATATGACTTTCTAGAACAATCAGTACGAATCTACAGTGAACAAAATCAGATCAGTTGTTTCCTGGGGCAGAGAATTTCAAGAATTGAATAGAGAGGGTTCAAGGCGATTTCCTGAGCAGTATAAGAGTTCTCTATATTAATGGACATGCATCTGGGTATATACTTTTATCAAAACTCATCAAATGATGTATATATATGTAATTCTGCGTATAAATTATAATCAATATTTTTTTAATTTGAAAAGAAAATAAATATAGACAGGAAAGGTATCTAATAAGTTTCTTTGAGAGCATACACATACAAAAGTGGAATGCAAAGTACTGACTCAAAAAAAAAGACTAGATAAACATACTTTCAAAAGCATAATATCCATATCAATGGCTTATGGTGATTTATAATGTGAAATTTGTGAAAGCTCCTTGATATATTTTGGCTCTGTGTCCCCACCCAAATCTCATCTTATAGCTCCCATAATTCCCAGGTGTTGTGGAAGGGACCCAGTGGGAGATGATTGACTCGTGGGGGCAAGTCTTTCCCATGCTGTTCTCATGATAGTGAATGGGTCTCACAAGATCTGATGGTGTTAAAAGTGAGAGTTTCCCTGCACACGCTCTCTTTTTGCCAGCTGCCACCCACGTAAGATGTGACTTGCTCCTCCTTGCCTTCTGCCATGATCATGAAGCTTCCCTAGCTACGTGGAACTGTAAGTCCATTTAAACCTCTGTCTTTTGTGAACTGTCCAGTCCCAGGTGTGTCTTTATGAGCAGCATGAAAACAGATTAATACACTCCTGTAATATGGTAGATCAAATTCTGGTTTATAAGTCCATTTTATGTTCTTTGCATTTTATTAAAAATATTCCTGGAAAACACGAATTTATGGCCATTTTAAAATAATTGACTAGGCAATTTCTGAAATCATTACAGATGTCCTAAATTTGTTTCCTAGTTGGCTAATATTATTAATTTATTATTTATGATACTAATTTATCATTAACTATTAATGGTATCTAAAGTTTCTAATACTTAGTTTTAGATATCTTCTCTAATTCATATATTTGTTTTTCTATAAGCTTTTCATTTCTCTGATTGCTTTCAAGACATTCTTTTTAGTTATAAAATTTGTTGTTTTCTGAAATTCTGAAATGTGTGACTTGGTGTATGTTTTTCAGATGACCATTATTTCTTCACATATATTAACATACATCTTGGCTGTTACTTCTTCACATATATTTCTGCCAAATTTTAGTTCTTGAACTTCTAGACTTTCAATTACATGTAAATTGTAACATTTGATCTTGCATGCTCTGTTTTCTGTGTGCATGTGATTCATTTTCCTCTTTAACTTTCATGTGTGTGCAAATAAAACACTTTGAATTGGCCTCTTTTCATTTAACTCTTTTCAAGTTAAATGACTATTTTATAAACTATTAAAAATATATTGATGAACCTGTGGTTAATGTTTTCCATATCCTTTACTATGGTTTTCATTTCTAGCATTCCCATTTGATTATTTCCAATAATTTCCATCTTTCTGATAAAGTTAGCTATCTGGTTATTCACTATGCCCACTTTTTCTGCTATAGCCTTCAATGTATTATTCATAGTTATTTTACATTATGTCTTGGATAATCCCAATAGGTTAGTCATGTTTCAGTCTGGTACTATTGATTGCTTTCACTCTTGAAAAGAAGATTTTTCAATTTTTTTTCTTGTTTCAGTTTCCAAAATTATTCTTCTTATTAATTTCTATTGATTTCTAGTTTTATTACATTGTGGTTAGAGAAGATCCTTGATGTTATGTCAGTTTTTTTTTCTTTTAACATTTTCAGACTTGTTTTGTGACTGATATAATTTGGCTCTGTGTCCCAACTTAAATTTCACCTTGAATTGTAATAATCCCCACATGTTAAGGGTGGCGCCAGGTAGAAATAATTGAACCATGGGTACAGTTGCCTTCATACTGTTCTCCTGTTAGTGAATAAGTCTTATAAGATCTGATTGTTTTATAAATGAAAGTTTCCCTGCACAAACTCTCCTGTCTGCTACCATATAAGACAAAACTTTGCTCCTCATTCACCTTTAGCCATTATTGTGAAGTCTTCTCAGCCATGTGAAAAGGTGAGTGAATTAAAACTTTTTTCTTTTCAAATTACCCAGTCTTTAATATGTTTTTATTAACAACATGAAAACTGACTATACAGTAAATAGGTACCAGGAATTGGGTGCTGCTGGTAAGATAT